>NW_026542599.1:26701887-27901887 GCF_028750875.1 Macrosteles quadrilineatus | reverse complement strand
GTGGCAACCGTGATGGGGAAGGACAGTTGTGGGTTTTTTTAAATTTTAAAAAGTTGGTTTCCTTTTACTTTCTTGATGTTAGAAATTTCATTGAGTTATACTTGCTTAATCATGTTTGGGTTTGTCAAATGTTTGAGTGAGCAGGGTTCAGGTTAGCGAGACTACTGTGTTATATTTTTACTTGTGGTCAATGTATTCTGTTAGCCTTGCATTTTGTACACTCTACCTCTCCTCTGAAATCTATGTGTAACAAAATAGGTTTACTAAACATTGAGTTCACATTACTTAACATTGAGTTCACATTACTTAACATTGAGTTCACGTTACATTACTAAACATTTAAACGAATGTTGCAGGCGGAAGAAGCTCAAGCTGGGAGTGGGCTCGGCTTGTATTGGCGGAGGTCAGGGTATTGCTTTGCTCCTGGAAGCTGTCTAAAAATATCATACCACATACTGGACAAGACTGATGAATTTATCATTGTTGTATCGTTATAAGCCTTATTGTTAAGTATTAAATGTCAATGATAAAAGCTAAGAAAGCACTCTACCTCAGTAAGCCTTCGAGATATGTGAGATGGATATTTTGTAGACCTGAATACTTCTTGCACAACTAATTGGTGCCTAGTTACTTTTTAAGTAGATCCACTAAGTAAAAATATGATAAAAAGAAAATCTTTAAGAAATTTACATATTTATAAATATACAAAATTATTTAATAGTACTTAGGCTACAAAGTGCCTATCGGTCGTGAACCAAACACTCACCTCTTAATATTTGCGCTGAATATTTATCAAACTTTACTCAGTCCCTAACATGACAATTATTGATATTTAAATAAGTACTATTTCGTACAGTTACCTAACAATGTACATGTTCTCTCACTGATTTGAGAAAGCAAAGTGGCCAATTCGCTCATCAGTGAGACAATGTTAACATTGTCTCACTCTAATTACTTTGTCTCACTCCAGATTTGCAATGTGAAGGCACGAAATAGTGAGCGCGTAACATGCAGGCAGCATCGTATGCGCGCGAAATACGTTGGCAGCACTGGTTGTAAATCAGCTGGTCAGCTGTTGTACTGTTGTATTTGTCACTTCACATTAAATGTTATATTAAAAGTTCACTTCTGTGTAAAAATAGGTTATGTTTCTTCACCAATTTATTTGTTTTATGGTAACTGTAGGAAAAGTATAATGTCGCAACTCGAGTTCAAAGTACAATTGCCTCACTCGAGAAACCATTCCTCACTCGCCTACGGCTCGTGAGTAAGAATTTCTCTCGAGTGAGTCAATTGCTCACTTTTCTCACTAGTTGCACAAATAACTATTCTCTATGACCTTGGCTAGAGTGCTTTCTTTCTTGTGGTGCCAGATTGTTATTTTTATATAGATTTTATACTTAAGCACAATTCAATCAAAATATTTATACATATGCATGACTATTGAATTGATATTAAATCATATTTTCATACAATATATATTAACTTATTTGTGCTATGTATCTAAAGGGCTCACAAATTTACATGATTTCCTATTTTAAGGAATCATAGTTCCCATTTTGTAGTAACTTTTTATTCTGATGTTTCTTACTAATCAAGCAGTCTAAAAGTTTTATCTTTGACTATTGAATAGTCAAAGGTTTTATTTAAAAATATTAACCTCATGTCAAAATTTTACTAAAAATATTAATCATTAAAGTTATATTGAAAATTAAAATTGCATAAACAAAATATTGTTTCAATAACCTACAAGTGATCCAAGCAATCTGCCCTACAAAGAACGTGTGGTATGAATAACGAAAAGCAATTAACTTAAATAACATTTTACTCTTAATACATTTGTGACTGCATACAGCATATTCTCTCAAAGTAAGGGTAGTTTCTGGCAACTACTTTTTATTACTTTCAGCTCTAGAAGTGTTTGTCACTCTTATTAAGCTTGTCCAGTTCCACAAAGGAGATGTCGTCGTCTGTTAAGGCGTCTTTTTCTAAGTCGTGAGTAATGCTGCTATTGGCTGAATGACCGTCATCTGATCTCTCCAGGCCATTGGTTGCATCCTAATAGACAAATTGTCATATTAATTTGTACGAGACAAGAAACATTCAGGCCCAACCTTGTATATAGGCTGACTGGGCTATAGAGCAGTGTGCTAAATATTTATGGGGCCAAATTTCCGACAATATTACTGTATTTTCATTTTTTACCATATTGCCATACCACGTGTTTTTGTCATGCTCGCACGTAAAAACACAACTTACTGGGCTAGTAATATTCTATTTCCTACAGTCACCCGACAAAGTGTGCTTCCTTTAATTGTACTGATTTTTCCTTTTTTTCTTTCAATCTTGATGAGAAAGCTGCTAATTGCTCCATTTACTTACTTTGCACACACATTTTACTTTGTCGCACAATTTTTACTCTGTTCCAGACCAGTAAGTAGATATAATAGGACAATATGACCCCACTTTCGGCGTTTTAGAGGCACTTTTAGGGCACTTTTTATAGGGGAAAAATGAGAAAAAAATGGAAGAGCTTTTTTTGGCCACTTTTTTTAAAGACCCAGCTCTCGACCTATACACCCCTATATAAATTTTCTACTTTTGTTAATACTAAAAATTACGTCTGGAATATGGCTCATTTTTTGGCCACTTTTTTAAAAGACCTGGATCTCGTCCAATACAAGCCTATATAAATGTTCAAACTCTATTAAAATTTCAAATCCACATCCATTCCCATGTATATTTTCAAAATCATGTGAGGTTTGTGCGTTTGGCTTATGACGTGCTCCCTTGGACATCCTTAGTGGAAATCCATGAGTTCTGGCTACTTGGGAACCCAAGCCATTTGACATACAACGAATCACCTTTTTTCCTAATTATCTTCTCTACCAAATACATGTCCTTATACTTGGTCTTTAACAACTCCTCTGTATAGAAGCCTCCCCTGATTATATTGCCATTTTCATCTTTCAAGATATAAGTCACAGGCTTTGTATTCTTAACTTCTGCTATTGTAAATAGTTCCCCTGTCCAATTTGGAGTATAACCTTTACTAAAAACATGTTTATACTTGGAAATCCTTACGCTATCACCTACCTTATATCTTGGCTTTTTAACTTGCTCTACTTTAGAAGTCAACCTCTCATGTACATATTTACTATTCTTAACATTTACTTGGTTAGGCTTCATTCCTATAGATCTATGCACTTTATTATTATATTTTCGAATTAACTTTGGAAGTAAATCCAACCATTTATAACTCCCCTGAGCACTAAATTCCCTATATAACCAATTCTTTAAAGTTCTCTGAAACCTCTCCACAATTGCAGCCTTAGTTGTAGAAAATGTGTGATAGTGATTAATATTTAATTTTTTCATTAGTTTGCTAAAATATTGATTAAAAAATTCTTTTCCATTGTCAGATTGAATGTTTTTAACCCCCTTTGGTAGAATGGTTTTAATGGCTTCTGTAACCACTAACCCTGTCTTATTCTTTAGTGGAGCAGCATAAGCTTTTTTAGAAAATGTATCTATTAAAGTTAAAATATATTTATTGCCAGAATTTTCTCTAGCATAGTTTTGCATATCAATTAAATCTATTTGTACGGTTTCATTTATACCTAATACTTTGAAAGACCTTCTAATGAAATTCTTTCTTGCAGGTTTATGAAGTTCGTATGCAATTTCATTCATTTTTTATAACATCATCCTTTCCTGTAACTCTAAATACATCACCATTAGCCCCAATCAATAGATTATCTTCCATTCTTTTAAATACATAGTTTTCTGGTATATATGGTCTATTATCTATATACTTAAATCCACTCAAAGATGTGGGGTCAGCAACTAATAAATCAGGATTATATTCCATCAAATTAAATTTTTTTTCTCCATATACAAATTTTGATCCATCATAATGCATAGATTGTGACATTAGACAAATATCATCCAAATGTTCCCCCTCTGGTAGATTTCTTATGAATTGTTTTTTGGCATCCCAACATTTTTCTTTTTTATCAAAAGTTATAGTCTGTTCTTTTATAACACAGTCAGTGTCATCAATGGCAGGTTTAACACGTACTAACCTTTTACTATTAAAACTCCAATAGCCTGCTTCCATTTTTGGAACTTGTGAAACATTCACAGCATCTTTACTATCTGTACCTTCCATCAAATTACTAATTTTCTGTTTCTTCGCATTCCAAACACCATTCTCTGATTCTAAAAATTCATAATTATTATTGTCTTGTACAAATTTACCATCTTCTTTTCGTATTAAAGTCTGTTGTAAAGTGGGCACATCATCTAAACTTTCACCCTTTTCCACATTAGTAATTTTCCGTTTCTTAGCATTCCAAATACCATTCTCTGATTCTAAAAATTCATAATTATTATTGTCTTGTACAAATGTACCACCAACTGTTCGTATTAAAGTCTGTTGTAAAGTGGGCACATCATCTAAACTTTCACCCTTTTCCACATTAGTAATTTTCCGTTTTTTAGCATTCCAATTTTTATTCTTGGATTCTAAAAACTCATATTTAGTTTTACCTTGTAAGAAGACATCACCTTTTCTAGTTAATGTCTGTCCCAAAGTTGATACATCATCTACAAACTCCCCATCTTTAACATTACCAAGTTTACGGTTTAAACCATTCCAACTATCGTCTTGTAAATTTAAAGTAGGTTCACTACTAGCCCTGGGTTCTGCAGGCTTATTATATGGATTATATAAACGATAAAATTTATCTATAAACATATTTTTATTTAATAAATAATTCCACTTTCTCTCAATTCCTCAATAATGGAATCTATTTCATTATCCACTCCTGAGTTACCGGCTTGGCGACTTAGCCAAAGAAGTCTTAACCTATCTACAAGCTCATTAGGATCATCCCAATAAATATAGTCTATTTTCTTACCAGTCACTTGTCTCAAACCTTCACCAACAGATTTAAAAAGAGGTTTAATTATATTAAGATATTTAGTATGTCTATTGCTTGAAATTGGTGCACCATCTTTGTAACTCTTTAAATGTCCATTTGTAGCTTCCAAAATTTCTTTATAATTTTGCAAATCAGCCGGAGTATAATCCTCAGGTTCTTTTAAAGTTAACAATTGCCACAAACCTTTTGTCCCCTTGTAGGTTTTATTTGCAATTGTAACATCATCATTGGCAATATCAACTTCCTTATTTCCAATAAAAAATTTATTTGCTTCTCGTCTAATACCATATGTAGTGTCTGTCATACTACTTTTACTGAGGTAATTTCCTAAATAGTCTGATGCTAAAAGACCAAAATCTAATTTCTGTGGAGTAGATTGTTGTAATGGTTGTAATCTTGGTATTATTGGTATTCTAGATGGAGTCATTGGGAGAATCTCCATTCGAGGCCTCTCTGTTTTGGCGATTTTTTTTAATTCTTGTAATGGCTCTATTAAAGGTTGGAATGTTTGGAACCTCTCTTCAGCCTCTAGAAACTTGCCACGTTTTAAAGCTCTATATTTCTCTCGTATTTGATTTGCAGAGTCAACCAATTCTTGTTGAATGTTTTTCATCTTTTATTTACATTTTATTTATCTCATTTGACAAAGGATTGTACTCAAACACTTTATCATGTATTATCAAACAATATGCAGATGTATTTGCTGGCACATTTTCTGCAGTTTCAATCTCTAATTTAATATCAACAATTCCTTCCTTCACTGTTTCGTTCTGTCTAGAACAGTCTATTACAATTAGTGGATATTTCTTCATAAACTCAGCCCTACTAATCATAGGATCTGGGATAGTATTATAGTAAGTCTCTCTAAACCTCATAAACATCTCATAAGCTTTAGAGACATCTCCATTTTCAAAGTCGAGATTTAAATCACTATAAGGATAATATTCAGAGTTTAGAAATACTTTGAGATTTTTTAACTTACAGTGATCAAATTCATCAGTTCTTTTTCGTGCACTATTATCCCTAGCTGTTTGGAAACCAAATATAATATACCTAGGCTTCTCCAAACTTGAAGATGTCTTTACTGACCATGTATGTCTTGTAGTATTGGGATATGATGGAAGTTCATGCAACTCTAAGCTTCTAAATGCAATTTGCAAATTTTTATTTTGCAGTAACATCTTTTGTAATTGTAACTTCTCCCCATCTGATGGTATTACATGTGGCATCACCCATTGAATTGAGTTAAGTGTAATTTTAGGAATCATATCAGCAGTACCACTGGCTGGAGCACTAGTGGTTGTTAATATACAATTCAAATCATTTTTGGATCTTTTTAACACCAATTCTTGTTTGACATTTACTAATACCTTATTAAAATCCTCAAATACACCCATTAACAGTTCTAATGGCAAACAAGTACTAAACTTGCCACTTTTATGGAACTCTTTTAAATTCGTGTCAGAATCAAATGCCACATTTGACAATTTAGTAGTTTTATTGTAAGAGCTCAATATTTTCATAAGACTAGAAATTCCTGGGTTTCTTACAATGTCTATTTCTTTACCTGCGACTTCATATCTAATTTCATCAAATAAGAATGCAAATGCATTATTTATAAAATGACCTTTATCATGATTTTCAATTTCTCCCTTAATATACAGATAACTCCTACACGGGAGAGTTAGCAAATCTTGATTATTAATACATATTCGAATTTCATCGGAATTATTTATTGCCAAAGTGTTGTGGGGAACATAGGAGTGATTTGTAATTTTAACCACACTATCGTCGAATTGGGATTTCCCTGTAACGTCTAGAAAATCTTCCATTTTTATTAATAGAAAATTTTAACTTTAGTCCTATTGATCGTAGGAACCTAGCATTTTGTACACTTATAGATAAATTCTTATAAATTCTCATATCTTTTTTATATGACAAGTAATTGTAGTTTCTTCTCCATTAAAGTCAATTGCCTTGTCATGCTGATCGGCAAATGTAATACTGACAACATCTAAACTTCTCTTATTTACAGGAAAATATATAATATTTCTTGGAACTTCAATAATTTTGTAGCCAGGAGGAGCTTCTGGATAAAAGCTATGTATGGTGTGTGATTTGTTTCCGTTTAAATAGGACCCGTTTGCAATATTACATTTTACTCTAATCACATTTACATTATTAATGTTTATTTTATTTGTAGATTCAAACTGAACACCAGGAGTAGAAACACCTTTAAATCCCAATAAAACAGACCCTAAACATGGTTTTGTAAAATCAAACACGTGGCTAGAAAGTAATGTCGCTTTCATAGTTTTATTATTAGCTGTAAGGAAAAAGTCTGGGATTTGCTTTTGAATTTCCTTTGCAAGCTCAACCACCTCATATGTTCCTTCAGAAATTTCTATTGTAACTGGAGCTTTGTGGTCATAATAGAAAACATCATCACCTTCTTCAATGGTTAATTTGTTGCCTTTAAGTTGATTTAATTTTGGAATAAGCCCTTTGAATAAAAGTTTGACTTTAGTATTAATTAATGCTTCTCCATTCTTATGTATTATAACTTTAAGTTTACCATCTAATAACTGGTTTAAATCATCAACTAAGATCTCTCCCTTTGGTAATGTTTTTTTCTCTACTTTGTAATATGTTAAAGTATTAAGTGGTTTTTTTACATTAAATATAGAATTATAACTTTGAAAATCTACTAATCCAATTACATAATCATCATTTAATTCTATGGGAGGAAAGAACACTGACTTTAGCTCTGGCTCTGTACCCGAAAATGTTATAGTAAATGAATCCATTTTTATAAACAAAAATTTTTTATGAATGATAAACATAAAATTCCACAAATAGAACTATTTAAATCTTGTATTTGATCGGTTGTATAGAATATTTTATGTCCCTCAAAATATTTAATTACTTCTTTTGGAGGTTGGATTCCAAATGGGTCAAAATAAATTACAATATCTTTATTTTTACGATATGCTGTCCAATGTGTGCCGGATGAACTGTCTAAATTAACTATTCCGCACTCTTTTACTTTTGGTGTTAGATTTTTTAGCTCGTTTTTTAGGTACACCCCCCGGAAGTGAGGCACGTCTTTTGCGGCCTCTAACAGCTGGTAGTTGTCCATCTTTTTTATTAAATTTTAATCCCATTCCCATTTTTGCTTTTGCCTTCATCAAATTTGTCACCGCATAAGCTGCAGCTCTTTCAGCAAGATTTGCGTCATTTGCCGTTACTCTAGTCCAAGCTAAGTCTGCTAATCTCATGTCTGCTTTGTTCCGAGCAGCGGTATCGGGATTATTCATGTAGAATATGTCATGCTCTTTACAATAAGAGTCTAGCTTATTTTTTGGAGGTACATTTTTGGCTAAATTTTGACGTATATTCGTTCCAGGTCCACAGTACCGATATGATGGTATGTGAAGTGGAAATGGAAGATTATTTATAAGAGTATTCAATAACCCTCGACCCCTGTAAGGCTTTAAGAATAAACCTTTGCCCTTTTTACATGTTTTCTTATTATTTTTCACCATTTTTATTATATAAAAAATGTCTTTTATTCAACAAAAACATAAATTTAAAATAGTACATACTAAGGAAAATATACCAAAGAAGTTGGGTCTATTTCCTACCAATATTCGATGTGTTATTTGTGGTCCAAGTGGAAGTGGGAAGACGGTTGTAATTTACAATTTAATTGTGAAAAAGGAAGGATTAAAATTTACAAACTTATATTTAATATCTAAATCTTTAGAACAAGAAAAATATAAAAAAATAATTGAAATATTTAGTTTGTGTGATGAAGTGAAATTACACACGTTTACTGACTGTGAAATCACACCAAATGATGTAAAATCACAGTCAGTTGTTGTATTTGATGACATAAATAGTCAAAATATTACACAATTTTTTTCAATGGGTCGACATAAAAATATTAACTGTTTTTACTTGTGTCAATCTTACAGCAAAGTACATAAACATTTACGTGATAATGTAAATTTCCTAATATTATTTAAACAAGATGATTTAAATTTAAAACATGTATATAACAATCATGTTGGTAATGACTTTTCATTTAACCAATTTAGAAATCTCTGTCATCAATGTTGGGATAAAACTAAATATGGCTTTTTTGTAATAGACAAAGAAAGGTCAAAGAATAATGGCAAATATAGATTTATGTTTGATCAATTTTATAATGACCAAGCGCAAGAGTATTGATGCCATCTTCCAGAATAAACCTCTTGTCATCGTCAAACGATAGTACTTTCTTATTCATAGTTAAGGTTTGAAGATGATGATTTGTAGATTTAATTCTTGTCACATTCTCATAATAATCTTGCCCAGTTGCAAGACAGTTTAAATAATGTTGATGTCTGAGGAGATGTTTAACTGTAGCACCATCAGCTCCTTTAGCTTTTTTGACCTCTAAAGCTTGCTTGTCTTCTTCATATAACCATTTTAGAGGAATATAAGAATATAACTTTGGTCTTAAACCACAATATTCATACATAATATGACCATCTAATTCGTCTTTAAACTTGCCAGTGACTTTTTTATTTTTATCAGAGTATAAGAAATGGTCTTTACTATATCCAGAGGTATCAAAAAAGTGCAAGTCACATTCTATTTCCTTGTAAAAGTCCTCTGTAACTATAGAATACATTAAAGAATCTGTATCTGTCATAAGAAATCTTTTGTTCTTAAATTTTGACATATAATTATAGTGGAAATCATACATTATTACTTTACTGATATCTAAAATGGTCATTCCTAAATATATCGGCTTATTAAACTTTACAACTAATTTATTTAAATGTATAGCATGTAAATTGTTATCGAACTTTTTGCTACAGTCGAACCTTGGATTAGTGACATATTTAGTTAATAGTGACTCATCCTTGAGATATATATCACGAAACTTGCGTTGGTTCATAATTGTTCGACCAAAGAGACTATTATTTAACAATTTGTAAAAGTCTTTTTCAAAATCATTTTTAGCACATTTGCGTTTTTCAATATTAAAATTAATATAGGGCGCAAGCCATTTAGACTGTCTAAATTTTAAAATTCTATGGTATTTTGTAACAATCAAACCCAATTCTTCATATTTTTGTAATGCTTTATAATGTAAAATATATTTAGTTTTGTCATTTAAATTAGGTATTAATTTGCCATTCATTTTCTCAGGTGCTAATGGATAGTCATTATGTAAATCATGTAAGCTTTTATCATATTTTAAATCAACTTCTAAAATGTATCCAAACTCATCATTTTGATTGTTTTTGTATATTTTGTAGTCTATCTCATTCGTCCAACGAAATCCATCCACGGGTAGTGTCTCACACATAGCTGTGGAGTATAGCGAGTTACAATCTAAATATACTAAATACACACTCTCTTGTTTGGGGTCATAATGTTCACCCATATATCTATTATTGGCTTTAGCGTAACGTGTGGAAATCATACTGACTCCTCCTCTGATTGCACTTTCTATGAACAAATGCATGTCAATATCTTGAAATAATTGTAATTTTATGCCAGTCATTCTAAGACAGGCTTCCCATGTTAGTCCTGGAAGTGAATACATGTGTACGGGGTCAAGTTTGTAATCCTTTAAACACAGGTCTCTAAATGTCTCAAACACATCAGCCAGTAGCAATACATCTGTTTTAAGATATAAATCATGATATTCTTGTAAATTATGTATATTAAAATGGGTCCAGATATGTTTTGCATGTTCATATTCGATGGGAGAGATATGTTCTTTAGTTAAAGTACTGTAAAAATTTTCAATTGGAGGTAGAGACTCTGCAAACTTATCTGGTCCTGTCATGTATTCATAAGGAAATACGCCTTTACGTTGTAGTAGTGGATTGTCTATGAATCTAAATGTATTTAAATTGGAAGCTAATTTGTATAATGGAAGGGACAGAAAGTTATAGGAATCTAAAAATACTAAATCATCAACAGAGAATGAAATGTACTTTTCCATATCTTTGGCTATGCAATTTAATTTACGATTATATTTTCCCAAGTGTTGCATTATTAAATGTCCATCGTAATTTTTCAAGTTATGGAAGAATACTGGTATTTTCTTTGTTACTTTATAGTTTAAATTACAATCATTATGGGCAGCTCCACGGTATTGGCCATTTGAATGACAATGTTCTCGTACCCTATCAAAATATAGAGGCTTTTCACAAATATGACAATGTGTTGAGTTTTGGAAAGATGCCTCTTGCTCAGGAGTCATTACAAGGGGAATATATATCGCCATTTGACTTTTAATAAAATCATAAGTCTCAAATAATCTTTCAAAAAACACATCCATAACATTTGCACCACTATATAACTCTTCAGAAATAATCTTAGAATCTTTTACTACGACAAATGCAAATCCCGATGGAATATGTATATTGGAGTTTATAAAGCACTCAAAATCAGCATAAATCACAAATGGGGCTTTAAGTTGATATTTATAATTTTTAAATTGTAATGTATCTTGTTTAGACATTTCCACTCTTTGTGCATCAAAGTTCTTACAATATGTTATATGACATTCTAATTTATCTTTGGTGTAAAAATGTTGTAAACAAAACTTGCAAAAATACTTCTTGTGGTCTTGTTTCGTAGACCGTAGCATTAACCTATCAAAATCACGAATTAAACAGTAATGTGATTTACGACCTTGTAGTAATAATAATAGATCTATGTGAGCATTACTATTCAGTTTGGTTCTTCTTAATGGATATATAAATTTTTGGTCTTCAACTCCAAATACATTAACACTTATATTATTTTGTCTTTCAAATTTATCTATATCAGATATTTTAACAGGATACTTTATGTTTGTCATATTTAACTGATTTTCATAGGGTGCATATTTCGATACCCTTTCAGCATGTTTAGCATTCCTTGGATGTAAAGCTGCTAAAATTGACCAAAGGAAGCATTTATTATCAGCATTCTTTATATTTAAAACTGCTTTTGTCAATTTAATACTTTTTGGTGTGGGGATATATGACTTTGGAGTTAGGGGCTTATACTTGTAAACGTGCAACTGCCAATATTTAGTATGGTCATAAATCCATCCACTGCCTTCGGCTTGATATTTGTGTATGGAAGCATCAATCTTTAAAAGAGCATTTTCAATTTGAGGCTTTAAATCTCTCTTCTCAATGGTTAAGGTAGTAAGGCTTCTAAAATCTGCAATACATTCTTTCTCATTAACTAATTTTCCATTTTGATCTATTGTATATTTTATAAATTTGATTCTCCTTACTAAAGTCCATTTTATCGGTAGAGGACAAGACTGAAGAGTACTTTTAAGTTCAGTTTTAATCGATTCACCAACAAATTTAATCATTGTATATGGACATTTGTTACAAGAATTGATGTGTCTTTTAAAATGACCAACAACATTTCTTTTACAGAAATTACAAGTCTTATGAGTTTGTAATATATGAGATTTTAGAGCCATGTTATTATCACAGATTATATCACAAACTTTGCACAGTTTCACCTTCATTTTATGTATTACCTTGTAGTGGCGAATCAGGTTGCTTTTTTTGGAGAGCGATGCAAAACAATGTTGACATGTAGTCTTCATTTTTATATATGTAATTAAAAAATAGGTTGGCATCTTCTATATAGTAGAAATTACATTTTGACAATTTCTATTAATGAGAAATAATAATTTGAATTAGAATTTTATATTTTAATATTCAAAACAATTTCATACAATAAGATTTGGCAATTGTAATTTTCTAAATCAAAACTAAATCCAAAATCTTAAATAAAAAATACTTTTTAGCAATTCAGATTGCTGAGTCTACATATATACAGAGTGAGTGTTACCTATTTTAAAGGGGACTTGACAAAATTATATAGTATAATTCAGCTAAGTTTTTAAATAATAACTTGTACACACTTTAGACTCAAAGTCCCCCGGTGCATAAAATTTGGCTATGTTTTTAAATAATAACTTGTGCACACTTTTGACTCAAAGTCCCCCCGTGAGTGAGTTTGGCTAAGTTTTTAAATAATAACTTGTGCACACTTTTGACTCAAAGTTCCCCCCGTGAGTAAATTTGGCTAAGTTTTAAAAAAATAACGTGTACAAACTTTTGACTCAAAGTTCCCCCGTGAGTGAATTTGGCTAAGTTTTAAAAAATAACTTGTATATATTTTTGACTCACTTAAAAATAGTAATAACAAAATAAGTTACTTTTTTGGATAGAGAAGCAGCACACAGTTGACATGTAACTAAAAAAACTAAGTTAGCATGTTCTATATGGTGGAAATTACATTTTAGACATTTCAATTAATGGGAAATAATAATTTAAATCAAAATTTTAAATTTTAATATTCAAAACAATTTAATACAATAAGATTTGGCAATTGTAATTTTCTAAATCAAAACTAAATCCAAAATCTTAAATAAAAATACTTTTTAGCAATTCAGAATACTGAGTCTACATATATACAGAGTGAGTGTTAGTTATAGAGAAGACTATGTTACCTATGTTAAAAGGGACTTGACAAAATTATATAGTGAGTATAATTCGGCTAAGTTTTTTAATAATAACTTGTACACATTTTGACTCAAAGTTCCCCAGTGCGTGAAGTTTGGCTAAGTTTTTAAATAATAACTTGTGCAAACTTTTGACTCAAAGTCCCCCTCATGAGTGAATTTGGCTAAGTTTTTTAAAATAGACTTATATACATTTTAAGTTCCTTAGTGACTGTTCAAAATACTCTAAGTGTTTAAAAATAGATTTATATACATTTTTATAAGTTCCTTAGTGACTCAATTCGGCTAAGTGTTTAAAAATGGACTCGGGAAATTAGCTACACTCCTAAGTTAAAAGAAATACAGAGTATGAGTAGCCTACAAGCATCAATTACATCACCAATTGATCCCATGACCCGACACGCGACAACATATTACATTAGTCTAGCTTAGATGTCAAAGACTTACCATAACAAGAAGATCCAGGTGGAAGAGTTAGTGATGATTCCGTAGAATGCCCCCCTTATATACCACAAAATTGTCTAAATTAATTTAGAACTTAACAATGGAAATTGAACAAACTGAAATTGAACAATTGAATAATTGAGGTCAATCAATCAAACATATTTGGCAATTGTCTAAACCTGCCCCAGACAGACTGGCGCCAGACAGGCAGAGAATGTTGACAATTGGTTTTGATTGGGGTCATTAGGTTACACTCACAGTCATTCATTTGAGTCAGGCATAGTTTACGCATAGCCATAAGCATGCCCGAGTTCACGCACAAACCTCACATGATTTTGAAAATATACATGGGAATGGATGTGGATTTGAAATTTTAATAGAGTTTGAACATTTATATAGGCTTGTATTGGACGAGATCCAGGTCTTTTAAAAAAGTGGCCAAAAAATGAGCCATATTCCAGACGTGATTTTTAGTATTAACAAAAGTAGAAAACTTATATAGGGGTGTATAGGTCGAGAGCTGGGTCTTTAAAAAAAGTGGCCAAAAAAAGCTCTTCCATTTTTTTCTCATTTTTCCCCTATAAAAAGTGCCCTAAAAGTGCCTCTAAAACGCCGAAAGTGGGGTCATATTGTCCTATTATATCTACTCCAGTATTCCAACCAAACAACACAAAACTGTGCTTTTATTATGCACGTAATCCGTGTATGCTTAGATATTACATGCTTAAAGATATTACACTTACAATCAGCTGGTGCAGCGTTTACCATTTCATTCAATGTTTGTATTTAACCTAACCTAAAAACGTGTTATACAGTGTTTGAAAGACTAATTATTCATAAGGTACTAGCTGTTACCCATGGGCTTCACCCCGTTTGACATCATAAGTATTATTAAAACTATTGATTGGTTGAGTTAACCTGAAATAAACAAACAAATAATCACGCCTGAGTTTAATCTATACTTATAAAAGGCAAAGCCCTCACTGACACACTCACTCACTCATCACTATAATTCTCCCACTTCCCATTTACCTAGGAGGCTGAAATTTGGTACACGGATTCTTTGGGCATTAAATAGGAAAACTAAGTTGTTTTTATTCTGATCGGACTCTCGGGCTCCGCCCCAGTGGCTCTGGAGTTTCCCATGTTAACCTTATGATTTTTCATATTTAAAAGGAATTAATGAATCTTATCAGCTGTTTCAATTAAACAAGTTGGTTCTGTTCTATGATGTTCAATAGCATTAAGGTTACAAGGATTACCAACAGAGTGCAGCACTATTTTTTTATTTTTTATTTATGACAACAGCTAATTTGCAACCAAAAGGTGAGTGAGGGTAGCGAACGAACTTCAACCTGGAGGCGAGTTAGCGTAGCGAACGAGCTAACCTGAAGGCAAGTGAGCGCAGCGAAGGAGCTCCAACCTAAAGGTGTGTGAGCGTAGTGAACAAACTTCAACCAGGACGTGATTGAGCCATGCGAACGAGCTCATCTTGAAAATTAAGAAGTTAAACGGGGCAAAGCCCGCGGGTACAGCTAGTAAGGTAATAAATTGAAAGAATAACAAACAAATAAGTACAGCTGAAGTATTTTTAACATTAGGTATATAAAAAGTTCCCTTTAGAAAGGAATTACGACCTTAAAGGGCAATTTATGAAATAATTGATAGTTTTGCGCAAGGTTTCTCGTCATGACAAACATTTTAAGTACCTATATGGTTTATGGGTGTGTGATTTGTAGTTTTCTCAAAAGTTCATGGGTACTTTTGGTTTTATATATAGATGATTTATAGTAACTGTAGGAGAAATATAATGTGTAACAGAAGTGCAAACTGCCTTTGCTGCACTTGAGAAACTTCTCCATTCCCCTACGGCTCATGCGTAAACATTTCCCTCGTGTGCAGCAAAGTTCCACTTCGCCTACTATAGGTCGGCCGCTTAGAAAACGACCTCCTCCAGCATTGGTTTAGCATTAGCACGCAGGTCGTTTTATAAGCGGCCGAACTATAGCTACACAAATAACTGTTTCAAATAACAATTTTATGTACAACTTTAGCAATACAAGCACGTGCTAAACTCACTGGCCTGGAGGTTTCTACCGGAGGTGGTGGTGGAGGTCTCTTTTTCCGAGCCTTAGGTCGAGCTCCGAGCACGCTCACGTCAGTCTCTGACTCCGGACTTGTCGGGGAATGATCATCAGCTTTCGTTTGGTTCTCAACGTCCAAGTTCAGCGGAAGAGTTAGACGTCCATTGAGTTGTGGAGACTGACTGTCTTCGTCTGCACTTTTTGCTGGAAAATAAACCAAAGGGTGAAATGAATACTGACAAGTATCCATTATAATAGATTTTAGATAGATAGAATAGAGAAGACTTATTACTGGAATTGGATCACCACTTTAAAGTGTGTATTTAATCTCTAGAATAAGGGATGTGTGTCAAATGGCCATTCTATATATCTGGGTTTGTAATATATTTCAATAGGTATTTCAAGAATCATTTGAAGTCATATCTATTGGTTGTAGTAAAATCATGTCATGGTCTTAAAAATCTCATCAGTACACTATGTTCAAAGGGTATAGTCAATGTATCTTTTTATTACTCCTCTAAGGCTAGTATTATACTAGGACGCTGGCGTCCGAGAGGCCAGCGTCCGGGACGCTAGCGGGGCATTAAATCAAATGGGGGCGATTATACTATGGATGCTAGCGTCGGATGCTAAAAAAGCCACCGAAAGCTCGAAATGATTACCGTAGGTGGCATGGTAAAACGTAGGCCCGGGACCGATTTACTTTTTCATTTTGATGTCGCCAGAGGCCAAAAACACCATCCGTTCGTATAGATTTGAATATTATATATATATATGTCTGTAAACGCGATAACTGGAGTAACTTTTGTTCTATTTTGAAAAAAATTGGTTTTAAGGTGAAGGGTGGGATAAATTTGAATGAGTTCGCAAACCAGCATGAACATATACCTTGGAAACGGGGTTTATGTGCTAAAAAGGGGGGTTTGTCATTTTTGACCCATAAAACTAAAAAATTCACAATTTCTCTCTAGATAATTTTAATAAGCTTAAAAACAAATAATTTAGTACCTATATTTAAGTGTTTTTGTACTGTTATTAGTTATGGAGAAAATTTAAAAAAGAGTATATTAAAATTGCCATGTTATTCTTATAGAAAATGTTGTTAAGTGTTGGAATTTGCTTGTGTATGGATATATTTCGATTAAACTTGGCCAATTTGTTTCATACTAAGCTAATAATACAGTATTTTACTAAAAAACACACTTTATTAGCCCCCTTAAAGCATAAAACCTTGGTACTCGTTAAACCTAATGCTATTTAATGTTACAAAAAGTGACTAAACATTGAAATAAAATGGCAGTCCGAGAGGCTAGCGTCCCAACACAAATCACGTAATTTATCGGGTCGAAGTGGGACGCTAGCGTCCCGGACGCCAGCCTCTCGGACGCTAGCGTCCTAGTATAATCCTGGCCTAAAGCTCATCAATAACTAACAAGGTTACATGAATTAGGAGTGCTTTTAATCTTTCAAAACTCTATACATACTTGTAGTATCAGTGTCTATCTAAATTCAGTGATTTGTGTTTAATGAAAATTGTTAATTGGTACTTTATCAAGAGAGAAGAAGCTTATTAATTGTTTGAAGGTGTAATTGTTTTGCTGTATTTTTTCATGTTTTGTCTTTTAAAACACACCTGAGGCGTTTTTTGATAGGTGAAAGACTGAAACCCTAGTCAATTGAAGGGTTGAGACCTAGTTAGAAAATAATAAGACATTAGTAATACTACAAGAGTCGGATTATCAAATGTTTTGACAGACCTAATCAGTTATGGTTATCAATTTATAAAACTGAAGTAGACATCCTAGCTATATGTACCAGCTGCAGCTTGTTTTCAGTATTTTTTACTCATAAAGAGCATAGTGACATGAGTCATTCACAGAGTGGGTTGGGGCCCAGGAATGCCAGAGGTTGAAAGTTTTTTTGGGGGGCGAAAGGGAAAGGAACAGTTCCCCGCGATGAAGAGTGGATGGGGCAAATAATTATCTCTTGCACCTATAGCACGTCACATGCAAACTGCGGGCCTGGAGTGCGCTACGATTTAAAAGTAGTAATTTTCCATGTAAAATATTTATAATCATTGATTAGATAATAAATATATTTTAGTTTGCAGAAGTTACTTTTAAGTATCAAGAAGTAGATAGTAATTTTCTGACTTAAGATAGGTAGACTAACCCAGCCTGTCATGTTTAGCCTACTTACTCTCTTGCTCTTGAGTGCTGATAGACCTCGAGAAGACTTGTTGTCTAATCTTCTCCTTGAGTTTTGGTGAGATGATGCGATAGTTAAAGTCCTCATGAAGACTGTTGCTTCTCGGTTGTAGACTTGCTTCTCTGTACGATGATGAATGTTCCAGTCTTTTCTTCTTTTTGGTGGCAAATTTCTCCACTGCCGTTTTTAAAACTGACAGCCGCCTTACAAGCTTCCCCTTAGGTGAAATGTTCAGAGCTGACCTGAAAATAATGTATTGATTTAGACTAGATCCATTCAACACTGACTGAAGATGAGTGTTGAGATTCTTGATTTGTTACTGACTAGGATCAACTGGTCCTTGAGCCAGGATTGTTTTCAAAGTCCAATGGTCAGAGAGACCCTAGACACCTGGGTCAGGGACCCTAGACACCTGGGTCAGGGACCCTATAGACACCTGGGTCCAGTTTTGAGCCGTCAAAAAGCTACCGTAAATTGACATAGGACGTAGGTAACTGTGTGTATTTGAACCCGAATACAAGTGAAGGCTCAGTGTAGAATGCAGTGAGATGATCTGTGTAGTTTTGTTACTGAGTGAGATCAGCTGTAACGTTGGCCAGGATAATACAATTAAACATTTTGTTAACAAGAACAGCTGGATCCAATTTTAAAATATCAAAAAGCTACAGATTTTTCTAAAACACTATATCCATTCAATTACCCAGCTATCTATTGTAAATTTGTTGCTTATATTGTTGGTCGGTATTGTTAGGCACATTAGTGCCTTGCACCACTACCACATACCAGGAACAATGTGACCTACTTTTTGCCACCCCTCACCCCCTCATTTGGTCTAACTACAGTTTTTTGTCAAGTACTGGTAAATTCCCTCAC
Source organism: Macrosteles quadrilineatus (assembly GCF_028750875.1). NCBI lineage: Eukaryota > Metazoa > Arthropoda > Insecta > Hemiptera > Cicadellidae > Macrosteles > Macrosteles quadrilineatus. The sequence continues at coordinate 27,882,784 of NW_026542599.1, read as the reverse complement.
GTTTGGGAAGTAGGTCTTAAGACAGCATAGAGTCACCCGAGGTTTGTAAATTAATTTTTATTGTTCTTGTAAGTGTTGGCTGGCTGATGTTTTAATTCATTATTATCATTGACATTAAATTATTAAGAGAAATAATAAGCATCTGTGGCAAACTACTGTCAAATAAACATAATTATTAATTTAATTCAGTATTAATTGAATTGACTTGATAGAATTACAGCCATTTGAAATTGACACTGCAGTCACGTAGAAGAATCTAGTGATATCTCTTATCACGATTGCAATGTGACAGATTTAGACCAAAGGTCACCTCACCTTGCAAACAATGGCTTGATTGCAAATATCAGCTGTTGAATCTCACATCAACAATTACAATATCGAACAAGAAAAACTGTAAAGAAAAATAAAAACAACTCCCTCCTACTACTTTTATATATTTAAATATTGTATTTAAATATATTTGCTCCTTGCAATGCTCTCAAATGAATCTTTACAAATGTTGGTTGCCCCTGGGTTGGAAGAACTCCAGAAAATAAAAATATCAGACAGAGCTTTTTGGCAGTGGAAGCTTGATGTTATTGAAAAAATATGAGTGGGCCCTGCAAAATATAAATATTCCCAAAAGGTCCTTAGGGGACGCCCCAAAACCACAAACAGCACAACAACTATGTAATATTATAGCACTGGTACCATGAAAATTAAGTAACATTATGTTGACACCTTCAGATAAAATGTTTGCATTTACCAGACTCGTATGGTAATCCCGCACTCGACTTCGTCTCGCACAGGAACGACCACACTCGTCCGGTAAACACCTATTTTTGGGACTAATGATGTAATATTCTATTAAAATACAGTAAGTTGAGTAACTATTTTATAAACAAATATAGTAAACAACAAAACACCCTCTCATTCTCTTTCGTCAACTGATCTGCAAGGGTTATAAAAATATAAGCCAGAAATTTAAATCTATGGCCTCACTCCCGAGACTTTCTCTTTATGCAAATTTCCAATATAGGCAAGCTCAGGTGTTATGGTAATACCTAGTCCGATGACCTCTTTACTTTTTTGTTTTGAGGTCCCCAGAGAACTCATTGAGCAAGTCCTGAGATTAAATTCTTTATTTATAATTCAAAAACAAGAAAATTTGTTCAGGTTTACAACAGGTGTATTTATATATTTATAATAAACTGTGATATATTTTGCAATGTCAGCCCTGAAAATTCTCAAAGTGGTAACAATATCATCCCACTTGCATCATTGAACAAAAATGCCATTTGTCATGTTTAAATTGACACCGATATAAAAAGGTTGAGTGCAATGATGCACATTTACAGCACAGGGTCCTTGAGGAGATAAGCTATGACTCCATGTGATAAAATTAACAGAGCGCTCAAACATATGGTTATCTTTCAGCTAGTCAAATATCTCTCCTCTTATCTCCTATGACTTCAGCAGTCAGCTTATTCCTGATTGATATTCTCACTTCTCAGTCTGGGTCGTAAAACAATAATTATTGGCTATATACGGCAGTCTGAACCATTTTGAAGTTGAAGAAACAAGACAATTTTTATATTTAATATAAATGGGAAACTATGTGTTGGTATTTTTTTTTACTAGGGATGTCTATTTGATACATCTTGTTGTGTCTGGTAAATGGTTTATGACTTACACAAATAAATCATCAAATGTGATACCTGCATTGTATTGTGACATAGCTTGGCCATTGGTTTTAAGTTTTTATTTATTTATTTATTATCATTACGGTCCCTATATCAAAGATTGACAGGTGATTTGTCATCAAACTAAAAACTATTGTATCAACAACCATAATATTGAATAACTTACTTACAATTTCTTTCATTGTTGAAGGCAGCTTATTATAGATTTTGGGTCCCATATATATTAAACGAAAGTGGGATTAGCCACAGTGCCACTATAAATCCCATCTTTTCTCAAGTTTTCCTTTGACGAAACCAGACCGGTTTTCCTTCTTTATTTTCATAAAGAAGCCTGCACAGCCAAAGCTATTAACTAGCTAATTGTTGAAATCAACGGTGACGTCATGTGAGATCAGCTGATTTTATTTAGCAGCTAGACACCCAGATGTGGTTGATTTATCGTGAAGTCGATCCATATTGTGTATTTGGTGATTAAATAATGTTGGAAACGTTTTCCGTGAGTTTTTATAACTTAAATGTTTTAGTTGCCAAAATTGTATTGGTTATTTTGTGACGGCTATACAAAATCAAATCACTGTAAGATAAGGACGTGATGAAAAGATGTTTCTTTTAATTTGAGTAGGCTACCTGCCATCTGTAAGAAATGTCATTCATTGACTTACCATCCCAATATCATCCAATGATCTTCACTAAAGGTACAATTATATTTGAAAATCAATCACAAATTCTTTAGATGTTAAAAATTGGTCTAGATTTACAAATATCTGCCCGTAAAGGTTGAAGTTAGAAACGTGTGAAATTTAATAGCAACAGCCCATTCCTCCCTTAGTCCCTTACTGTCCCTGCATTCACATATTTAGCTTTAAATTTCTCCCAAACGTCTTTAAGGATTAATTTAGTGATTGATTACTACAAAATCATCAAAACATTTGGTGTACATGTTGTACGAAAACATGTATTTATATCATCTTAATTTGATACATTAGGACGATAGTTCTGTAAGGTCGTATTTTAAAAAATACATTAGGTATACAGTACTACACTGCACGAAAGTTCGGAACTAACTGGGCGTTTTAACTACAGTAACTATCAACCACGCACCAGACTCCATTTTAAAAAATTATTTTTCATTTGTCTCTATTGTCTTTGTAGAAGTGCCACACATAAGGAACAATATAATTAAACGAACGTGAAACAAGATACAAAACACAATTTGCATAGCTAAAACCACATTATTATTAATTTTGCAAACAATTACCGTTTCCATAAATTATCAATACGTTACTATTAGCTATGACAATAATGGAAAAGACGTACAAATTAGACCGTAATGTATTCTATTGAATGTGTTGTATAGTTTTTTGTTTGTGGGTTGCTTTCAGAAAATATTTGGCATGATTTACATAAATGTTGGTAAAGCTGAATTCCTAACCTATACCATCAACTTTTAACTCTGCAATTCTTCTCATACTATTGTAAAATATAGCTTGTTTTGGTGTCTGTTTGAAACGTTTTCGTGCATTTTTTTATTTTGCTGTATACAACCACAGAGAATATACCATGGGTGGTCTATTGTCTGTAATACAACTCACATTTAGGGCTCATTTTACAGTGGAGCATTGGCTCTTTGATTACAATATAGGACAAACATGATTTCACTAACTAAATTATTATGTGTTGTTTCTAACATTTATTAGTGTGTAAAAAGACGAAAAGTAAATAATAGTGAACTTACTAATACACTCATTCAACATATGAGCCTATACCGGGCAGAAATATATGGCCTAAAATGAATTCATTGTCTTCAGTTCATTGATAGAGATGTCATGTTGAAAGGGGATTATGTAGGGTACATGCCCTAACTTTGGTCTACAATTTTAAGAGTCCTCTTTGGAAGTAGTTTAAACTTTAAAGTGACATACCACGACGTCAAGATTGACCTCAAGGATGTCAAAGTCTTGGTTGAATCACAACACAGCTTGACAATGCAAGATATAGGGGCTCTTTAACTTGTACTAATAATAGACCTCTTGGATGAAAGGATTTGAACCAACGACTCATTTATAAAACATTATCTATCATTATCATTTTCACACTCGTCCTATACTTTGAAATGAATAGGGTTTGTGCATACGATTAAAAGAAACTACTCCAACGATTTTCCCAAAATTTTTGGGGAATCCCTTATTTTAGGATAAAAATAATATACATAGGCAAGATCCTGTTAAAGGAAAATTCAAGTTTCGTTAAAAATTCTAATTGAAATGGCTTGGATTCTAGTCGATTTAGAATAACTTGTAGCTTTTAAACTATATTTGCATATTCCGGGGAATTGCTGAATACCTACATTAATAGGTTAGTCTTATCTTACTGGGATAAGTACCTATTGTACTACTGTAGCTTTAGCTTTCGAAGCTCTTATCAAAGACCTCACGTCATTTATGACTGAACTAAATTCTAAGAACCTCTTTTCCACGTGAGAAGAAGTGGCACTCCTCTTCAGGTAAAATATTTCGTAATATTCTTAACAAAATTAAGTTTAAAGGTTTAATAATATTATTATTTTGTGTGCCATTGTAAGCATTGCTCTTTCTGTCGGCTCTTAGATAGCCATTTGAGTGATCCCAAATGACCAGTGGCATCTTGGTTGAGAATCGGCTCAGTTTGGGATCGAACCGGCAACATACAGATTAGAAGGCGATCACTAAATCCACTCGCCAACCCATACAATTATAATAATAACTAGGCTACACAACTGGTCTTGTCGTGAGAGCCGCGTCAAATTATTGGCAGACCTATATTTACACATTACACTACAATACCAGACGTTTCGCCCATGCCCGTCTGATAGACAAACAGTGTAAATACCAATTATAGTTCGGCCGCTTAGAAAACGACCTGCGCGCTAATGCTAAACCAATGCTGGAGGAGGTCGCTTTCTAAGCGGCCGGACTATAGACAAGGTTCTTACAGGAAACTCAACAATGTTGCGATGACACTGCCACTTAAGCTGCGAATGGAAAAAACAATAATAAGTTGACAGCCGTAGTTTTGCGCCACAATACAATACATATTTACAACAACAATTAACAATAACGTAGGTAACATACTTTTGCTCTCGTAAAATTAAAAGCCACATATCATCCCCACTTTACACCTAATCTGTTCATATTCATCTCAAAATACCTACGTACACTAAGTGCAGCATAACGCAGTGTAACTATTTATAAGAAGCAAATCGGAAATCCACTATGTATTTATTATTAAAAGGAGACTAGAGTTGGGACTCCTAGTCCCAGATTTGATCTTCAAGACCCTTTTATCATTCATTAAGCTCCAAAACTAATAATCTATGGAATAGTAAATAGTGGATTAACGACATATCGTACAGCTTAACTTATTTTAGGGTAACTATTGCATCATTCTTGAAGGTAAAACGAATCAATTAAAATTAAATTAGACAGTGATTTATTATAGTCTAGATATAACTTATTGTTCTAATTGTTTTGGGTCCGAGAAGTTGCTACAAATTGACCACCTTCACTTACCACGGCTTCTCCAGGAATGTAGCTTTAGGCTTGACCGCCTGCTGTTCCCTGGCGTTCCATGTGTTATACTTGTGTCTGCCGCTGGTCCTGGGGGGTGCCACGGGGGAGGCACACGCAGGGTCGTAGCTCTCGTCGAAGGGGTTGAGGTGTTCAGGGTAGTCACTCGTCACTCCACTCATGTCACTTGCAGTCACTTCAAGTAAGTTAGTGGGTGGCACAATTTCGACGCAATTTTCTTCAATTTCGCCAAATAGACGTTTCCGCCGAAGACGTCCGCAGGATATTTAAATTTTAAAACTTTCGGTAAACTTTTGAGATATTAGTTTGAGATAGACAAATCACCATCAACTCCCGATAATTATTGGTAAGAATAAGTCTAGTGTTTTTCCTGGTAGAGAAAAAATTATGTGCCCTTATTAACCAATGAATAAATTATATTTCAGTTGAAACCCCTATACTAACTTTTATCACTGTGGTCAAAAATCGACTGGCAAAGGCGCACTTGAGTGGTGTTCCCTAATTAATTTACAACCGACAAACAACAGTTGAATGTCAGTTTAATTGAGAAGCCGCTGCCAATTGACTCGTACTGACCAGAAGCGAACCAATCTACCACTTGAGAACTCAATAAGGAATCAGGCCAATCTCGTAGTCGGCTGGCAACAGCAGCGCAGCGCAGCGGTAGACGCCCGCTAGACGAGTGTACACGGCGGAGGTGGCTGCGTTATCACCAGAGTGTCACTATCAGAAGTGACGACGACAGTGCTGCTATCAATCGGGCAACTAGACAACTACAAGCTCACACCGTACCACCCTAGTGGAGATTTGAGTAACCATTGTCTGTGCGTAATAGAGCAAACCGCAAACCATTATAATACACTAGCTGGCCCGACAGACGTCGTCCTGTCCTAATGTGGTTTAATGTCAAAAGATCGTTCATTTTCAAGATGAGCTCGTTCGCATGGTTTACAGTTGTCGCAGCTTGTCTGGGCGCGCGGACCCTTGTGTACTAACCGTTCCCCACGCCAAAGCCATGAAGACAGCAGTGAGGCGCTGAACAACGCCAGAGTGCCGTGTGGGCCAGATGTTTTTGGAAATGAGCAATAAACACTCCCCTCTACACCCCGCACCCTAGCGGGGCCGCGCGCCCAGATTAGCTGCGACAACTGTAATCATGTCCTGCTTGAAGTTCGTTCGCTACGCTCACTCACCTTTAGGTGGGAGCTCGTTCACTGCGCTCACTTGCCTTCAGCTTAGCTCTTACGCTACGCTTACTCGCCTCCAGGTTGAAGTTCGTTCGCTACACTCACTCACCTTTAGGTTGGAAATTAGCTGTTGTCGTTGTCATAAATTAAAAAAAAAATATAGTGCTGCACCCTGTTGGTAAACCTATTAACTTTTTAATGTATTGAGCATCACAGAATCAAATTGATTAGTTGAACCAGCTGTTAAGATTCTTTAATTCCATTTAAATTTGAGTACTCATAAGGTTAACATGGGAAACTCCAGAGCCACTGGGGCGGAGCCCTTTTGACGGATCTGCACCAAACTTCACACAAACCATCCTTGAATAATGCTTAATAATGCCTGAAAGTGTCATTACAATCTGTCGAGCGGTTTCGGGGTCCTTAAAGGACAAACAAACAAACATACATACAAACAAACATACATTGGATTTTATATATAGACTAGCTGGCCCGACAGACGTCGTCCTGTCCTATTGTGGTTTTATGTCACATGCTCGTTCATTTTCAAGATGAGCTCGTTCGCATGGCTCAATCACGTCCTGGTTGAAGTTCGTTCGCTACGCTCACTTACCTTTAGGTTGGAGCTCGTTCGCTGCGCTCACTTGCCTTCAGGTTAGCTCGTTCGCTACGCTAACTCGCCTCCAGGTTGAAGTTCGTTCGCTACGCTCACTCACCTTTTGGTTGCAAATTAGCTGTTCTCATAAATTAAAAATAAATATAGTGCTGCACCCTGTTGGTAAACCTATTAACCTTTTAATGCTATTGAACATCACAGAATAAACTTGTTTAGTTGCACCAGCTGTTAAGATTCTTTAATTCCATTTAAATATGAGTACTCATAAGGTTAACATGGGAAACTCCAGAGCCACTGGGGCGGAGCCCTATTGACGGATCTGCACCAAACTTCACACAAACCATCCTTGAATAATGTTTAATAATGCCTGAAAGTTTCATTACAATCTGTCGAGCGGTTTTGGAGTCCATAAAGGACAAACATACAAATATACAAATATACAAATATACAAACATACAAACATACATTGGATTTTATATATATAGATTAAAGTACAGTATTACCATTGACTATTAGATTACATTGTCTGTGGTGCCACCCTACTTACTATTGATAATTCAAGCAATAACTTTGGGCCACTTTTCAAAAAGAGGGCAGCCACTTTAATAAGTACCTTTACATGTTATATTAGGTCTTGTTAGGTTTGTTTGTATCACCTTCGTTTTAATTTGGCAAATAGATGGTGGCCCCTTTAATATTTTTTCTTTTATAAGTTATAGATTTCTCCATCACGACTACGTTAATAGACATACAATATTATAATACAGTATATCACTAATCCCCTGCAAGAAAAAGAGCCAAAAATACTAAAAATATACAAGTTTCACTAAAACATATTTTTATATAAGATCAATGTAACTTACTGCATATGCCATTTTATAGCTGGTACTAGCACGATTTAGGTATACATAGAATCCCTTTGATAACATTCTGTGTATCTTATTCTGTTTTGCATTGCAAAATCCAAACCAACAAAACAAAAATAAAATAAAATTGCTTCTTAAAAAAATCGAGGTACTCTACCACAGTTAATTTTACCTTCGTTCAGTCACAAATTGCAGCAATTTATGTACACTGTAACGCCTTCCAAACGCTGGGTCTGTTAAGTACGTTGCATCGACGTGTTAGTGTGGTTTCTGTAGTCGCAGGCGTTGTAAAATTCTAACAACTGATGTTACATTTTGTGGATAGTTTTAAATTAGAAAAACTACTGTCGTACACACTCACACCTTCTTTCTTTGTACATAACAGTTTTTATAAACATATATTGTCGAACATTTGTTTTTTCAAATTTCCACGATTAAATGTGAACAAAAAAGTAGAACAAATGTGTTTATATTTAATTTTGGTTATAATATATGTGTGTGTTGTGTTTTTTTTAACTATCCAACAACAAAATATGGTACACGTTTTAATAACCAATCTGTAACGACAATGTTAAGTTATTTATTATGAATTTAATAGGACAAAATAATGTTGTAGAGTTTCTGTATAGTTAAATTTCCAATATTTTAACAGAGGAACATTTTTTCAGAAACTTGGTGGAAAACGTATTAAGAAAATAAACTAGTTTAAAAATAAATTTCAATTTTGGGTGTGTTTCCTTTTCAATATAAACAATCGATCCTATTTTATTGCTGATACGATAATGATCCTTTTCGAAGATATAGTTCGGCCGCTTAGAAAGCGACCTCCTTTAGCATTGGTTTAGCATTAGCCATATATACTTCTATGGCATTAGCACGCAGGTCGTTTTCTATGCGGCCGAACTATAGTTGTGGTACGTAAACAAACACAAGCGTATACGAGCTAAAAGCTATTATGATTTGAACTTATTTGAATATTTTCTATATAGTGCTAAATTATTACAAGAATTTGTTGGATTTTTTGTGTGCAGCAAATCGATCCCTAAATATTTATTTTTTAGGCATATTGGGTAACGATTAAAGCTCTTATCTCTAGATGTAACTTTTGCGGGTTTAGATTATATCTCGTAAAAGCCCTTCGTCCTACAGGCTTTCAAAATTTCACAGAGTCTATGCTGAATTCTGTTGTTAAGATTTGTTTACATCAAAACAGATGGCCAAAATACAGTTTCTTCTCTGTGGTTTACTTTAATACGAAAATAAGGTTATCTGTTCTAGTTGGTGATGTTTCAGTATTCAAGTAAAATATTGTAATGCTATTTGTATAAAATGTAAAGAAAAGAATGACTTACGTTGGATTTTGTGTTGTAACAAGGATTTTGTGTTTTCATTGTAAGTTTTATTGATGTTTTATAGTATTTAAGAAACATATTGTAATATTATTTGTTTAAAATGTAAAGAAGAGATTTTGTGTTTTCATAGTACGTTTCATTAGCATTTTGTAATTTTATGTCTCGAATAGATCGTGCAAGCAATCGAAATAATAGGGCACGCAATGCAAAATAGGGACATAATCATAAATAATCGTTTTTACCCTTATCAACTATACATAACATATATCACGGATTTTTAAGTCACGAAGTGACGCAGGCTGCTAATTTTGTATATATTTTTCAAAGCGACATAGGATTTTCGTAAATGTAGCACAACTTCATTATAACTAGACTTATTATTTTTTATTCCATTCCATGAGCATGTTTACAAGGTTAATGGTATTATGTTCAAGAGTAATTTAATCAGTTTCCTCTTGAACGGTCTTGGACCAGTATATTGCTAATGAGATCAGGTAAGTTGACTATAGTTTTTCTCTATGAAACACAGGGTGTTCGGAAATAAAAGGATTGAACGTTTATGTTGTTTGTTGAGACTTCAATAAAATCGTCGCTTCTCTATTAACTTCCTCATACATAACATTCATCGAATCTGTTTACCATTCATTACAATGAGAAACACTAGCTTAGCATTTGTTTCGTTGGCAACAGTGTTTCCACTTTCGGCATGATTGGTAGCAATGTTTCCTGATGGAGATGCACAGATGCACGATGTGGGTGAAGGCCTTCGTAATGATAAACTGAAACAACTGGGTCGGGTTGTTTGTATCGTTCACTAAATCTAGCTCCAAACCTTGGAATGAAATATCTACGTCCAGAGCGGTTGTACACAGTTTATTTTGTTAGAATTCTCATCATAGTGTCAGCGATTCTCAAGATGGCTTCAGGTAATTTTACTATTAGACGTCTTGGCCCTTCCAAATCGATGGAAAATAGTGCAGTATGTCAGTGAGCAAGGTGCATTTTATGTGCTATTACAGCATAACCTCGATAACAAGACTCTCATGGGAATTACTAAATAATACTTGTTATCAAGATTGACTTTTATCGAAATTTGCACTAGCGTGTGATTAAGGATGGATAAATTCTAGGTGGTTTTAAAATGTTACTTCTTATGAAGGACTTGTTATCTAAGTTCCACAAAATCATCAACGAGTAAATCGTACACTGTAAAATCCTTGAGTAAGAAATAAAACTAGTCAACCTAAACAACTTTTTATGTTACCAAAAATAACATACTTGTACATCAAGTTTAAGTTTTGCGATATGATGAGAAGTGTACGCACGTCGCATAGTGGTGGTTGAAAATCTGATTTGATAATCATTTTTAAAGAGTATTTAGTCTTTATTCTGCAACACTACAGTAGTACTTTATATGTGTTTATTTGCTATGAGGTGGTACGAATATTGGATGAAAGTTTGTAAACGAATCTTGGACCAAAGAAAAACGTAAATATAATTTTAAAATAGCCTCACGTCAGCAAATTTGCATAAGTGAATTTCCATTTGTCTATCGATTCCCAATTTAATCAACAGTAGGTTTGTCAATGCTTAGGATTGATACATTCACTATATGTGCTTTGCTATGAGGTGGTACGAATCTCAGATAAAAGTTTGTAATATTATTTAGGCTACTATGGACTTTAACGCAACGTACCTATTTTCATCAATAATAGTACATAAAGTTTATAACTAACATATAACATTAGTATCCATTAGTTTTCCAGTATACTCTGCTCGATATTATGTTTATATCCAACATAGTGTTACAAAATAGATAAATTTTACAAAGAGAATCAATAGTTTAGGTTTTTTTGTTAATGGAAACCAATCAATATTTTAGCATGAATATAGTCGTAGCTCGACTTTCAAAACTTGGTAACAAATTCCTTAGAGTAAATCAAGCTCGAACCCTGTTCACTGCAAATCCAATACAAACTGTTGACAAACCACGTCACGACCAGACAAGGTACTAGATCGAGATAACTCCTTGAAAGGTAAGAACCAGTCGTTCAATTCATTGGTTAGTGTTCAACTGGACAAAAAGGCGTGATGAAGTCAAGTAATTAGTAGACAATACAAGGAAACACAAAGCTTCTGTCCGACTTTCGACCTTCCTCCCGACTTGTAGGTGTTGGATCAAGTACGCTTCCTCGGGAATAAGGACACCAGACACCCGGTGCAGCAAACCTACGTACAATAGTAATGATACTATCGCTCGAGTGTTTGTGGAATTGCTGGAAAATGTTTGTGTAAATAACTAGATTTTTCAATGTTATAGTATCTTCATGGCTTTAAATTTACAGCTTATCACATAGGAATGGAATAGCTATAGAAAATAAAGTCTCATATTGTAGTTATACAATTTCTATTTGTTACAATCAGCAGCGAGGCAGTGTAAAAACATATTTGGTTTAAATGTAATCAAAACCAATGTTTGCATTGCTATATCTTTCGTCACAATGGAGTTCAATTAACATATGTATCTCTCTTTGTAGCACGTGGTAATTTGAGAGCATGGGGAAAAGCTATAACTTTAATATTTTAAAAGTCCATAACGTGTGAATAATACTTAAGTGAAAAAAAAAAAAAAAACAGACAGACACACACTCATTTTCATCATATTTACCGTACGTAATTTACTCATAAAAATTCAGTTTCGCATTTTTGTTCGGTTTTGGTTTATACAGGGTGTCCCGGAACTCTCTACCAATATTTTAGGGCATTGATCCTGGGTAAGAAACGTACCTAAATATCATATTTCAATTGTCCGGAAGTCCTTAGTTACTCACACAGCCGCCATTTTCTTTTTTTCAGTTATTAATTTTTTTTCTAAAGAATGGTGAAACATACGAAATGGAAACTTTGCACAAACATTTATGACAGCTAGACAAAGCTACAAAAAAACTATGACGATTTTTAAAATTCATTAAACAAAATGGCGGCCATTTAAAATTTTCTTTATTAATAGCTAAAAAACCATTGATTTGACAAAGATTTTAAACGGCCGCCATTTTGTTATATGAATTTGAAAAATCGTCATAATTTTTTTGTAGCTTTGTCTAGCTGTCATAAATGTTTGTGCAAAGTTTCCATTTCGTATGTTTAACCATTCTTTAGGAAAAAATTAATAACTGAAAAAAACAAAATGGCGGCTGTGTGAGTAACTAAGGACTTCCGGACAATTTAAATATGATATTTAGGTACGTTTCTTACCCAGGATCAATGCCCTAAAATATTGGTAGAGAGTTCCGGGACACCCTGTATTTCTGTAATTATATCTCATGTCAAAACGACATGTCCAGCTCCGATGTCAAGTGTTTGTCAACTGCCTTGGCTTTTCAAAATTGGGTTTTCCCTGTTTCTATCCCATTGATTAATTATAACACTTTTGACTTGTGTGAAAAAGTACCATCCCAAATCAACCCAGAGCACGTAGCCACAGCTGTGTTGAACAAAATTGTTGTACACATGCTTGTAACAAAATATCTACAGTGCCCTAGCAAATTGGTAAATACAGCACAAAAGAAAAAGTTATTCGGATGGATACAATTGAGCATAATACACTGAACGGTACGTGTATTGGTGTGAAATGGGATTAATACGATTGTTAAAATACATAGAGGATTTAACAGCAAAACATTCTAAACACTAAATATTGAAGATGATGCGTTAATCGTTATATAGCATTGTTGGTGTACACTGCAAACTCAAAAAAGTGTGTGAAGTCTCTGTAGCTATAATTATAGCATACGGAAGGTTTAAGTCCCGGTTTTTAATAGATATTTTAAACTTCTTAAGCACTATGTGAGCTCCTCGTGCAATGCAAAGCAGACGATTCTTGCCTGAAGGGATCCAGCTGTTGTCCAGGCAAGACGCCAAATGACCAACACTAAATAATATCTTTCCGTTAAAACCTCTGAGCAAGAGTGTAAATATAGATTATGATATTAAAAACTATAAATACCTCAGAGAAAGCATTGGCCCGTGCGAAAATACCTTGACCAACCTAGCATTATGTGAAAGTAGCTAAGGGACAGTAGTCATGAGCTAAATATTGCGCTCAAATGCTGTGTTCAGTTTAAACAAAATACGGGGGGGGGGGGGGGGGGGGGTCCCCGACCTCTCTACCGATTGCATAGGGTATTCTGGAAAAATATAATTTGTTATGTAATATTTGGTTTCGAAATGGAGATATTTTATGATTTTCAAACTGAAATAACATTTAAACAGTACATAAATAAAAAAAAATACAGTAGTATTTCTGATTTAGATATTTTTTACAATTTTAATGGTGCCGATAATCGGTCCATAAATAAGGGAAAACGCGTTTATAAGATACCGTTCGACAATAGGGGCGTTGGTGCTGGTTAGCTAAAACAATCAGTTGTTTTGTTAGTTACCCAATGAGCGTAGTATCTAAAAAATCACCCCATGCGTTTTACCCCTTATTTCTGAACCAACATTGGTACCGTTAGAATCGTAATAAAATTTTCTAAAGAAACCCATAGGCATACTCGTGCCACAATAAGTATTAGAAGAAGATATCTAAATTTAAAGTACAACTCGTGAAGAATATACCCGAGCCTTCCACTAGCTGTTTATAGTCTGTATGATGGATCCTGTCCCAGGTAGAGAGAGGGTCAGGAGACAGGTTCCATACATACAGACTATAGTGAGCCACTCCATCCAAGCTCTGTTATCTATTATAGACAAGAACTCCCTACGTATTTTATGTACACCCCCCCCCCCCTGAGACAGGATTCGAACACTCAAATTAGGGACTTGTCTTCTCCTACTTTGTTTTAATAGTTTTTGTTGAGTTATGCCACAGAATAATGCTCATTCAAGTGGCATTCACATTTCTTTCTGATGTTTTACTCGCCTACATAGTAAAGTAGTAGTAGTGGAAGTAGTAGTAGTATACAGGGTGATTGATATAAGTGTGCCAGCCGTTTTATTCGAAAACTATAAGAGATATCAAAAAAAGTTAAATGGTAAGTGCCTTGGATTTTTTATTAAAAAAATTATAGTCAAGTCCAAAAAATTATTTTAGCCGCCATTTTTCCAATATGGCCGCCAACTTTGATTTTTCTTATGGAACACCCTGTATTTTATGATGTATTCTGGTAGAAAATGTAATTTTAAGACGATTTTATTTTTGTAATTTTTTTCATAAACCTAACCGTTTCAAAGATAATAATGGTTAAAGTTTTGAAATTTCTGCATGAGAAAGAGTTTCGATAAAGGCCTTAGCAAGCATGCCAGCTGTTTTATTCGAAAACCATTCAAAATTTCACAACTTAAACCATTATTATCTTTGAAACGGTTAGGATTATGAAAAAAATTACAAAAATAAAATCGTCTTAAAATTACATTTTCTACCAGAATACATCATGAAATACAGGGTGTTCCATAAGAAAAATCAAAGTTGGCGGCCATATTGGAAAAATGGCGGCTAAAATAATTTTTTTTGACTTGACTATTATTTTTGTAATAAAAAATCCAAGGCACTTACTATTTAACTTTCTTTGATATCTCTTATGGTTTTCGAATAAAACGGCTGGCACACTTATATCAATCACCCTATAGTAGTATTAGTGGAAGTAGTAGTAGTAGTGGTAGTAGTAGTAAGTGGAGGTTTCGTTGTGTTACTCACGTCAGATCAGCCTTTCAAGCTGGTTAAAAATTAGGATTTCATAATCTATAATTTAACGATACGACGACGATGTGTTGACGACCTTGGTTAAGCCCGTTACAGAAGACCATCCAAAACTCCAGCCCACTGCGGACATTGTGCTGTCTCTGTGATGAGGTCATACCCGACCTCGCAACGGCACTTCAATACTTCCCTTGTACTTTCAACGATTCTCCAGATGGTCGTCATAAACATCGATCATCCTCGGGTTGTTTTAGAACTTTCAATGCATCCACTATAAAATAGTAAAATGTGCTCGACCAATTGTAAGGACGCAATTTTCTATTTTATATTTCTAAACACAGAAAACAAATAATTTAGTACCTATACTAAATTGTTGCTAACTAATGCTAGGGAGATGGTTTGAAAAAAAATGTAAATTTTCAAATTGCATGTCATTCTTATTGAGGATGAGTCATTGTTGTAAATTGCTTGTTAAAGATACATTTATTCGAACAAGTTTGGCAAATTTGTAAATTTTATTTTTCTGATAAAAACAATCTTCCCCGTAGCAGCAAACCCTACTGATTAAACCTAATGATATTTTAATAGGAAAGAAATCTGACATTTTAAGGAAACATTTTAGTGAAAATCCAACAGGCAAATAGAAATCGGTTATCAGTCTGCAGGGTTGCTGCCGAGGTTATCCTTAAAATTATCCTCAGTTGGTCCATAAGGATGATCCGAGGGAGTGTGTTACAGTGCAACCTAAGTTCACACTAATGTAAATGTTATCATAGTACATTTAGGTCAAGTTTGCCTCGACCAAAGTAACATTGATTTGATAGACAAGACCATAGGTTGAATCAGGTTGAGTTGAAAGCTTCCGACAAGTTCAGACCCGCCCAACGCCCTGCTATCCCCCTACTGTTGCTGATGTACGGATTGATTGATTTCAATAAAATCAAAGTCTAATGAAATTAACCGATACAAATCATTATGGCTCACCAACTTATCAAACAACTTCTATGTCATCATTAAATGTATCAACATAACAAGATTATTATAGTTGTGTGTATCATTATGTCAGCGAAATGCAATAATTATCACACCGAGTGATTCAACTATACGCAATGAACAGCTGATTAATTATTCGTCATCGTACTAATCGGGTGCTTTAGCAAGGTAGGTTAAGGCCATATGTCACTATTATTCTTTTTTTTTAACAAGTTATACTTTTAACGAATGTCTCTACCACGAATATTGGAATAGAACATAAACTTTATGGATCATGAACTTAAACGAATGAAGTCACTGGCCTAAAATTAATGGTACATTTTTCTTCACTTTGACGTAAAGTGGCTCTTTTCGACCCGAGCTCAATGTTTACGATCTAAAGGAAGCCGATGTCAGAGAAATGACGAGCGAGGGTTGAAAAGACCCTTTTGTGATGGAATATACTTTTCGTCAGATTTCACTATTATTTTAACAAACTATGATTTGTTAATGTTGCATACAATTAAAGATTGTCAACTATAAAATGTAGAGGGTGTTTTGTTGTTTACTATATTTGTTCTTTTTTGCTGTTTAACCAACTTTAAACTATTTCAACCAAACAAAGCAATAATTGGTTTGTTCTTCCTATAATTGTTCTTCCTACGTTATCATCAGTCATCGCCAACTAGTAAAGCACCTAGCTGTAAAATCTTTCTTCAAATGAGAGAAAACGCCTAGTCGACTGACGCTTTCAAACTTCACCAATATGAAACACGCATAAAATAGGCTTGAGATTTTACAAGCATGAGTAGTCTGTATGTATTATTCAGAGTAAATTTTCTGGATAATGACATTAAAGGTGGCGAGTTAATGCTAAACATTGGTGGTAGAATGCTGAAGAAGTACGAAGTTAAGTGAATACCGGTACCGTAAGGGACAAGACCTTCTGTAACCACCAGAAGATTTACTGACTGGGACTGGTCAATTAATGTTGAAACAGCCTCGGAGTCGACGTCCATGGTCTCGAGTCCAGATGGTCCAAGTTTGTATACACAATGTGACCAAGCGACTAAAACTAACAAGGTGACAAGTAGCCAGACTATGAGAAAACTACGCGTGAGAACAAAGAGTGTTTCTTTTCTGATGTTTGTAAAAGATTTTATTTAAATCATTTAGATTCGAATTTGTTTTAAGAAGGAAACATACCGTTAATTTTTACCCTGTGCAAATGAAGTCAATGATGCATGGTGTCCGACGTTAAGGTTTAAACATTTTACTGGTCTTTTATGCACTGACAGTTGTAAAGCATTGGACAAATTATGGGACAGGTTTTGCAAATATTTAATACAAGTTTTTAGATTCCTAAGAATTGCAGTACCGGTAAACAAAATGGCGGTATATTGAACATTTCACCAATTTGCTTGGTCTTGGTGTATAACACAGCAGCACAGTCTGTCCGTGGCTGGATACAACTATGTTTATTTTCATTCAAAATTGACGATAACTTCAACATAAAAGTGGCATGTATAATACTCAAAAGATGGAAAATCAAAGATTAAAGTTGATTTTTCTTCATTGCCATTAAAGTTTAACCACACTCACTACCGTTTCTCAGTGTTTACCCCGGTTTCTATTTCCAGACGTCGTCGCACGACCCACTTTCCGTGTAAAATTACTCGCTCTTGAACCCATTCGGCACGGACAGTGACGTCACAGAACTCCTTTGTGTAATGTTGACAGCTCAAAATGACGTATTATCAATGTTTGTATCAGAAATCTCGCCCTCCTTGTGTTCATAAATACTGCGCGATTTAAATTGATACAGCGGTGTTGGCTAAGAAACGCCTGCCAGTTGTTGCAAAGTTTGATCGTCAAGCCAAAGTTGTCCAAAAAGTGACTTATTTGATTGTCAGGCTAGTTGACTGTCAACAACTAATTTGACAACGAGGATTAGGGAATTATCTCCATTGCTGATTTAGCTGAAAGTCACTGATGAGTTATGGTTGTAGGGGTTCGGAGACATGGTCTACGCCCCGCGCTCTACATCTAAACCATCTCCCTCCCACGAACATGTATTGGTGCGGTTGATAAAACGTCCGATTTCAAGTATTGACCTTCACTCAGTGCAATGTCACATTATGTGTCAAGGGTATTTTTTAGCTTATAATTTATGGTAATGCACAGCCAAGTACCCAATTAAATCCTAAACTCAACGACAACAATATGGCAGTAGCAGCCAACTCCCGCCCTGGCGCGGCCGATGCCAGTGCCTGATTAATCTCACGGTTGGGTGACAGCGGTAAATGCTGGGTTATTGCGATCTTGGATCATGTAAAATGTTTGCATTTGCCAAGCTTGAATTAGAATGATTACATTGATGTCAGGATTAGGTCTTAAAGTATAAGATAATTTGTAACACAGTTTTAAATCAACTAGTGAACCTGTGCGGCTCAATGCCCCGCAAAAACATATGAATTTAGAAAACAAATTCATCGTGTTATATATTGACTCGTCGAAAATTAAATACAGTAATAATAAAGTCTTAGAAGGGAAGCAATCCAGCCATTTTCTAGCTGTATGCGTATTATATTTAGTAAATTAATAAGTGTTCAAGTTCAAGTATGTTACATGGTAGTTATTTTTTAAGATTCTTAAAAACACATTTAACAAAACATTTTATCATATCAAACCAATAGGCAGTGAATGTAGCATATACCTATGTGAGGGTCATAAAATGCTGCTTGAAGAAAACACTTTTAAAAATAAACACTGAAAAACAATATTTTTATCACAAAAGCACTTCCATAAATACTACGATTTTAGTCTTAAAGTTACCTTCAGGAATATTACCCTGGTCAGAATTTTCCGTAATGAATATGCTTATCCTACTATTAAAAGATGTAGCCTTACTTAAAACAACATATACAGTATAATATAGTTGTTGCTCATGACTGAAATTGGTCTGGCTAAGAACATTGCTGCTCTTTAATTAAAGTACTTTTGCTGCAAATGCCAAAGATAACAGAAATTAGCATCTTTCCATTTTAAAAGGTAACTTTGTTTCAGACGGGCAAATCTTTTATCATCGAAATCAAAATATGTCCCTACTCACTTGTTCCATGTTAGGACTTTACTTTCTACTTTACATTGTTGTTAACCGTTCTGATCACACGAAGCCTCGTGCCATCAATGAGCCCCTTTTTGATGTATTAATATCAATAAAACCGCTGACTCCTTTTATTAGTATAATCTGTGTCTTGGCAATCCACTGACCTCTATATTTAAAAACTCAGTTGGATTTTCTAGATGGGTGCCTCTGCCTTCGACTGTTTTCAAGGATCCACTCTTCCCCTTGGCATACTGACAATTAATTACCTAACTTGTAAAGTTCATGTAGTAATTCATTAATACTGTTAGTATATAAAGAAAATTAGATAAAAAGTACTTGGCTTGGTGCTTTCATAACTAAACTCAAAATACACCCACAAGTAAAAAAGAATCAAGTTATTGGTTAAAAAAACTATGTTTGTGTAAAAACATTATTCACATGAAGTAGATGATTTGTTTGATTTCTCGGTCAGCTGTTTCAAAGATTTGTGATTTTAAATACATCAATTATTATAGTAAAGTTTTCTAAATATGGTAACTTATTCTCAACTAAATTTTACTATTCCCAGCATGAAAATAAAGTAGTGAGGTCCGTTATGAGTAAAGTTTAAGGCACACAATCATTGATTGAAATGTAGTATACATTAACAGTCATAATACATAGCAATTATTATTTAGTAGACTTTGACTATTTTCAAATAACAAACATATGTTTCTGTAAATAAAAATTATCTCCCTTGTTATCCTTATGGAGAAATACGAAACTTTAAAGGGCCCCAGGGCCTCACTCTCTAATTATTTCCTTAAAAAGAAGGTTTCCTGCACAACTTCACGTTACGCTCTTTCCAATGACACCAAAAACATGTCAATCGGTTCAGTAGTTTCGGAGGAGTAATTGTCACAAAAATCGTGCTTGCGTATTAAATAAGTATAGATTTACTGGAGTTGTTTCGGTTGCGTTTAAAAACCTACTCAACGAACTGGACTGATATTTACAAAATGGCATAATCAACCAAGAGCCGTTATTATGGATACTAGGTTTCTTCTGTGTCTTCACTACGTATTGAAGCTACATAGAACACTAGTTATTGCTGCTATTTGTACAAATTTAGAATGTATGTGTAAGACATACAGTACACGATGTTTTACAGTGTTCACACTTTAATTGAGGGGAAAAACATAAACTCAAAAATTCAGTGGTTCTCCTATTTCACCTTATGTACTATAATAGCACAAGTGTCTCTGGCTTTGTTCTATAACAAGCAATAGGGTCCTAGGGAGTCGACAGATGAGCTTGGTCCCAGTGACGATTGTTCTCCAGAGTATCATGGTAGCTTTCATAAAACTAGGATTGTCTGAAGTTACACTTAAGACGCATAAAGAGCGAAGAACTCTTTTAAAATAGGTGAAATAGGTTTAAAATAGGTCTTTTAAATGATACAATTACAGGGAAATTAGATAAATTCAAACACCACAACAACCTGTCCCGTCTTATATTTGGTGTAGTAATTTTCAATACAACAAAACACAATACAACAATAATTTTCATATTATCACCAAAGGATATGAATTTATTTCCTTTTTCAAAATTCGTGCAAGTTGAGTTTCGGGTTCAGTGATGTTCAGCAGTCGTATGCAAGGCCACCAAGATTGACAAAACACCTAGTTGTTGTTATTGTAAAATTATTGTAAATAATTGCTTAATTGCTGGCAGTGACAGTTTCAAACGACGCGGATGCCAGTTAAAGGCTTAAAAGTGACGTTTCTCTAATTTGTTTAGTACAGTAATCGAATTTCTACATGTCTTCTTCACATCTTGTCCGTGAATTTTCACTAAAACACTGTATCCATCACTTTGGTCACTTATTCACTTTACCTTAATTAAATCACTTTATTAAGAAAGCTACACACTTTATGAGTGCCTTTTTAAGGTTAACAAGAAGCGGAATAATAATAGAAGTGCGTTCTTCAGCCGAGACCGTTTTCAAAGAACCTCAATGATCGAAAGCTAGTTGAAGTATCGATAGATTATACCCTGAAAATTTGCTCATTTTTCAAGATCAAACCCGTGACTTTCTGAAACGAGCACTGTAGCCTTTCAGCTAGGCAGTTGCATTTGAAAAACGCATTATAAAAGATAGCTAAGCTAAACAATAATATTATACATTTTCGCAAATGAACACAACTATTTACACATTTGTTCAGAAGATTGTATTCGGTTGATTAAATATCAAACCTGGCCTGAATGTCAAACCAATGATTACAGTTCAAAATAGCATGGAACATTCTTCACTATCTGGCGATTACGAGGGACCAAAACAATAACATTGAAGATAGATGATCCACGTGAACCAGAATCACGTGGCAAAATGGAGTTTATCTGAGAGCTGTTAGATAGCGCGGCAAGCGCAACCTAGTCTAACCTTGATGAGTCAATGTTTATATGGTTGTGAATCGCCATATGTTAACAGACAGATGTGTGCAGCATATTACCATTGACTATATATTACGCCTCGTGCCAGGTTGACGAGTATGTTCCTTTCCGGGTGAGGTTAACAACAATATAGCTGTAAATATAGGGGAGAGGAGTTGTGAACATGTATTAGTGGTTGAAGAATACAAATTTGGCAACATTCTGGGCAAATAGTTTTTCTCACTATTTCGTCTCTAATATAAGTGAGACTTAACTAACGTTTAACTAATCTAGTTAACTAACTAGAAAACTGCAACGAATATTATTGGTTGCTGTACAATACAAGCCAATAGTTATTTGTCTAACTAGTGCGCAAAAGAACCTTTGCGAGCCTGTTATACATTATATTTTTCCTACAATCCTACAATTACTATAAAACATAAATAATATAAGGGAATTGTAGGACTATATACAGGTTAGCTTTTACTATGTAGTTCCACGAATTAACTAATTCAAATTCAAACCTAAATGAAATTGTATCACAAACAAATCAAAATCTTGAATGGAATTTTGCAAACCTAATGAATCAAATCTGAATACAATTTTTGGTTTGTAAAGTTTAGTTAGCACGCAACAACAGGTTTATAGGTTGTAACACGAATACTACGGTTGTAACAATGGTCAAGTGGAGTGTTAAGTAAGCACTGCACCAGCTGATCGATTTAGCAGTGTCGACAACTTGTTTTAAGCATGTGTATTACATGCCTCGCATAATCGCACTATTTTGTGTTGGTTGGTTGAAATACTGGAGTGCGGGAAAGTAAGTAAATGCAAGAATCAGCTACTTTGCGTGCTATAATCAGTGAAAAATGCCCACTTTGTCAGCTACCTCTAGGAAAAATCATGTACATTCAACAAAGCAACTAGAATAGGGGATGGCGGTGTTTGACATTTGTATTCATGATTTGCTTAAGAGTTGATGTCTAAAGATTTGCCACAGTACATAAATGATTTAGAATACTGTAGTCCTTGTTATTTAACGTAAACTATTTTAGTTTCAAATAAAACATGTTTTCACAACTTTTAGAGGAGGAACTCCTGCGTATGTAATATTCCAATTTCCAATTGTAAGTAAGGTATTGTACACAATAATTTCAGGTGCCTTATATAATGATAATAGTAAACTGCTGTTGCGAATGGTGACTTTTCTATAGGATACGACGGATTTAAAATTGATAGGCGTTACAGTTTATAAAAAGAAGAACAGTATACTTTAAGGTACATATGTATGAAAATGCTATATTTTCCCCAAATTTACTGGCAACAAATTGTTCACGAGCTGTAGAATATACCACCTCCGCAGCAAAACTGCAGGCATTAATTATAGTTTTTTAGGGTCAAAAATGAAAAAAAAAACACAGTTTCTCCCTATAAACCCTTTAAAAACCCCGTTCCCTTATTACGATCATGCTGGTTCAAAAACTCGTTCGAATAAATTAAAGTTCATACGTTATACAAAATTTAATCAGAATCGGATCAATTTTTCTCGTATTTTTGGCATCTCTGTGGACCTCAATACAAAAAAGTAATTTGGTCCCGGGCCCAAGTCTTGCCATGAGTCCTGCAGTAATAGCTTATTCCCTATATAGAAACTGCTCTAAAAACCCAAAGATAAAAGGTATTGCTAGTTTAACCTACGAAGAAGGATCCGTGTCGTATAGTTAAATACAATAAAATGGTTATATCAATTGGATCTAAGTTACTTATGCGGCATTTATTCAGGAACGGTAGTTTTACATAAAGGGTGTGCGTGTGTGAGAGTGGGCCGCCCAACCTATATATATCTGTGACGTCATTGGAGGCCTCCCAATTTGGAGCGGTGCAGCACCAGGTTGTGGCACCTCATACCACAACCACATTGAATACTTGAACCTCAACCACAATCACCGTCGACAACCACAACCGTATCTACCACATACAGCAGCGACTACTATAACTATAGTTACAACCTCAGCCACGACCACAGAAATGCCACAACGTTTACTACGATAACTGTTCTAAAACCTCATTCACAACAACAATCAAATCCACCTCAGCCATAACAATCACAGCTACAGTAACAGTTCTAAAACCCCATTCACAATAACAATTAAAGCCACCTCAGTCACAACAACAATCGTAGCTACGAAGTTCACAACTATACAGTAACAGTTCTAAAACCCCATTCTCATTAACAATTAAAGCCACCTCAGTCCTCAGTCACAACAACCATCAACAGCTACTACGTTCACAACTACAGTAACAGTTCTAAAACCTCATTCACAACAACAATCAAAGCCACATCGGTCTCAACCACAATCACAGCTACGACGATCACAACTACCGGTTACATCATCAACAACTATGTTACTGTAACGTTTAAAAATAATTCACTTACCAAAAACTTTCCGTAATTTTTATGGGTTTAATGTCAGTTTCAACTCGCTCAACGCACAATAGATTAAGGATATGTTTTAAACTTTAGTCTGTATGAGTTCAGCATAACGAAAAATATAGTTCATCACACGGCAAGCCTACAGATACATGGTGATTGTTTTTCAGTGGTATGGTTGCGTTTTTATCGTTTCGCAGATAACGCACTAAAATATGTATGCACAGTATATGTTTTGCATTATAAATTATTGAAAACCAATTTTTAAACTCATATTTTTTTGTGTTGGCTAAAACTATTCTTATGGTACCCTCCCATCCCATCTTAGTCTGTGCTTCCTCGGTTGCGATCATTTGTCAGTTTAATGTAGCCCCAGCCACGTAGGTTACGGTATCTGACGACCCATGTATCGCCCACATCATGTAGGAAAGTTGTCCAGTTTCGTCCGCCCTCGGTAGATCGCGTGGACGTAGCGTGGTTGTTACGAGCGGGCGTACGTAGGGGAGAATGAGTGCGAAATCGTAAAGTCATGTGGTTGTTTAATTGTTGACAGTACCTGTACAATTCGTTCAAATACTAAAGATGTGTAGCTTTATTGTAGGTACCAAACTTTGATACTGAAAGTTATTTTACGCCACACTACATTATTTTGACGAACTTCCCACGCAAGGATTAAGTCCAGAAAACAGCTGTTTGCCGCCAGCTTATTCAAAAGGGGTTTCATTGCGTACTACTGTACTGCAATGAGTTTTACCGGACACCAATCAGCTGATTATAAAATAGATGGAAGTGAGTGGTTATAAACAAAAACATAACCTCTCTTAGAGGTTATGACTAGTGATTTTTAGAACTTTAGTTGGTGGAAATATATAAGGATTTGTACGGATTTAGTAGTATGGCGTAAACTATCGTACGTAACTCGTCCAAAATGTGTGTACCGGACTCGTATGGTAATCCCGTACTCGATTTTGTCTCGCACGGGAACGACCACACTCGTCCGGTAAACACTTATTTTCAGGACTAGTAACGTAATAATATACTATTGAAACTATATACAGTAACTGTTCAGAAATACTAAAGGAATCCATAAAAATATGACCCGGAATTAGGTAAGTGAGATCTTTATGGTATTTTGAGGGAAGATGTACTTTTTATGAGGCTAAATACAAGCCAAACCTTAAAAGTCAAGCTTAGCTATTTGTAAACATACTCAGAGCTCGACATCGGAAGATCCATCAAAAGTTCATCATTAACCATGTGAGTCATGCTCTAGAAATTAAACCTCAGCTACTTGAATAATCTGCAATTGTTCATTTGAACTTACAAAGTTTGGGCAGATGATCTAGTGATTAATACCCCCGCCGCAGCAAACCTGCAGACTAAGCGAATTTCCATTTCCCTGAATGGATTTACACTAAAATGTCTCCTTAAAAATATCACATTTATTCCCTATTTAAATAGAATCAGTTTAAAACATACTTAGGTTTGCTGCAACAGGGAGGGTAAAAGTGTTTTTTATGTAAAATGTTAATAGTTAGTAAGAAATAAAAACATTTTCCAAATTTGGGCAAAATATGTTTATAAACAAGCAAACTACAACAGTTTACTTATTCTCCATAAGAATAACATAGGAATTTTAAATTTACAATTTTTTGGAATTTTCTCCGTAACCATTAGGCGCATTATAACGCTTCAATATACTAAATTATTTGTTTTTTTTAAGCTCTACAATATAGTTTCGAAAGAAATTGCAAAATTGTATGTTTTTTGGGTCAAAAATGGGAAAAACCCATTTTTACCCCATAAAAGCCCCCATAAACCCCCGTTCCCATGGTCCGATCATGCTGGTTCGCGAACTCGTTCGAATAAACGTAGGTTTACACGTTTGTACCAAATTTCATCAAAATCGGATCATTTTTGCTCGAGTTATCGCGCTAACGGACACATATATATATATATAAATATATATATATATGAATTTGAACGGATGGTGTTTTTGACCTCTAGGGACCTCAAGACGAAAAAAAAATCGGTCCCGGGTCCAGGTCTTACCGTGAGTACTACGGTAATAGCTTATTCCCTATATGGGAAATTCGCTAAAACGCTAAACATCGGCCCTAAAAGGGCTGGGATGAAATCTATCAGAGAGAGAGAGCCAATAGCGTTCAGCTAAAGGGTTAACGTCGATTCAATTTTCCGGAGGATGAAACATCAAGCCACATTTGTGCAATAATCTTTTTGTTACAATAACAATGTGAACTAGGCTAAGAGTGATAAGTGTAATTGTAATAATGTAAGCATAAGTGTAATTGTGAATAAAGACCACTACTCTTCTGTAGCGTTCACCTGCTAAGAGGTATGGATTCAATGCAGTGATCCAAAATGGTACGGGGTCAACCTTGGGCTGTATGTCTTTATATCCAGAAAAATAGTAAAGCAAAACTTTTACTGTATTTAAAAATACCCCCCCCCCCCCGCTGTAAAGATCATATTAAATGTTCTCCTAAGTCTACAAAGCGGTTGGTTGAGTATTTTTATCTGCTTGTAGTTTCATTCTTTATCCCAATCGTCGTGCATCTAGCTAGGAGTCCTTCCAGTCGAAGGACTACTCAACATCCTGAACAGTTTTGAGCTGAAGAATCTTATTCTTAAAGCCACGAGGTTGCCCGCAATATTAGTTTTCTGGTCTTCAAAAGACATTCCACCCAATGTCAATAATTGATGAATATCTGAGGCACCAATATGATCTTTGCATGCTCTTTTGTAGCCTATTTACGTTGAGTGGAGAATCTACTGCATATCACACTCAGCGTCCTAGGATGTGAAGGTGGGACACAAAAATACAGAGAAAACTGAACAACACTGGAAGTTAAGAGAGAGATAGTGATGGACCAGAGTTCCACTACGACAAGACACTCGTGAAGATCGTCGATCCTGAAGCCTACTGCATCGTAAGAATAGCTTGTCTTTTGTCTTATCACATCTAACCGTTGACGTAATGCAGCGAGCTCAGCACTTTCACATTTGAGAGTAATTAATTGTTAACAACAGATTATCTTGTAACTAGATTCTCACATTACGTATTGGTGATTGCGAGAAATGAGAAACGTTGTTCAAACAACTGAATTCACGCAAACTTAAAATCAATGCTGTGAAAGTTCTAAAGAGAATTGTTAGATTATGTAATTATGTTTGTAAATTATAACTCATTCACTACTTGTCACGAAAGTTCCATTTCGGGGCTCGATAGTTATCCGCGCTCGACTTGGCCTCGCTCGTAAACCACTATTTTGCTCAAAATGGGTCACTTTCCTGACTAAGGAAATGTACAGTACGCGGAGACACGAAAATTACGCATTATTTTTTAATAGGGCTGGATTTAGAGATAAATCGAATAATGCCCTTTTACTTTTCAAAGATTATGTTACAGATTATAAGTAAACAAAACTACTAATTTACAATGAATTAAATTTGTTGCATATTACAATTACAAGAGTAATTCACTTACCTCAATTAGGTTACAGTTATAAAAAGTATCCTATTTAAAATATATTTTCATACACTGCTTTGTCTCAATGTTACTTTTGAGTTTATGACAAGGCCCATTCCAGTCTACTGGTCAACGGCTGCTATCCTCAAGGTACCAAGGATACTTACACTGTACATTATATTATAATTTTGACTCTTGTTTACAATCAAACTGTAGTTACACATTCAACTGAAAGATCATCTATTAATATTAAAATAATTCGCATCCAAACATTTATGATATACCTAAACAAAAAAAAGAATCAAACGCTATGGGGGCGAAGCCCTAAAATCTAAAATAATTAAATTACCTTATTAATTACCCTTCATCACTCATAGACTAATCAACACCAGTAGACTTTTCTCTTCCCATTGAAAATTTTGAAGCTCGGATTTTGTCTAGTTCATGTTGGTGACACTGATTCCTAGTGTCAACGAAATATTGTTTCTATTATTTTAGGGTTAATTTCAGTGTGTGTCCTTTACTGTTTGGTTATAAAACTAGGGAACGAGTTTTTGTTTATGATTAGTGTAGATCGTTTTATTTGGTTAAACGAGATTTAAATTACTTAAATAACAAGAAACAAGTTGTAAACAAAACACGGTATCTTAAGTGCACTCGAAACAGACGGAACTAACAATTAAATTGCCTTCAGCTGACCCACCAAGGGAGTATGTGTTATCCATGGTATAACTCTACAAGGAGGGGTACAGTATCTGTGACCTTTAAAAGAGCGATACATTCCCACTCTTTTGATTATCAAATTCACTTTCCTTTCGAGGCTTAACTTGAAAATGCAATCTATGTATGCAAAACACTTACCTATTTTATGTACTCGGGCGGTGTCTCGATGTAGTCAATGACGTCATTACAGATGAAGCCAGCTGGTGTCTGATATTGGTGTCACCTGTCTACCTTGGCGAGTTATTGTGCTTTTATGGCACTCTGGAAAGCCTAACAAGGTGTTAGCGGTGTAACAGCCTACTTGGTAATCAAGCATGTACGTCATCATCATGTAGAGAAATTATTGGAAAGAGAAGAACAGTTTTGGTGAAATGTGATCGAATGATTTGGTTACAAGCCTCCGGTAAACTACCTCATCTCCAGTTATCTAAAATCCATGAAAGGTTACGGTTTCGATTTTCAGAGATCCTGCTCAGACGAACTTAAATTTATCCTACATTCGGAAGTCAAAATGATGAAAAATTTACATTCGTCTGACTTAGAAATTATAAGATGTGTTGTACCCGTACATCGGAACCAAATGAGTGGATCACTTGGCAAATACGGCATTTTAAATCAGTAACGACCAAAGTTATTTATGTTCATAACAAGTTTAATAAAAGAACAGTATACATTTTTACCGATTAATAAAACTAATGCCATACTTTTATTTTTTATCAGCGACAATCTGAACAAATAAAATCTAGGACGATTCAAATATTAAAATTTATTTGACGCTAGTGCCTTCTTCAATTATAAACGTAAATCTCATAGATAATTTTTAACAATGGACTAGACTCAAGATCTAGAGTTGTGGAAGAAAATAACATCAAACACTTAATAAAAAGAAATGTCTGGGTTAAAAAAATGTCTGGTTAAGATGAGAACCTCCACAGCTGCATTTACTGATGTCGGTGGATCGAATACCGTGCCTGGTTCTGCTTACTACAATAGAGGTGCTTACTTAACACGCTCTCTAGCTATTTCCCAAGGTAGTTGAAACATAGTTGGGAACTATAGCCATAGCCGATTGTATTGTAAATTGACAATGAGTTAACGATCCGTATATGAATGAATATGCATTATTTACTTGGTTTCCAAAACCATCATCGATGATTTTCCAAAGGCCCTAAAGGTTATATTCGGTTCTCAGTTAAAAAACCTTTTAATTTTTCAATCCAAGGTGGATCTGTACAGCTCAAGGTAGGCTCTAAAGCAGCAATCTGACTAACGACTAATTGTTTTTATATTTTACAAATCCCTGTCATCAGTCCCAAATTGTAACATACACAACGTGCTACATGACTGACATGTTTCGGCTAGCTGCCGAATTCAAACACAAAACACACATAGTCCAGGAATAAACTTAAAAATCCGCTGATACAGCTTCGTTGATGGTTTACTGTTCAACACACAACCCATAAATTTTTCCTACAGTTACCTAACAATGTACATGTTCTCTCACTGATTTGAGAAAGCAAAGTGGCCAATTCGCTCATCAGTGAGACAATGTTAACATTGTCTCACTCTAATTACTTTGTCTCACTCACTCCAGATTTGCAACGTGAAGGCACGAAATAGTGAGCGCATAACATGGAGACAAGGTCGTATGCGCGCAAAATACGTTGGCAGCACTGGCTGTAAATCAGCTGGTCAGCTGTTGTACTGGTGTATCATTAAATGTCATATTAAAAGTTCACTTCTGTGTAAAAATATGTCACGTTTCTTTACCAATTTATTTGTTTTATGGTAACTGTAGGAAAAATATAATGTGCAACTCGAGTGCAAAGTGCAATTGCCTCACTCGAGAAACCATTCCTTCTCCATTTCTCTATTGAGTCAATTGCTCCCTAGTTGCACAAATAACTATAACATACGACATATAGATAAATACAATTAGTTTGATAGGCCTATAACAGGATCCACATCCACCTCTACTTCCGCACTACTTTTTGGAGTTCAGGAGAGACCCAAAATGGCTATTTCTACCAAAAACTCCAACGAAAATGTTAAAATTGTTGTGTTCTTTCTGCAGTTGTTATTGGACATGCACTGGTTATTGGAAGAATATGAATCAATCTGCGGTTGACTAACTTGACCAACAGCTTTATAATATGTTGTGTTAAAAAAAAATAATTTTAAAATCTGTACTATTAATATTTAAATCATTAATTACTGTGGATAATTTTATGAAACTTTTAATGGTAGTTCATATATCTTTGCTTTTTAAATTTTGTTACATTGTAGCCTTAAAAAGTGTTTTAAAAGAAAAATTATAGCAACTTAAAAGTGGATTTAGATCATAAAGTGTGTACTTTATGAAACATTACTGGTACTCAAGACTTACTTTTCTATCGAATTCAACACAAAACCACTTTTAAGATGCCAGGGGCTACGCAGAGATCTTGTGCCAAAAATTCAAAAATAGTCTCAAGTGTCAGAAATATCCCAATAGAAGCTACAGTGCTTTGCAACTCAAAGCTAGAAGTTCTTTGAAATAAAGGAAACAATTTAAAATTCTAAAGGCTTATCATTGCATGTTAAAGTTGAGTTAATCTGTTAATAACAAACATATTTTACTTAAGCAATATAAAACCACTATTGTTTGAAGCACTTACTGTTGTTTTAAACCTGGAGCATTGTTTTTGCCTAACAGTTTTGTAGATTATTATAGCTTTAAATTTGATTTCAGTATAATAATCAAATAACAAAATAACCGTTGATCACGTCATGTCTTATATTTTGTTAATTTCCAAGGATAAAAGAGCAAATTAATTATGAGTTTTAGTGAGTGGTAAATTTGTCAATTTAGTTACTATTGAATGTAAACACGATTTTAAATAGAAACTAAACCTTTTTGATAACTATCAGTAATGAGTTTTGCCTATCTGTGGTACATTACAAGGTTGTTTGCCAACCCTATTGCTTAATTGATTAAGTATCATCATCACTGACCAAATACTTGGTAGTTGCTGGCACAGACAGGTATTGGCTTCAGCTTCTGCCAATCGCTACTGACGTAACCATTACGCTACTGATCCCCTGTCAACTCATCAGAGTTGTGTGTGTAAAAATTAGTCTTTAAGTCAACAAATAACTCCCTTAAATTACTTAACATTGAGCCGTATTAATAAAGAAGAGGTAAACCTTTTACTTGCGAAAATTCGAGGAAATCCTTCTATCTGTATTAATAAAAACTCAAGCAAAACCTTTTACTTTATAAGGAAAAGGTAATCCATAGAAAGTTGAGGTTTTGCTCATGACTTAAGTAAATTGTTATTAATAAAACTGACCATTTACTTTTTCTTTGAAGTAAATCCTTCAAAAATGATGCATCTGATCAGTAGCAGATTATACGTTTAAGTAAAAGGTGTGTGGTGGTTTTACAGTGTGGTGCTAAATTTTAGCGAATTTCCTAAATTGGGAAAAAGCTATTCCGTAGGTCTCATGGTAAGACCTAGACCCATGACCCATTTACTTTTCCGTTTTCAGGTCCCCAGAGGCCAAAAACCTCCTCCGTTCAAATTCATATATATGTGTGCCCGTTAGCACGATAACTCGAGCAAAGGTGATCCGATTTTGATTAAATTTGGTGCAAACGTGTAAACCTACGTTTATTCTAAGGGATTCACGAATCAGCATAATAGGATATGGAAACGGGGGTTTATGAGCGGTTTTATGGGGTAAAAATTGGATTTTAACATTTTTTACCCTAAAAACATAGAATTTAGCAACTTCTTTCCAAGCCATTTTGTAGAGTTTAAAAAAACTATTAATTTAGTATATCGAAGTGGTATTATGCGCCTAATGGCTACGGAGAAAATGAAAAAAAAATTAAATTTAAAATTTCCATGTTATTTTTATGGAGAAATTTTTAAAATGTTGTAGTTTTCTTGTTTATGACCATTATTTGATCAAATTTGCATTCATTTCATACTAAACTATTACATTTTACAAAAAAATAAAAAAAAAAAACTCCTTTTTACCCTCCCTGTAGCAGTAAACCTAAGTACTCAGTTAACCTAAAGCTATTTAAATAGGGAATGAATGTGATATTGGAGACATTTTAGTCTACATCCAATCAGGCAAATGGAAATTTACTTAGTCTGCAGGTTTGCTGTGGCGGGAGTATTTTTTCACCTCCTACTAAGCTATCAACATTTCAATAAAAACACACCTCAATACCTTCCTTGAATCAGCAAACCTAGCTACTCATTAAAATTAATATTATTTAAATAGGAAATAAATCTGACAATTTTCAGGGAATATTTTAGAAGAAATCCAGCCAGGTAAAAGGAAATTTATTTAGTCTGCAGCTGCGGCGAGGGTTCATGTGGTTATACAGTACTGCATGCTATCTACAAAGCATATGATGATTTCTATAAACAAATTTATTATGTACCCGACTAACTATTATCATCAACCAAATTCTATGTCTAGAAAGGGGTTAAGATTCTGGGGGTAAAATCTGGGGTAAAATTCCGGCCCACACACTCTAGATTTTATAATTTAGTTTGTTATGATTAAATTCAAAGCCGGATGCAAAACCATTACACGGAGTTGGCACAGTTAAGCCTTCGAGGGGAATCAGTAGACAAAAATAAACAGGATCAGACGTGTAACATGTGATGTTCCTAAAGAACCATTTACTTCCGAGCAGAAGGATTTGCTCGGAAGGAAAAGGTAATCATTATTAATACGGTTTGAAGGATATGCTTTTACTTTTACCTTTTACTAGAAGCAAATGCTTTTGCTTCATACCTTTTCCTTTTGAGCATATCCTTCTTTTTATTAATACGGCTCATTGTCTCAATCTAACAACTTTGACTCAAATATGTTGGCAACACCACCACTGAAAACCCATGGAAAATAAACAATAAAACTAAAAGTTGGATTAAGTTTCTTCACTTAACTAGACAACTAAGCAGTTAGCCAATAAGTTGTGACCAATTAGGGTATAATTGATAAGCCACTCCTAGGAAAAAGAGTTGTTTATTTTACAAATAGCTATTCTTAATGAAAACAATAGATTATAATAAAATAATCATATCACCTTAATACTAATATTAACAAAATTATTAACACAATATGTACAAAATTAAAATAAAATAGCAGTTATCATGTTACAAACCAAAACCAAGAGGCGAAGCATCCTAGCTGGTCCTGATATTATTATCAACAAAGAACCTATTACAAAAAAAAAAAAAAATGGAAACAAATCGAGTTTAAAATACAAGTAGTAGGTTTGTTCACAGAACATAATTTTTTTTCTAAAATTCATTTCGCTCTAGCGTTACATAAAGTTACAAAAATAACTTGCATCCTGTCAGAAGAAGAATGATAGGGTTAGGAACTTAAATATCATACAATTTACAGGGAAAATTCATAATAACAGTTTCAGGAATCTATTTATCAAATTAAAATCTAAGTACAAATTTTGGCCAGGACCTTCAAGCCTGAAGAGGCCTTTATACTGTGGCACTAACTGCATCCGAGAAGATCGCGCACACCGAACACAACTTAGCAAATCCACTCCGCAGTTTCTGTTTGCAGTTACGGAAGTGCAGATCCAAAATACCTTCCAAAACCGGATTTCTTCGGGAGAGAGTTATGATATTTTCGTTTGCGCCACTTGATCTTCAATTCGGTAATGTGTCATACAGAATGTCCTTGACGCTGGCCGACAGGTTTTCAGGGAACTTGATGTCAAACGCAACTAGGAGATCTCCCTTACGACTTGGCTCCTTGGGAAACGGTAGTCCATGGCCCTGCAGCCTCTTCACCGTCGTTGGCTTCACAATCTCGTTGGTTAGGTTGATTGGGATCTTCTCTGCGGTGAGCGTCGGCACTTCGACTATCGTTCCACAAAGGGCCTGTGACAAAACACGACACTATGAATATAATAAATCACTTAAGAATCACACAATTAGTTCCTTAGAGCAAAACATCACACTGATTTCAAACATTTTCTGTGTATTGTCACAATTTATTTTATATTTACTATTCTTCTTGATAAGCTAGCTAACAATACTAAATGCATCTGAAAGGTCCTAACAAAATTAATGCAGTGATGAATAATTTTTCCAAGGTCGAAACAGTTTTGTATTATGAACAATAGTACAGCAAAATTATTTTTGTGTACAGAATAGATCATGATGTCATTGATTTTCAGTAAAAATTATTATTACAGCTCGAAAGAACAACTGAAACAATCAGATCAGATCCAACCAAGTAAAAAATTGAAAATGGAACAGACATAAATTTTAATGATGTGTAACAAACCTGATGAAGTTTAGGAAAATGTAGTGCAACTTTTGTTAGCAGGAATTTTAAAAAGTTTAAAACAGAGTGAATGGAGTGGAGAAAATGGCTGTCACCATCACTAATCAATAATAGTTATTGTGATAATAAATAGTAGAACAAAACTACAACAAAGGGTTTTCTGTATTAACATATAAAAAGTTTTGGTATTTGAATAAACTCTGAGGACACAATTAAGGTGCAAGTTAAGAATTTAAAAATAACTTAGTCGAGCAACCAGCAAGAACAGTATAATAGAAGCTAAGGAGAGTGTTATACACTGAAGGTGATATCCCATCTTTAAGTTATAACAAACTTTAGAATAAAGTGAAACTTCAGTCACTGACAGAAAGTGCTGGTGTAAACTATTGTTATTTTTCAAAGACATACAACTATAAACCATGACAAACTGGGAGAGCAACTCTTGGAAAACTGTAGCATATTTTATTGTAAGTACTCATTAACAATTAAAGAATTGAAAACTAAAAGAGAACATAAAACTTTAATTAAAATCAACCTATAAGACACTGATTTAACTTAATCTGGTTGTTTTAAGTAAAAAAGATGTCTTCAGCTGATATAAATGGGATGTCAACTTCAGTATTGAGTCCTCTAGGGTATACAATTAATACTTGATAAAAATCTTACCTGTTTCAGAGATATTTTGGCGGTGTAACGAATGTCGCTGCCCTCTCTTTTGAAGAGTGGATGAGGTTTGTCCCTGATGATGAACACAATGTCTGCAGGAATTTTGTTTCTACCCTGATCACCCTCTTTTTGGAAGGTAATTTTTGTTCCAGCTTTCCAGCCAGGTTTGACGTTTATCGTTAAAACTTTGTCTTCTTTTTTGGCAGTGCCGTCTGGTTGTAACACTCTTCTTGATATCTTCATCTTTTTTGTACAACCTCTGACAATATCCTCCAATGTAACGTACAGGTCGTGTTCGATAGGCGAGTCTTGTATTTTGTCTTTTCCTCGGTTTGCGTTGTTTCCGTGGATGTTGAAGGAATGTGAACGGAAAGCACCGCCAGGTCCGCCTCTTGTGCCCATGCCCATGCCTGAGAGGCCAAACGGATCCATGTCCGTGTCCATATCATCATCACCGCCAAAGGAGGAGGCAAACATCCTGTTGTTAGGACCTCCGAGGTCGAAGAAGGTGCCAAAAGGACTTGCTGTGCCAAAGAATTGAGCGAACGTTGCCCTCGGGTCTCCGTGGAAGGTGTAAGTAAAGTTTCCACCACCAGGCGACGACCCTCCACCAGTGTGTCCACCTACGTTTCCTTTCAAACCTTCTTCACCAAACTGGTCATAGACATCGCGCTTCTTCTTATCACTCAACACTTCGTAGGCTTCTGCCACCTCCTTGAACTTTTCTTCAGCGCCAGGTGTTTTATTTTTGTCCGGATGGTACTTAAGAGCCAATTTCCTGTATGCCTTTTTGATTTCGTCATCTGTCGCTCCTTTTTTAATTTCTAAAATCTTGTAATAGTCTTTTCCCATGTTGTGTTTCTATACCTGAAAGTCGAATATATTGTTAATCACCTATGACTGGCTAAGCACATTAACACTTTTCAATAGAAAATAACAATGGATGTTAAATTGTTTATAACTAGTTATTAAAAAATATATTTGAACCACCCTACTTTTGAATAAGTTTTAATGGTGTTATAAATAAATCATGTGACAGGATATTTTACCAATCCAAAATGTCATCCAACGCAGCAATAAAGTTAAGTTTTTAAAACTGAAAACACTAATTAGACTTGTGATGGGTCTTTTATAGACCAGTTATTACAAAAGAATTACTTGAAGAGTGTTAGTTAAAAGAATACAGGCAGGCCTACTAGTTATAAAAAACACAAATGACTGATAAACTTTACACTCTAAGTTAGTGAATTGAGTATTGCAATTTAGGCTTAACAATTGTTGGCATTTAAAAAAATATTCCAAACCCAAGTAAATGTCCCTTAAGCATTCAAGCAATATACAGTACATCCTCTTGGACCAGTTGCTACAAAACCAATGTTTATTAGGTTTTATATATTCAAGAATATTACATCATTGTGAGGTAATCAAAATAATTTTCACCACACTGATGTTTTTAGCTGTTTTACATATGTTAATTGGTGGCTGAAAGTTGCATTTTGCTGGCCATGCCAGCTATTATCGAGCAGGTTTTTAAATCCCTAGGGTCGTAAAATCAGCTACCCGCTTACTTTTTTAAAACATGAATGCATATTAAATACACAGCCAAAGTATCTATAGCATTGCAATAGAATTGTTTTACTGTCACCCCCGTCCTTGCAACTATTTATTATTATTTTTGCTGATTCCTCAAATTATTTCTTCACATAACCTCAAAGTTGTAGTTTTGTTGACTAAACTTATCAGTGTGCATTATTATTGTGGTGAATAGTTGTAATAGGGTATAGGGGTCACTCCTTCAAAAAAGAGCTATCAGACTGATCGCAAGAGTTCCTAAGACTGCACACTGTAAAGACTTTTTCATATTATTTAAAATTTTAACCTTATACAGTTACTCGCTTTAATGGTGAAGGGTGATATAGGATTATTCATGGAAAGCCAACAAAACCATTCTCATAACACGAGATTTAAAAATTTAATCAAACTGGTTGAACATAGGATTCAATTGTTCCACCTCTCCCCTCAATATATGGGACCACAAATTTACAACAAATTACCCACATTCATTAAAAACACTGAGTCTGTAGCTAGCTTTAAAAAACGTTGAAAAAAATGGTTATTGGAGAAGGCTTTTTACAGTGTTGATGAATTCTTATCAGAGCAAAAATAGATTTTAATTTTCTCATTTTTAATTTTAGTCTACTTTTAGTAATAATTAAGACTTATGGACAAATCACCTGTCAATTAACTTGATGTAATGTGATGATTGATAATAAATAAAATAAATAAAAAAATAGTGTGGTGAAAAATTGCATTCGTACCATGGACCGAAATGGTTTGGCAGCTCTTGATTATTTTAAGTTCTCGACTTTGTCTCTTTCAGACCTAGGTACGAAATATACTATTCTGTAGCCTAAGAGCGTTTAATTCAATAGGAAATAATACATTAAATATGAAAAAAACTAAAACCGTTTAACAGGCCGAGTAGGCATCCCTACACTCTGTCATAAGATGCATTGTGTGATAACAATTTAATGGTGTTCTGTCATGGCTAATTAAGCAACTATATTCACATACGGTATCTGAGTAAATGACATGGATTATTTATTATTGTACTAGTAGCCTGACATACACGTTTGTTATTAATATTTTAGTAACAATTGTTAACATTTTGCTTTATCATACTGATAATATTTATTTATACAAGTTATTTTGAAAAAAAAAAAATACCATGAATAAAGTTGTAAAATGACATAGCCTATACAAAAACCACCCAAAATCCAAATGGCCATCCTAAGGTACTCATATGTAGCTATCCACTGAGGGCAGCATTGAAAACACCCCTAGTGACATGTAGTGATTGGGTCATTCATTCAATATGGCAGTAAAGAAACTTAATTTAATTTTAATGTTAAGTACAGCAGATGCTGAAAAGCCTATGCTCCCATCTTAAAATGTTTTCCCCTTAAAAGTAAATTTACCAGTTTGTTAGGTATGACTAGTTTTAAATGTAACACATATTCAAATCAAAGAGCATTCACCTTGAAATTATCCTAAACTATTTCTCAATGAAGAAGCTTTATCTTTAGGTAGAAGCCAGTGTTTCACAGTTACAACACAGTTAAAACAGAGTTTTGACAATTTATATCTAAAACGAGATGGTCAATGTGAGGAGCGTAGGCCTTTACTCGGTGTAGAGATGTTGGTTTGACTACCCAATGGCTGTTAGTTACTTTGGTCAAAAGAGAACAAAAAGAATGGCAAGTATGAATACTCCAAATAAACCATTCTATCTTTTTCCAATTCATATTAGATTTGTCACTAGGCCTACTGGTCCATTTGATTTGAACATCCCTTTTGAGTACAGAGTCTACTTCAAATCCACCTAAACCCCTCAAAACGGACGGTTCAGTAGTATTTAGGCCTACTGATAATGACTGCAACAACCCGATGCAAACTTCACACTCGGATAATGCATTGTGACCAGAAGAAAACGATGAGACATTTCCATGAACATGTAAATTTCCACCAGAGGGCTTTAAAACTTGTGCGGCAGTAGGCCAATATTGTTCACACGATGGTATCAGCCCCAAATTTATCCTATCTGCAACTGCTCGCGGGGCTTTTAAATTAACATCTCCCTCCAACACAGTACACCTGTCTGTGACCTTATTGCGAGTTAAATTGAGATTTAATGCTTCTACAGACTTGGGATTCCACTCACAAGCAAAAACGTGCTTTGCCTTGCCATGTACGAGGTACGGCAATGTGAAATAACCAATTCCGGCAAACATATCTACAATGGTTTCGCCTTCACAAGTAAAACTAGCGATTCGGTGTCTTTCAGATACGTTGCCAGTGCAGAACATGGTGTGTTCAACATTCCAAGTAAACCAAATGCCATTATCCAACAAGGTAACCCACTGAGAGGGGCCAAACACAACCCTGGCATTAGGCGATCTGTAATCATCATTGTTGATCTTGCCTTGTAAAGCAATAGATTTGCCACAAAACAAGTTTGATATTTGCTCCCAAAGCCTAGGTCCTGCTTTGCTCCACCGATCACTAGTAAAATATTTTGAACTAAAAATAATGAAATTATCAAAGTTATCCCAACAAGGAGGAATTTGCTCAATCATCGAGTCTTCCCATAATAGCAAATCTTTCATCTTCTCAATAATCGCCTTTTTAAGCTCTTCTCTTGAGGGAGTAAATTTTTTCTTGCGATGTTTGTTACTCGCCATTTCTGCAAAGAAGAGGATTTGAATGTTTTAACTGTTATTCCTTCCTCTGCATACATATGTAGTATAATTATAGGCTAAAAGCATTAAATTTGTACATTACCATATAAAATATTTATTCATCCGTTTTTATAAGCCGTTTGTGCATATAGAATACTTAGTTCGCATGTACACCACAACTAGCCTCCTCGCCACATCATTTGTGAACAGAACTGTACACCATTTGCAGCTCTGTAGCTGACATGTACACTTTGCTATGTGTCGATTTTTTTGTTTGACTATTGAATCTCTTACCCCATGTGATTAAGGATCAGTAATATGTTTTTTGAATGCAATAAACATATCGGCTGCAGACATTCATTGCCAGATTCAGAAAAATTATGTTTGTGGTCTAAGTCCAATGATAGAAAGTGTAAATATGTCAAGGAGTTTAAAAATGGCTGTGGAAATGACATTTTTGGAAGGAATTGTGTTTTTTGGGTACCCAGACTTCTCACAGGATTCAGAAATCAAAAAAAGGTTCAAATCTTTATTTACACTAAACTATTTACGAACTTTCCTCTCACTCATTGCATTAGGGCCAAAACCTTCAGTCATCTGGCCATGAATGTCGGGATCAAATGTTTCTTTTGGTCCAAAAACTTATCACTGACCTTATATTGCATGCAGGGGATATTCAATGATTTGAAAACACACAGCGAAGCGTACAGCTATAGAGCTGCAATGGCGCCATTCTGTTCACCAATGATACCAGTAAGCGGCGAGCCGACTCGTTGCAGTGTACACACAAACTAAATGAATGTCGATATGTCAAACTATTATTTATCAACATTTTTCTTGAATCTCTTGGACTTTCAGTGCAAACCGTTTATCCCATGTCATCAATCTCAGATTCAACGAAAACTAAAATGTGAATCCAGCCGAAACCAATGCATTATAAACTAAAATCGATTGATAACAATCGATAGGCCCTGCAACCGATTGCTTACAATCCGTTACTTTCAATACAACCGATTGCATACAATCCTTTACTTTCGATACAACCGATTGCATACAATCCTTTACTTTCGATACATCCGATTGCATACAATCCTTTACTTTCAATACAACCGAGTGAATACAATCCTTTACTTTTGATACAACCGATTGCCTACAATTCTTTATTTTCGATACAACCGATTATTTACAATCTGTTACTTTCGATACAGCCAATTGCTTACAATCGAAGTTAACAAGTGAGCAAAATGTACTACTGACATCATCGACTCTCAGCTTGATTTTTACCCCCTAGGAAGAAAAGAGCTACTTTTGACCAGCATATCATGTATTGAAAACAGCTGTTTTTGTTGCAGTAGGCTACAAATAAAAATGACTTAAAGAGCACTAAAAAAGTCTAATATAAGGTAGGCAGAAAAAAACTTCCAAAGATAGCTTGGATGAGGTCCAACAACCTCCTCCAAAAAAAAAAAAAAAAAAAAAAAAAAGAGATAAGAGATAGAGATAATGAGACAGAGGAGGAAAGCAAGAACTGGAGAGAAGTAAAGCAGCTGGCCCGGAACCGTGAACGGCGGAGAGCTTTTGTTGCGGCCCTACGTCCCCCACAGGAATAAAGGAACTAAGTGAAGTAAGTGAAGGGTACAAACACAGTAGAACAGGGAAGGTGACCTAGCTAGTTGTTATCTCACTTACTGCACAGAAAACATACTATAACCCAGAATGCCAACCGCATGGAAAAAAGCGTTAAGTACTTTGAGAGAGCCCCCTTGTCAATTCGTAGGCAATGGCAACGCTTGTGGCGCTGCCTACAAATTAGGTAGCCAGGATGATAGCAGTGAGCTAAGCTGTAAGCAGCAAGAATGGCCAAGTCAATTGTTTACATAGCTTGAATGGCTATGAAAATAAATTGTTAAAGTTTATGTTAGGTCTAAATTGTTTATTGATCAAAGGATATAAGTAGGCCTAATATTGTATTTAACCGTTGCTGTATTAAACTCTTCTCTCTAGTTGTAAACATCATGCTTGTGGGAATTAATATTCTAATAGACTTGTGGAAACTGTAAAATTAAAATGTTTAAAATTTTTACAAATTGTTGTTTATGATTTTAAATTGCTTTACATGTGGTTGTATTAGGCCTTAAAATATGCATGTTTATTAAAACAAGGTGATATAACTTACACATAATTAGAATTTTTAGAGAACTCCACAACCACAACTACATGATTTACTTTGTTAAACAATTTTGTAGGCCTAATCATGATTTTTGTTTCTACCAATCTTAAAGCCCTGAGAAGTAGCAACAACAATGTAGTCATCATTGATTTTGGATATTACAGTACAAGCAGTCTTCACATCCTATTGAACAAATTTGTAACCCTTTTTAACGTATGTTTCTTGCATGGTTAACTTACGTTGGAATGCACTGAGTAATTCTAGTAGTAGGCAAAATGTTTACTCTTCCTAGCCTATACGGTAACTTACCGTATGGTATTTTAAATTAACTAATTTATCAACTGAAATTACCTTTCCTCGATTAAGTGTTTACCAAACACCGGCTTCAATCAAACCAAAGAGTTTTATAAAACTTACCCAATTTTTATTTAAATTAGGCTACCTACTTTAATTTCTAGCATCAACTGAAAATGTTATGCAATTTTTTAGTTTGTTTAGCCAATGTGTTGTCCTTTTTGCATGCGATTGCGGTAAACTTATCCCTCGCGGCCGTGAAGACATCATTATCGTATCCCGCGGCCATGTGGACATCGTAATCGTCCCTCGCAATTGAGGCAAAATGTTAATCATATCCCAAAGTCATGTAGAGACATAATTATTATCGTCTCTCGCAGTCGCGGATGTACGTCATTGTTGTCATGCGTGATCAAGGTAAATTGAAAATTCCAGTAGAAATACAAGTATTAGAAATATAAATATCACACAAAATTCCAGGTTTTCCCGGTAGGTGTACACCCTGTTTTATATAAGATACCGGTACCGTACTAAAGGTCGTCGACTGGTCGAAAACTCGACCAAAAATATGTAATGTACAGACTTCTCTATTTTCATCCCACACTGTAAATAAACTTAAAACAGGTGATTGGAATTTCTTCCATTTGTTTTGATTTTCCGTTAATAATTCATTGTTATTTCGTCACCGGCTTGGCAACCCATATAAGGCCCATGTGAATTTTTACAAATTTTGAATTTATGTTTTGTAGCCTACTTATTTTTTGGCCTATTTTAATTTATAAAGGGATAAACGTATCTTAACAATATGCGTAGATTTTCCCTGTGATGTACACAAGCTAAGAAGTTACTAATAGTTTTTCCTCTAGGGCGCAGACAGGTTCAAAAACGGGTCTGCTTATAGGCCCTAATGTTTCGTTTCAATAATCAGGTACGAGTTAAGTTAAGTGGGTAAATGTACAACGGTTAAAATGACACACTTTATTTATGGGGTGATCCTACGACTAATTTGGGCAGATGTCTTGACCAGTTTTGGGGGGGAAATTTGGGTCATAAGCCTTAGGGGGGATGGGCGCCCCTGAACCTAACCACAGAAAACATAGCTTACTACTATAACCCAGAATGCCAACCGCAGCATAGCAACGCTGGTGGCGCTGCCTACCAATTGACAGGCAAAGCTCTCTCAAAACACTTAATGGTTTTTACCATGCGGTTGGCATTCTGGGTTATAGTAGTAACTTATGTTTACTGTGACCTAACTAACCAAACTTGCTGATAATTAAAAAATAATCGAATGAAGGTTCACTAATCAAATGTTTCAATCGATATTAGCATATAGACCAGTTAAGAAACTGTACCCAAAGCGAGGATAAGTAAATTAGCCTAAGTTAGCCTACATTTATGAATTTAACAAGATTGACTTAACTAGAAATGGCTCCAAATAAGATTTCATATACCCTAAACATACGCCTAGGCCTACTTATGATGGCAACACTAATTCCAGTGACACATTAATCATTTTCCAATGTTTAGCTGAACCCTAATCAGTCTCTCTTGGCCCAAGAGGATGACCTTTCTTTTGCTCTTAATTTACAATATGAAGCAAAATATTGTCATAAATTTGGACGCATAAGCCCATGCCTCGAATAAAACAAAATAGGCCTAGTCCTCAGTTAGTTTGATCAAGCAATGTATCAATCTTAACAAGCCTAGCCTAGGTCATAGAACATGTTGCCTTATGTCATATACAATGAATGCTAACAAAGATTGCACTTGAACATTTATAAACAAATACTTACAAAACAAAGAAAAAAGTATTCCAAATTCCACACTTATTACACTTGACACACAAACAATATAACTTATCACCAAGACCAAGTTTACAATCGATCACCAAGAAAAGCTTTCTCACAATCGTTCTTCTCACTTCGATCGTAAATTACACACTGACAAAAAGCAATGAGGTTTTTCCTGTGGTGGTGGCAACAGACAATACGTAGTATCACGTGACCCCCGACACAGAAAGAACTATCTAGAACATTCGAGAGCTTTTAGCCTTTGGGTTGTCTTCAGCCAATACAAACCGTTATAGCACAAAGTGTTCACTTATCAGTTAGATTACTGGGGATGTATAATAAAATTACTCAAATAAATAACATTTTAAGTAGTCATAAACACGATAAACAAATCATCCGGTTCCTGATTCTGATTCCGGTACAGGGAGAGATCATTGAGTTAGTTATCAAACTGCTTCTTGACTAAAAAAAAAATGGACGGAATACATATTTTATTATAGATAAATAAAAGGGAGTATGTTTTATCTATGATAAAAGTATACTTCGACTTCCATATAGATTAACTATTCATATGGATGCGCTCTTATAGTCAAAGCAGTCTGATAGTTAACTATATTTATATTATATCATATGTTTAATGTTAA
Organism: Macrosteles quadrilineatus; assembly: GCF_028750875.1. Taxonomy (NCBI): domain Eukaryota; kingdom Metazoa; phylum Arthropoda; class Insecta; order Hemiptera; family Cicadellidae; genus Macrosteles; species Macrosteles quadrilineatus. Next base: position 27,838,551 of record NW_026542599.1, on the reverse strand, counting down.
AGAAAATTCTAGAACATTTTGCAACATTTAAGTGTGTTCTGGAACTTTCCACAATGATCATAGGGACGTTCACAAACATTCCAGGAATTTCTGTACTGTCTATAATTAATACAGTAGTTATTTAGAATGTTCTTGGCCGTTATAGAATTTCTAGTAGGCAAAACTTGCAGGTTTGAGATCTCTAAAATCTTATTGGATCCATCTAGTACACTCTACACTCCTGGCTATCCATGGCAAAAAAAATAGCTTCAACTACTTGGATTTTATGAATGGTGTATAGTTACTTGGCAGTTTTGGACTATTATTCGCGATACCTAGAATATTAATAAATATATCTACAATGATTGTTGATGAGCTGTTACAGAAGATGAAATCATGTTCTGCCCGCTATGGAATCCCCGAAAACGTTGTTTCTGGTTCAAGATCTAAACTTACATAGAGAAGTTAGAGAGTTTAGAATAGAGAGATTTTGCAGCCATATTTTGGTTAAAAAACAATTAAAAGCAGTGATCAAGAAAATAGTGATGTCTTGCAGTACAAGCTCTAAAAAAATCGTCATCAAGTACAAAGATCCAGCTTTTACGCACGTATTAGAATACAGAGCAACTCCATCAGGACCCCATATCATCTTAAAGGTATAGTCATAAGTTGACTGAAGTTGACTTGTACCTCTAACTACAGCATGCATTTATATAATTTGACTGTGTCTCATGCATTTATAATGTCTATAGACGAATAAATATCATTTAATTTTATTCAGGTTGAGTTGTTACGAATTGTATTATTCAATAGAACCTGAAGACGCTGAAGATCTTAAACCTAAATGGTAGACCACATAGTGGATTCAAGGAATGGGATAAAATTACTGAAGAGATCAAGTGAATAGGAAAGAAGAGAAGATGTGATTTAAGAATAATACCCCCGCTATTCTAAGCGAATTTCCATTTGTTTTAATTGATTTTCAATCAAATCTATTTTAATATATCATTTAGGTTTGACCAGTAACTAAGTTTTGCCGCTACAGGGAGGCTAATAAAGTGTGGTTTTTAGTAAAATATCAATAACTTAGGATAAAATAAATAAATTTGCCAATTTTGATCAAAATATATTCATAAACAAGCAAACTACAACATGTTACAATATTCTCCCTATAAAAAGCATGGGAATTTTTAATTTAAAAATTTTAGAATTTTCTCCGCTACCACAATAACCGTACAAAACATTTGATATATTAATTATTTGTTTTTAAGCTCTTTAAAAAGGTCTAGTGATCAATTGTAATTTTTTTTTTTTTTGAGGGTCAAAAATTAGAAAACCCAATTTTTACTCAATAAACCCCCCATAAAATCCCGTTCCCGATCATGCTGGTTCACGAACTCATTCAAGTTTATTCCGCCTTACACCTTCAAACCAAATTTCATAAAAATCGGACAAAAATTACTCGAGTTATCGCGTTCACGGTCATATATAAAAATAAATAATATATTATTTGAAAGAATAGTGTTTTTGGCCTCTGGGGACATCAAAATGAAAAAGTAAATCGGTCCCGGGCTCAAGTCTTACCATGAGACCTACGTTAATAGCTACTACTTCCCTATAGGGAAATTCGCCTAAAAGAAAGAAATGAAAATGTTGTATTTTGTTATTACTTATATTAGTTTTAAATCATTATTAGCATCAGCTGTGGTGGATATTTTTGTTTAATTCAGTGCATTTAATAATAGAGTAAGTCTCTAAAACCTGATTCTATCTTATTATTCAACAATAATTTGACCCATGTTAAAAAAATATATGGGCTTGTTCGATACTTTACCATGTATTTACCTAAAGTTTGGTACTTTTTATAGTACTATGCCATCTTAGTACTATAAGAGCGAAAAAGAAACTCTTTGGCGCATTATGTTTACTTTTGTTTTGTAACGGAGTGGAGACGACACACTGACAGAGAGGACGTGATGTTGTCAAATTTACTCTAACCAACCGGTTTGCGGTTTTTGAACACTCATTCTTCGAGGAGGGACAGAGTTGACTGCAACCGTCGTCTGCCTTGCCTTCTCAAACCAAACTCAGCAGAGCAGAGAACTCTATCCTTGTGTAATTGTGATTGTGACTTGCAATAATTTCCCCCCAAAAGTATGGAGGTAAGATAATTCAATAATTGGCGTTATACCGTTATACTTATAAACTACTCTTTCCACAAACAATCAATTTTACTCTTAGATACATTATGTTTTAAAAGAATTATACTTTCAACAATCGGACATTGTTATTAGAGCTCATTAAGTTATACATTTTTGTTAGATCATTGTACAATTAATAGGCCTTTAAGCTAATTTTCTTTCATATATTATTTTAACTAATTGCCAATTGAAAACTTGGGTTAACAGATTATTCTTGGTCGTGCTAAATAACTTAGTACATTTGTTGACAACAAAAATATTTTAGGTTAAGAATGGTAATTTTAAAACTAGATAAACACATTAATTTGATTTGTCCCACGTTAGACTGACAAAAACAAATATAGGTATGTGAATTTGAACTGATGGTGTTTTTGGCATCTAGGGACCTCAAAACAAAAAAGTATAAATTGGGTCCATGTCTTCCGATGAGTACTACGGTAGGCTACTAATAGCTTATTCCCTATGAGCTATGAGAAATTCGCTAAAAATACATGCAGATGAGGATAACTAGGCTACAAGAAAAATATATACACTACTCAATATAACGTCTAACTTAGGAAGTTCTAACTTAGAAAATCATTTGGTTTGTAGGCCTAAGTTAGAATGGGTTGTTAACTAAATTAGCCACATATGAATTTGAGCTTTATAGGGAAGTGATAGGAATTTGATAGGCAATTTATTCAGAGATTTTAGGCCCAGAATTTTATGACTTTTTTCGTTAATATCGTGTCTTTATAGTTTTTAATATATCTACTGTATCCCTTAAGTTATAAAATATACTTAGCCTACCAAAATATTTAATTTAAAAAGTGTGAGTTTGATTATTCCTTAATTTTTTATAATCGTTGGCTGCACTTTACTTGACGTCCTACACTCATCCGATTGTTTTTATCGATTCGATATTTTCATTCGATTGTTTCATTCGATACATCGTTTGGTTAGTTAGGTTAGGTTAACCTTACCTAACTAACCAAACGATATATCGAATGAAGCAATCGATTAATCGATATATCGATCGATAAAAACAATCGAATGAGTGTAGGACGTCAAGTAAAGTGCAGCCTAATCATTAATATTAATTATATTGTGTTAAATAGTTGTGACTGATACCTAAATATTACTTTTTGCAGATTATATTTAAAAAGTAAACCAAAAAGTTCGAACATACAATTTTTTGACAGTCTATCCCAAAACCTTCACTATTTAGTATTTACTATTTGACACAGAATAAATGTTAAGATATTGCGCAGATTTGCGCATTAAGAAAGTAAAAGTAATGAAACTTATTCATCTATACTTATATAATGTATGACCATAAATCTAGTAGGCCTACTTCAAACATCTAAACGCAGACTTTAAAGTAATTTTTATTGATTTATATAAAAACGTGCTATCCAAATGTCCCGTGCAACACACAGAGAATTCAGATGTGTGTAGGGCCTTTCCTTATCCTAGCCAAATATTCATCTATAAAATTCGTTCATAAAATTTAGGCGGTTTAAGGAAGTGATTCTATCACTTCCATTTCACCCTACTCTGAAACAACAGCTGATCAGCTGATAAATACATTTTAGCAAAAAAAAAGTTGTGGGGGACCCAGGAAAACTTGTCTTTAAACAGCCTAAATTTTGTCAACAAACGATAGTGAGTGAACAATCTACAAGTCCTGTTCCAATGTGTAGGTTTAGTACCCTAAGAATAGTCGTCCCAGATCGTGATAGAGCTGTGATAGCCTTTAGCATTAGACCAACTACATTACTACTAAAAGATTAAAAGATTGCATGTAGGCCTAACTCTAAATAACAACTAATAACATTTGAAATGTATTTAGTTTTTAATAGAGTATTTAATAAAATCATTAATTTTTTGACAATTTAACTATCCTAGTTTGAAGTAAAGCGAATAGAGAACAAGCTGTGAACAATATCGAAATAATTTGTGAAATCAGAGGTTATTTATAGAAAATAGAAAACATATTGCCTAATATCTTGATATTTGTGTCTCGCACCTTTCTAAGAGGATTCTACACCTACTATTTAAATGTCTACTCTTTAAAGACATTCTACTAGATTGGTTTAAGATGATGATTGCTTTTAATCAATTATAATTAGAACCTTTAATGATCCGCAATATTTTGTATCTGCAGATCATGGCTAGAGTGAGTTCTGTATGTCACAATCAAAACTTGTCATTGAGGGGGGTTTTATTTATCTAAAGTTTTGATTTTTTGATAAATTAACAAAAAAATTTTCTACAATTATTGCATTTAGCAAGAAAACTTAAGATTTCAAGTCGGGTTGTAAATTTAATTTTGCCTTTTCTCCTACCATACATTGAGGTTCCCTAGTAGTTTGAGTTTGTTAAAACAGTTTATTTACAAGAAGAAGGTTCTATCTGGCTTTTGAATTACTTTTAGCTTTGTGAAAATGCTGTGACCCTATGGTTCATGCCGCCATCTTCAGTGGTCAATCCTGCTATCTTAAAAACGAAGGAGAAAACTGCAGAAGACTTAGAGTTTATATCCACAATAAAAATATCTTGTATTGAGGATTTTTAAAATAAATACAATTTAAAATTAAATGAAAGTAAAAATAAATGTGTCACATTAAAAACAAAAACAATTCCAATCCTAATATTGAAGTACAAAGCGAACCAATTGAAATAACAGAAGCCGTAAGGTTCCTTGGTCTGACATTGGACAGTAACTTGTCTTGGGACCAACAAATTCTTAACTTGTTCTAGATAAAATAGACTCTGGTCTCTTTGCGATTCAAAAAATGTCTAAACTATGCAATATTGAAGTTTTAATAATGATTTATTTTTTCCATATATCTTTATGGCATGTGTGTACTAGCTACCTGAAAATCAAATCTGGACAAAATTTTGACGATACAAAAGAAATCGATCACATCTATGTTAAGAATGAACACAATGATTCTGCCAAAGAGTCTTTAAATATTTAAGAATCCTCACTGTTTATGGTTTATATGTTCTTGACTGTATTATGTTTGTAGAAAATAAACATTTTAATCCACCAATTAAAGAAAACAATCATAACTACAATACACATAACAAAAATAACTTTGTAATTGGAAATACAAAATTAGAGCTCTTAAAAAAAGACTGTCAATGCAGGATATGAATTTTTAAAATTTATTCCTTTTAAAATTAAAACAGAACAAAAACCCAATATAAAAAAAAAAACTCTTCAAGGAATATTTGATGGCTGTCCTTATACTCTATAGATGAATTTAAAGGCTTTATCTTAGTCTTAAGCATTAGTTTTTAATTGATTTGACACTATTCATATACAACCATGTATACTTATGAATACAGATTCTTGACTATGACTATGAAACAGGGATAACTGACTTTGTTTGAAGAATTCTCTCCTCTAATAGCCATACAATAACAATAATAGTTTAAGAGGTCAAATAACTATACAGCATTAAAGTACCTGCTCCGATTAGCTATCCTAGTTCCTACAATTTCCAAAAGTGATTTTGTAGGGTTTTATCAACATGTAGGTAATTTTAAAACTTGGGTTTTTGTGAGATTACTGTGAAAAGGCTATTTTGTTTTAGTTAGCTATTAAAATGTATTATTTTAACTACCTTATTGTTTTAATTAATTTATCATACAATGAAATGTTAACTACCATCAATTTAATTTGTTTACTTTTTCCAGATCCAAATCTTCAGCACATCTGGAAATAAACCCATTGGAACACTTGATACTGTGAGTATATTTATCAAGTATTGTACAATCTATCGTCTTTTGTAATTAATTATGAGATATATTATCTCTGTTAATCTTGATTTGTTGGCTACTCATCATATAAATAAATTTATACACAATTTACAAAAAAATGTGTAGGTATATTTCGAGTTTACTTCTAAACTCATTGTCAGCCTTTGTTAACAACATAAGTAAATAAACTCGAAATATACCTACCTACACATTTTTTTTTAAATTGTGTATAAATTTATTTATATGATGAGTAGCCAACAAATCAAGATTAACATAAATAATACCATCAAGGAAAAAACATACCGGAATTAATCTATTATCTCCAGCACTAAACTATACCCCCGCCGCAGACTGTAAACGTAACTTACCTTAGGCAGTCTGCATCGGTTGATTAGTAGACCTACTTCTTGTTTAAATGTTTTTTCGTGTGTGTGAAAGTGTGAAATGTGTATTTATTTGATTGTAATTGACGTCTCTAATTTGGATGAAACATTCTTGTAAAGAACACTTGACAATGCCTGAACAAGCGAGAAATGTCATGAACTAGGTGAATATTATGACCCCTGTAACAAGTTTACAAGGTTACCAGTTATATATATATACACAGGCCCGTTTTTGACCCTATCAGCGCCCTAGGCACAACTAATAGTGTAGCGCCCCTTTGCAATTTATATAACGGTGTCCATTGACCGAAAAATCCGGGAATCATGCGGGAGTTTTTCGAACAGGGAATTATGTGAATTTTGTATTTCTACCTAGAGTTTTCAATTTACCGCGATCGTGCATGAAAACAGTGACGTTTACATGACCGCGGTAGACGATAATATGTCTACAAACGGCCGCGAGGGATGATCATAATTTTCCACGATCACGGAATACGATGATAATGTCTACACGACCGCAGGAAACAGCAAGAATTTTGCCGCGATTGCGGAAGACGAAGACGATCTCTACGCAACTGCGGGACATTATCAACATTTTGCCGCAATCGCGGGAGTCGATTACCATGTATTCATGACCGCGGGAGACGATTGTGATGTCTACATAGGACCGCGGGAGATACAATAATGATTTATAAACGACCGCAAGGGATGATCACAATCATGCTGCTATCGCTCAAGACGATGATAATGCCCACATGACCACGGGAAAAGATCAGAATTTTGCCTAATTGGCAGAAGACGATTATCTCCATATGTCCGCGGGAGATGATTACAATTTTGCCGCTATCGCGGGAGGCTATTACTATGCCCAAACGACAGCGGGGGACAATATAATGATGTATTCACGGTCGCGAGGGGTGATCAGAATTTTTATCACGATAGCACAAGACAATCATAATGGCCACACCCACACGATCGCGGGAAAAGGTTAGAATTTTGCCTCATTCGCGGTAGACGATGATAATCTGCTCACGACCGCGGGATATGTTATTTATTTATTTTATTTATTTATTTATTTACTACATGTCATTACATCATTTTTTGACAGGACATAAAGTCATATACATGATATACTAAAACTAAGAAATAACAAAAATGCCTTACTAAATTATTAATCAAACTTAACGTCCCTATTTAAATAACATTCTATAGAAAAAAAATTTTTTGTTTTTAACCAGGTCTTCAGGGTGGTTAATATATTGCCACGATCGTGGAAGGTGATAATTATGTCTAAACGACCCGACCGCGGAAAATAGTTGTAAGAATCTTGCCACAAACGCGGGAGACGATTACGATGTCTAAACGGCCACGAGGGATTATCGGATTTTTTTAATTTTCCAAATTTTTGGTGCCCCCCAAAAAAGCCAATTGCCTCATGCCCTAGGAACGTGCCTACCCTGCATATTTGGTAAATCGGCCCTGTATATACATATACACACACATAGATAACAACAACCAAAGCAAACAGAGATACCCTTTTACACAGAAAATAGGGTGTACAGGAATATCCATCTTGACAAATAAATAAGTTGATTCTTAGTTTATTTAAATATTACAATACGTTGTTTTACATTTTGAGCTATTTAGGGACTTACTAGTAATAAGTTGGATTTTCAAATATTTACTGGAGGTGAAATGATTAACCCACTATGATAACTTTTTATATTATTTAATTTATTTATCTTGGTTTCATAAGAGACAAATTATTTGTTTAAAGTTTTACGATGAAAATAAATTATTTGCATCGGTAATCCTTACTGGACTTGGGTAATTTTACCTCTAAACTCTCTATATACTAAATAAATACAACAGAATGTATGAAAACACATAAATTTTATATTAATATTGATGTTAACTTAAATATATCAGATAAAAAATGAATGCAAAGGCAATTGTGCGCTCCATAGCTACAGTACACTAATTTATCTTATAATTCAATAATCTTAATTCTACGTAATTTTTGTTTAGTCTGAGACTTATTATCTTGAAGAGAAGTGTAAAATAGCAAGAATCACTTGCTATATGACAGTGGCCGAAGGTCATACCAAGGTCAAGGTCAACTAGTGTGATAAGTCACAGAACTGGTTGGAATCACAGTTGGATGTTGTCACGGGCCCGGAGACCTTGGTGAAAGTTCCTCCAAATATCCTCTATTAGAATCGTGAGGACTCCACAAGTAATTACAACCAAAAGGTTGCTGTCTCATTTACTCAGGTGCATTTTAGTCACAAAGGTTTGCTATGGCACCAGCAGTGGTGTAAAATAGATGAAATAGTAAACAAAAATGCCTCAAAACTATATTATTAGATTACTAAAAAATCTACTTTATTGTAGCCTTACACTTTATTGGTTGACACTAGGAGTAAAGACAGGTAGTAAAATATTCTATAATTTGTTGTATTTGTAATGATAAAATAACCTATTCAATATGTAAGTTAATCCAAACAGGTAAACTTTCTAGAGCATACGTTTTAGAATGTGAGAGGGAAAATGTAATCTATTATGCCAAAATGTACATGCCAAGTATTATTCATATCAAATAGTTATTAAAACAATTGAACAAATTAAGAAAACAATTTAAACAATAATGTATGTTTTGATACAGTTGGATAGTGATTTGGTTTGCAGTGTTCTTTATACTGAAACAATTATTTAGATAGTAAATTACAATAATTTCTCATTTTAAAACAAGAAGAAATCTTTGTTTTAAGAAATATTAATTTTTATTAGCAGGCCTAGTCATATAAAAATGCAGCAACTTAAACATAACAACAAAAACACAAACAGTAAAAATATAGAAACTTGAAGTTCAAATAAAATGGTTTTAAGTTAGTTGAAGGCCCACAAGTATATACAAGTATATAGGTTTTTAGTGTAAGCAGTAGGAATGTGCTAAATATTTGTTTAGTACAGAAGTTTGCTCCTGACTCGACAGAATGGAAGGGCAAGACAACAGTAGTTTATGGTCATGCATTTTCTATGACTTTGCAGCTATGTGTTTTGAAATGGTTAAACACAGGCATTGAAATGGTTAAACGGTACATTTAATGGTTTTAAATGTATTAGAATATAATAATAACTAGGAATAACATAGGACAGGAACATAGACAGAAAGTACGGCCCTGTCTAACTGTAATGTAATCTGCATGACTAAATAAACCAATTTTGAATTGAATTGAATCAACAGGACAGGGACATTCTTTGTGAGTTGCTCCTCCTGATTACACATTCGTTTTTTACTTATTCTTACTGTTTTTCTTCAGAAAAAAAATTAATATACACACTTCTTATGTTTATAAGCTATGGGAAAAACCAATTAAATATACAGTATTTAAATTTTAAATCGAGGGATTTATGAAAAAATTATTAGATTTTATTAAAATAATTTGTTCAACAAGTGATTGTATTTATTTTGGTCCTAATTTCAGCTCAGGAATTCGTCAACGATAAAAGATGTTAAAAGGGGAGTTCAAAGGCTCAAAAGCAACTTGTATCCCGACCGGCAAAGTATCCGGCTGGAGGCTAAAGGAAAGACGCTCAAAGAAGACGAAACGTTGCAAAGTCTCGGACTTAAAAGTGGAGGAAAGCTGTACGTGAAAGATCTCGGTCCACAGGTAGATATATAGCTGATACTGTAGTCTTGCTGATCTGAACTAATCGGGATTGAACCTTGTTTTGACCAGGGTAAATTCATATTAGGTGGAGTTTTGTGTTATTAGACCATATGAGATTCACACAGAGGTAAGATATTGTGTAGCCTACACTTAAATTTAATACAAAGTCAATTTGTCTCCGACATCTGAGATTAAATTAATATGACTGACAGTGTTAAAGTACAGTAGCATTAATAAGTTTTGTCTTCCTCATGTTTGGATTAGGTGGATTCATTATTTATTAAATATTAACCTAAAGATATTAGTTTTACAAGTGGGGGTGTTTTTTTACTATTGTGATCAATGATTTCTTTTGATATATATAGCATACTGAACTTGTTTATCAATGCTCTGGTTTGGTAAAACTTTTTCCCAAATTGTTGTCTTTAAGTACAAAATAATTACGATTAGTCAAAGCTGTGTCATTAAGCATCATAACTAGTAGTTAAATTATCATTTATTTCACTTTTTTAAGTTGATCTATGTTTGAATACATCTTAAAAAAATTGTTGATGTTTAAGTAAAATGAAATGGCAACAAAACTTTTACGAGCCTACATTGAAATTTTGCAACGTTGCTTTTGTTTCTTTGGTGTTTAGTAGATGTTTCAGTGGCGGTGATAAGCCATTAAAAGTAGGAAGGCAAAAATCACTGTGACATAGTTATATTATGGTTTAAGATTATATGAATTTAAGAACACAATAACCCACTAAAAGTGCAGGGGGGTCAACTGTTATTGCTAAACTTTGTGCCTCGTGATTGACAGATTGGTTGGGTGACGGTGTTCCTGGCTGAGTATGCAGGTCCGCTGTTCATATATCTGTTGTTCTACCAGAGACCATGGCTGTTCTACGGAGATGTTGTTCAAACACCTCATTACGTCGTCCAGTAAGTACTGATACTCTCTTCTTTCTTTACCGATACCATTTGCTTTAGTTTACTAACTCTTGTGTAAACCTGAATCCTCGTACAGCTGGATTTGACTATTTTAAAGTATTATATGACAAATGTAATCAGGCCAACATCTATTACATAAGATTAGATGCTAAAAAGGTCAGTTGCTTAACTTCAATTCGCAAATAATCCAAAATCACACTAATTTACTGTTTCTATGTGTTCATTAGTCTTTTCGAGTAGCGTGCGGAAGCGCTGTTTACAAACTATTGTTCCATTGTGAGGTTAGCCACTGCCGTGAGATACTTCAATCTAGTAAAATTTGTTTTCAGATCTGACTATTTTATCGGTGGTAGGGATTGTTAAAAAAATTATTGTTGTCTGGGGTTTAGGCTTGAATCTAATGACATGCAATTGAATAACGATGACTGGGACGCAGTATGTACCTCTCATTGGGATTAAACTAAATTTAAACGTTTTCGTACACTCATTCACGCAGCCCATTAACTGTTTGCACCACCGGCAGTGGCTGGCCATCGCGCAACCGCATTGAACGTGTTAATATCTTCGATTTACTGTAAGGACTGCAGAATCGAAGGCTACACGCAAAAAAACTTAATTCTTCTAAAAACAGTTTTGTTCCTGATCATTGGGATTAAATAAACGATCTTGACTAATGAACCAGCTGATCTTAGTCAGCAACAAAGCTACAAAGATCATCTCGCAACTTTCTACACTCATCATTCACTAATATTGGGGCTTAAATACGCACCTAGGTGGCGTCCCCATCTCAAATAATTGATTGAAATGATATTTTATGAAAGTGTCTTAGATCCGCTTGTTTGAATTTTCAAATAATGTTTGTAACAGCATAGCAGCTGGTTGCTGGACGTTTCATTACGCCAAGAGGATCCTGGAGACACTGTTTGTCCATCGCTTCTCTCATGCGACGATGCCTATCATGAACTTATTCAAGAACTGCTCCTACTATTGGCTGTTCACCGCATATGTAGCGTATCATGTCAACCACCCATTGTATACGGCCCCTGGTGACTTGCAGATATATGCTGCTCTGGCTGGCTTTGTTGTAAGTCTAAATAAAAGATGAGATATTTAATCTTAAGACAGATTTTTTATTAGCAATTTTTTCCTTGAATTTTTTTGGCTACTTAAATTTCAAATATTTGCTGTGACAGTTTTTCTGAAATAATCTTTTGAGTGAAATGAGTTTGGTTAAACTGATGTTTGTTTGTTATTAATTCCACAACACAGTATAGGTCTTAACATTTTCGTTGCTTCATTTGATTATAAATTTATCAATCGCTAAATAATATTTTGTTTGTTTGGAATTTTCATATGTTCTGATATTTAAAAATATATGATAAATATATATGTATGAAAAATTCTGTTTTGTTTAAGTAATGGATTTTCTGTTGCGTTTATATCTTATGAAGTAAATCACTATTTAATGTGGAAAAGGGGAAATGATGAGGTCTATGGATGCCCTAACCTAGAAATAACCAGATCAGAAGAGTACTGGTAGGCCTGTATGAAATTAAAAATACCTTAATTTGGATATGCAGGTTTAGAGAAAGTAAGTTTCAGTTTCTGATTTTTTTTATGTCTCCCTGTAGATCAGTGAGCTGGGTAACTTCAGCATCCACGTCGCCCTGCGTAACCTTCGTCCACCCGGAACCACTTTACGAAAGATTCCCGTACCAACGGCCAATCCACTCACAGCTCTTTTCAACTTTGTCTCCTGTCCCAACTACACTTACGAGTTCCTCAGCTGGCTCTCGTTTACAATCATGACTCAATGCTTGCCAGGTGAGCTTTCCATCCTTGTATTATGTTCACCATCTTGACTTAATGCTTGCTATGTAAGCTTTCCGTCCTTGTATTATATTCCTTTCTGTATGCTGAATCAGTGCTGGTAGTGATTTGTTTCAATTCTGGTGATACAAATGTATGTACACCAATTACAGAAAAATAGGAACTTTGTTGTCAGGGATAGAGTTTAGATAGCTTACTAAAGAAAATTGGAACCCAGAGCTGAAGGTTGATAGGTCAAAAAATATTTTTACTAAATTTTTTTCTTAGATCACGTAGTATAAAATGGTTGGTTTTCAAACGATTCTGCCAAATAAAGTGGGACTCAGGGAGTAAGGGGCTTGAAAGTAGTAATTTTGTTAAACGTTGGTACAAACCTAGTGGCTGAACCACAGGCCCAACAAAAATGAAAATTTTTTAAATTATAGCCTATCATATCAGTTAGGCTATGCGTAAGAAAATAATTTTTAAAATGTCACAAAAAATAAAATTGATGTTTTGTTAAGTCTAATCCTAACTTGATGTATCCTAGGACTCTAGGCTATAATCCGGAACTGTTTACACATTACTTCAGGTTATGCCTAGAGTTTTGTAACATTATCAACTATCCCATACCTAAAGTGTCTGGTGATTAGCGGCATTTGAACCCGGGTCTGAAGCCCTGCGCTCTACCTCTAGACCAGCTTGCTAACCATTTTAGTTTTATACTAGACCAATTTACTTTGCCTGTGCTTTACAAGGGGATAAGGAGATAGAAAATTATGACTTACTTTAAATCAATTGTAGAAAACAGTTACATAACTGCCATTGACTCATCAGTAATTGTTCAAGTCAATCAATGAGGCAGAGTAAAATTAGTGGCTTTTATCAAATCTGTTGTCATGGAGACCAATCAATATTTACTTCCCAAAGCTCCATTCTTTGTAGCTCCGCTTTGTTTATCACTAGAGAGCGTAGCCGAGATGATTTAACTGAATGAACAAGTCAATGTGTTTGCTGGGTTCATAATTTGCCATCGAGTACAATTTCACCTATGTTGGTTAAGGAATTTTGCATTTACGTGGAATAAACTACTACATTTTCTACGAATGTACACACTGGATTAGAATTTTTGACAACATCTATAAAGGAAATGCACAAATACTGTACAGTGGAATCTTATAGCATACACTCAAAATGAAGTGAAAACGAACTAACAAATTCTTGAAATACAATAAATTTTCCCCAGTAGCTTTGAAAAAGAAATTCAAATGGACAAAGTGTTGGCAAAAATGTAGAGCTGGCTTTAGAGAGGTAACAATAGAGACAATTTTAAACAAAACACCTGAGTAAATATACATGAATGGTATCTGTTATGTAATTAGGTCATGATAGTTTAAGTAGTGAAATGAATTATTACCAAGCTACATTATATCCAGCTGCATTATCTACACTACATTGTATCTCAGCATATAAAATGTGTTTTACATTGGTTAGGCTTAGGCTAGAGTTCCCTAAATATTTTTCTCATTTGGAATTTTGAACATCAGCACACTCTTATAATCAAAATAGACTTCAAATTTTAGAACAGGGCGAGAAGTCTACTTGCAATTTTTAAAGTCAATGATCTTACTGAAGCACAACATTTTTATATGAGTGCTGTCTTATATTACGTTTTTTTTTATATTTTCCAGCTGGTCTGTTCACCCTGGCCGGTATGTACCAAATGACAGTTTGGGCCCTTGGCAAACATCGCAACTACAAGAAGGAGTTCTCAAGCTATCCTCGCCAGAGAAAAGCCATCTTGCCATTTATCATTTAAGCGTTACCACGAATCAAAGTTTAGGTTTACAAGATGCAAGCTATGGACTATTTTAAGTTGATTTTAGAAAGGTTTGGTTATTTGTAAATTGTGCTATCTCAATGTTAAAGTGCAAACAGGTATTTATATTTATTGTGTTCAAGACCATGAACATCCGTTGTGTTTTTTAAGCGTTCTAAACTTTTTGGTCTCTGTACATACGATCTACAGGGAAATTTTGTTTGGATTGAAATTTTTTGAGCCTATAAATTATTTTCCTAATTACGGGTGTAAAGCATCAACAATCATAGGAAAAAATACTTGCCACGGAGGCTCATGGTCATTGTTTTTTTATGCTCTCTCATGTTACGAATGTTTTGTTTTTTGTTAATATTGTTTTATTGTTACTTATTGTGGCCCAAAGAGGATAGTGAGCACATTTTGATATCGTTTTACAAAACCTTTAAACGACGTCTTGTGCGCCCTTAAAAATCTATTTTGTGTGTTGGGTGATGGAGGAACTGTTTTTTAATGGGTAATTTTAGTCACCAAGTATACTAATGTGAAATAGATTATGTTGTCTAAACAATTTTGTGTGTGTAAATTTAACTGAACAAATTAGGCCTATGCAGCTCTAGAAAACAGCATTAATGTTTCTGGAGTATATTAAAGTTTGTAAACATAATTTAAAGTTGCCTAATGGATATGACATTTTTTTGGTTGTGGTAACGTTAAGACAACTGATCAAGTCTTTACAAAGTTTTACCACTTGTGTTCAAATAACATTCCCATATCTTTAAAATGCATTTTGAGTTAGTTTATGACTGAAAACTTTTGTCAAATAAGGTTGTGAACTCCAAATAGTTTTTTGTGTGAACAAAGAAAAATGGTCAGTATACAATGCACATAAATTATCTTAAAATTTCAAACATTAGGTAGGGTTTTTATGCAATATTTTCCTATTTCTTTGTTGATTTAGGCTAAATAATAAAGTATTGCTGTAAAATGAGTGGTGGAGAAATGTTCCCCTTTTTTAGTAATACAAGCTGTTTAAAATATATAATAGTTGTTGACCTATTTATTTAGTCCATACGAATTTATTTTTTTCTCTTTAGACCAAGATCAAAAATCCTGTTAGGTTTTTGGCGAGTTGGTGGCACAGTCCAAGCAGCAATGATGAGGGAGATCTTGGTGCCATTTTTGTGCTTGCCAACCCCACAGACATCTTTTAGCGAATTTCCCTATAGGGAAGTAGCTATTACCGTAGGTCTCATGGTAAGACTTAGGCCCGGGACCGATTTACTTTTTCATTTTGATGTCCCCAGAGGCCAAAAACACCATTCGTTCAAATTTTTATATATGTATATATATATATATATATAGGTATATATATAGATTTATATATATATATATGTGTCCGTGAACACGATAACTTGAGTAATTTTTATCCGATTTTGATGAAATTTGGTTTGAAGGTGTAAGGCGGGATAAACTTGAATGAGTTCGCGATCCAGCATGATCGGACCATGGGAACAGGGTTTTATGGGGGGTTTTATGGGGTAAAAATTGGTTTTTCTCACTTTTGACCCTCAAAACACAAAAATTCCCAATTTTTCTCTAAACCTTCTTAAAGAGCTTAAAAAAACAAACAATTCAGTATATCAAAGTGTTTTTGTACGGTTATTGGTTACGGAGAAAACTAAAAAAATGGTAAATTTAAAATTTCCATGTTATTCTTATGGAGAATATTGTAAAATGTTGTAGTTTGCTTGTTTATGGATATATTTTGATCAAACTTGGCAAATTTATTTATTTTATAGTAAGCTATCAATATTTTACTAAAAACACACTTTATTAGTTTCCTTGTAGCAGCAAACCTAGGTACTCGTTAAACCTAATGTTATTTAAATAGATCAATTGAAAATCAATTCAGCCAAATGGAAATTCGCTTAGACGGCAGGTTTGCTGCGGCGGGGGTATTCTAATAATAACACAGATTCTCATGTACATAAGATGAGGAAAACGTAGTAAAAATAAGCAATTTCAAGTCAATAAGTGGTCCTTGAGGTTCAAAGATTTAAGTATGTGTACGTGAAAAAACTAAATTTGTTTATGAAAAATGTATAACACGAGAATAGTTACCAAGATGTCCCTTACATATTAAACAATACTAATGGATGATTGAAAATATTTAATCAATAACAACTAATGAGATAAATGAATCAAAAATCAACAGCAACATTAAACAAAATTGTTAAATAACAATAACTGTAAGAAGTAAACATTAACAAGGTAAAAACGATGAAAATAAAATGTACGATAACAACATACAACAACAACAACATAATGATGAACAAAAAATATACAGTATACATACTGATATGGCAAACCTTCATTAATGCTTAAAGTAATTATGATAAATAGTTACAACAACAAAGAAGTCTTGATAAGGATTTTGTCACTCGCTCACATATCGCATATGTGTATCCAATATTTAGGATGTTCCCTAAACCTTATCCAAACTTATCACTTTCTATAACAGAGTTACTCATATGCAAAAGATAAATTTTCCAATGATGTAAACAGTCGTGTATTATACAATAAAACAACACATAATATTAACTAAAATAAAAAGATTTAGCTTAATATTTAGGCTTCTGACGGTCTCAAACTGGGTTTTTCTTCCAGCTGTACCTTTTTCTTCAACTTTTCTTCAAGCTGTTTATTTTTCACTATCAGCTGGGCCAATTCATTCTGTTGAACGCCAATTTGATCTTCCAGTTCCTGTTAAAAACCAGGGTTTGACCACCAATATTGGAATGGAAAAGAAACAAACATGTAGTATTAGACTTAATAGTATTTTAAGGCAGGGAAATAGGTGTTTACGTTGCGAACAACTAACATAAATATTCCGGATTTCATATGTGTACTGTAAACAGGTCCCCAGGTTAGTTGCCTGCAAATCCTTTTGCCACACTACCAGCAACAAATATACTACAGTCAGTGTAAGTAAGACACAACCTGTACATGCAATCAAAACACGGTTTAATATACACTGTTATATCGAGTTTCAAAATAAAAATAATGGTTTTCAAAGGTAACGTTTTCAAAACCCCGGTATTTATTATAAAAGTTGGATGTAAACAGTTTTTATGTTAACTTTGTACACTACCTGCCTTTACATGAACACTTGCCTTTTTGAAAAAGTGTGTTGTAAATTTAACGAGCTCCAGCTGATTTCACCAATCGTTTTGTAAACGACTTTTTCTACAAGAGACCAGCAACACCCTGGTTACTTTGTAGAGCAGTGAAAATAAATAGTATACATTTTTAAATCAAACACATTTGACTTCAAAAGGGAGCTGATATATCGGACGCAAGAGTAACACCAAGTACCAAGTTTAGATATGTTACACTAGGGTTTTTGGTTGATCAGATTCAGAATTGGTGCAGTAGAGTGTTAGGTCTAATCATTGGTCTAAGGTGTTGTCTCTACAGTCAAAAATATTCACAATTAAATCACCGAGTCATCCATAGTTTACAAAGAGTTGATTTATTACATAAGGCAAAATGTGCCTACGTTTTCTACCGTTTTGACTCACACTGTTGTAAAACAAGTCTAAGAAACGGTCTTGCATACCTAAGACACAGGCACAACACCAAGTAGCCATTGATCATGCCCTCTTATTTTTCTGGGTTAAGATAATATAACAGACTTGCAGAACCCCCTACTAGGGATACTGATGTTTAGTTTTGTATCACCGATAATTGTTCAAAGGTCTGAAACTATTTAAAAACCAGACAACACTGTAAATTTGGATGATTTTAACCCAATGTGTTTTAGATAACGAGATATTAGATCAAACACAACACCCATTTCAAACCATGGATGCAACCAACCCCTCGAAACCTAATAAATGGTCAAAGTAAAGAAACCAATTTAACTCTCATCATGCATATCCTCAGCATTCAATGTTAGGTAGGTAATAATTCAATAATTGAGAGTGGGAATTTTCAACAGTATAACAAGCTAAGTGAACATGTCACCTTTATCTTGTACTTGTACTCTTCATGGATGCTCTCCTTGGTTTGAACGGCCATCTGAAGTTTCTTCTGTGCTTCTCGTGGAGTGATGAACTTGTGCATTCCCACAATACTCTCGAGATCTTTCACGTGTCGTTTACAATCTACTAACTCCTTCCGCAAGGCATTCACCTCTTCAATAAGTATGACGTTATCCTGTGAAAGTGTTAATTCATTGTTATGGAATATTTATCTATCCATCATTGCCTTCAGGGTTGATTCATGACAGTATAGATAGGTTTACACACATTACACCGATCCTAATTTAGTCTCGGGTGGCTAGTTTTGAAACATTAGTTTCATTTCCAGCCTCTTGTATCCATATCAAATTATAAGAATGCATTGTTGTAAATTCACATAGGCTTAACAATAATTTTATTTTGTAATTACAAGTCTAATAATGTCCGAAGGCAAGAGGCCTGAAAATAACACTAATGATTCATCAATAATAATAGTCACTCGAGTCCACAGTGGCATTGACGACGTAAGGTGTGTAAATCTCACGAACTGACTATAATTGTACAAACTAAAAAAAGTCTGTACCAAGAAGAGTGGTTATTACAAAATGAATGGGTAGCTTTTAAAATCACTAATAACTCAGTAAACTATTTCAAACAATGAAGGAATAAAGCAATACAGTACATACTAATGAACAAATTTAGACAAACAGGTTGTAAATGGATAAACTTAGTTGCATGTGTGTGACTGAAATGTGGATAGCAGCCAAAACAAACATATCCAAATTAGAGTAAGTTTACTGTACTCTGACTTCAGGAATTTTAATTTGTGATTGAACCACAATAAATTTTCAGATTTAATACAATTTTGGTGAAAAAAAACAACATACAAGAGTTTTTGAAGATGCTAAAATCATTGATCAAGAAAAATGTTTTAAAATTCAAGTAAAAACCTTAATCTGTGACAGACATTGTAGGTTAAAAATGGTGAGAGTCTTTATTAAAGCATTCTTCATGGTCAGAACAGCTGGTTTATAGGTTTAAAATTTAGAGACACATCAAGCTGCTTGGGTTTTCGCCAATCCTAAGAGGCCCATTTATTCTACGTTAATGGTAATACCTTGTAAGACGCACTAGGTTTAAAGTGTACTAAAAAACTTACATCAGTCACACCACTTTGACCAATCTTCTGTACATAAATTCTATTCTTTTTTTGCGGAAACAATCATAAAGAAGAAACAACACAAACCAACACAATTTTTCCACTAAAATGTCTCACCTTCATTATTTTCTCAGTGGTGTTTTTCTTGGTTGATTCCTTGTAGTAAAGTTTTCTCTTGAGGCCATCAACTGTGCGCTCGAGATGGTCACGCTGTCGTAAGAACTCGTTTTGAGCATCTCGATCTTCCTGTCTACTGTGCTCAAACTGTTTTCCTTCGCTATATTTGTGGTACAGATTCTGAAATGATGCCACATAATGAATCAAAGAAGTCATATGTTGAAAGGGTTATTTTTAATGGACACAAGAATAATGGTAAATCTATTTAATTTGTTTCACCATCCTCTAAGGATTCTGAAGAATATTCTTTTTTGGTGGTGTAGGTGTAATCATTAACAAAGTTTTGAAATCGTTGTAGCTGGCAAGTTTACTTAATGGTTTACGTTGAGGTAAGTGAACTATTATTTAATTTTAAAGTTTAGATTGTAATAACTGGAAATTGTGTCA
Organism: Macrosteles quadrilineatus; assembly: GCF_028750875.1. Classification (NCBI taxonomy): domain Eukaryota; kingdom Metazoa; phylum Arthropoda; class Insecta; order Hemiptera; family Cicadellidae; genus Macrosteles; species Macrosteles quadrilineatus. The sequence continues at coordinate 27,818,255 of NW_026542599.1, read as the reverse complement.
CTGTCAATATGGATATAAGAACAAGCATGTGAAATTAAAGTAAAGGTCTGACGAGTCCAGTTTTGATCGATCTAAACGCTACCGCCTTTTTCAGTAGATCAACAATTTTTAACATAAAATTCAAAGGGTAATACATTTTGAAATTTAATCCTAATTGTGTTAGAATCCATCCTTAACGACTGATTCAAAATCAATTCTTGTTACCAAACAAAAAGCCTTTGAATTAAAGGGTGAACACTAATCGCCTTAGCTAACCAAATTTGGTACGGTAGGTGATATAACTGATACATGTCAAAGCATTTTTTAAATATCCGCGATGGAAGTTTTTCCAAACCAAACAATAAACCAAGGAGAATTTGGTTCATCTTTGATTTCAAACTTTAAAGAAACTTCAGGGTTTGAATTTACAACTATTACATTCAAATGTCTAAATACTACTGTGATGTTATGAGCTACAAATTCTTCGATCTACTCACTATCACTGCTCTCTTTAGCTCCAGGGGTTCTTGCACTAGAGCTGATAACTCATGCAGCTCGTATCTTATCCTTCGAAGGATCGCTTGTGTTTCTTTGTTCAGTTTTTTCTCTTTCTGGTAATCCTTTTCTCTCAGTCCCACGCCCTCCTTCAGTTCAGCTATCTCCAGTTGGAGGCTGCTCTCCTTCTGCTGGTACTCGTTGATTTCTTCCTCCATCTGTGAAAAGTTAGATTTGTTGAAATACTTGTGTGCTTAGTTAAAAGTTTGCAAAGCGTTTTAGGTGTTCGGTGGCTTAGTTGGTAGTAGACACTAGACAGACTGTGAAACAAAGGCGGCGATGTTGATTTACATTTTGGGTGTTTTGACATTGTAACTTTAAATTCGTCAGTACAGTTCTTTCTTGTACTGAAATGACACTCCCATTAATTTGCTTGATATGTTCTATTGCTCAGTCATTATTTTAAGACCCATGTAGACAGAAAGGTTAAGAGAGGCTGCAAACATATTTTTTTAACAGTTTCCCTTGCCTAAGATACTTATTTTGGCAAAGTTGTTTGCTTTTCAAGAAACAAAATTTCTAACAGACAATTTGCTTGAGTGGTTTTGAAAAAATTATTAAAAGTCAGTGCAATCTTAATTCATGGAATGTCTAAAAACACTGAGGTCCACATATAATGTTTTTATGGATTAAAAAGTCTAAATTTGAAACAAAAAACTAATCTAAACACAAAAAAAATTAAACTGAGAAAAGCTCTGGTTGAGTACATGCATACATATAACAAAACTCACATCTTGAATTTGTTCCTTCTTTTGTTTGATCTCCTCCTCCTTAGGTTGTATTTGCATTCTAAGTTCTTTTATTTTGTGATTGAGTACAAACTTGAACTTATCCAACTCTTGATTCTTATTCTTAACCTCTGAAAATCGTCGTTCATTTTCTGTAATCGTGTAATCCCTCTCAAATATCTCCTTCTTCAAGTTGGTGATGTCTTGTTCTCTATTGACTATTTCCACCTTTAATTGCTGATGTTCATTATGAAGGGCCGAAACTTGATGTTTTAACTCATCAATTTCTTTTTGAGCCCTGGTGAGAGAAAACGGGATTCCAGAATTATATAAATGCAAACTAGTCTATTTCTACTGATACTGTCAATATGAATGTAGAATACCTACTCTGTAAATAAACTCGCCTTATCTTATTACCAGATTTGTAGGCAACCCAAACTAACAATGAAAAGATCATAGCCTATTAATTATAATTTGGACCAATATGTTGTGCAGACGTGTCCATTTTATTTACTGCTATCCACTTAACAGCTCTCCGTGTGGTTATTTGATTGTGATTTTACATTTTTGGCTTGGTTTGTAGTTTGTATATATTAATTGTGTTGTGTTTCAGGTACATTTTTACCTGAGGACAAAATTAGATTCTAGGTCCCAAAAGGTTGTGAAAATTATTTTTAGCCCATTACTTACGCAAGGAATTTCTTTTTCATCACTCCAGTTTCTCCACGAAGTCGTACATTCGTGTCTTTCTCCGTTCGCAAAGCTTGTTCAAACTTTGTCCTCAGATCGATGATTTCTTGGTCAGCGTCTTCCTCTATTTGTCGTTTGATTTCCTCGTGTTCGGAACTGTGAAGATTTTGTGTGTCATGAAGCTGAAAAAAACGGTTAACTGTCAGCTGTAAATTTAATTGTGTATGCATTAAAATTCCTAGTAAAAAATTATATTTAATCTTCTGTTTTGAAACATCACTGATAGTCAGGCTGCTGAACTTATAAGAGAAAGCTGCACTCTATTCTAGAGCTTATTATGTTACTTTACAGATTTGGGATGGAAGAATTTACCTCTTGGATGATGGCATCTTTTGCCTTCAGTTTCTCTTCGTATTCTTCAGCCATTCTCTTTAATGCTAGCTCCTTTGATTTGGTTAGCTCATCAATCTGCCTGTTAAAAATTTAAAATTTAGAAAATTTCGATTTTAAAAAGTTAGAAGAATACTGAGCAGATTATAACTAAAAAAATGTCAAAATTGATGTTCCTTGTCTACTTTGTTAAGAAAAGTAGTAAAGTAAGTAGTAAGTAAAGGTATGTTTACTATACCTCAATCAGATAGTCATTTTTATCCAGTATTTGAATCCTGTTTACTCATACTAACATTTATTTTATTTTATTTTCTGCACCGTTAAGTCACTAATAAGGGATCAATAGCATCATGGATAGCATTAACACTGTTTAAATAAAGGTTAAAAACTCACCTAAGCAATTTATCTCGAAGTATTTTATCCTTTTCATCCAACGCTGCGTATTTGTCATATTCCACGATCAGTTTTGCATTGTAGTTGGATTCAAGTTTTTCCATGGCTGCCATATGTTCTCTTTTCATTTCAAGACTGTTGCTGTTCATTTTGTTGATTTCCACAGTGTGCTCTGCTACCAATTCCTGTGTACAAAGTATAAATCTTATAAAACTATCAAAGAAGACAGTGCACTTACATTCATGTATTCAGTTTTCATCAATCTCATTGCTGACTACTAGATGACAAAACAAAAACTTGATACTTTTAATCCTCTGTGAACTACTAACCTCCGCTTCATAACTTTTTGGTCAAGTGGTGCCCAACCCCATACTTTGATATTTGTTTTGAATGCCAATCTTACTAATATTATAAATCTGAAAGTTTGTGAGTTTGTGTGTGTGTGTGTGTTGCTCAATCACGCATAAACTACTGGACGGATTGGGCTGAAATTTGGCATGATGATAGCTCACATTCCCGATTAACATTAAAGCATATTCTTATCTCAAAAAACCTTTCGGGCTCCGCCCCATAGGCTCTGTAGTTCCCCATGTTAACTTTATGATTTTTCATATTTAAAAGGAATTAATGAATCTTAACAGCTGTTTCAATTAAACAAGTTGGTTCTGTTCTATGATGTTCAATAGCATCAAAGTTACAAGGATTACCAACAGGGTACAGCACTATTTTTTTTTTTATATTTATGACAACAGCTAATTTCCAACCAAAAGGTGAGTGAGCGTAGCGAACGAACTTCAACCTGGAGGCGAGTTAGCGTAGCGAACGAGCTAACCTGAAGGCAAGTGAACGCAGCGAACGAGCTCCAACCTAAAGGTGAGCGAGCGTAGTGAACGAACTTCAACCAGGACGTGAATGAGCCATGCGAATACTTATGAAGTTAAACGGGGCAAAGCCCGCGGGTACAGCTAGTAACTAATAAGTCCAAGTCAAGGAACAAAGATATTTCTCTTATTGTAACAAAAAATAGTCAAATTGTGTGTGGTAGAGAGATATAATTTTCTTTTTTTAATGTGTGTTTTCAAGCCACTGATATTCTTACGTTTTTTCGTAGGCTTAAGGGAGTGACCAAAACCCTGGTCTTGTAACTATTTAACGTTGACTATTTGTTAGACATCATCATTAATTTATTGATGGCCAATGACAAATCACCACAAATATGTTAAATGAAAGGGCATTTCAATTAACTCAGTTATTTTTCCTAGGAAAGAAAGTTTAAGTTAGAGATCTATGAGTACTACTAATATTACTGAAATATCTATACGTGTGTATAATCCTCATACAGGAAAAATGTAGGTAAACCTACAACCTGTGCCATTAAAACCTTAATAGCCGTCCCCGGTTTGTGGCAGCACTAAAGAATCAGTTTTGTTATTGTATGGCCATGGTTGGTTTGTCCTAGGGAGCCTGTACACATTTGAAACTACTAATTGTCCTGTCTACCATGGAATCCTTACCACATTATGTCTTGATAGAGACTAAGTCACCTGATTTTTATCCTTGAGGTTCTGGATCGCTGCACAGTAGCCGTTGTGGAGCTCTTGTACTTTGTTTGAATGTTCAGTCTCCATCTCTTTTATCTGGTACGCATGATCCGTTTCAAGCGATTTCACCAGATTTTCTAAATACTTAATTTGCTGAATTTTTTCACCCAAGTCTTCTTTGTTGATTAAAATCTAGAATAAATAAAATATGTAATTAGCAAACGACAAAATGTTATTTCCACCTTTTTTGCACTATATAACTTATCAATAAGCATGTTTGGTTAAAATTGTACAATTAGTAAGAAACATTTGAAGATGTACTGTAGGCATATATTACTAACAAGTCAACTTTTACTTTACTGTAGGACCTATTAAACTGTCATCGGTTTCCGAAACTTCAAGTGACCAATAGTGTCAAAACAAGGACAGCATTTTGATTCGGTTATACTCCAATCGAGCTTGATGATGGTTGGTATGAATGGTCCAACCATTAGAAAATGTTACGTCTTTTACTCATATAGTACACATTTACTATCTTGTTAATTGTTAAAGTTCACATAATGTTAGTAGATCAAGTTGTGTTGACAGGTATCTTTTCTTTTAACTCTATGTTTTAGCTTTGACTAAAATATCCAACGTTGATAGTTTTAGTAACAGCAACCTCTTTACTAGCAAATTTTACTTTTACAGAACCTTTTTACAGATTGAATACATTTACATTAAATGTGTATTCACACTTTAACTGCTACTGTCAATAATAAAACTGACACACAAAAGACGGTCCAACAAAAATGTATTCAATTATAATATGTTTAACTACCTCTTTAGAATAGGAGAAATCAGGATCCATCTTGATGCATTTGCGGTCTGTGTTGATCAGTTTCCAAATACACATCGTCCCGTCGTTTGAGCATGATATCAAATTGAGATCATCATAGCTCAGTTTTATCTGAAAGATTAAATAAATAATTGTATAGTATAAAGTACTTGTTTGTTCTGCAATAGAAATAAAGCGGAAACAGTTTATCATTTCGTGACTGAATGCAAAATTATTAGATTCTTAGGTTGGGGAAATATTTTTTGGGTTATGCAAAACTCTAAAAATATTTTTAACTAGGGAAATTGGGAGTTTTCCTGGTAAGCGTTTGAGGGAAAATTGCCATTTAAAGATGTTATTTAATACAGGACTTTTTCTAACGGAACATCCTTCTGGTAAGTTACTACAGTAACTTACACCGATGTAAATGAGATATATGTTTCCAGATCAATATAAAACAATTTTAATATTGATTTGCAAATCTTTCTCGGTTAAATCTTTGAATTTTTCCTTGGCTATTTTCCTGGTCATTTTTTGTTGTCCATTCACAATATAAAACATACAGAGAAAATGAAATAGGTTTTAGATTTGTAAATGCTATCATAGTTATAGTTAGCTAAACAAACAAACATATTGCCATGACTGAAGAATATTTGGTTTTGTGAAGAATATTTAGCTCATATCTTTTTGTCTGTCTTTTAAGTGGTTGCTGATGTTTGTTTTTAAGGGCCCTTCTATTTAATTCACACGAAGAAAAAATAATAATTATTGTTAGTAAATGTTACTAAGAATTTAGAATAATTCACAAATTTGACTCAAATAAAAACATGTTATTACAGTTATACGTTTTTACATACAACTCAAGCTTAGTGAAAATGCAAAATTTGTTATTATTGTTGGTTGCAAACAAAAACAATGAAGTAAGAACAATGTTTGATCGAGTCTATTCATGACTACACATAGGCCTTTGGCGTGTACATAGATTGTATCATTGCAAGGGTGATCTGGTAAGTAGGCTGCCTACATAAATGAACTGTATTGGTAAAATATATTCATGACAGACTGAGACTATAGATAAATATTAGTGGAGGATTGGAATGCAAACCCACAAAATGGCTGCCTTGGGTTTGTAGCCTGTCACACTAATGAGGGACAAAGCCAAAGCCTCACCAACCTCCTGATGACATATTAAAGAACAAAACTATGAACTGACCATTGTCACAGGGTTGTTATGCAAGAAAAACTCAGCAAACTCCGGTGGTCTGAGTAGAGGGTAGCGAACGGACAGAATCGCTCCTTTAGTTCCCGTACAAAACATCATCTGGTCAGAGCGAGAGAGCTGTACTGCATACAAACACGAGTGGTGAAGACTCTCCTCCCGTAATATCTGAAAGCGGTGATGAAATATTAAGTTCTTGCTATGACCATAGCGTCAAGAAAACAGACATCACCTTATTATGCACATCATGAATAATGATTCTCTAAATATAAAAAAATAAAACAGAACTAACTTTTGCTTTCAAAAAGTAACTCAAAGATATGATTTTCACTGGTTTTGTAAATTAATCCTTAACTTAAACTCATTTCATAACAGATTTTGTTGATAAAGTGTGAAAAGAATAGTTATTTGTGCAACTAGTGAGAAAAGTGAGCAATTGACTCACTCGAGAGAAATCCTTACTCACAAGCCGTAGGCGAGTGAGGAATGGTTTCTCGAGTGAGGCAATTGTACTTTGAACTCGAGTTGCACATTATACTTTTCCTACAGTTACCATAAAACAAATAAATTGGTGAAGAAACATAACCTATTTTTACACAGAAGTGAACTTTTAATATAACATTTTACGTGAAGTGACAAATACAACAGTACAACAGCTGACCAGCTGATTTACAGCCAGTGCTGCCAACGTGTTTCGCGCGCATACGACGTTGCCTGCATGTTACGCGCTCACTATTTCGTGCCTTCACATTGCAAATCTGGAGTGAGACAAAGTAATTAGAGTGAGACAATGTTAACATTGTCTCACTGATGAGCGAATTGGCCACTTTGATTTCTCAAATCAGTGAGAGAACATGTACATTGTTAGGTAACTGTAGGAAAAGAAATTAACTATCTGGTAATTCTTGTAAATAACATCATTTAAAAATTTAAGCCATTTTCATGTAGTTCCAATTTGAAACTTGGAATGATCGTTGTTTTGAATTTAGTTAGAGCGAAATATTTTTTATATTTATTTTAAAGGGAATCAGAAGGAAAAAAAATACTTTGTAGGGAAAAAAGACCACTTTGATTGAAACTGAGAACTTTTGGCCATTAGATTATGAACCTATTTTTGTACGATTGCTTATGGAACATAAAATGACTCGCATTTGCAGTAGCAAGTGCTTAGCTCTTTTTACGTAAGTTTAGGTTTTTACAAGTCTGACATGCCACATTGAAAACTTTACAATTATGATAAGTGAAATATGAATAAATATGAGAGCTTTATCACTGGCTTATTACAGGTCAGTGTTTCATTAGCCAGGGCCATTTACTAAATCCAATCATCAAGGACAGCTGGGTCCAGTTGTGAACCATTGAAAAAAGATTCTGATTTTCTCAGGATCGTACCAGCAACCTTCTGAATATAAGGCAAGCACTATATCCACCCAGCTAATCAATTCCTTAACATAATAATGAACAGAAAATTACAACTGATGTATACCTCTGCATTGTTAATTTCTTTCAAAAGCCCGTCAGATCCAACACCGTAGACTAGTTTACCATCTTGCGAAGTCGCCAGACCCATGTAGTCACACTGCTTTGTAATAACATCGTTAGCTCTGGTCCCGTCGTAGGTGTTCCATTCGTAAATTGCGCCGTCACTCCCACAAGAGAACAAACTCCTGTCATCAGGAGTCCAAACTAACGAGCGAACCTGCATCAGAAAATTAAAACATCATTTAATATTTGAATACTTTAAGTAAACTTTTTTTATAGAGGACTTAATTCTATCTAACTTGATATAAGATATGATATGTTTAAATGCAATCCTGTTTGAATGGAAACGAACGGGGATTTTGTATTTCCTAACTTTCCTAATTATTCTTAAGTTAAAATCGGATAATTTCAACACCTTTTAAATGTTTTTTTCGACTTGTAAATTATTAAGGTAGAGTGTATGTGTTTTAATATTATAGTAAATTTAACTTACATATTCATTATGCCCCTTGAGGTAGTAGACACACTGGAAGGTGATGACACAAAACACCTGAATGGTAGAAGCGTTGACGGCTGCAAACATGTTGCCAGTGTTGCTGAACGCGACCTGACGACATGTGCGGATAGAGAACTCTCTGATTGTGTTGAGGTCGTCAAGAAGAACCAACATAAACCTCAACTTATCTGAGAATCCCACGGTTGCGTAAAGCCCTGAAACATGAGACAATCACTTAGTGACGATCTTTGTGCACTGTATTTTAAGTTGCCTATGAATGAGTGTAGAATGGAGTGAGATGATCACTGTGGTTTTGTTGCTGACTAAAATCAGCTGTTTTTAACCAGAACAATTTAAAAATACCCCCGCCGCAGCAAACCTGCAGACTAAGCGAATTTCCATTTGATTTACACTGAAATGTCTACTTAAAAATATAACATTTATTCCCGATTTAAATAGAATTAGTTTAACAAGTACTTAGGTTTGCTGCATCAGGGAGGTAAAACTGTTTTTTTTTTATGTTAACAGTTAGGCCTAGTAAGAAATAAAAACATTTTTCAAATTTGATCAAAATATGTTCATAAACAAGCAAACTACAACAGTTTACTTATTCTCCATAAGAATAACATGGGAATTTTAAATTTACAATTTTTTTGGAATTTTCTCCGTAACCATTAGGCGCATAATAACGCTTCAATATACTAAATTATTTGTTTTTTTAAGCTCTAGAAAATGGTTTGGAAAGAAATTGCTAAATTTTATGTTTTTTGGGTCAAAAATGCGAAAAACCTATTTTTACCCCATAAAACCCCCCGTAAACCCCCGTTCCCATGGTCCGATCATGCTGGATCGCGAACTCGTTCGAATAAACGTAGATTTACACGTTTGTACCGAATTTCATCAAAATCGGATCATTTTTGCTCGAGTTATAGTGCTAACGGACACATATATATATATATATATAAATATATAAATATATAAATATATAAATATATAAATATATAAATATATAAATATATATATATATATGAATTTGAACGGATGGTGTTTTTGGTCTCTAGGGACCTCGAAACGAAAAAAAAAATCGGTCCCGCGTCCAGGTCTTACCATGAGTACTACGATAATAGCTTATTCCCTATATGGGAAATTCGCTAAAAGTTTAAATATCAAGAAAAGCTGGATCCAGAATCAATTTTTCACAAAGCCGAAACTACTACCTTTCGAATTGCTCAATAACCACACTGCTACACCGAGTCCCTTTAATTCATTTCATAAAATAGTTAAACTATCTTACTGTTTAACGCTAATAACAAGAAGATTACGTCAGATTATGTTAGTGAGAATAACGCTAGCTCAATGATCAAGAAGAGATGGGTCCAGTTTTGAACTGTCAAAAGCAGGTGACATATGTAAAAACTGACCACTATATTAGTATAATAGAGAATGTTTTTAAAGCTTATTAAGATTACCCACGATATAAGTTTCAGGCAAACAGTAATTATGGTACAGGACAGTAAATATAAAAGCTAATATCAAAACATCAATAAACATTATCACTATCAGTCATTTATTCAATGTTTTTAGATCTATTCAATATTACCTGAAGGTGCATCTTTAAACAAATTTAGCGACTAGGAACATGAAGATTTCGTAAACATAATTTGTGCTATTACAATTCTGGATGATTTTACAATTCCAAACAACTTGATTGGGTTTAGCTTTTATTTTTTAAATTTTTCATTCTAACACTTTTTTAAAGCCATGGAGTAGGCATAACCTAAATATATTTTGCATTTAGCATAAAAACATTTTTGAAAACTAAAGAAAAGACCAATTAATTGTGATTAAATCTGTAGATAACATGTCCAATTGATGTTGCTTGGCAGTATGAGTTTTAATAAATCTAAATAGGCCTATATAAAAGGCAAAGCCCTTTACTGACTCACTCACTCACTCATCACTAATTCCCCCACTTCCCATTTACCTAGGAGGCTGAAATTCTGTACACCGATTCTTTGGGCATTAAATAGGAAAACTAAGTAGTTTTTATTCTGATCGGGCTTTCGGGCTCCGCCCCAGTGGCTCTGGAGTTTCCCATGTTAATCTTATGATTTTTCATATTTAAAAGGAATTAATTAATCGTATATTAATGTAAAAAACCTACAGTTATAGCACATATACAAAATTGTCTACACAGTAAAACATACTTAAAAGAAAAATGTAAATGTCGAGCATTGGAAGCAGTCAACAGCTTTAAATATCTAGGAATAATTGTAGATCATAATTTAAAATGGGAAGCTATTCAAAATATTCTCTTTACTTAATTGATCATTCCATCAACCAAAATCACCTCACACCTTTATGTAATGCAATTTGGCTATTTCATACAGGTGTGAGTGTTATAAAAAGTTGCCCCTGGTAGGGTTTGAAAAGGTGAGATTTAATTTATTTAATCAGACTACTGAGGACCAATCACAGAGCCGGCAGTGGAAGTAAGATGTTGTATTGAGCCCTGGTAATTGTGTATCCCAGAAGTCCGATTTATGGACCGTGAGAGGTCTGATATGTCCTCCTGAAAGTACCTTCAATGATCTTAAATATAACACTTCTTAAGATGTAATAAAAAGTATACCAAACACTCTGAATGCAAAATACACTCTTTGTTGAAATTCTGTTAAAACATGGCTATGACTCTGTATTATTGAAACGATAATGCCAAACACTGATTGAACTAATATGTAATAAATTATGTATTGACTGACTATTTAATGATATTGTATTTTATTGCAATTGTTCGGTTAAGCCGGTTACCTTGACAAGATTAACACAGGAGAATTAATAAAATTGTTGAGAGAATAAGCTTTGTGTATTGTCACTTTAAATATTTACAAATATTACAAATAATCAATAATAATATTCAAGTTTCTGCTATAATTACACTTCAATTGGATAGGGGAGAGTATTGATTGTGGTTTTTGACTTTCTTTCCTGAGATACTGACAGCAGAGCCTCGGGAAGGTTCCCGAGGTTTGATTTATTCCTAGGTAGGTTTGATTTATTTAATCTGTTTTTAGGCTATCAGGCTTCCCAAATTTGTGTATTTATTAACAACTGGCCAGTTGATCTTAATATGCAAAGGGGCTATTCGTAGTCCTGTGTACAGCACACTTTGTTGCTCAGTGGCAAACTGGGCCAAATCGACTACTGAGTCGATTGTTTAATTTTGGTTAATAAAATTACTTTTATGGCGTTAATGGAAGCCTACCCTTATAGCCTGTATTGAAACCTACCCTTCAACCGGGACAATGCTCTGATTGAAACCTGAATTTGTACACAATCAAATACTCTCAGAGATCTCTTTATGTATTTTAGAAGTGATTTAAAACCCAAATATTTAAGCAAGAACAAATTGTAACAGTTTTACGTGACAGACAGCTGATATCCTAACGATATAAATTGAAGTTAAGTACAAAATTACAATATGAAATTTACTGGTATAAAAATTTACCCAAATTATTAATATAATAATACCTACAAATGTATCACAGTATGTATTTTAAAATAAGTAAATGGCAATAACTTTAAAGCAATGTGACTGGATTACACACTAGGACATGAAACCTGCAAGAAACATGATCAAACAAATATGAATATGGACAGATTGGCTTCTTCTAATGATATAAATACAATTTACACAAAACATTTACTTACATACACAGAAGACAATTTTGACGACACATAAACATATAATTACGACACTGTACTTGGGGTAGGCTCTACGAAAATGGTCAAATTTGACGAATTTTGCCGGTCGACGTCGAACTTAAAGACTCGATTTATTTATTCAATTCGTAATTTAGCAAACGCTGTTTCACGGTTTAAATACCAATGCACTCCGGAAATCGAACAATTGATTTCGTTGACGAAATACACGTTACGACTACCAAAAGTGAGTTTTGCGAATTGAAAAGGAGAATTTAAAGATTTCCGAACATCACGGCTCAGAGCCTAATCCCAAGTGAACCGTTAGAAAGACGTCCACACAAGTCAGCAAGTTGATATCACTCCGCGCTCACGTGATTGGCCGTTGTTGGGTCCTTGCCTTCGCGCGTTTTCTGTTTGATTTGAATTTTCAATCGGTACAAAGCTCATCTTACTAATATTATAAATCCGAAAGTTTGTGAGTTTGTGTGTGTGTGTGTTGCTCAATCACGCATAAACTACTGGACGGATTGGGCTGAAATTTGGCATGATGATAGCTCACATTCCCGATTAACATTAAAGCATATTATTATCCCAAAAATCCTTTCGGGCTCCGCCCCAGTGGCTCTGTAGTTCCCCATGTTAAACTGATGGTTTTTCATATTTAAAAGGAATTAATGAATCTTAACAGCTGTTTCAATTAAACAAATTGGTTCTGTTCTATGATGTTCAATAGCATAAAAGTTACAAGGATTACCAACAGGGTGCAGCACTATTATTTTTTTTTAAATTTATGACAACAGCTAATTTCCAACCAAAAGGTGAGTGAGCGTAGCGAACAAACTTCAACCAGGACGTGATTGAGCCATGCGAATACTTAAGAAGTTAAACTTTGTTACTGTTTAGGAAGGGAAAACTATTAAATTATGGCTGACTCAACGAGATGCATCTAAAAGACATTAAGTGAAATCAAGAAATGCTACGGACAAGCCTTTTATGAGGCTTATGTAGCTTAGTGTTATAATGCCCTTTTGTCATTGTGTTGTTATTGAATAAATAAATTGAATTGAACAGCTCTTTCAACTAAACAAGTTGGTTCTGCATCTTTTTTGTACATTTACCGTCTTGTGAGTAACAGTATAACCGTAAATATATGTTTTAAGTGTTATAAGACGTTTCTTTTATTTACTTTCCGTTAAATTTATAACAACAGCTAATTTGCAACCAAAAGGTGAGTGAGCGTAGCGAACGAACTTCAACCTGGAGGCGAGTTAGTGTAGCGAACGAGCTAACCTTAAGGCAAGTGAGCGCAGCGAACGAGCTCCTACCTAAAGGTGAGTGAGCGTAGCGAACAAACTTCAACCAGGACGTGATTGAGCCATGCGAATACTTAAGAAGTTAAACGGGGCAAAGCCCGTGGGTACAGCTAGTAAATTATTAAATCTGTATTGTCACATAACGTTTACATAATATAGCAAAGCTATAAGACAGGTGAAGTTGTCAAATTACAAATACCTTAAGACTAAGGAGTTATAAAAGACTAAAATAAACTAAAACTATAAAAATAAAAGTTGTTTAAACTAAATATGTATCAGTAAAAAAAAATCATTATTACTCATCCTGATCAGTTGAGAACACTCACCTATAATAGGTTTTTCTTAAAAGAAAATTAGCGAGGCTGCTTTTGAAGTGATTGGACTGGTTTTTTTTTTTTGTTTCTTGAATTCTTGTGACAGTTTATTAAACAGATTTTTTGCCCATGTATGTTGGGATTTTTCCTACTAATAAAAGACGACACCGCGGATATTGAAAATAAGTTTTAAATTTAAACCTAGTATCCTAAGCTCAACGTTTTCACTGCATAATTTTTAAAAATTACCTTCTACCATCTAAAGTGTTTTTAAAATTGTTAAGCTCGGAAAAGTCATTACTACTAATTCTTTAAAAATTGCTTTACATGATGTTCTCCAAGGTGAATTACTTTATTAGTTTGACTCATCTGTTCCTGCAGATTCCATTCCTGCAGTGATTTGGACAAAAGCAAAGATTAAAGATAAACTAAATGGTATGCTTCTACGATCGACTCTTGATCTTCAGGAGAAAACTGCTTCGTTGAAATGGCAAAAATAATAGCCGACGTTTTGGATATGTCAATCCATTTTTGCGACAAGCTACAGTTCAACTCAATTGCAGAAGTCTCTTATCCATTGTTACAGTTTTGTTAGGAATGCGGTCCACAAGATTTGACCAAGTTTAAGATATTTTGGTGTTAGCGTACACTTTAGTTAGTAATTTGAAGAACGTACCGGTTGGGTGTAAAGCGACAGAGAAAATGTCCTCTTGATAATGTTTGGTGAGAATGAGCGACTCGGTTGTCAGGTCCCACACTCGAACCGTGCGGTCAATCTCTCCGCAAGTCATGAAGATAGTTTTCCAGGCGCAAGTGGCGAGACCAGCGATTGGCCCGTGATGCAGCGACTCACCCAGGCAATCCATCACCGTCATAGCATCTGCCTGGGAACAACAAAGTCTTATAAGTAAAAACAACCTGCCGCAGCAATCCTGTAGACCAAGAGGATATCCTTTAATTTTATTGAATATTTGCTGGAATATTTCTTTAAATATGTCTAATTTATTCCCTATTAAACATCATTAGGTTTAACGAGTACTTAGATCTGCTGCTACAGAGAGGGTAATACATTGTGTGTTTTTAGTGAAATGATAATATAGCTGAGTATCACATAAATTTGGAAATTTTGATCAAAATACATGTCTGTGCTTCTGTGCAAGCAAAGGGCATCAGTTTACTTGTTCTCTATAAGAGTAACATATAGGAATGAAACATTTACAGTTTTTTTTAGTTTTCTCTTTGATCATTAAACACACAAAAATTCTTCAATATAGTGCATTCGGTACTTAAGTATTAAACGGAGGCCACATTTTGTCAGCGCGCTGCGGCGGTTATGTTAGGTTGGGTTATCATAATAGAAAGTATCGTTCGATTCATAACGAAGCGAGGAAAGTCCTACACACATAATATTTACGATAACCCAACCTAACATAACCGCCGCAGCGCACTGACAAAATGTGGCCTCCGTTTAATACTGAAGTACCGTGCATTATTTGTTATTTTAAGCTCTACAAAATAATTTAACAATAAATTGCAATTTTATGTTTTGAGGGTCAAAATTGGAAAAACCAATTTTTACCCCGTAAATTGCCATACAACCCCATTCCTATAGTTCGATCCTGCTGGTTTGTAAATTTGATCAAATGTATGTTTATACGTTTATACCAAATTTCATAAATATTGGATTATTTTTACTCGATGTGTTAACAGACACAATATATAGTCGTTTTTGCTCTCTAGAGGTTTTAAAACAAAAAAGTAAACCACTCTCGGGGTCTATAGGTCTTACCATGAAACTTACGGTAATAGCTTATTCCCTATAAAGGGAATTCGATTAAAGCTTAAAACTAAAAGTGGTTTGAATTTAAGAGGAGGGAGGAACTTTTTTAGTCGTTTTTATTTGTGGTGATTCTCTCCAGATATCTATGTCATATATCCCACTGTAAGAAACCCGTCCTATGAAAGCTGTCTATTTTAACCTCCTTCTAGAATATCTAAAGAAACTAACTAAAACTGCTTTAAGAACAAATTGACTCACTGGCTAGGGAGACCTTAAATGATTAAATAAAACTTTACCCGAACTCGACCTGTGAAAGAAAGTTGTATTCACTTTCCTATGTTTGTAAAAAGTGCCAAAGTGACCTGTAATTTTAATGTGACACTCTATGAACAAGTAACTGAATACAGTATTTAAGTTTTTATAAAATATAAATATAGCCTAGTTGTTTGATTTTAAATTTCATTTAAAAATACCTATTTTGAGGTGACAACAGAAGTTGATGGTTAATCAAGGTTCCACTTTATTATTTAAGTTACTCATTGTGATGCATGAAATACCAATTAAAAATCTCTAGTTTTACAGTAATTAACAAACTGACAGCGGAAGCAGGGGCGTCTGCAGGCAGTAAGGCTGAGTAGTATATCTGGCTTTGCTGCGTAGTTGCCAGGATCCTATCCTGAGCGGGATTCACAGCGAGATTACGTATTGTGTTCATTTCCTCGGACATTTCCCCACGAATCTCAATCCCGCCGATGCGGTAGACGTTCTTTCTTTTATACCTGTGGTGCATAATACCAGGTATAAAATACAACAAGACAAAATCTAGCATGTCTTACAGTAAATTTCCTGATCACACACCATCAAGCAGTCTATTACAATCAGAAACCGAATACTTTACAGCACATAATGTGACAACCTAGTTAAGGCTAAACATCCCTGAAAAAGTTGTGTTTCTGGCCCGATAGATAGCAGCACCTCTGCGGCAAATTTGCACCACTTATAATTTCCGTATTTATTATCAGATTTTTGTTTTGTAAACGGTTTTGTAAATGATATGAATAAGACATTCACGCTATTTTGCTAATGTTTTTTAAAATTTATTTACAAAAAAGTTTTATAAAGAATTTTTTTTGCTATAATTATTTTTTTTAATCGCAGGTAGTCATTTTGTAAAGAGAAATTTTAAAAGAATTTTGCCGTTTTCAGATATTAATTCGGCCAAATGGTTGTATCGGAATCCTTTTTTAAAGAAATTATCATTATTTCTCTCGCGCTCCGGTCCCCTCCCCCCTCCCCCCCCACATAGCGCAGCTCCAGTGCCAGCCGCTCTGCCCGGCCCTGCAACGCGACTGTAGCTTCGTCATCTCACACACACCTCGCATTCATACTCTTACCGGACACATGGACTATTGATTTTAACAGATACTAGTTTATGATTTAAAAACAAGTATTTTCTGTAAGTCGGAAAGAGACAATAAAATTGAAGTTTTATCTGTACATTGCTTAGAATCATGGAGTTTTTGGTTATTTTTACGTTTCGTAGCCTAAGAAAGCCTATGAATAAAGCCTATCAGTAATATATAAAAATTGAATACTTGTGTCAGGCAATTAATATTACAGTAGGCCTAATCATAAATGTTGTTTCTTTAACTGAGAATGCTCATTCCGATGACTAAAATAGCGAGCTGTGTTAGCGCTAAAACAGCATTGCGAGAGTTGGCGCAAAACACTCTCGCACTCTAATTTTTACGTGTTCTATCTGGACTCCAAAATAATAGCTTATGCTATAAAAATGATAAACCATTAGTGAAATATATTTTCGTTCTAAAAAGGCCTACGGGAATCTTGTAGTAAGTTGAAACCTTATATTCTGAACAGGAGTTGGTTTGCATATTTAGTGTGCATTTTGCATTAAAAGAAGGCCTGTAATTGAAAGTTACTTTTCACACAGGTTAAAAGTAGTTCAAATACTACCTCAACCTCACTATTGCACACTTTATTCGGGTTGAAATTTTCATTAACAAAGGTGCTCTTGTCTTTTCCACGAAACAATGAGAAATAGGGACATTAATGCGTTACCAACAGACATACAAACAAAAATACAGAATTGAATTAGGGGATTTGCTACGCTTTAACCAAAGCAAATTACAAACAAAGTAATTATTTGAAAGTTTTGATAGTGTCATCAAATTTTATCATAATCGTTTTTAGGCCTAATCAAACTGTAAAATTGGTGTAAATCCGTTGGCAAATATATAAATAAGTAAATAAATACACCTCCAAGCTTTAAAAATTCATGATGGTAGGCCTACGCAAAAAAACATTTTCACCAATGGTTTTTCATTTTCATAGCATACTCTAACATTATGGAGTCCAGACAGAAAACGATAAAATTGTACAGTAAGACATCAATTTAATTTAATAAGAAATAAGGTGCAGCACTAACGATAACTATAGTTGTAAATAGTAATGTGTTTGTACGTAAAACTGTTTCTTACTACTACCAGTGGTTCTAAGGAAAAGTAGTAGCACCAAAAACCAACGTTTACATTTAAGAAAAGATCTATAGTAGGCCTACTTACGACCAATTCAAACTGTCCTTCTAATCAAACTGTACCTATTATAGGTGTTAATCCGTTGGCAAATATAAAAATAAATAAATACACAGGCCACAAATTATGTAACATGTAACGTTAACAACGTTAAGCTTTAAAAACTCACTATATGGTTTTCTCAAAAAACACTTTCAGTTGATGTTGTGCAGTTCAGAAGATATTAATCCCCCTTGGTTTTACATTTTTTAAGTTTTTGAAAATCAAAGTTATTTTCCATTAATAGTATTATTTGTAAGCAACTTTTAATGTTAACATATTAATGACAGTTTGAAGAAACCACCGTTATCCAAACAAAGGTTTCTTAAGATTACGTGATCTCTAAACGATAATCGGTACATATATCTAGCAAACATTCGGAGGAAATGTGACAAAAAACGCACAAATCAGGGGTTTCGGACGTTAGTAATTTTGCTTCCTAAATAGGAAAAGTACTGATATCGTTGTCGAAATGTAAGTAAGTAGACACCAAAAATGGCAGCCAGTGGCACATTGGAAAAGTGAGTTTAGCTACATCTGTAAGTTAAACCTCTGTTACGACCACAGCGAAATCAGAAAGATCTTCCAAGATCGCAGGAACATCCACGATCACCCACTGCAGTTCTGTTTTTATACTTTGCACTTTACACAACTGTCTTTGAAGCGCCGTCAATGAGTGGAAACCTGTTTTGTAAGCAATTGGTGACGATGATAAATAAATGTAAGTTTCCCAGCACTAATATACAGCACTGTTTCACAGTATTTTCCCCGGTTATCAAAACTCAAGAACAATCGTTGCACTTGCGATTAATTAAACCGGTTAAGTAAGGCACAACCAAGGCCGCACAACGTTTTTAATCTAATGTTCCAAATCCAATCTTGGTTTGGATGTGCCACGATTACTAGAAAGGATGTGCTAACAAAACTTGATCGGAAATGGTTGCGGTATTTGTAAACAACTTTTAATGTAAACATATCAGTGACAACTAGAAGTGAGAACTAATCCAAACAGCTGATCGTTATTTCATAAAATGTACTAGTAAACATTGGGAGAAAATTTGACAAAATTCGAACCAAATTGGGTTTTTGATGGTTCGTTATATCGTTTTCAAAGAAGCGAGGCCATGTTTTTATAACCAAAGACACTCTCATCAATCCAGTAAATACGGAATAATTATTAGAACCTTGATCGGAACTTTAGTTTTCTGGGAGTAGGCCTCGCAAAATGACATTTTGGCACGGAATAGACAAACAGACAGACAGAAATTGAGATAAGACTCGTTTCGGCTTTCTTATGTTATGAAACGTAAAAATAACCAAAACCTGCATGATTCTAAGCAATGTACAGACAAAACTGTAATTTTATTTATATAGATTTATATATTTTCCAACGGATTTACACCAATTTTACAGTTTGATTTGGGCCTAAATACGATTATCATAAAATTATAAATTTGATGATACTATCAAAACTTCTAAATAATTATTTTGTTTGCAATTTGGTTTGGTTAAAGCGTAGCAAAACCCCTAATTCAATTCTGTATTTGTTCGTGTATGGAAGCGCGGGAAACCGTCATCCACCGGTATACAAGCAACACCCCAGCCTTGTTGTGAGGTGGAGGGGTAGCAAATGTGAGTGTGACCTTGGAATGAGTCACAGCGGCCCTGTCCTGCACCTGCTTCATGTCTCTCTCGCGTTTGTTATAATTACTGTAAATGTTTAAATAACGATACCGACTGAACCAGTCAAGCTATTTTAAAAATTTAAAAAGTAAAATTAATTAAAAATTATTGTTTTTAAAATGACTACCTGCAATTTTCATTTTTTATTTTGTAACACAATTATTTAACTCAAATTTTTTTAACCAGCAACTTAATTCAAATTTATCTTCAATGGCGTGAATTGTTATCTTATCCCGTTCACAAATCAGTTTTCAAAATGAAAATCGCATGAAAATTCCGCCAATAAACACCAACACAAAATTACTCCATTTTGGTGCTGCGACGTGGTGGCAGAATTTGGAACTAAACCTGGGATGTTTAGCCTTAAATTGCTTCTTTCATCATAGAGTTATAATACTTCAAACAATAGATCCCAGGTTGCCATGATAGCTATAAAAATCAAACAATACAATAAATTTCTGTCTAAAAGGTACACTGGTTGTCCTAAACTACTTCAGTTATTACAAAAGAACAATGTTGAACAAGCTATCATTAACTATATAAAATTTTGCTGAATCTCAAGAAATACAGTGTTCTAAAATAAATACAAAACCCAACACTGTTCCTGTACTGTACCTGTATTTTGTCTGCTTCTCAAACACGATGATGTAGTTTGCTATTGAGTATGCGAAACCATTGGAGAAGGCAAGGACGCAAGTCACCTCTTTGTCACTATCGATCTTGCATTCAGTGTTGTACGAGTATGCTCCTGGCTGACTGGGGGAAATAGTCACATGGATAAAGTTAAACTTTGAACTGCAGTTAACTCTCAGTAATCCAACATTTAGTATGACACACTCCGATACAATGATGAATGAATCATCTCATTATGTTTACACCTGGGATTTGTTTTATCTTGTGAGGGTGACAGAAGTCTCATGTAGTTTGAGTAATAGCAGCATATCAGTGCTAAAGTGTGCCCGGTTTGACATTTTGGGTAATACAATATCCTCCCGGTCCCATAAGTGTTTAATTATTGTGAGTAACCTGTAGAAACATAGTTGAACATTTCAATTGAGAGGTCAATAGATTGTAGGATCAAATCAGCACAAATTACGCGCACAGATGTGAGTGATTTACTCACTCAAAAAAAACAAAACTACAAAAAAGGTAATCTTTAACTTTCTGCTCATAACAACTGTTCAATTAAACTGACAAAAATTAACCTAAAAAAACAACGACCATAGTTATCTATTCAAATTAAATAGAGAAAAAAGAATCCACAGTAAAAATATACAAAACTTACTCTTCTAGAACTTGCACATCAAACTCTGAGATAACACTGGCTCTGTAACGGCCTCGTAAGTCTCCATATTCCACGACGATGAGTCGATCATCTTCAGTACCGGCAAGCACGCGGTCAGGTGTGATCCAACAGACACATTTTATAGGCATCTTGTCCGCCTTCTGGAAGCCGTACTGCCGCCAAACAGTGTCCGAGACGCTCATCAGACGAAACAAGCCCGGACCCACAATTACTACCACTGCGCCGTCGGTGGGGTTAGGACACACCTGCAATAAACGTTCACAACACTTTAAATTTTCTATTGAGACGCTGAATTAAGTTTAGAAGAGTTATTAGTCAGTGCAGCTTTACTGTAGTGAGAGAGTTGATGTCTAGTGGTAGAGCCCAGAACTCCAGTCCCTTAAGTCATGGGTTCAAATCATGCCAATCACCAATGGATTTTATCCAAGTGATAGTTTCTTGAGCCTGAAGTATTATGTCAAACGTTCCGGACTAGAGACTAATGTATAGGCTAAGGTTGTGAAGGTGGGAGGAAAAGTAAAGCTTCCCTGTAAAGAGTGAGTCTTTGATAAACCGGTTCTACAGAATTTGAAAAAGTGCAATTTTTGTAAATTCAAGTGACGACAGCGGCAGGACCTGGCTTTTCAAGTAACTGTTGGACTGGATAAGAATATGGACTACTTAATCGTAAATATTTTATGTCACATCAACTATTTTATCTCAGAAACAAAAAACTAAGGGATAATAAGCTACTACACAAATGATAGCCTAGATAAGGCTATAGCCTTATGCTATATATAGCATTAAAGGTTGAGAGTAACAATAGGAATACCTGGGAGATATTTATTATTTGATTGAAGGAACAGAATTCAATTGAATGGATTATGTGTGATCGTTATAAGACATCTACGTCAAAGTGTTGAGGAGAGGAGAGTTCACGAGGTGGACAGAAAGATAAATTTAACTTGCTTCTTGTTAAACCAGTTTTCATAATTAAAATTTTAATGATACAACTGGATTAGTTACACATTAGTTATTTTGGCAGGTTTGCTGCAACAGCGTTTATAGGTTTGGTTTGTCAGTGATTTTTCTCTGTCCCTCTATTTTTTTACCTGTGTAACAGGGCCAGTATTTGCTGGTGGGTTGTTCGCTCGAGTTTGACTTTCAACCTTGCCCTTCTCCCAGTTGTAGAACAACATCATCCAGTCAGGCTCTCCCACCACAGCCACCAAGTATCGGCTGTCAAACGTGAAAGCGATGCTAACAAACTCCTTTGCTGAAGACTCGTATGGAAGTCCCAGCACTTTTTTCCTCTTCATAGATTTTACATCGTAGAGTGAAATACATGGTTTATCTCCCTCCTCAGCAATTGCTATTATTTTTCTAAGGAAAACATGGTAGTTAGACCAAGGTGTATCCAAGTAATTTGATAAACACTTTAGAAAGGTACCTACTAATCGTTTTTATAACTTTTAGTAGCTATGTGGAATGATTTGTTAAGATAAGTTACTACTTATGTAAGCCTATTAATTTATATCGGCCTAAAACACAATAATTATTAAGTAAGTACTTTAGGCATATTATTACAATTTGGGTGTGTTGCTAGCCTAGTGTTTTATAGTGTCTCAGACATTTGTGAGTGGGGGTCGGAAGATGAGTTCAATCCCTGGAAAATAAACAAAAGTTGCGAGCCTTGAACCACTCTCCCTTATTTAATATACTTTCTTGTACACACTGGCATCGAAACTTAAAAAAGTCTGATATCTTGCAAACAACTGATAGGTTAGGTACCAAGTTAATCGTCGAATTATCTAACTTAGATGACTCAGATTGGAGGAATAAAAATTAGTTGCCAAAAAAACATTCGTACAGTGTATGACATTTGACAAGTAATACAGTTATACTTAATTACAGCTAGAACTGTGTGAAGGCTCTATTCAAGCAGATAAGAAATGTAAACTTAAATTTAGATAACATATGCCTAGACATCTAAGTGATTTAAGATTTCATTTTATTATAAAAAGGTACCGGAACTGTTAAACATTACCATCATGTTTCAGCCTAGGCCTAGGCTATAAGATAGCTTACTTGTTAGGGCTGACACAAATTATGTTCAGCACTTTCTGAGGTTCGGGCAGTTTGATGTAGAACTGTGTCATTTGTACATAGTTGTGAATCACTAGTACTCCACCTGCTGGGTAAAGAACATCCAAGTCAGATACATAGTTTATGTTTCCTTTGATACTTGTTGTAAGTCCCCAGAATATTCTGGGTGCTAGTCCTTGAAAAGAAGCCATATTATGATTAGTTCAAAATAGGCTCATGCAAACACGAATTAATAAACACTGTAATAAGCGCTTGAGTATAGAGAAACATAAGTTACATTGTAAATGTCAAATAATATATCGATTGAAGAATACTATAATGATTGATGGTTGGTATCCGTATCCAGTGTTTGAAAATCAGAATATCGGCTGCAGCAAGCGCGCTTGGCAACATGTAAACAAAAACAACGTTTTGTTTTGGACTCATCAGCTGTTGCTGTTGGTTGTGTTGAGTTTCGATTTCGATTGTAAAAAGTTTAGATCAGGAGCACCAACAAAGTAAAAAC
The DNA here is from genome assembly GCF_028750875.1 of Macrosteles quadrilineatus. Taxonomy (NCBI): domain Eukaryota; kingdom Metazoa; phylum Arthropoda; class Insecta; order Hemiptera; family Cicadellidae; genus Macrosteles; species Macrosteles quadrilineatus. The sequence goes on along the minus strand of NW_026542599.1, from coordinate 27,794,683 downwards.
TAATCTTTCTAAGGGGAAAACATGTTAATATAATTTCCTGTCAAAATATGCACAATGGTACATAGGAAGATTGTTGTAAGCAAGTAATTTTATTGGAACATACAGTGCACATATTGATGTTGAATTTTGATTTTAAATAAATGGAAAAAATATAGGTGATGGTTTGCAGGGGGATTATTCTAGTGCACCGTCAATATGCTATAGCGACTGCTGTATATTAAATCGTGGCCGCGCACAACACCAGCAAAATATCATGAGTTGTTGTAGGATGAAGTTTGACTGGTGTACCATATTCTGATAATTTGTACAATAATGTTACAATAGTTTGATACTCATACCATCATGTAACCACAATTTCTGTTTAGGTTGGCAATATGCAAAATCAGGCGATATTTCTAATAAAGCAGCTCATGGCTATTTCCCGTGACGTCACATCACGCCACCATCACACCACCTTTCCGAACAAGCCTAAATCCCCTCTCCTCACGTCAGTCCACACCATGTATTAGTCCCGTCAACACCGTATACCCTTTGCGGCCCTCTGAGCCCTTTTAAAATGTAACAAGTGTATTTATTACAACGCCCCATCCCTGACCCCAAAACGTACAGTACGATGACGACGTATCGTACAACTGGCGACGAGGATGGGATAGAAAGGTACACCTGGCGAGTGTAGAAAGGTACACCTAACATAACGTTATTCTTTGTTTTATGGACGTAATATTAGACTACGGACAGTTAAATAAGTGTAAAAAAGGCACTTATGCCGTTGACTGAAAGTTATTTCGAACAATTCGGACAGTTAGCGGAAACGTATTTTTCAACAAACATGGCAACAATTGGTAATATCGGTCCTTTTGACAGCGCCGAAGAAACTTGGCAATCGTATACAGAGCGATTTGAACTTTTTGTAGACTGCAACGGGATTAATGCCACAAAGAAAGCGAGCACACTACTAACGGTAATGGGAGTCAGGACGTATAAATTGTTAAAGGACTTAATCACACCTGATAAACCTTCGTCCAAGACGTACGAGGAAATTGTAGACACGGTCGGTAAACATTTACACCCGAAACCGTCGTTTATTACAGAACGTTTTAAATTCAGCCGCAGACATCAGTTAGAACACGAAACAGTGAGTGATTATATCGTACAACTTAAGCAGCTATCGCAACATTGTGAGTTTGGGGACAAGCTTCCAGACCATCTACGAGACAGACTGGTATCAGGCCTCAAGAACCACCACATCCAGAGACGACTGCTGGGGGAGGAGAACCTGACCTACGACAAGGCAGTACAGCTGGCAACGTCAATGGAGTTCGCTGAGAAAGGAGCAGCCCAGATGACGCTTAATCCAGGAGGACGACTTCAGCGCCTCAGCCAGACGACATAAGGACAGCACCGAGCGGAAGCGGGGGAAAATTCGCAGCCAACAGAGGTTCGGCAACGTCACAGCCCCGGGAGTGCAACTGCTGTGGAAAGAACAATCACAATACTCTGCAATGTCGGTATCGTGAGTACAATTGCAATTTCTGTAAGAAGAAAGGACATCTTGAAAAAGCTTGTAGATCTAAGAGTAGAAGTGCAAATAGGCCCCATTTTAGTAAACAGTATAATGATGTATCTAAGACTAATGGACAGTCTAGGGGAGGAAATAAGTCGTATTTTAATTCAAAGTACAGTAATGCTAATGCTAGGCAACACTATGTAACAGAAAATGTCCCTGAACAATGTGTAGACGAAGACACGGTATATGACATATCTAACTTATTTCAGGTACAGGGAGTAGAAGTTAGGAAAAAAGTAGAACCAATTAGAGTGCAATTAGAGGTAGAGAGCAAAAAGATCCTATTTGAAATTGATACCGGAGCTTGTGTGTCAGTTATATCTGAAAAAGATTACAAAGTAAAGTTAAGTCATGTAAAGTTACTACCAACAAGCTTAGTTCTTAGTTCGTACACACACGAAAAGATCGTACCTATCGGTAAACTATGTGTAAATGTAAAACATGAAGGTATTTGTAAACAATTAGAGCTGTATGTTGTCCCTAACGGTGCAAACCCATTGTTAGGTAGGGATTGGATGAAAGCACTGCAGCTAGTTGTTAGTATCAAAAATAGTAGTAAAGTAAACAATGTTCAATCAGCTGTGGATGACAGCTCAGTTGGTACACCTGTCAGCTGTTCTGCTAGCAGAATGGTCGACACTAGCGCGCCGACTGAGGTGGCCGACACCGCAGTTACCAATGTAAACAAACAAACAAATGTCACAGTACATCAGCAGGGCAAGCAGCTAGTTAAACAGTTGTATGAGGAATTCCCTGATGTTTTCACAGACAAGCTAGGTTGTTTTAAGGGAGAACCAGTCAAACTTAAACTAAAACCTAATGCAACCCCTAAATATCATAAGCCAAGGACCTTACCTTTCACACTTAAAAATAAAGTAGAAGCAGAACTAGCACGTTTAGAAGCTGAGAGTATTATTTCACCAGTAAATTCAAGCCAATGGGCTACCCCTGTAGTACCAGTTTTGAAAACAAATGGTCAGTTAAGATTGTGTGGAGACTATAAAGTAACTCTAAATCCTTTCTTAGAGATAGACAGACACCCTTTACCTAAGATTGAAGAATTGTTCTCCAGTTTGCAAAATGGAGACAGGTTTTCTAAAATAGATTTGTCACAAGCGTATCAACAACTAAGACTAGATGATGAAAGTAAAAAGTTATGTACAATTAGTACCCATAAGGGCTTGTTTGAGTACAATAGATTATGTTATGGCATATCATCTGCTCCTGGTATTTTTCAGCGCACAATGGAGCAAACCTTACAAGGAATACCAGGTGTAGCGGTATTTCTAGATGACATTCTTGTAACAGGACAAAATGACTCTGAACATATTAGTAAATTAAAGTTAGTTTGTAAACGACTACAAGACAATGGTTTCACAGTCAGTAAAAGTAAATGTAAATTTTTCTGTGAAAGTTTAGAGTATCTAGGGTTTGTCATAAGCAAACGAGGGTTGGAAACTTCACAAGACAAGGTCAAAGCCATTGTAAACGCCCCAGAACCAAAAGATGTCACCCAATTAAAAGCATTTTTAGGCTTAGTTAACTACTACGCTCGTTTCATACCTAGAATCTCAACCATACTTACCCCTATGTATATGTTATTGAGGAAAGACACTGAATTTGTATGGAATTTAGCGTGTAAGAAAGCTTTTGAAGAAGTTAAGCAAAAACTAGTACCCAGCCCAAGTACTAGCTCATTTTGACCCTAAGTTAAAGTTAACGTTAGCATGTGACGCTAGTGCCTATGGTATAGGTGCAGTTCTAAGTCAAATTCAAACAGACGGTACTGAAAGACCTATTGCATTTACAAGTAGAGTGTTAAATGATACTGAAAAGCAGTATTCACAGATTGACAAAGAAGCTCTTAGTATAGTGTATGGAGTAAAAAAATTCAACCAGTACTTGTATGGTAACCATTTTTTGTTAAAAACAGACCACAAACCGCTTGTAGCTATTTTTGGACCTAAACAAGGTTTACCTGCATTTGCAGCTAGTAGGCTCCAACGCTACGCATTGTTTTTATCAGGTTATCAGTACGACATTTCTTATGTTAAATCCGAATGTAACGGAAATGCTGATGGTCTATCACGTTTACCAGTAAGTAATCCTGTGAACGATGAAATCAATGACAATGACTTAAATGTAAATATTGTAGGTACCTATTTACAGTGTTTAATTGAGAGTGAACTTCCTCTAAGTTATGTAGAAGTAAAACGAGAGTCAGCACTAGATCCTATACTAAGTAGAGTAATAGGTTATGTTAGATTTGGATGGCCAAATGACGTAAATGAGAGGGATCCTATGTTAAATCCATTTTTTGTGCGACAGTCACAATTAACTTTTGAACAAGGACTCCTAATGTGGGGTTACAGGATCGTCATCCCAAGCAAGTTTAGAACACATATTTTACAAGAATTACACAATGGCCATGTAGGTATAGTAAGAATGAAGGCGTTGGCAAGATCTTATGTTTGGTGGCCAAATATCGATTTAGATATTGAACAAATTGCTGGTAATTGTACATCATGCTTGAAGGAACGTGTAACTCCACCCAAGTCGATTTTGCACACTTGGAATGTACCAGATAAGGCGTGGTCCCGGATTCATATTGATTTTTTCGGACCTTTTCAATCAAAGTTATTTTTAGTAATTAAAGATGCTTATTCAAAGTGGCCGGAAGTGTTACCCGTTCCATCAACGCAAGCAAAACACACAATATCTCATCTTAGAGAATTGTTTGCTAGATTTGGCTTAGTAGATCACATTGTCAGTGACAATGGACCACCTTTCACAAGTACAGAATTCCAAACATTTTTGCAAAAAAATGGAATCAAACACACATTTTCTCCACCATACAACCCAAAGACTAATGGCTTAGCCGAGAATGCTGTAAGAACAGTAAAACACAAACTTAGAATAGCACTACAAGACACTTCTGATTTGAACTTAGCATTATCAAATTTTTTGTTTACATACAGAAATACAGTACATTCCACAACCAATCAAACACCAGCAGAGTTAATGTTAGGTAGATCTCTGAAATCAAGGTTAGACTTAATTAGACCTAATGTGAAGGATGTCATTAGTAGTAATCAAAACAGACAAGTTTCAGCTTATGGTGGTGTCACAACTCGTAGATTATTTGTTAATCAACCTGTGTTAGCTAAAGATTACAGGGGAAGGGAAAGATGGATAGAGGCTACAGTTATTGAAAAACTGGGTCCTGTAACTTATTTAGTTGAACTAGAATCAGGCGTTCAGTGGAAGCGTCACATAGACCAGTTGATAGCTTTACAGTCTAAGCTAGGGCAGCAGTCAGATTTAGTAGTAGAATTTCCCAAAAACGATCTGACAACGTCGCTTCCAGACAGACAATCGGCAACATTGCAAAATTCGCCAGACCACACACTGACAGGGAACAGTAGCGAAGGTATGCGAGCTCTTCCGGGCACAGTCGGGCAGAAAACTCCGATATTGACTAGGTCACCTGACGCAAACCAAAACATTGAGGGAGCGGGGTCATTGGCTTCGCCTCCAAATGTAAACAAATCGCCAAATGTAAACAGACAGACGCCTACTAGACGCTTTCCTGTACGGGAGCGCAAACCTGTAATAAGATTAGACCTTTAATTGAATACCCGGACATGACTTGTATATAAATTTATTTATTATATATCCTTATCAATGATTTTCAAATGTTTATTAATTGAATTGTGTGTACCCTTACTTTTGTTATCAATATTTAATATCATCAAGGTTCAATGTTTAATGTTATTAAGGTTTATGATTTCAAGTGTGTGTTTCATTTACTTGTGTTTTTAATGTGTGATATTATCTCAATATTTTGACCATATATACCTATATATATTTAGAACTGATGATTGATTGATTCTCATTCTCATTTAAATGATTGGCAAACAAAAATAATAATAAATTAATAAGATATTCTGGTATTGTTATTTGTGATTGTAAGTTTTCAAGATTATAGTAACCGATAGCATCACAAAACTTAAGAGGGGAGGATTGTACCATATTCTGATAATTTGTACAATAATGTTACAATAGTTTGATACTCATACCATCATGTAACCACAATTTCTGTTTAGGTTGGCAATATGCAAAATCAGGCGATATTTCTAATAAAGCAGCTCATGGCTATTTCCCGTGACGTCACATCACGCCACCATCACACCACCTTTCCGAACAAGCCTAAATCCCCTCTCCTCACGTCAGTCCACACCATGTATTAGTCCCGTCAACACCGTATACCCTTTGCGGCCCTCTGAGCCCTTTTAAAATGTAACAAGTGTATTTATTACAACGCCCCATCCCTGACCCCAAAACGTACAGTACGATGACGACGTATCGTACAACTGGGTCCTAACGTGTTGTGTCTGTATTCAGGTACTGCAACAGGAGGCTTACCCAATCCAGCGAATGTATAGTCTAACCATGGTCTAACTAGAGCTCGCCCTGCGGTTGAAAACTCGACCAAGTATTGTGCAAAGTTCTCTATTTTCACCCCACCCGCTGTAAATAAAACATGTTATTGGAATTTCTTCCATTTGTTTTGATTTTCTGTTAATATTTTGTTGTTATTTCATCACCAATATGGCAAACCCATAAGGTCCATGTTAATTCTTCTAAAATTTTAAATTCATTTTTTGTGCTTATTTTTTTGCTTAATTTAATTTATAAAGGGATTCTGCACATCTACATGCAACTAACAGTGTGCGTAGATTTTCTTTGTGATGCACAGGAGCTCAGAAAAAAGATTTTCACTAAACACGCTTCTCTATTAATATAGAATTAGCCACGTGTTAAATCTCCATCAGACAAGTTGAATTTCCATTTTTGACCTGATTGACGTAGATATTCTCAAAATACAAATAAACCTGCACATATAGGACCAATAACTTTTCTTTTTGTACAAACCCGCGTGTAAATCGGTCCAGTAGTATGGCCAGGGTGGGCTGTCTTAAGCTTAAAAATGTGGTCCATGTTAAATTTCCATATAAGTTTAATTTCCATTGTTGACCAATTTAACATAAATATTTTCAAAATACAAATAAAACCTGCACTCCGATATAATTCTTTCTTTTGGTACAACCCGCGTGTAATTCGGTCCAGTGTAGTATGATCAGAGAGGCTATAGCTGTCATAAGTTTTGCAAAAGTTTTAGCGAATAATAATAATAATAATAATAATGATTAGCGAATAATAATATAACAAGCAAATTAATAAATAAATTGATAAATTAATAAATTAACAAACAAATTAGTTTATTTCCATTAAAAGAAAACATAGTAAAAAGCAATCGCACTATAGCATTTAAATTGAGCAAACAAACCTTCAAAATTTGATTAAAACGAAAACATGTTTGCATAAAAAGAAATAGAGGCCTTAATGGTAAATGATTACAAAATCAAGAAGTTAGAGCCCTAAACCTTATTTCCTCCTGGCTACGATAGTAAAACACAATACTTTTCCCATTCTAAATTCAACAAATACTATTACATTTACAAGAAAAATTAGATCTGGAGTAACTGTAAATAGCTGCTTTGCTACTGCGGCAAACAATGGCTGATTAGGACGTCAGAAAGCGCAAGTGTGCGTCATAGTCCGTGAGAACTCCAAATCTGAAGCCCAAAGGTCAAGCTTTGGCTATTCAGACTACTTTGTTTGTGATAAAAGCCTTGCTGATAAGAAAACCCCGTACAGTTTCCATCTCACTCCCACCAGCTCAATCTACATTTCCAGATCCAAAACCTAAAGATAACCTCAATCACTTGACAACATGTGTGTCCCGTACAATTGCACTCCCAATTTGATCAGGTGCAATTTTCAACGAGTTTCTGAACATTTTGGTTGTGTTTGATTCGGATATCAACAATATTAGGTTAACTCCAATTTGACTTTGCTCTTTTATGAGTGGGGTTTTTCCTGTATGACGATTGGGTGAGTAACTGAGATGACATTTATATTTGTAAGGATTGGAAGGCAACTTTTATTTGCTATCCCATGCATTTTTTATTTTTATAAAAAAAGATAATCAAACACTAGTCTTTTATTGAGATTTGGATTGATTATAATGTAGCCGATATTGTACGTTGATTACTGATTCAACTACTAAAATACAGTACACAGCTGTTTAAATATAAAAAAAACGTACCGGTACGATTGACTCACTTTTATAAACGTGAATAAATGACTGATTATTTTTTGTCCCTATAATCATGTAATAGAAAATAATCCGTGTGAGTACTCTTTAAGAAAATTAAATGTCAGTAAAATATGTCTTAATTCCTGGTAATAAAAACCGTGCATTCCTTATACCACGAAGCTAAAAGATGCTACAATATTATACCAATTAAGGTATTAAGGTATCATAAGGTATTAAAGATGTATCATTATTAATACCATAAAGTTTATGGTATTAATAATGATAAAGAGATATGGCAATAATTATGGATATTAATATTTTTAACTCTTCTCGGGGATCTTCATGCTTTTCATTTCTACCATGGTCGCATTGGTCAGAAATAACTTCTTTGACTGATTTAATTTGGAATAAGTTTGTAAATGTAGTGTTAGATATGAACCCCCAAAACTTGCGTCTTTTAAAATATAATCTGATATGGGCGTATTTTAACACAAATGAGGGAGAATAATTTGAAGTTACAGAAGAATTTGTTTGGTTTTAAAAGATAAGAATCAGTATACCTAATAGATTAAACTTAAGTTTGGTTGAGTCTATGCTATTACGACGTTTTATTATATAGACCAACCAACACTAGTATGTCTAAGGGATTGTTTTATCTTTGGTTTTATTTCTAAACTTATGAAATTTTATCGGCTGAGACGGCATGATAAATTCAAAAGGAAATTTAAAGGAAATTAATAATACACTTATTTATTTCAAACCAATTTTGTATGAACTATCCATACAGTAGTAAATAACTTCTTGATTAGCGTTATATGTTATTAAGTTTAAAGACGTTTGATTCATAACGAAACTTGGAAAATCCTACAAACATATTTATGATATTCCTACCTAAACATAACCGCCGCAGCGCACTGTAAAATAAGTGGTCTCCAACCTCCGTATACCACCGTTTTGTATGGGAACGGGAAAAATTAAAATTGTTAATGCGTGCTAAGTCAGTTGCACAGGTGAGGTACACCTAGTTTCATTTGAATATAATATTTTGGATTGGTTGGAAACCATGGAATTCAAAGAAAGTAAGCACGTTTGATATGCAGTATTTACATTCAGTGACTATAATTGCCCTAATTTATGCTTTTATCATAGATAAAACACTCCTCAAGTATGTTTTATCTGCTTTTATATGTAATCGGTTTAAGCAGACCTTTCTATTTATATAACTTACGTATTTTTACATTATTAATTAAATATAATTAATTGCAGAATGGCAGCTCATATTCTTGTAAGGGTCTTGGCACTGATGATCTATCCAATGAGGCTGATGCTGAGGATAATGTTGCCACTGTATGCTCTCATACTAAATATGTAAGTATAAAGATATACTTTTAATGTTAAACCGGTACATCTTATAATTGGTTGACTTTAAATGATAGGGCTAGCTTTATTTTGGTTCCCGGGTTATAAATAAAACTTTAGTGAAAAATAAACTTGCATAATGTTTAATTCAAGAAAAATTCCCTAACAACAACGTCCCTAAAGTGAAACAATTTTCGTGCCTCAGTACTTTGTGTTTTAGTTACAAAAAATGTGTATACTTAATGATACAATTATTTATGCAAATCATAAAAGGGAAAATACGGTGAGAAGAGAGGATAGTAATATAAACACTTATAGATATGTGTATTTTATATAGTATTACAGTAATCTATTCACCACCATTCTACCAGATGCTCTTTCAATATCGGCTGTTTTCGATGTACAATTCATCAGCTGTTATCTCAACACTACTGCCCTGTCTGCTATGCTTTTGTTTGTTTGTTTTCTTGAGGAAGATTATGTCACTTGGCGAGTTCAAGGTTAGTTCTGAGTTTAGCAATGACTTGTCATTTATTCAGGGTCGATTTTACACGGCATTTATCTGTTTATTAGTTTGACAGACAGTGAGACATGCCAAGGAGTTTATCGAGTGTCTTCAATTATGTAAACAGGTTGGAGTCTTCTATATCATTCTAGCAACTGACTACAAAGTAGACCAAATTAGGCTCATAGTGTTACTTAACTAACTGATATTGTAGATCTTGTACCATTTTAGTTAAGATTTGGTGTTTTAAGTGTACGGTGAGCTATGGCTGCTGAGGACAGTGACATAATCATTCAACGGCAAAGGTTGGTAAACCTAAATAGCCTAGGCCTATCTATATCTTTGGACTTAGCCCTATGTAATTTTTCACAGTGTAAGTTAGGTTTAGGTTTTATATCAATATATATATATATATATATATGTAAAATGACATTTAAAATCTTGAAAAAATCTGGATAAACCAAGTTTGGCCTTGGCCTAACATAGTTGGTTATTTTTTCTTGCGATAAGAAGCTACAATCAACTGTTTATACATAGCCTAGTGCTGAGGTAATGATTGCCATGTTGTCAATTTCAACATTAAAATAGGATTTTCAACTATATAAAATCCCAAAAATTGTTTATTAATTAGCTTCGCTCTCTAATTCTATGAATAGAATGATGGCATTAATGCTAAACCGGTAGCTGTAGCACTAAATTGGAAATGAATGTTAACTTATTGATAGTTAGGCTAAAGAAAACCCACTAAAACCTCTTTAAGTAAAATCACAATTTTTATTAGCATTTAGGTGCATCTAATATGAATAAATTAAGTGAGATATAGAATGATGTCTATGATTTCAGGTCTTGTTACCTAGTTCCGTAGTTTTAGTAACTTAATATTGTTAGTTTAAAGTCATAAACATTCAAAAGTCAGCTCTAGAATTGACTAAGAGACTATAGCCTAGTACAAAATTTAAGTCAATGAAATGCAAGAATCATGATTTCTATTGTTTCACTTATTGTCTGCACAGTCCTCTGGGCATATATCATCTTCCTCTTCCTCATACTTGATAAATGAAGAATATATATCATGAAAAAATGATACTGTATTATCATATAACATTCTATGTCTGCCTGGTACAAAATAAAAATTTATTACTTGTAAAGGAGGCCAGGTAATGCATTCAAAGATGTATAGTTTTATACCTTTGTTCACAATTTCTCTCTTCAATTGCTTCCAGCAACAGTTTTCTAAATATCCGATTGTCATAAAAAATACTGTTATACATATTGGAGAACAAATGAGTTGATCAGCGATTACCTTTTTAACAATGACCGACGGAGTTCTTCCTGGCAACTTCTTGTCTAAAATTTTGTACCAGTGATGACAAACAAAACCTGTTGTTAATCCAGATATTGCCATGTGATTTGTTCTGGATCTATCCCAAGTTCTTTTATTGTTCCTCGAAAGTTCAAAATTTTGCACAACCAAATCACCAGTCCCTGATAGGACTACTGACATTCCAATGTTTCTCAAAGCTTCTTTGCTGAACAAAGTTCTAGTGGTAGAATTGAATTTCGGAATAACTTTGTGTCTAAACAAATTAAATATTTTGTTAAGCATCTTATAACTTAATAGTAGAAACAAAATAATTCAAAATTTACCTAGGTTAGGAACTAACTGTAGGCCTAATTGAAAGTTTACTGTTAATATCAGGCATATATATTAGTTTTGACACTAGTTCAATTAGAACCCAACGGTTCAGTCAAAGGATTTAAAAAGTGGTATATGATGTTTCTGTGTATACACATTTCTATAACCTCATTATCTTTGCATAGGCCTTTTATCAGCTGTTAATAAATAATTATTTTTTTAGTATCCTCAGTTGGTGTTGGAGTTGGTGGTGTCCAATGTCTGCCAATGTTCTTCGAGTTGCAGAGAAGAAACTTCTCTCTTGTAAGCTATAGTTTTGTTTGAATTAGTCAACTCTTTATTTAAACAAACATTTCTAAATTACCGGTATGTTTATCTTTTGGATTGCTACATTATTTGTGGTAAGGTTTGGGTTAGATTTTATTGAACTATGACCATTGTTGGTGTAAAGTCATATTAATTAACTAGCTTGTTGTTGGTATTAATAGTCAAAGCTACAACAAACTACAAAATTCATCTCTAAACATGGGGTTTGTGATACAGTATATAGGCTATTGATCGAAATTCTGACACCATCAAATTCAGATTTCAGATTCAGATTCTTTATTTGTCACAATACATTTTCTTCCCAGCACAGCTGGTAAAACAGGTGACATGTCAACATCTTAAAAACTAAAAGCAAAATATACATTATACAATTTTTCGGCAAGAACTTAATCGAATGCCTTAATTTTATATACATACATCATATTACAAAGTGGATTTGCATCATCAATCCCTTATTGGGTAAAAGATGAAGACATGGTAATAAGGTAAAGTAAACTTATGCCTAAGTGGTAAATTTGCATCTTATTACTATTATAACTAATTGGGATGGGGACACCACCTAGGTGCATATTTTAACTCAAACATGAGTGAATGATGAGTGTATAATGGAGTTTGATGATCCGTGCAGCTCTGTTACTGACCAAGATCAGCTTTTACTTTAGCCAGGATCATTTATTTAAAGCCCAATATACGCAGGGCTGGATTTTAGCATAGACAATATAGGCCAAGAGGCCTGCGCTACAATTATAATCTAAAAAATTTCACTGATCATGTTTTATCATCGTAAATATAGTTTTGAATTGGTGTGTAGTTTTACATTATTTTCAGTGTGGGTCCATCGTTTTAGGTGGTACCTAATTTCCTATTTTTCCTGGGGAGATCTCTGGACCACTATTAGCGAATTTCCCTATAGGGAAGTAGCTATTACCGTAGGTCTCATGGTAAGACCTAAGCCCGGGACTGATTTACTTTTTCATTTTGATGTCCCTAGAGGCCAAAAACACCATTCGTTCAAATTTTTATATATCTATATATATATATATATATATATATATATATATATATATATATGTGTCCATCCGCACGATAACTTGAGTAATTTTTGTCCGATTTTGATAAAATTTGGTTTGAAGGTGTAAGGCGGGATAAACTTGAATGAGTTCGCGAACCAGCATGATCGGGCTATGGGAACGGGGGTTTATGGGGGGTTTTATGGGGTAAAAATAGGTTTTTCCCATTTTTGACCCTAAAAACACGAAATTTCACAATTTCTTTTTAAATCATTTTGTAGAGCTTAAAAAAACAAATAATTTTGTATATTGAAGCGTTATTATGCGCCTATTTGTTACGGAGAAAATTAAAAAAATTGTAATTTTGAAATTCCCATGTTATTCTTATGGAGAATAAGTCAACTGTTGTAGTTTGCTTGTTTATGAACACATTTTGATCGATTTTGGAAAATACTTTTATTTCTTACTAACTATTATCATTTTATAAAAAAAATCTTTTTTACCCTCCCTGTTGCAGCAAACCTAAGTACTCGTTAAACTAATTCTATTTAAATAGGAAATAAATGTGCTCTTTTTATGGAGGCATTTTAGTGTAAATCCAATCAGGTTAATGGAAATTCGCTTAGTCTGCAGGTTTGCTGCGGCGGGGGTATTTCATTGGGGGGGGGGGGATGTGGAATTGTATACTCCTAAAACCAGCAAGCCCAGGTCCCCCACCACAAGTAGAGCCTAGGGATCTTTTTTCTCTAAATCCGGCCTTGCTTATATGCTATAGGATCTACACCATGAAGTTGGCAGGTCCCTTGATGGGTGGGGTTTCCCACCTACTGTTGCAATTGACCATTTATTTCCACTAAATAAATTACAATTATTCAATTTAATTCAACTGTAATTAAGAGTGTTACATTTTATTTTCCCGGGTCTTGAAATTTGACAATTACTCCTTTTGCAAATGTTGAACAAACTGTAAAATTTGTTTAGTTAGGGAAAGAGTTATAATAAACTTATTTCTAGAGTACAATTAGAATACTAATTCTTATGATTTATGAACTCCATATTTAGGCTAATTTAATCCTTGACATTTGTGCAAGAGCCATGACTGTTAAATATTATATGTAGAAGATCTAAATGAATTCTAAACTTCTGTAGACCTTTAAAAAAGTATAAGTAGTCCCAAATGTGAACTGTAGACTGCATTGCTACATCCCTGTACAGTAGACTCCCCCTTATCCGGACACCTTTTAACCGGAATACACTCGGCGGAAATGACATCTCTTTAACCGGACAATTTTTATCAGCACATTGGTTTAACCGGACTAGATTGGCAGTACTTTAACGACTGTTCTCGTGGGAAAGATTTGAGACCAGTGATCACGTGTCTAAATACAATGCTCTCCTAAATTTAAGTTGAATATCTCAGTAAACAGTCCGTTTTAACAAATTTTTGGGGACGTCTGTTTAACCGGAAAACCCATTATCCGGACTGGTCTCGGTCCCGAGGAGTCCGGATAAGAGGGAGTCTACTGTATTCCTGAATCTGCACCTGAGATTTTTCATCTGTCAAAAATAAGCGTCAGATGGTTTTACCTAGAAGCCAAGTAACTGAATCGTGTCCCACAGACTTAAAGACGCCATATCGAGGGTGGTACGTTGACATAGGCTCGGTGGTGGGAACGTCAGACAAGATATGGACCATTGCACTCAACACGGAGTCTCAACGGATGCCATTGGTGCTGCTGCATGGACTAGGCGCTGGGGTGGGGCTGTGGTGCCTCAACTTGGATGCTTTTGCTGTTCACAGACCCGTCTACGCCATTGATGTGCTGGGTAAGCCAAACAATCCTTGCGTACCAAATACATACAATTTATTCTAATTTAGGCTCTTAAAAGTGGGGTTGGGTGGCCTCCGTATAAATACCAAAGTGCCAGTTTTAGATTGCTAAATTATAACATATGGGTTTAGAATGCAGTTAAAAAAATCTAATGTGAATTGATCAATCCTTAAAATAGACCAGCTACAATTGTTCTAGCTTGGATGTTTTGCATAGTTATTTATAGGCCTACAATAGTACAATTTTAGTAGTTTACAATTCGCATAACCAAAGAAGTTTTTGTTGATTTAGACATGCAATGGATCATTATCATTTCAGGTTTACATGGTAGTAAGGAAAGTACTGTAAACTCGGCACCTGATAACTCGTCTATTAGTTTGACCATGACCAACAACCATAATGTTTTTAGAACAATCTCTTAAGTTATTTATTTTCTTTTTCAATTTAAATTGACATGTTTCATTGTTGTGTTGTAAACCACTATCACAAATTTTAAACATTCTCACTACCGTATACATCAGTTTTAATTTTTTGTCCCTTTTCCCTGATAAAAGTTTATGTCATAAACTTATAACACATATTGAGTACTTAATAAATATTTGAATTGATCTGATATCATGAGTCCAATTCATTCCATTTTTGATTGGTCAATAAACATTTAATTATCATCTGTATTTTTTGTTACCTCAACCAGGTAAATAAAAGTTTTGCGTGTAAAGGTTTTGAGGTGGTATTCTGTGTCAGGGTTCGGCCGCAGCTCTCGACCAGACTTCAGCAATGATGCCATGGAGGTGGAGCGCCAGCTGGTACAGTCAGTGGAGGAATGGCGACGGGAGATGAAACTGCCCAAGATGATATTGTTAGGTCACAGTATGGGTGGATTTCTGGCTGGTGCGTACGCATTAGCCTACCCTGAGAGGTAAGAATGGATAATATAGTCAAACAAGTATACTTGTTCGCAAGGGTGGTGGTGTTCTTGTGATTGCAGGATATGTTCAACATTTTCCTACGAAAGCAAGATAAGATGATAATATCCCTAGGAAATGACTTTAATTTTGTCGCGGTCATACGATTTATATCGTGAAAATTGCAAGATATGTGCAAAATTTTGCCATGATAACAGGAAACGATGATAATAGTGCTGTATTCATTGTTACAACTCTTCCTTTACCTGCAATAATCTCAGTGAGTCCATAAACCAGTAAATATCAAACAAAATCTTGATCAAAAATTTTTGATCAAGCCACACTAATGATAGTATTTAATACTATTATTAGTGTGGCTTGGGCTGAAATGTAAGCGGGTAGTAGTTGTATCTATTTAAAATTGAAAATCTCAACATTCGTAAACAAAATAATGCAATAGAAAAATATCAACATACCCAATACTAATTACTAATATACACTACTAGCTGTGTGCCCGATCTACGTACGGGAATCTTATAGTAGTCAGTTGAATGTGACAAAAATCACACAATGTTGGGTTTTTGGACATTTGTAATTTTATTTCTTAAGTAGGTAGGCTATAAATTCTATGGAAAAGTACTGGTATCAAGGATCGTTGTCGAAAAGGTTGTTATTTGAATAAATAGGAAGGCGTACACGTACCCAAGAGATGGGCTATGGGCCTATTTGCTGTATGGTCCAGCGATTGCATTACACGGTGAGTACAGAAAGTGACACATTGGAAAAGCGAGTTTAGCATCATCCGTAAACCTCTGTTACAATCACCCACTGCAGTTGTGATTTTTTTACTTTACACTTTACACAATCGCCATTGAAGCGCCGTCAATGAGTGGAAACCTTGTTTGTAAGCTTTTGGCGACGATCATTAACTGTCCCCAGCCATATACAACACTGATTCAAGGTCTTTTTTCTGGTTATCAAAACTCAAGAACAATTTTATACACAAAGAATTTCTGGTTCCTGATCTGGATGATGCCTAGTTATTTAATTTCATCTACGGTTACACTATGATATTGCACTTAATTAAATCCGTTATGTAAGAAAAACATTTTTAATCTCACTTGTAACGTTGACAACAAAATCGTAAAGGCCTTCCGGGGTCGCAGCAACACCCACGATCACTCACTGCAGTACTGTAGTAATTATTTACTTGATAGAACAGCGATCAAAACGCTGTTTATTGTAGGCTATTAGTGGTGATTATTTAAAAATTTAAGTTTCCCAGTCTTATACAACCCTGATTTACTGTATTTTCCCTGGTTATCAAAACTTAAGTTGAATTTTATAGACATAGAATCTGCAGGTTCTTGACCTGGATGTGGATGATGATTACTTTAATTTACAGTTAACATTATAGTACTTGCGATCGATTAAATCCGTTATGCAAGTCAAAAGGTCAATTAACGTACTTGGTTCCTCAATGAATGGTTTTCGATTTGCGTACAAAATGTGATTGGAAATGTTGCAGTATTTGTAAACAAAATGTAATGTAAACAATTAAACATATCAGTAACAGCTAGAAGTGAGAGTTGATCCAAACAGCTGTTCGTTATTTCATAAAATGTAATAGTAAACATTAGGAGAAAACTTGACAAAAATCAAACAAAATTGGGTTTTTGATGGTTCGTTATATTTTTTCAAAAGTAGTTAGGCCATATTTTAATAGCCAAAGACACTCTTGCCAATCCAGTGAATACAGAAAAATAATTGGAATCTTGATCTGTACTCTAGTTTTCAAGGAGTAGGCCGCGTAAAATGACATTTTGGCGTTACAGACGGAGTCACAGAATGGACAAACAGACATACAGACAGAAATTGAGATAAGACTTGTTTCGGCTTTCTTAGGCTATGAAACGTAAAAATAACCAAAAACGGCATGATTCTAAGCAATGTACAGACAAAACTTTAATTTTAATTATATAGATTATACATAATATTTCTATTATATACTACTTATACTATTATAAATATTTCCTCCAACGTGAGCGTTGTAATACATGACGGTGAGCGGTGCTGCTGGTGCAGTGTTGGACTTTGCCCTAGACACGAGCACTAGTGCTAGACACCACTTAAGTGTACCATGAAGTTTACCGTCTGTTCTTAATTCTCTGTGTACCTGTATAATTTAATTTTTAACTATTAAATTGGTGATTGTAATCATTACTGATAACAAATATAAAGTATTTTGTTATTTATAGGGTTAAGCACCTGATATTGGCAGACCCATGGGGGCTGCCCCCCCGTCCCCCCGCTGAGGAGAGCAAGCGTTCTAAGCTGCCATGGTGGGCCCGGGCCCTGCTGTTTACGTTGGAGCCCCTCAACCCTCTGTGGGCCATAAGGGTGGCGGGGCCTTTTGGTAAGCTACCATTTTATAGTTTACCACCATCATGCTTAAAATCGTTAGAATGTTAAAGTGGGAAATTCGCTAAACTTAACCTGTTTATCTGAGTAGTCTACTCTGTAACAATAAGTCTTGGTAATGGATGTACTAATATTTTGCTTAGCTAATTCCAAATAAAATTTAGTAAAAAAACACAAAAGCTATGTTTACAAAAATGGGGGTTTTCTCTTTTTTTCCACTCTAAAAGCACCAAAACTCTGCCAGAGTGTGACAATGACAATTTGGGATGCTTAGCATTTTATTTGTCACTTAACAAATTCCGCTCACTGAGTAGCCAGGAGAAGAGTCAAAAACAAAATGCTGATTTGTCAACAAATCATTAATAGGAATCTCTTGGGCCCTAAATTAATGGTGTTTCAGGTCAAAAACTGGTGGAAAAGATGAGGCCTGATCTGTTGAACAAATTCTCGATTGCTGTGGATGGAGACACACAAGCTGTATCACAGTACATTTTCCAGTGTAACGCACAAAGACCTTCGTAAGTGTGTTTCAACCCTTTTATTTACATGGTTATTTAACTCTGGAACCGACTGTTGGGTTCGATAAAATGCCAGCACATTTTTTAGCATTTTGCATAGTTAAAATAAAAATTAAAAATGAAATTAATAACAAATATTTTAAAGATATACTACACTATAAGTTATTTATTTTAGAAATAAACAGAGAGTATTATTATGTTATTTTTATTATGACCTTTTTATTCATAGGTTGTACCAATAATTGTCTTACTTAAGGTACAGGCTATAATTTTTATGGGTAAAAAAATCTAAAAATATATTTTATATTTTATAATAGGCTATATAAATACATAAAATATAAAAAACGCCTACATAAATATAAGATATATAAATCTGTGGCTATGCTAGCCTGATATAATTGTGTAAAATAAAATTAACTATTGACCACAAGTGATAATTTACATTTGTGACGTTTTGCAGGGGTGAAAGTGCTTTTCATGCCCTCAACTCTGGCCTTGGATGGGCAAAGAACCCTCTGGTCAACAGGATAGAACAGTTCAGTGACAATCTCCCCATCACCATAATGTACGGCTCACGGTCTTGGATGGACAGTAGGGCCGGCACTATGATCATGAAAGAGAGGTCTTCTACCAGCTACACGGCTATCAAGGTATCATAGCAGATATTTATGAAGATTCTACCACTTTGCTATAGTTTTAGTTATCATAAACAATAAATCTGTATTGGGCGTACTGCAGTGGCGGTTCCTAGAAGAGGGGGGGGGGGTATAGTATAGGGGCTAAAGCCCCCCATTGGATCCTAAAGATAATAATTTAAACATACTAGACAACAAGAATTAAAAAAAAATTAAACATTATAGACCTTTTTCATGATGGGTTAGCCTCTGGATCGAAAATTGCAATAGACATAAAATAGATAAAATATTATAGACCTTGTTTTGAACCTATTCCAGTAGAACATAATAAACCTTGTTTGAACCTGTTACTGTAGAACATTAATATAGACCTTGTTTGAACCTATTACAGTAGAACATCATAAACCTTGTTCGCACCTATTAATTACTGTAGAACATTATAGACCTTGTTTGAACCTATGACTGTAGAACATTATAGACCTTGTTTGAATCTATTACTGTCCAACATTATAGACCTTGTTTGAACCTATTACTGTAGAACATTATAGAACATTACTGTAGAACATTATAGACATCGTTTGAACCTATTACTGTAGAACATTATAGAACATTACTGTAGAACATTATAGACATCGTTTGAACCTATTACTGTAGAACATTATAGAACATTACTGTAGAACATTATAGACATCGTTTGAACCTATTACTGTAGAACATTATCGAACATTACTGTCCAACATTATAGACCTTGTTTGAACCTATTACTGTAGAACATTATAGAACATTACTGTAGAACATTATAGAACATTACTGTAGAACATTATAGACATCGTTTGAACCTATTACTGTAGAACATTATAGAACATTACTGTAGAACATTATAGACATCGTTTGAACCTATTACTGTAGAACATTATAGAACATTACTGTCCAACATTATAGACCTTGTTTGAACCTATTACTGTAGAACATTATAGAACATTACTGTAGAACATTATAGACATCGTTTGAACCTATTACTGTAGAACATTATAGAACATTACTGTAGAACATTATAGACATCGTTTGAACCTATTACTGTAGAACATTATAGAACATTACTGTAGAACATTATAGACATCGTTTGAACCTATTACTGTAGAACATTATAGAACATTACTGTCCAACATTATAGACCTTGTTTGAACCTATTACTGTAGAACATTATAGAACATTACTGTAGAACATTATAGACATCGTTTGAACCTATTACTGTAGAACATTATAGAACATTACTGTAGAACATTATAGACATCGTTTGAACCTATTACTGTAGAACATTATAGAACATTACTGTAGAACATTATAGACATCGTTTGAACCTATTACTGTAGAACATTATAGAACATTACTGTCCAACATTATAGACCTTGTTTGAACCTATTACTGTAGAACATTATAGAACATTACTGTAGAACATTATAGACATCGTTTGAACCTATTACTGTAGAACATTATAGAACATTACTGTAGAACATTATAGACATCGTTTGAACCTATTACTGTAGAACATTATAGAACATTACTGTAGAACATTATAGACATCGTTTGAACCTATTACTGTAGAACATTATAGAACATTACTGTAGAACATTATAGACATCGTTTGAACCTATTACAGTAGAACATTATAGACCTTGTTTGAACCTATTACTGTAGAGCATTATAGATCTTGTTTGAATCTATTACTGTCCAACATTATAGACCTTGTTTGAATCTATTACTGTCCAACATTATAGATCTTGTTTGAATCTATTACTGTCCAACATTATAGACCTTGTTTGAACCTATTACTGTAGAACATTATAGACCTTGTTTGAACCTATTACTGTAGATCATTATAGACCTTGTTTGAACCTATGACTGTAGAACATTATAGTCCCTGCAGGACCGGATTTCCCAATAGGCCCGGCCTATGGGCGCGAGCTCCCAAGGGGCGCACGAGAGGACATTTGTTTAAATATCTAAAAATAAAAGTAAATAGGTGATAAAAAAACTCTAACTCTAACTAATAAAGCATTCTATTTCTTAAGTTCATAGTAAATAATAATTGTTAGAAAATTTTAACTATTTTTCTGAATTACGCATCAATTTGGTTACGAACATTGGTTATACGGGTAGGCTGTAGGGATGTTGACGAGCGCCTGAGAGGTACGCATCGTATTTCCACTTTGCTAGCTCGGCGCTACTGATCGGAGTGATTAGGGGCACATGTGTGCTAGACTCTGTTACCACCCTCACCTCACAAAACAAAAGTTATTAACTAATCTTTTGATTAGTTTACAACAATCTGCAGTATCAAGTTAAAATATACGATACGTTGTGTTGAATATTAAAAAAACTATGAATGTACCTAAAATTAAAAAAAAAATATTAATCTCAGTTTGCAATAGGTTTTAGGACAATTTAATACCCCCAAAGCACCATTAATGCTGTCATTTTCTCCTCAGACCTAAGGATCGGTATCATGGTTGGCCGGAATATTGCTCTATTTTGCTTTGGAAATATAACCTAGATGCTGTACCACCATAGACATAAACATATTTTATTTGCACATAACATTCTTTACATGTGTTGGTACATACAGAATAGGTGCATTGTCAGAGTTAAATTATCAGAATATAAAAAATAAAATAGTAATCAAGAAGTTGATGTAAGTTAACAAAATTGAATGAAAATCTGCAATTGAATAAAAGCTCTGTCAATTAAAAGTTCACCTATTTTATCTTTGAAATTATTTTCACTTAAAAATTTATAGTTTGCAGGCAGCACATTGTACAGCCTCAGCCCAGCATATAGCATACTTTTTTCATAAAGGGTTAAACGGTGCCTTGGAAATCTGAAAACGTTTTCATTTCAAGTTTTCATTACGTTTTGACGTAATTTTGTTTCTATCATTTAAGGGTTAGTTCTATGATGTGTGTTTTAATTTCTTGTAATATAACCAGGAGACGACCTATTGTTTATGATTAGATCGTTTTATTTTTGATAAACTAGGTTTAAATAACAAGAATTGTTTTCAGCTAATCCATAATGATGACAATTCACTAAAACTAACTATAACTAAAGAAGTTTGTTTAATCTATGGTATCACGTACTGTTTGGAGTTAATGTTTTTGGGCCTGAAATTGGAATCAATGGCCATGTTTTTGCAAGAATGCTCGGTCGGTTGAGTTGTTTTGTTTCAGTCCCACAAACGTGAGCATTTACTAAAAGCATAAAATTCCTAAAAGTGTTTAAGACAGCATTTTGTTAAGGTTAAACAAGTAAATAAAAAAAAACTTGCAATGATAAAATTCTGCCGAGGAGTGGTATTCAAGCAACTAACATAGGCCTATGGGCACAATATAGCTTTTAATAAAGGTTTGAAGGAAAGTAACTGTGACCAGACTAGGGGGCGGAAAATTATTTGGGCCTAGTGGCGCCAAAATGCTAAATCTGGCCCTGAGTCCCTGTTTGAACTGCTCACAGTAGAATAGATATTCTCGAGCCCATAAGTTGAGTCACAATACAACCATAGCAGCGACATATCTTTTATGGTATTTTTCTCTTAAAAACACTTGAATGTAAATTGTTCTAAAAATTTTTAATTTTCCTATCAAACATTCAACAGAAATTTGTACTTAAAATTATTTTCAGACCATCATGGGAGCTGGTCACCATGTTTATGCAGACAAGAGCGAAGTTTTCAATGAAACGGTGAATGAAATTTGTCAGTTTGCGGACGATTGTAGTGACACTGAAGACAACGTAGCTAATTCACAACCAGACGAGGGTCTTGCTTTAAAGAAACGGAAGAGTGAAGACAAAGTGCAAGATTTTAGTCCAACGAGGAGCTTGCCGAGTGGGAACTCCGTTGACGATACAGTTGAAAGGAAAGAAAAACTCAGTTGAAGTTGATACTTGGTAAATAGATATAATTTTCTATGCAAGTTTTTAAATTGTGATAAAAAAGTGTTTATAAGTATTAGAAGTTTATTTATTGTTTGCATTGTTAGTTGTTGTCCGCCCAATGGCTTGCACATTAATTAAAAGGTTTAATTTATTATTATGTTTACCAAATAAAAAATTCAACAATTTTATGCTTTTAGAAAAATGATTACTGATTTGGTAAGATTTGTTGTGTTAGTAATAGTGATAACCATCTTACAAAGAGTTGAGACAAAGAGTATCATTGTTTCCTTGATAAAATATTTGTTGATGATAACAAGAGACAATATATATTGTTTGAACTTGGGTCAAGATCAATTTTGGAAACAAAATGTCAATAATTGCTTTAAGTCTTTCATCTGTAGTTGTGATAGTTTATTTCAAGTTTCAAGTTTCTTAGATTTAAGAAGATGTAAGAAATGCAAGGAAAAATTATTAGTGTATTTAAGAAACGCACAATAAAACCTGTGTTTTTAAAATGATTATTTGTCTTACTTTTTTTCTAAATATTAAGTTAAAAATTTAATTGCTTCGGCACTTTACAGTGTGTTTGTACACTATATTATGTTGTAGATTTATTGACATGCTGAGGGCTTAGATTCATTATTTTTTTATAAATTCTGTCCTTTTTTTAAATTTGTCGTTAATTATCTCGGGGTGTGCGAGTAGTGAATTTATAAGTCGAGTTCTCTTATAAAATTTTGTGAGCTGCAAACTTGTCGAGTCCAGTTTTTATCAAAATTAAGCTCCCCAAAACGATGCATCAGGTACTTTATTGTATGTACAAAACAATTTAAATCTAATCTAAAAAAATAAGCTTGGACTTAGAATAAAGCTTTAAGTTGCAAATACAAATACTTGCATTACACTGTAAAATTTAGCCAGACTTATTCAATGCAATTTTCTTATGTGTTCTAAAACCTAAAGCATAAATTCAATTCAATTAAATAATTGACCAGTAAACTACACTCTTATATTTTGTTCACTATTTTTAGGTGGTTTGATAGTAATTCACCCCCAACAATTTTTTGTATTTAATGTATAATTTTAAAGGTGGTGGTCAAGTGGAGGGGATAGATTTCTTCCCCTAAAACCGCCTTTATTAGATTTAGTATTAGTTTCAAGAATATAAAATAAACATAAACATTTGACAATCTGAAACAAAATAAGTGAGAGATTAGCTGAAAGATATTGTTATTTCACAAGAAGTCATTGGAGAATTTATTTTCAATAGCCAATAAATTTATAGTGGACACTTAAAATATTTTTTTAAATTTGGATTGATAGCACTCCTTCCTTTTTGAAAAGTTCCATAAGTTGTTGAGACAAATTGATTGTAACTATTTACACTTCAGGTAAACTATTAATTTTACTGCAATGAACAACTGTACTTTGCATGATTGAATGATAAAACTGAACTCTCATCAAGCCAGCACATACTAGTAGTATTTTTGCATATGATTAGCATTTTAGTAATCATTAGTAGGCAGCCAGATTTGCGTTTATTATCTTTAGGAATCATGTATTTATCATTTACCTTTCGGCAATTCTTTACTATTACCTTTACCTATAAAGTTGGGCATTTTATAGGTTTTGACTATCAAACAACATTGTTTGGTGATTATGTGATTCTTTTATGAATCATATTCATTTGTAAGACCTTGTCAAAAAATGTCCTGAGATGTGTAGTATTTAGTGAAAGAATAATGGAAATAGTGTGCCATGCAACTATATTTTTTTATTAAAGTAGGCCTATAATATTATTACTAGGTTTACATAACGAGCCAAAAATAAATGTCAAAAACCATTATGTATATTGTATGAAAAAATAATGATTTTTTTGCATTTTCAAAAGATATGACACAGTTATTGGGTTTTAACAAGAGAATTGAATAGAGTGAGAAGGATTTGTATGTTATAATCTTCTTCATGCAATGGTGGTTTATTGACTATCTACAATTAAAAAATAATATTTATTGATATTTTGGTACCAATCAGGTCACACCCCAGTACAACTTTCAATACGTATTCATAAGAGTATACTTTATCTTAAAAAAATAAAAAGGGTAAATCCTATCTATGTGTTAAATTACATATCACATAAATTACAAAACCAATACGTTTAGTAATACACTTGTATCATATTTTGTGTTTATAACTCTTGGCACTAGATAACACCTATTTTCCTAAAGTAAACCACCTTATAGGTAGTTTGAGTTGCACAACGGAATCTTAGTATAAGAATAGAGAGCAAATGGAATTTTTGCGGATTCTATTCTATTACTAAATTAGTTTTGTTATTTTCCCTATACAAATATATGTTGTTTAGGTTAGGTAAGAACATAGTTTCATCGTGTTACAAATATGAAACTCTATGATTGACTTGTGTCCACAAAGTGTTAATACATTGCAATATAGCTTTCTTTAGATTATGAGGTTTTCTGATGGACACATCAAGACCCAACTTGCGTTTTATTCATCACTGTTGAAAAGTACAAAATCCGATATTGCATTGTTGCATGGAAAGTTATAAAGGATTAGTTAGAAGTGTGTTTAGTTTTGAATTCATGATTTTTGTTGTTGAACCAAGAGCTTATAGTTTTGTGTTTTTTATTTAACTGATAGTGTTATACAATTGAATAAATGTGATATTTATTCTATCTTGTGTTCTTTTATCTTCCTGGTAATTATATTATTCTCTTTATTTTTAAATGTAACAAATGTGTAATAACTGCTACACAAGTACATGTTAATACTGTTCAATGAAATGGCGACCATACATAGTAGGTATTTTAAGACAAGTATGAATGGAGATGAGTGTAGGATGAGTGGCGCGATCTTGTAGTCTTGTTAGTGACTAAGGTCGACATTCCTTAGACACAGCTGTTAATTAATAGCCCATACAGCTAATGGCAACTAAGGGACCTACAGTTTATAGAGGAATCCGAACCACATTTTTTCCTTGGTATATACGATTTGGTCTAATTATCAGGATAGTACTGCGGATAGTCGTAGTAATCACTTGTGCGGACGTTAATCCACACCAGGGAGTATCGCATCCACAGTGCATGCCTATAAATATCCACAATTCGTGACCTCCTAGTAGCTGGATTACAGGACGACGCCACCCGTCCCAGTCATTTGGTGAGTATACATGTATTTGCTTTAACCTGTTGTAACAGGGATTGGTTACACAATCCATTTCAATAAGATGTATTGAAGGCGTAATGTTTGTAACGGTTGGATCTGTAATGTTTATGTTTGATTAACATTTGTTAATGTAATAACAACAATAAGTGCAAGGTATCAACTGTATCACTATCGCTGTATCAGTTATATTTAACTGCAATGAGTAACAAATAGTTTAAAACAAAACTGATGGACATCATACAGCAGAAAAGTTAATACCTTACTTAATACATTGACAGCAGTAACGGCAATGTTATACATGTGTTGAAATCTACAGAAATTTAGCAACATTGTGTCAATTATCAACAAACTATTTTAATGATGTGTGTTCTAGCTGTTAACAATAAGCCAGAAAATGTATTCCTTGTGTGGAAAATAAAACAGCAAAAATAACAAATCATAATAATTTAATATAAATTAAACATTAACAACAGCTCAGCTATTTTTTCTTACAATAATCGGTAAAGCTTTTCAATCATAACACTGCTGGAATGGATGTGTAAGTAGGTGATCTTTACGCAGCAACAAATCCGACTCCTTCTGTGACGTAAACTTGAGCGAGCTCATCGTAGTCATAGGTCCGCTTTAGGAACGTATCCACCAAGCGAATACCAGAAATATTCTGTAACAAAATGGTACTTTAGGCCTATCATAAATTTATACAGTGAAGTAATATTGATGTTGTTTATTGATAAAAAAAATGTATTACCATCTTGGGGCCTTGGTTTTAGGATTCTCATTGTTGGTCACGTCAACTAACTCAGTAACAAAAATAAGGGAGAAAATAGAATATTAGACACTAGTGCAATCTGTGACTAGTTCACTTAACTAAGTATTATATAAAAAATTGAAACCATATACAGTAGATTGTATGTCTACTTCAGTGTAGAAAGTCAACGGTTGTACTTTAGTTATGTTTGTGTTAAGAATTAATAAGAATCTTCATTCTAATAAAAGGGCAAAACATGTCTTTTTACTTAGCTGTTTTTGAGTCTTAATTAGATAATTTATTTTTGTAAAAAAATACAACCGACTTCAAACGCTCTAAAAAGAATGAAATAATTTCAATAAAGTAAACTTTTGTATTAGGCAAGCTCACGTATTTTAAGTCGTCGCGGCTCTATGATGATTTTTGATACAAAATTTAAAGAGGGTGTCCATATTGCAGGTGACTATCTATAACTAAAGGTGTTAATCTGCATGTATTTTTCATAGTTATGCGTTAAGTGTTATTTTATTACCGTAATCAGAGATCGGCATTATAGTGGTATTAACGAGTATCTTTAAAAAGATTATAACGCATTTAAATGTTTCTAACTTGGAAAAGTAACGTTTTAATACTAAACTAGCTTCTTTTCCCTATCATAATATCAAACTAAATTATTTTCCTATTCATATAGAACATTTGTGTGTGTTATTTTCATAATGCATTTATTCTGAAGTAAACATAAAATACAAGAAAATATTTCCTTTAATATATAAACAAAACAGTTCAGTATGTTTTTTTATATGTTATCTAGCTACAATTTATTGATTTTCAAAATACACACACAATATTTAATTTCAATCATATTTGCAGTTTGAGCCGCGCCGACTTGAAATACATGAGCTTGCCTAATACAAAAGTTTACTTTATTGAAATTATTTCATTCTTTTTAGAGCGTTTGAAGTCGGTTGTATTTTTTTACAAAAATAAATTATTTCATGATTTTTAGTGACTGTATAATTGTTTATGTACTTGAAGTTTTTTGATAAGCATAACTGTTTGAAACAATCAAACGTTCCACGGAACAATCATTATTTTAAAACTGCTTGAGTCACCTGTTCAGGTTACATAATCAATGGGTATGAAAATACACATTTTTAGATATTCCTTAAGAAAGAAAGAGTTGTCCATTACATTAGGCCTAATGAAAAACTAATTGTCTTTTTTAGATACATTGAAATGTCAGACATCATCGTTTCTTGCAATCGGTGTACTTCTACA
Organism: Macrosteles quadrilineatus; assembly: GCF_028750875.1. Classification (NCBI taxonomy): domain Eukaryota; kingdom Metazoa; phylum Arthropoda; class Insecta; order Hemiptera; family Cicadellidae; genus Macrosteles; species Macrosteles quadrilineatus. The sequence goes on along the minus strand of NW_026542599.1, from coordinate 27,766,660 downwards.
TTATAAAAAGAAATACAGTAACGTCTCAAGCCTTTTGGAACAATATGAAAGTTATTCCTCAGCTACCAGCACTAAAAATCTCTCAAAAGTGGAAAATTGGTCGTTAACACGTATAGTACCTTTGGAAAATATTATATGAAATATTGGTTCAGCTAAAAGTGGTGTAAGTCATGTAGGGGGTTTTGTTTGATCAAGATATAGCCTAGTCGAAATTGCAAATCATCTTCCTCTAGGACTTTCCGAAGCAGGCATAATAGTATTGATATGTTATAGTAACTGGGTAGAGAATATTAATAAACATTCCACATCTGCAAATGAAATATGTATATGAAAGATTGGTTCAGCTAAAAGTGGTGCAAGCCATGTACGGTAGGTGGTTTTGTTTGATCAAGATATAGCCTAGTCGAAATTGCAAATCATCTTCCTCTAGGACTTTCCGAAGCAGGCATAATATATTGATATGATATGGTAACTGGGTAGAGAATATCAATAAACATTCCACATTTGCAAATGCATGTTTACTGATTAAAATATTTAACACTTTTAAGACAATTGACGATTATGCACTGTCACTTCTTAGGTCGTGTAAGGAATAATTGCATTTAATTTATATTTAGGCCTGTTTTACCAATGCTTTGGTTTTCACAATACACCTTTATTTGTCAATATCATACAGCTATTCACTGAAACAAACATGTTTTTGTAAGTCAGAATATTCAATACTTAAAACAGAATTACTGTATACACAAATCAGGTCAAACGTTAAAATACATTTTTTATAGTATCCAAAACAAAATGCATTTTTCTCAATGTAATTCATTTAGGCTCCATGGCAAGAAATAGTTTATTGATCAATATGAAGCAACTGTTTCATGAAGAATTGTCTGTAGCTTCATTTAAATGGTTTCAACTAACAGCTGTAAGAATGTTATTATTATTTATTGCCTTCTCTGCACAAATGTAAACAATCTGCACAAATGTAAACAAAATAAATGTTGAATAATTAAGGTTTTCAGAATTTTTCACCGAAACAAATATTATACTTAAACATAATATATAAGGTACCAAATAGAAACTCTCCTGGTTATTTTGGTGGTGGAACCACACTGATCGGTAAAAGAATCACAGAGAAATTGGTGAACATACATAGAAAAAAAAAAAACATCGCCACAAACAAATTGAGAACCTCCTCCTTTTGTTGGTATTGGGGAAGTCGGTTAAAAATAGTTATTTGTGCAACTAGTGAGAAAAGTGAGCAATTGACTCACTCGAGAGAAATCCTTACTCACGAGCCGTAGGCGAGTGAGGAATGGTTTCTCGAGTGAGGCAATTGTACTTTGAACTCGAGTTGCACATTATACTTTTCCTACAGTTACCATAAAACAAAAACATTTGTGAAGAAACATAACCTATTTTTACACAGAAGTGAACTTTTAATATAACATTTAATGTGAAGTGACAAATACAACAGTACAACAGCTGACCAGCTGATTTACAGCCAGTGCTGCCAACGTATTTCGCGCGCATACGACGTTGCCTGCATGCTACGCGCTCACTATTTCGTGCCTTCACGTTGCAAATCTGGAGTGAGACAAAGTAATTAGAGTGAGACAATGTTAACATTGTCTCACTGGTGAGCGAATTGGCCACTTTGCTTTCTCAAATCAGTGAGAGAACATGTACATTGTTAGGTAACTGTAGGAAAAGGAATTTTCTTGTAGAAAAAGTATGTATAAAACCTGTTAATGATCTCAAATATATTTATTTTTTTTACCTAAGTATTGTTTTTTAGGGTCAAATATATAACAAATTTACATTTTTACAAAGCTCTACTAATATTATGAAGATCACTCCAGTTATGAACTATTCTTTTCGACCTCTGAAGAAGACCTTAGGACGGAATATCAGTGTTAAATTTTGTGTTCTTTGTGCGTTAGACCCTGTTAACACGTTCGCTGCGGAGCAGTAAAAATAGGCCGGTGCCGGCTGAGTGCCAGGTGCTGCACGGTCGTAATCGGCTGTTCCCATGATTTAACTTTGAACAGTCAGTGTGAGCTCAGATATTGACGCGGAACCTTATAATCGTTGCCAGCCTGTAGCTAGAATGCGAGCTTTATTTTAGTGTAGGTTGGTACCAAAATTTCCCGTAAAATACCACCTGACAATGTTTTATCCTGGTTTCCCGGATTTTCTCTCTTTGAGCCACATTACATAGACACTGGCTACGGATCCAGTCAGTGCTGCTACCCTTGGGTATTTCAGTGAACTATGTCTGCTCTTGGGGTAAAGCAGCACAATCCCCGCTGCTCTTTTGGGACTCGTCAGACTGAAATATTTGAATGACAAATGCGTTCACTGATTTGATGATTGTTGCCGCCATTGGCGTGTGCCTGTTTGATGTATGCCGCAGTGAACAACTTAAGCTAGTAGTCTAACTAAGACTAACCTGTAGTCCCGGCAGTAGAGGCACCACAGTCAGTGTTAGGTATGTCGACTGTCCAGGCTCCAACTTGCCCAGCTGTTGCCCAGACACAGCGCACCACGCCAGGCCGGGACACGACTCCAGTCTCAGTGATATGTCCAGAGTTCTTTCACTGAGGCAAATGTTTCAATTAGAATCATAGATTGTATACGATCATTGTTAGTGAAGAGTTTAGTATAGTAAAAACAAAACGGTACTTGAGTATTAAACGGAGGCCACCATTACGAAACGCGCCGCGACACTTATAGAGGGTTAAATTGTTATAGATGTTGTAGTAGAACTATTCTAGTATTGTTGGGAGTCGAGCGTTATCAGATGAGTCATGTGTCTACTCGCAGAATCCCCTCCAAGTAGGCCAAGGTCAGGGTCGTTGACCGGAGCGCGCGCCATTACCTGTCATCGCCTGTCACTGTGTCTGGTCAGCTATATCAGTTATAAAATTAAACTATCATAACCTAACCTAACCAACCAAACTTGCTGATAGTGAAAACATCGAATGAAGGTTTACTAATAATCAGTATTATCATAGCTAAGTTAAGAAACTGTAGGTTAGGTGGCCTCCGTTTAATACTCAAGTACCAACAAAACCAATTTCAACCTAGAAATCAGTAGTGCAATGGCAAAGGTTTCCAAAAGAACAACTGTAGGTTATTTAAGGATTATGGGTTTTTACATGTAACAGGTTTATATTGATATTAAAAATTGTGAAATTATCTTAGAAAAAAAAAACATGATTCTTACTAAATTCCAATACTATAGAGAGTCCAATTTATTTCTATAAAGCCAGTCCAAATTATTTGGAAATCTACATTAATAAGCTACCAAAAAGAATAAGCAAAAGTTTCACAAAAATATCTTTTAATTTTGTTATCTTCATAAAGTCTTTTTATCTACTTTATATACTTCTTTATTTATCTTGTCTCCTTTTTTCTTACTTTTTATCACTCTTTCTTTTTATCTTCATTAATATTATTACATACAAAACTAAAAAGTCTTATTATAGTACTGTGGGATGTTTTCTATATGATTTGAATTATTTTCTGATACAGATAATTGGTATTCCTTTTTTTAGTTATAAGCTTAGCTGAGAAACATGGCTGAACAATAAATTTATTTGACTTTTGTTACTGTAATGACAAGTTATGCTGTAGTTCTTTGTGAATCTTTGCCATATTGGTAACCCAATAGCAGGAAAACGTGGGAGGAGGGGAAGTAGGAGGTAAACACCCAAGTTTTTCAAACTCCCTAGACATTGAACTAAAAGGTTATGCAAGAATATTTAGTATACGCAAGTTTGCACACTAAAGTATTGTCAGCTGCTGGACTAATAATTCTTTGTGAATAAATATTCCATCAATCAATTTCCAATTATACTTAGCTGCAAGGAACTCGAAACATGATCTTAATTATTACAGTATTAAAATTGGTTTATGGGATACCTGTTTCTGCAAAGCCTAATCAAAATGTTAGGTACTTGTGTTGCAACTAGTTTTTATTTGTCATTAAGTCATCTTCAGGCATTGAAGGATGTCATAAGCACTCGTCAGATGGTCAGTCATTGATTCACAGGTCATGAAGTGATTTGATTATATGATCCTTCAAAACCTGAAGATGACTTTATGACAAGTCAAAACCATCGAGGTAGACTTCTGGAGTGATCGCTAAATGGGGCAAAAACGGTCCGTGCTGGAAAGCGGTGGTAGGCAAGAACGAATTCGGGCGTATTTCAGTATCGTGCGCGCTGCAGTTTACTCGCTGTTGTAGCTCGACGGAAAAGCTCCAGTCAAATAAAACTTATATATTCTTAATCTACATAAACATCGGATTCTGACAGTATAAATATCTTTTATTGTAATAATTATTTCGAATTTTAATAATTGAAAATATAGAAGACTTACCAGAGACTGACATGGAAAAGTCACTAAGTGAGGAAAATTTTTATTTTTGGGTTACAAACAAACTTCTAGCGGGAAAGTTGTAGCCAATGAGTTGATCTTAACTTTCAAATCAACCAATTTGTGATAAAATGATTGCGTCATTATTAAATCGTTTGGAAACGAGCGTGGGACGGTACCGCGCCGCCACCGCGCGGCCACTCCCGGAGTACCCGGTCCCGGTTGTGTAGCTTTGTCGATATGCATTTTCAGAAAACAATCTAGAACGTTTATTAATAAGTATTTGTATAGGATCTTATCGAAAATACATACTTTCCTTTCCACATGTACTTAAGGAGTAAAATTAACAATCAAGTTTAAGATTAAATTTATAAATTTGTTTTCAGCTAAACAAACGACCAATGTTCATTCAAATTAAATTGATTATTTGCCATACTTTAAAAACAAGAAGAATATTTGGAGATTTTAACGGGTAAATTTCATGAATGACAACCCGAAATCTGGGATTTTTCGTGAATGCAGTGGTAGCACTGCCAGGCATTGATAGGATCGAGATGTTTTTTGTTTGTTTACGAGCAGCGCACACTTGAGTTGGGCGTCTTATCATCTCTGCCATCGTTTGTTGATATTTTAATGCACTGGACTTTCAGTTTTAAAATGTTCCCAATGTTCCAAGATGGTAACATCATGTGCAGCTATTAATTGTACAAATAGGCAAGCAAAGGGGACGACCATCGGATTCCACAGGAAAATAAATACAAAGTTTTCGGATATTTTGTTAAAAATTATAGGTTTAATGTCTTGAATAATATTTCAAGTGTTTTTGAAACAATTTCCTATTTACTTAATTTAAATTATAGTAGATTGGAAATAATAAGCGTTAATAGCAAATTTTGACCATTACAACGCCCGGCTGTCCCTCGAAAATTGTGCAATCCAAACGGAAAATTTTTATTTCGTTTATTTTTATTATTGTTGTTTTGAGACCAGCTCAAGTAATAATCTACTTGCAATTAATGTAGCTTTTCTCAAAATATACTACTTTTCCCGAGTTTAAGGAGTTTTAAAAACCACCCAGCAAATGGTTTAGACGAAGTAAACCATCGAGTAATGCTAATTAAAGCAATTGGTAGTTATTTTTAAAGGTAATTGGCCATCACAAAGCCAGGGAAGCTACAAGTGCTTCCAACTTGCCTAATCTTGGGTTAAGACAAAAATTAACCAAACTGATTTTGTTTAGAAATGTTTAGGATTTAAGATCTAAAAATCTAGACATAAATGTTATTAAGGTGTTAATGTTTGTATATAATGTTTTTTATCTTATTTGAGTTCAAATAGATAATGTAGCCTATATTTAATAATAATAAATTATTTTGATTCGTTGAAAGTGTTCTTATTGCCTTTTATTTCATTTTAATTTATAAACATGAGACCAATCTCTAATTATTACAGTAATTGGACAGTTATGACCCTCTATCCAAATTTATTTCAAAAGCCAAAAAATGTTTAAAAATATTATACAAATGTGTTAGGGAAATATTCCAATTTGTTTTTAATAAAATAAAATAAAACATGTCACTGACAAGAAAATTACACTAAAAGTTGAAGTTAATCGTGTTTTAAAAATATACCTGATGTGAAAGTAAGAATGAAATTAATTCCGAAAGAACCACAATCTATTAGAGAATACAATTCAATCGTTCATTTGTCCTAAAAAAAATCATGTCGTCTGGAAACAAAATAAAAGTAGGCGCGCGTCGCGATTTTCCCTATCCCGCCCATCTTAGCGCTGGCGTTCTTGCCTACCACGGGCTGCTCACAGCTACTCGCGGCCGGACCGAAAAACGGTTCGCTTCAACACGGGCGCGATCACTCCAGAAGTCTACCTCGATGGTCAAAACTAGTTACGACGCGTAACAAATGGATTAAGCAGAAACAGGTATTCAAACCAGTTTTTATATGCAACGTAATCCGGAAGCTAAAATAAAAAACTTAACTTAATTATTACCAAGTGTTGATGATTCGACACCGGAAGTCAAAAGGTTCTTCCAATTGTACAATGTTGGGCAGTTCTTGTACAGACAAACGCATGTCGCCGTACTCTGGGGCCTGTCAACATTTTCTAGTTAAACATTACAACCACTACTGAAATATTTCAACATTAGAATCATAGTAAATTTACTTCAGTCTAAAATTGCAGATCCAATGTAACACAGGTAAGATGGGCTTTGAGCATTTGAGGACCAACGACACTCACTATTATAGCTATTCATGTTAGACTGAGTGGTCATAGTACCTGTCCACTATTTAAAAGGATGCAGTTGTGGGTATAATATTCATGTCAGACTGAGTGTTCATAGTGCCTGTCCACTATTTAGAAGGATGCATTTGCAGGTATAATATTCATGTCAGGCTGAGTGGTCATAGTGCCTGTCCACTATTTAGAAGGTTGCAGTTGCAGGTATAATATTCATGTCAGGCTGAGTGGTCATAGTGCCTGTCCACCATTTAGAAGGATGCAGTTGCAGGTATAATATTCATGTCAGGCTGAGTGGTCATAGTGCCTGTCCACCATTTAGAAGGTTGCAGTTGCAGGTATAATATTCATGTCAGACTGAGTGTTCATAGTGCCTGTCCACTATTTAGAAGGATGCATTTGCAGGTATAATATTCATGTCAGGCTGAGTGGTCATAGTGCCTGTCCACTATTTAGAAGGTTGCAGTTGCAGGTATAATATTCATGTCAGGCTGAGTGGTCATAGTGCCTGTCCACTATTTAGTAGGTTGCAGTGTTGCAGGTATAATATTCATGTCAGGCTGAGTGGTCATAGTGCCTGTCCACCATTTAGAAGGTTGCAGTTGCAGGTATAATATTCATGTCAGACTGAGTGTTCATAGTGCCTGTCCACTATTTAGAAGGATGCATTTGCAGGTATAATATTCATGTCAGGCTGAGTGGTCATAGTGCCTGTCCACTATTTAGAAGGTTGCAGTTGCAGGTATAATATTCATGTCAGGCTGAGTGGTCATAGTGTCTGTCCACTATTTAGAAGGTTGCAGTTGCAGGTATAATATTCATGTCAGACTGAGTGGTCATAGTGCCTGTCCACTATTTAGAAGGATGCATTTGCAGGTATAATATTAATGTCAGGCTGAGTGGTCATAGTGCCTGTCCACTATTTAGAAGGTTGCAGTTGCAGGTATAATATTCATGTCAGGCTGAGTGGTCATAGTGCCTGTCCACCATTTAGAAGGATGCAGTTGCAGGTATAATATTCATGTCAGGCTGAGTGGTCATAGTGCCTGTCCACTATTTAGAAGGATGCAGTTGCAGGTATAATATTCATGTCAGGCTGAGTGGTCATAGTGCCTGTCCACCATTTAGAAGGTTGCAGGTATAATATTCATGTCAGACTGAGTAATCATAGTGACTGTCCACCATTTAGAAGGTTGCAGGTTTATTTTTGGCAAAGACAGTATTTTTTTGGAGAGTTGTAAAAAGGTTTGGCTTTGCCTCACACAAGAACCTTGAATGCACCAGAAAGTGTCACGTTGGACTGACCATAAAATTAGAGGTCTGATGGCTAGGATTTTTTACATGGGGTCAAAATGTTGACATTTGGGTCTCTGGCAAAAATTGGGTTGCTTTATCAAATATTGACTAAACAAATATACTAATTTATTGCTAAGCCGTACAATTGCTAAATATTACAAGGTTGCTGTGAAATTCTGAATATCTCTTGCAATCACGGAGACATCATCGTCATTCACGTTTGTAGCAAAATAGAAATCCTTTGATTGCCCAATCTTCGCATATGCTTTCTGCTACCGGAAGAATAAAAGTTTGGATCTATAGTTTAGTCACTTGTTAAACTCTAATTTAAGTAACCCGACTGTTGGCCCTGCCCAGGAAGAAAATTTTGGGGACCGGCAGACTCCTACATAAACTGTACAGTACAGCCAGGCAAACTTGACACTCGATAACTAAGCAGTTTTAAAGCAATCCCAGCAAGAAACAGTTTAGAACTGAGCAAACCTGTCAAGAGTTTGTAACTTTTGTCCACAAAAAAACTTGTTCGCGACCTAAACAAGCAGGGAACTACAGAACACCTAGATTCAATAATTTTACGGTCCATTTCTTCCTTCAATTAGAGCTAGAGCTGCTTGCAGACATTGAGTTATGTATACTTGATGATAGGAGCCCTATTCAGTCCATTTCATAGTTATTTCATAAAAAATATGTTTATTCTATAACAAGTTAAATTAATGTATTTTCGTCATACTGCAGCAAAAACAGCGTTTTTAATGCATGTGTTGCGGGTATAAGTAGTCTAATTTCACATTATTACTCTGTAGAGTTAAAAGCGTTTTAGCCCCTAGGGAGTAAAAATCAGCTGTTATCAGCTCAGTTAGTTGTTAATTTTGATTGTAAACAAAATTATCCAATTTTGATGAAATTTGGAACTAATGTATAACCCTACGTTTATTTGAATGAGTTCACAAACCAGCATGACTTGACTATGGTAATAGGGTTTTATGAGTTTTCCTATTTAGACCCTCAAAACGTAAAATTTTGACTAAAGCACTTTGTGAGAAAAAACAAATCATTTAACATAATTAATATAATTGAAGCTTTGTTACTTGTTATGTGCAAATATTTACGGAGAAAATCCAAAAGAAAAAACTGCAATTTAAATATTCCCATGTCATTATTATTGAGAAACTGTTGTAGTTTGCTTGATTATGAATATTTATTTTAATCAAATTTGGAAAATTAATTATTACCAAGCTATAAACATTTTGCTACAAAAATACACTTTAATCATAACATTCCTTGTAGCAGCAAACCTAAGTACTTATTAAAACTAATGTTATTCATATAGTGAATAAATCTGCCATGTTTGAGGAAATATTTTAGTGAAAGTATCAGGCAAATTGAAATTCACCCAGTCAGCAGTTTTGCTGCGGTGGGGATATTTCCCAATGGCATTTCAAACCCCTGCACCCTTCAAGTCTACATTTGATTGCTACTGTACCATTCTCTGCAGCTGAGAGGTCTGCAGTCGACCACGCTCGCCCAGGTTGGAGCGCCACACAATGTCTAGTTTGCCGATGTTGGTCGCCCCGCTCAGTAGCTTCAGGTCCTCAGTCAAGGAGGCTTGAGGCCGCAGACAATACAGGAACTGTCTACTGGCGTTGGCCGGAACACAGTTCACCGGGCCAAACACGGACTCGCCATTCGTCTTAGTGTTTAAAGCCGTTACTGCAAAATTTTCAGTTATTATCCTAAAAATTTATTTTGTTTTAGATAGTTTACAAGAAAGACCAATATATCGGTGTTGTGATGTTAGGTGTTCAGATTGTATTCAGATTTAAAAATTGTTCAAATTAGCCAGAAATTCAGTAAAATTTAACAAAAGATAAAATAAAACAATAATCACAGCGGTACCATGGATCATCTTTCCCAATCGCATAAATATCCTTTATTATCACCGAGATCTCATTTTTCTTACTAAACAAAGACCTTGAAAGAGAACTAACGGAATATAATTAAGATATAACTGAAAATTATAATAAGAAAAATCTTTGCTGGCCGTGGTTATTCTAGGATATAGTAGCCTAAATACTGTATGTATAAAATCATAATCCTTATTTTAAGTATTGCTTTAATTAATTTTGTAAGACTCAATTGTAGTTATTTTTAATGTTGTTCTATAATTTCTTGGAGTGATGTGTGTAACTGATGTTGTATAATTATATTATCCTAAGAGATGAAAAATCAAAAATGTGGAATGTATTTTTAGATATTAATAATATGAATAATTTAGGTTAGGTTGGACTCTATTCTTTGTAAACAATTTACATGTTAAAGAATAAAGAAGTTTTAAATTGAATTGAATTGTCATTTATGATTGGACCATAGACTATTAGGGATTATTCCAAATTTCCTGGTTCCATAAAAAATCTACGTACAATTCACAGACATTTTTCTGGTTATCAAAATTCACGAACTATCACAGTAAAAAATACCACCGATGCAACAAACCTGCCGACTAAGCGAATTTCCAATAGCTTGATTGGATTTTCACAGTAATATTTCCATAGTCATGTCAGAATAATCCTATACTTAAACAACATTAGGTTTAACGAGTACTTCGGGTTGCTGCTAAGGAAGAATAATAAAGTGTTTTTATAGAGAAATATTATACTGGTTTGCAAACTCGTTCAAATAAACGCAGGTTTGTACAAGTTTGTATTAAATTTCATCAAAATAAGATGGATTTTTTTTATCATATCTACGCCAGTGGCATTTTTGTAATGAAGTCAAACACTTTTAAGGGAAAGCAGTCCAAACCCATTAAAGTTTTGTAGATGTGCCGGGAAATAATAAAAAATAAAAATAACTCTATTTTTGATAGAGTTTTCGTGCTGACACACGCACATATGAATTTATGTATGTATATATATATATATATATATATATATATATATATATATGAATTTGAACAGATGTTTTTGGCCTCTTGGAACAAAACAAAAAAATATATCGGTCCTGGGTCCAGGTCTTACTATAAGACCCACGGCAGCCCTAATAGCTTATTTCTTACACGGGAAATTTGCTGAAACTAAGGGAGAAAATATAATCTAAGACTGTGGGTGGCTCATTCAACTGTGTACGATTATATAAAGTGCAAAGTTACAAATAATATTTAAAAGATACCATTGAACAGATGAGATGATTCCAAGGTGACCTTCTCCAAACTGATTGGTCCAGAAGTGATGTTCTGCACTTGGGCTTCTAGGTAAACTTCATCCGACTGAAATCAAAGTGAGGAAAAATTTTAAGAATTTAAAATATAACTGTCACTAGAATTTGGCTTTTGACACGAGGGTTGTAGTGTCTGTCAGAAATATTCTTTCTACAGTCAGTGTCTTTGGACACTGTGTTATTAAGACGAGACACTTTTTTTTTAAGGGTTGGTACTAAATTTGGAAAAATAAAATTCTCACACTTTTCCAGGTTTTCCAGACTGATATTATACTTTTTTTCAGGTATACCGTAAGTCGAAATTGACTAATCAAAATCAAGAAATATTCGAAAAAATGTAAATATTTTTATACTCATTTAATCACTTGCAAATACAAAACTTGTTTCAAACTATACACATATCAATTCGTCTCTCATACTGATAACTAACTATCGATATAAAAATGTGCATCAGTGCTTGCTTATGTCGTTCTTTTTGACATTGGTCATCTCTGAAAAAAACATGTTAAGAGAAAAATGTAGAATATCTGTAAAAAGGTAGTATTTCAGGAGAAATTCCAGAATCTTTTCATAATTCCCTGACTTTTCCAGGTTTTCCCTGACCGTACCAACCCTGTTTTTGTGTCTCATTCATTCAATAAACTATGTTAGCATAAGAAATTGGACATGTAAATTACATCCTGGCATGGAAGCAGTTAGTTAATTTGGTATTATTAATGGTGACAGAATTAACACCATGGTGTTCAGTGTTCCATGAAAGTCAAATTCAAAGACAATTCCCAGATTTTCCAGGTTCAAAAATAAAAAATGCTCAAATAAAAATATTGCTTAAAAAAACTCACCTATTTGTACCTACATTATAAAGTGTTCAATGGACCTAAATCAATCTCAATTCAAGAAGATTAAAATCTATTTAATCTATGGCACCATGTTGTTGGAAACCCATGATCACTTCACACAGTTATAGCAATAACTGTTATGATTTTTCTAACCGCAGGGACATCCGTGACAGTTTACCGCGATCGCAGCAACATCTGCGATAAGTTATTATGATCACTCATTTTTTGCGATTTTAATTCTTACTTGACACAACAACGTGAAAAGAGAACAAACAACAATTATTTTAACTGTTTTAACTAGCAATTATTCAAAATCTAAAAATCCCCGTACCATACAAAATTCACTGATTTTCCTGATTTTTTTCCAAATAATCAAACAAGATAAAATTAAAATTAATTACGTCATTTGAATACCTCCATGGTGAAATCAATAAGTAAAGCAGATGTGAGGAAACAAGTTACAATATTAAAGTACGTGCTTGAAAGCAAGAAGATGTGAAATTTAGAATCTTAAATACTAATTAATTAACACATTCACCAAATATCTCTATGTATCTACAAAACAAATGAAAAAATAATTGGTTCAATTTCAAGACAGTAAAAACATAAATTATTACCTGGCTATTATGGCAAATATTTAACAAAATGTATCCATTTTAAAATATAAAATAAAATAGATAGACTAAAGAAAAGAATATATAATTTTATTCCAGTCTGCAGTTAAGTATCAATTGCACTGGTCATACATAATATTTAAGTATCAATTGCACTGGTCATACATAATATTACAGAAAAATTTTTTTTATAAATAATATAGGCTACCTACATAAAATCGATCAGTAAAATGTTAAAATACAAACTTAAAATCAAACTAAAATGGAAAAGAATGTGACTTACAATCAGCTCCTTAAAAGATACATGCAGAAGGTCACCATACAGCAATTGGGCATGCAAACAAAAATCAAAAATGTGTGCCAAAAGATAAGTGTGACTAGAAATATAAAATAAAATAATTATAAAGAGGACAAAAAAGTGGCTAGTAGTAGACCTATCTATACCATTGAGCAAAATGTACTTATTGAAAGTAATACTAAAGCAAGCTGCAAAACTTGAACACCAGTTTGTATGTCTAAGTGTTGAAAAATGTATTTGATTGAATTTTAATTTTAGCCTTCTAAACATTAAAAAACTATGAATTAATGTAATTATTGTATTTTTGCGATCTAAAACGTTGCGGTGTGGCAAATAACTTTTACTCACATAGAGATCATCCTTAGACCAAAACTAAGATGTCTTCTTGTTGCTTCATTATTAAAGACATTCAAATGAAGCAATAAGAAGACATCCTAGTACTGGCCTTAAGATGACTTGTATGTGAGTTGAAATAAATAGTTGCCATACCTTTCAGATCGCATATATGCAGGTAACTACACAAATTTATAAGGTTGAAATAGCAGTTTACGTGAAGATAGTCTTTACGACACTCGTAGAAGAAGGGTCGTGCATTAAAAACTTCTAAGAGTGTCGTAAAGACTATTTACGCGAGTTGCGTACATGACTCTTTTAAAAATACTAACAAACACTACTCATAACTTCCAAGAGAGGTTATGTTTTTATTTATAACCTCTCATTGCTACTGATAGTGATGCAACGACTCATTGTATTAAACCACTCCCACTCATTAACAAAATTGGTCTTAACAGCTGATATGTTGACATTTGAAGCATTGCAATTTTACTTCTTTTCTATCAATTCTTGAACCTCATTGGTCCGCTTATAGTGTTGTAAAGTAAGGGTAATTTCCAGTTAAAGGGAAAATTCATTATTATAGATGATTACTTTTGATATATTGATATTTTTGTTTTCCTTTACGATCTATATTCCTTCCTGATTTAATATCTTCAATTCAAATTAAACTGTTCCAATCTAACCTAACATAACTAACCAAACTTGCTGTAACATTTCAAAATTCTGTTTGATAACAGAAAAGGCACGTGGGAAATATCAAACGGAGTTATGAAATGTTACAGCCTGTACAGAACAGTTAGAACAGTTTTATTTCAATATATTTTTTAAAATTGTTTGTTGATACTAAATAATAAGTATTTATTTATCGTAGTTGTCAGCTGATATGTTTCAATTAGTTTATAGTGATATATTGGATCGAATAATAAAATATCGATATATTAGAAAATTGTTGATAATTATGAATGTTTTCTTTAGGCCTAACAGGAAAGTACCAAAGTAAGTAACAATGCTGTAAAGTGAATCTTTTCAATTCTAAGAACTGAATTGAAAAGGCTAGTTTGAATAACGTCCAAAAAACGGTTGTAGGTAAAATTGTTTCCAGTTTAATTCTGAACCCAACTGTCTTGTTACTGTTGATCCTGACAAATTAATTTGTTGGACGTTATCAGAAAACATCTTATAAAAGACAGTTCTACCAACCCACATTCATTCTTTCGGCATGATTTCTGAAAAATATGTCCACCATATTTAAAACAGATCGCTGTGTTATAGATAGAAAAACTATAAATTATTTTCTGTGAAACTTAATGAACTTAGTGAACTTAGTGAAACCTCATTACTACATACACAATATCAACACTACCTTCACCTTTAAGCAAGGAAATTGATTAATTATAATAATACTTTCAACCTTTTTTGTTAGAGTTAAATTCTATGCGGCAACTATTTTGTTGAAGATACAAAGCAATCAAGAAATTAAACCAAACTACTACGGTACCTCAACCAGGATATTCAGTTGGTTTATTGATGCCAGTAGAATGAGTTTGTAAACTCATTCTATCTAATTTGCAGGTAACAAAATTAATCTGTTGAAAATTGAAATTACTTCCCCACTTAGCTTGTAAATAGTCCTGTGGGGTTAACAATCAGTAGCTTACCTCTGCAGTGTAAAACTTTGTTTTCACATCTAATGGCTTGACCACTTGAAACTTGAAGAACTTTCTAAACGAGAGTCTGTTACTGGTCAGGGATTGGGGAGAGTAGCTCACTTCACACACAAGTCTGTAAACACGACAAAGTAATTCATTCTTTGGTAACGAAAAGTTAATTAGAGGAACCATAATTGAACCATTCCAATAACTACCATCCCTCCTCATACAACACTGAAACTCCCAAACTCCCTGTAGAAAATAGAGCTTAGAACCTAATAAAATAAACAGTAGGCCTATCATTAATCAATTTTCAAAGCATTGGGGGTTGTATAATTTTGATAAAAGTTAGAAGGATTGTAACATACTACATTTTAATTGAAATCGCCTGAGTCGTTTTTATGAAAATACGACTTCTCTGTTATTTTAAGGGTTTGTATGGGAAAATCGCCAGATAAAATCATAATGAAAAAAAAACAACTGGAGATATAATGGATTAGTACTCAATTACCAAATGTCATCCAAATCGGACCACAGGTACGGTCTGTAACTCTGTACACATCCACACACAACAGATATCCATTAGAAAAACACTATTTAGGGTAAGGGTACCAAAACTCAAATTCAAAGAGAAATAATACTTTCTCCATACATCTACTGTGTTAAGTGCCCTAGGGATGGACAAGTCTCGAAATTTCGGGAAATTTTCAGGAAATTTTAAATCTCGTTACACGAGACAAGATTTCTTTTTGGCCGAGATTTTTATCGAGACAAGAATAAAAATAAAAAAAATTTAAAACGCCTGCAGAAAGTCAATGCAATACCCGCAATACAGGAGCGTGTTGTAGTTGCGTTTCCTTTGCGAAGGCGTTCTTATTTAATTAATTCTTTAAATGTAAATATTACTTTAATTATTTTAATAATATTACTTTAATAACATTTGAAAAGTTTTGTTAAGTGTAAGCAGTGTGAGGAATGTTTTAATACTATAAAAAGTCAAAACAAGTAACTATTTTATAAAAATTAATATTGCTTTTATTTTATAATTTATTTTATTTTAGGATAAGTTTAACTCTATCCTAACTGATATCACTATGTTTCCTAATCGTAGGCATTTTTAATAAGTTAGGCGTGATTAATAAAAAATGTTATGCTGATGTTTTTTAATAAAAGATTGTAAATATTCTTGCCTATTATCATTATTTTTGTATGTTAACAGTCATCTAACAATGTTACAAAATCAGGTAAAAATTTTGAACGTGCATTTCCCGTTGTGAATGAGAAGGGAAATCCCGTCTCGATCTCGTCTCGAAATTTTATGAGAAATAAAAAATCTCGTCTCGTCTCGTCTCGAACTAAAAATTCAATCTCGTCCATCCCTAAGTGACTTACATGTGAGTTCCGATCTCCTTGACTTCGTGATGTATGACCTCGTCCAGATTGTGACCAGGCTCCAAGTCCCTGGCTACTGAGTCTCAATAATACTTTCTCCATACATCTACTTTGTTAAGTGACTTACATGTGAGTTCCGATCTCCTTGACTTCATGATGTATGACCTCGTCCAGATTGTGACCAGGCTCCAAGTCCCTGGCTACTGAGTCTCAATAATACTTTCTCCATACATCTACTGTGTTAAGTGACTTACATGTGAGTTCCGATCTCCTTGACTTCGTGATGTATGACCTCGTCCAGATTGTGACCAGGCTCCAAGTCCCTGGCTACTGAGTCTCAATAATACTTTCTCCACATATCTACTTTGTTAAGTGACTTACATGTGAGTTCCGATCTCCTTGACTTCATGATGTATGACCTCGTCCAGATTGTGACCAGGCTCCAAGTCCCTGGCTACTGAGTCTCAATAATACTTTCTCCATTCATACATCTACTGTGTTAAGTGACTTGCATGTGAGTTCCGATCTCATTGACTTCGTGATGTATGACCTCGTCCAGATTGTGACCAGGCTCCAAGTCCCTGGCTACTGAGTCTCAATAATACTTTCTCCATTCATACATCTACTGTGTTAAGTGACTTGCATGTGAGTTCCGATCTCATTGACTTCGTGATGTATGACCTCGTCCAGATTGTGACCAGGCTCCAAGTCCCTGGCTACTGAGTCTCAATAATACTTTCTCCACATATCTACTTTGTTAAGTGACTTACATGTGAGTTCCGATCTCCTTGACTTCATGATGTATGACCTCGTCCAGATTGTGACCAGGCTCCAAGTCCCTGGCTACTGAGTCTCAATAATACTTTCTCCATTCATACATCTACTGTGTTAAGTGACTTGCATGTGAGTTCCGATCTCATTGACTTCGTGATGTATGACCTCGTCCAGATTGTGACCAGGCTCCAAGTCCCTGGCTACTGAGTCTCAATAATACTTTCTCCATTCATACATCTACTGTGTTAAGTGACTTGCATGTGAGTTCCGATCTCATTGACTTCGTGATGTATGACCTCGTCCAGATTGTGACCAGGCTCCAAGTCCCTGGCTACTGAGTCTCAATAATACTTTCTCCATACATCTAGGCTACTGTGTTAAGTGACTTACATGTGAGTTCCGATCTCCTTGACTTTGTGATGTATGACCTCGTCCAGATTGTGACCAGGCTCCAAGTCCCTGGCTACTGAGTCTCAATAATACTTTCTCCATTCATACATCTACTGTGTTAAGTGACTTGCATGTGAGTTCCGATCTCCTTGACTTTGTGATGTATGACCTCGTCCAGGTTGTGACCAGGCTCCAAGTCCCTGGCTACTGAGTCTCAATAATACTTTCTCCATACATCTACTGTGTTAAGTGACTCACATGTGAGTTCCGATCTCCTTGACTTCGTGATGTATGACCTCGTCCAGATTGTGACCAGGCTCCAAGTCCCTGGCTACTGAGTCTCAATAATACTTTCTCCATACATCTACTGTGTTAAGTGACTTACATGTGAGTTCCGATCTCCTTGACTTCGTGATGTATGACCTCGTCCAGATTGTGACCAGGCTCCAAGTCCCTGGCTACTGAGTCTCCTTGGTGTCCAGTGAGCGGGATACGGAGAGAACTTGTCTGAAGATCAGCCTGCCAGCAAAACATTCTTAACTTTAATATCAACCTTACTAATCTAGTGTAAAATAATACAGTAGAGCACGAATCATCCAATTATCCATCCGAAACAACAGATAACAAAAAGGAAGAAGGAATTTTAAAAAATTAAATCGGGTGGCAATCACAAATTTATGTCCGCTGCTCAAATGTCTACAAGAATAACTTTTTGTCTACCATGACCGTGTGCACCCTTATGACTCTGTTCCAGTTTAAATTTCCGGTTCCTGACGGCTTTTGTCGGTGACAGTTTGTACGCTATTGCGTAGTGTTTTTTAAGTAAGGGCCTTTTAAGTAAGTTTGCTTGTAAGTCGCAACGAGGTTCCTCACCACTTCTGGCATCATTTGTGAACAGAATGACACAACTTGCAGCTTACAATCTAAACTTTCAGTTTACAATAGAAACATAAGTCAATAATAAGATAAATCTTCTAGCGGAAAGTAAATAAAAGAAACGTTTTATAACACTTAAAACATAATATTTACGCTTATACTGATACTCACAAGATGGTAAGTGATAATCGATTTCGATTGGACACAGACCCAAAAGGCGAATGGGCGAATGGGCCCATTCGCCTATTGGGTCTGATGATGATTGAAGAAGTTATTTAAATTTTCTAGATATGACTATTGAGAAGGATAATAGTAAACTAAACTTTAGTATTTATAGAAAACCCACGTCTTCAAACCAAACAATACATGCCTTGTCATACCATCCTTTTACTCAAAAAAGCGAAAGGGTTAATAATTTTGACGTGTATGATTCCAAATACCACTTTGCTGTATTTTATTTTTTCTACAACATAATAGATAATCCTTTATTACCTTCAATGTAACATCTTTGGCAGATTGAGTGCTATCGTTGTGTACACAAATATAGCTTGAGAATGTCTCACCCAAGTAAATGTTTCTGAAATCAAAGACAGCATTACATCACTTTTAGCCAACACATTTTTAAAATAAGTAAAATAATAAAAAAAAAAAAAAAATTACATCTGATAACAAGACAAATCTCTGATGGAAAACTTGTCACAGAGATAGTAGTATGTTTTCTGTGACACAAGTTACAATTCGACAACATTGGTTAAAAAGATAAGAGGTAAGACCTCACATAGCCAGTAGGTCGTCCAATCAGATGGATGAGCAGAATAGTAGAGCGACCAATTAGATTTAGGCAGAAATAATATGCCGCCCCCTGTAAAATATCCTAAATTTAATTATATCAACAGCCTGAGTCTAATGGTAATTTAAAGTGTAAACAGAGTAAAACCAGCTTCTATATTTGAGGAATGAGAATGTAACCTAGAAAAATCGGTACTTACAAATTATACCGACCACACCTAATAATGTAACGTAACTTAACCTAAGGGTGGTTAGGTTAGGTTAGGAGGATTTTTGATATAAACAAAATTATCGAAATCTTGGCATTTCTTAAATCTTAAAATTTGGAAATCAATTTATTGGTGATGTTATTGATATAATAATTATTACCTTAATTACCTCCTTTGTCACCAAGACCAGCGATGCCGGATAGGTTGTGTCAATACTATTTACATCTATCTATAATATTAAAACGAAACAGTTTTTTTTATTTCACGATTCTGAATCAACCACTCGACGGATTTTCATGATTTTTGTGTTGAAAGAAAGATAATTTTGAGAACTAGGGAATGTCGAAGCCATAATTTTAGTTTAGGGTCCCAGTTTTTTAGAAATTAAGTTTTAGTTTTTAAAAAGTCTAGCAGCCGACGATAAGATTCTAAACTAGCTTTTGGCATAAAATTATTTGCTTAACATAACAGCTGTAAACATTCAGCTTTTGTGTCAGAAATTCCGCATTTGGATAAAAATGTAAAGACATACTTAGGGTTGACTTATTTATACTATGTGTAATGCTAATCATTGATACGTTCAATTCTTCTGCAAGAGGATGACAGATTATTTAGATATACATAGTAAAATACTAGCATGTTCAAATTATTTTTTAAGTAATCTTTGTAATCTTTGATTTGTTTTAGTGCAATATAATTTGTTTTAACTAACAGCTGGTTCAATATAAAAAATGTTCTATAGAACTATGAAGTTATTTGATTTACTCTGATTTTGTCATTGATTATAAAAAAAGTAAGATTAGTATACAACCGAGATAAGTAACACCATCGATGTATACAAGTCAAGGCTCTGTTCACGAGTCTTAAAAAAAGGATATGCAAATTATTTGACTGCTCAACCTTTTGAGGAAAGGGTAGGAAAATCACAATTTTTATATGTTTTAATTCATCTTGATAGCTTTATGTTTACAATCAATGTTTTTGAATGCTTAAACTTTGTTTGGATTAGGCCCGGAAATATTGATGTCATAAAAAGGAGATCAAGAATCATCACAAATCATGGTTTTAAATTACCACTACAACCTCAGACGGGTTTTATGCAAAGATATACAGATGAATGACGTAGATTGAACACAACGTCATCATTGACCTAAGATACTGCAATTAGATTAACCATACTTTTATGAACTCTAAAAAGTTGTTTGGCGTGTGTTTGTTTAGTTGTGTTTACGTTTGGTGGCGCTGATGTATGCAAAATATCACTTTTATTTCAACTGAATATTTTATAGTTTAAATAAATGAATATGGGGAATTACGATGTACATTGATTCAATGAGGGTGGTTTAATTATCAAGGATATTAGAACTGATAACGGTATGGATTAGGTACGTCACTAGCTTTACTAGCGTGTTAACTTTTTAAATTCCTTCAACCTGTGACTCTTTTTTCAAATTAATATTATTTTATTTTTGACTCAGCTGTTTACAAAACAAACTATATGTTGTTGTTTTTACTTTACTTTGTTTAAACTTATTTGTTTAGCAATTGATGCAGTGAAATTGATATAAATGATATACTTGTGTGGACGATTCGTTTTATGATATCAGGACTTCAACGTTGTATTATGTGTACTGTGAATTTTATTGGATGTTTTCGTTTTATTTTATAGAGTTTCTTTTCAGACCTACTGGAAATTGTGTATATTATGAGAAATTGTTTTGTGGTGATATTGATTATGGAAGAGGCAGGTATGCGATGGAAGGTGATATCGTTGACTAGGCCTTTACACTTCTCAATTGATAATTACTCTTTCTACTGTAGGCTGCAATAACATTTCTTTTTATACGTGTAAGCTATCTGTTCTGAATTATACACAGTTTTACATTACTACTCCCGTACGTAGGACGGGCTAACACCTCGTATTACTAAAAACAAAACTTTTCTCTTTAGATAAAATTTTATGTCATGGCGGTGGATACACCCATACTTTCAAAAAAATCTTTCAGGCTATAATATGGCCTATCTTTTAGCCATATCTTCAGGGCAGTGCTAAATTTAGGAGCTTCCAGGTTCTTCAGTGTTTGGGGTAGACTATTGTAGATCCTGAGTGCCATGGTCGGGTATGAATTTTTTGTTTTTGAGAGTCTGCAGAAAGGGATGTCTATTTCCTTGTTACGCCTGGTTTGATGTGCATGTATGGTACTTCTTGTAGGGAAATTTAATAGGTTGTCTCTAACATGGACGGAACACAGAAGGATGTATTGGTTATAAACTGTTAGGACCTTTGTTTTCATGAAGAGCGGCTTACAGTGATCCAGTCTCTTACTAAAAGTAATCACACGAATTGCCCTCTTCTGGAGAATGAGGATATCCTCACAAGCAGGCGCGTGTCCCCATAGCATTAGACCATAGCTCAATACACTATGGAAGAGAGCGTGGTATATCACCAGCAAATAGTGTGGACTTATCATATGGGTGAGTTTTCTAAGTAGGTGTACAACTCTTGATAGCCTTGTGCTAACCGCATCTATATGCTTGGTCCATGTAAGTTTTTAGTCTATTTTAAAGCCAAGGAGAGAGACCACGCTATTTTCTTGGACATGCTTAGCTAAGGTGCAGGCCATCGCTTGTGTTTTGTCCTCATTTAGTTTTAGTTTATTGGCTGCAAACCATTGTTTGGCTTCATCAAACAGGACCTCCGCTGCATCAATCGCAAGGGCAGGGGTAGCACCAGACGAGAAGATAGTGGTGTCGTCGGCAAATCTGAGCGCGGTGCCATGGAGCTCAAATCATTAATGGCCAGCAGGAAAAGTGCAGGCCCTAAAACTGAACCCTGCGGAACGCCTTGATTTAGCTGCATGGTTCTGGACTGTGCACCACCTAGAGAGATGACCTGTAGCCTATTAGTAAGGTAAGATTTTAATGACCTGAGTGCAACGCTCCCCACTCCATAGCGTTCAAGTTTATCAACTAGGATGTTATGTGACATGCAATCGAACGCTTTACTTAAGTCACATAGCGTCATTGACAGTGATTCAGATGATTCGAAAGCTGATTGCACTTTACAGACAAGTTCTGACACAGCGGTCACTGTAGATCGATCTTTCCTAAAGCCATGTTGAAGATTTGAGAACAACATGCCTCTCTCAAAGAAATCCACCAACTGGGTTTTCATTATAGCCTCCAGAACCTTACCAAACACAGGTATCAGCGAGATGGGCCTGTTGCTATTTAGGTCTGATGTTTCCCCCTTTTTGTACACAGGGACGGTACGGGCCATCTTTAATATGTTGGGAAAGACACCTACTCTCAGACATTGGTTGAGTATACTGGCTAGTGGCTCTGCGATTTCATTTACTATGGCCTTCAGGACTATTGTGGTCATACCATATACATCTTGGCTTTTGGATGATTTAAGCCTGGACACAATCCTTATTATGTCCCTTCGGTCAATAGGTTGCCATACGTAAGTACAAAAAAATCTGTATTATATCTTGAGGTAAAGGCCTTTGTAACGAGGGCCGATCTGTTGCTCAACAAATTACTTTGTTGTCAGGCCACATAACTGGCTTTTTCTAAATTAAAGATATAAAATTACGAGTGAATAGAAATATATATAAATAACTTTATTAAAAAGTTATTTCCTCAGCAGTGGTGTTGGTCGTCATGTAAGTGCTACAGTAAGTTAGAACCTCGATAACAAGACTCTCATGGGTATTATAAGACTTGTTAAATCAAGATTTACTTCTTATCGAGGTTTACAACAACAAGTGATCAGGGGTAAAATGAATTCAAGGGAATTTAAAAATGGCACTTGTTATCAAGGGTGACTTGTTATCGAGCGTCTCGTTATCGAGGTTCCAAAACTTAGCGGTAGATCTTGATTTGTCTGCCTGTTTGTCCTCCTATGTAATATCTTATCATATTTGTGTATATCTTATGATAGGAGTTTTCATGTATAAATATTTTATAAAAACATGAAAACCCCTATGAAACAGGTTGAGGCCTATTCTCGAACTGTTGTGATGAAAATAGCATTATAATGGTAAAAATTGTACAAGCATGAGGATGAATTAAGAAAAGAGTATTTTAAACTATAAACCTACCCAAAACTTTGTGGTAGTAGTAAGAACTGTCCTATGGCAAATGACTCAGCTCCAGGAACTGCAGTTATGTCGTTTTTTAACTGGTTGTTCAAAACCATTCCAAGGAGATCAGTAGACTCTGTCTGTACACAAACTGGACTTGCTAATGTTGGTCTTGTTAGTCGCATAACTAAAAAAAATTAAAACTGCATTTCATGTCATAGAAAAGTAGCCTTCCAATAATAGATACACCAAGAGAAAAATTATATTTAGTAAGCCAGCCTACTTATATGAAAGTATATTGAAAACCAAGCTAGGAGAACAGCATTTTAAAACACAATTAGGTTGGAATGTAGTTGCGTTATCAATGGTTAGCAGAAGGTTCTCTTCTTGAGATGACACACAAAAAATTAATATTTAGTATACAAGTTATTAAATGAAATATATATATTGATATAAAAAATTGATATTTAGAACCGGTAGAGGTTGAAGCCAGCGCAACCCGACCGTGTACTGCCATGGAAGGGGGGGGCATGGTGTTTAGAGGCATAAATAATAAAGCTTTTAAGGCTAGGCTAATGGAACACATCAACAAATTAGGACCATTAGAACCTCTTGGTGGAAGGACAGTTAAGGACGGTTACCTAATTAATTGTAAATGAAGAAGTTTTCTCTTAGTTTATCTTGATTACAGTAGTCGCAGCTAGTCTGGGCGCGCGGACCCGTTTGTACTAACCGTCCCCCACGCCAAAGCCATGAAAACAGCGCTGAGGCACTGAACAGCCCCAGAGAGCCGTGTGGGCCAGATGTTTTTGGAAATGGGCAATAAACACTCCCCTCTACACCCTCCGCCATAGCGCGGCCGCGCGCCCAGACTAGCTGCGACTACTGTACCTCATTCCTTTCTTCTTCACCATGACCAGATATGACAGATAGGTTGTGTCGTTTGGAATTAAATAAAGATAAAAATACTTAGGCTACCGGTACTGATACTTGTATCTTATTTACATATTATGTACATTTACTTATGGTGGTGTATCTAACCTCAATTTAGTTTAGTCTTTTGAAAAACTCGTTCAGGCTATAGAGTGGCTTTCTAACTAGCCATGTCGTCAAGGCAGTGTTAAATTTTCCTTGTTTCTAGGTTTTTTATGTCTTGGGGCAAATTGTTATAGCCTATAAATCTTAAGCACTATGGTCGGGAAAGCATTTTTGGTCTTGGAGAGCCTGCAAAAGGGAGGGAAGGTATATTTCCTCATTAGGCCTAGTATTATGTCTTGTTATATTCTGGTCGGAAAATTTTGGATGGTGATTTTGTACTAGGTAATGATGACATAGCAGAATAAAGTGGCTATAAAAGACAAACATAAGTTAACGCACAAAAAACATTTAACTTAGGTCTAACTGTTTTTTTTTGCGTTACCTATGTTTATGTATTTGTTTGAATGTTTTTTAACGACTCTATCATGGATGAAGATCAAACATTCTTGGTAGGAAATCACCTGACGATGCCTGAATAGGCAAAACATGTTGTGAGTTTATCTAAGTTACAACAACATTTGAACTGTCGACTTAAAGGTATGTACCTTATATTTGTCTAATTAAACAGTTCAGGGGCTACATCATGAATTATAAAAATAGTAAGTCCCTCATCAGATATTAAAACACTGAACTTCTAAATTTACATTTTCATTAGTGAAGCCACAGATGCTAGTGACTAAATAACACTGATGCATTGGTATGATATTAGTTTTAACTTAAAACGAGATTATGTTTAATTGAAAATGTAAATCTTTACTAGAAGAATAATGTAAACTAGGACTAACCTTTGAGTGCTAACAAGTGTTCAGGTTTTTCTCTTCCTTCCATTTTTCAAGATTGTATGTAGTGTTGTAAATAAGAAATTAAAAAATATGCACAATTTCACACTCTACAACTTCTTTGATCATTTGTTTTAGGCTACCAACTCAATAATTAGCCTATTATACAAATATTAGGCAGAGTTAAGGCAGGTTGACATAGACAGACGAAGATGAAGACGACAAGACGACAAACAAACAAAACAAAACTAAACGAAACGTCAAACAGCTGTCCTGCTGCTGAATCGCTGAATCCAGTGGTTAGGCTTAGGTCACGGACGCAATTACGTAGAGTTAGCATCGAGTATAGTTAGTTTTGAGATGTTTTAAGTCCAGGGAGCCGAAGCCCCACTGGATTCCTAATGTTCTGTAACATTGTAGGGTCCAATGTGATCGACATCTCAAATGACCGAAACTGAAATAGTCACATTTGACTGACATTATCATACAACTCCAGTTGTGAGCTTTGGTTATTGTTATGGTGGTAACCCATAAACAATGGAACCCATGGAAGGATAATAGATTAATTGTTATTCAGGCTTTCAAGTGACTTGAATAATTGAAGCGTTCGTAGCGCACATGTCTAGGGAGTAGAAGACGACTAGGCCCCTTTACTCCATCTCCGCACGGATGTTTTTGAAACACCTTACTCAGTTTGGCGATCCACCACCTTGTATATAGTATAAAGTGTTTTAAATGTGGTTTAATAGCGCAATTTATCCAGCTATGGCTGGGCAACGATGAAGGACCGGTAAAGGTAAAGGTAAAGGTTGAAGCCATCCCAGCCCGCGCGGCCGTGCACCACTGCCGTACCATGGTGAGGGGGGGCGTGGTTTTAGAGACTTACTTGATACTTGTAGGTATCCCATTAGTAGCACGGGTGTGCCATGGTCGTCAAAGTTTTGGCGTATTCTTGATTTAAAAACTCTTTTAATGAGTAGTAAGGCCTATATAGTTGTTAAATATTCTTTAAGCTTGGATTTAAACTTCTCCGCATCTTCAATTTCCCATAAGCCTGCTGGAATTTTATTGTATATTTCTATGCATGTACTGTAGGTCTTGGTCCATCTCTCACTAAACTCGATGAAACTTGCGGTACATGTAAAATTTCCTTCTGCCTCGTTGAATAGAGTTATGGATTTGTTGAATTTTCGGAAAATTTTCTGGCTTCCTTTTAACTGTCACTGCAGACTTAAGGATGATCAGAGCAGGCAGTGTGAGTATTTTCAGTTGTATAAAAATTGGTTTACAATATGATAAGTAAGGTTATCTCACAATTAATTGTTCTTACTATGCGTTTTTAAGCAAAAATATACACTCCGCCAAAGGACTATTCTATTCCCCCAAAATATCACACCATAATTCATTATGCTATGGAAGCATCCAAAATAAACTTTCAACAGTACAGCTTGATCAACTATCAATTGCATTGCAGCCTACGTACCATGTGACACAGAGCTTTCAGTCTTGCTGCTGTGGCATTCACTTGGTTCTGCCATTTTAAGTCACTGGCCTATTGTCAGACCAAGACAATAGTCTAGTCACTTAACAATAAACTAGACATACATAACTAGGTGTACAATGCAATTGTCTGCTTGCAATATTGAGCGGAGCTAGAATATTAATCCAATAATCTTCTAATGTCAATGCTACATGTTTCTCGTAAATGAGAAATGTATATACTTGGAGTATCCAATGTCAATATTGCATATTTCGTTCACGCAAATGGAATGTCTATTTGCAGTATTCAAAGTCAATTATTATAAGTCTGGTTCACGTAAATGAATTAATTGTGTACTGTACTTGATGGAACCATAAAGTCTATTTTGCATCTGGTTCTTACAAATTAAATGTCTACTTGCAGTATCTAATGTCAATGAGTCAATGTTATATTTGGTTTGCATACATAAAATGCAATGCATATTTGCAACGCCTGGTTCACTTAATTAAATGGAATGTCGGAATGCCTATTTACAGGTTCTTAAGTGAATGGTACGTCTTGTTCACGTAAACGAATTGTTTATTTGCAGTATCCAAACTTAATAGTACATTTGGTTCAGCGGTTCAGGTAAATGAATAGTCTACTTGCAGTATCCTGAATCAATGGTACACCTGTTTCACACAAATGAGAAGTCTACTAGCAGTATCCAAAGTCAAAGGTACGTCTTTTTACCTTCCCAGCCTTCCCATGGTTGGTTACTATGATTGTGCTAAATTTCGTGCAGATCACTTCAGCCGTTCAGGAGTATTAATTTGTAAAACCAAATCAGGAGTGTAGGCTAGTACACAAAATTCATAATATCTGATGAATTACAACTCATAAGCTTCGCTCCGCTCAATAATATTTTTTAAGGCTAATGGAACACATCCGACAAATTAGGACCGTTGTCATATTAGACATTTAGTTACTGATAACAGTCATGTAATAAAAACACCCCCACCGTAGCAAACCTGCATGTTAAAATGTGCATGCTTAAAAATATCAAATTTATTCCCCATTTAAATAGAATTAGTTTAACGCGTACTTAGGTTTGCAGCAACCGGGAGGGTAAAAGTGTTCTTTTTGTAAAATGTAAATAGTTTAGTAAAAAACAAATGCATCTTCCAAATTAAAAAAAAAAACGTGCATAACACAAGCAAACTACAACAGTTTACTTATTCTCCATAAGAATATGGTAACATAGGAATTTTTAATTTAAAATTTTGTTGGAATTTTCTCCGTAACCATTTGGCGCATAATAAAGCTTCAATACACTAAATTATTTGTGTTTAAGCTCTACGAAATGATGTGAAAAGAAATTGCTACATTTTATGTTTTTTTTTGTTAAAAATAAGGAATACCCATTTTACCCCACAAAACCCCCATAAAGCCCCGTTCCCATAGCCCGATCATGCTGGTTTGCGAACACTCGTTCGAATAAATGTAGGTTTACATGTTTATACAACATTTAATCAAAATCGGACCATTTTTGCTCGAGTCATCGTGTCCGAGCTAACGGACATTAATATTTATATATATATATATAAAACATATATAACATCCATACATACATATATATAACTTAAAGATACATATTTTAACAAAAATTAGCACTAAATCAACAAAAAACAAAAAGGTGATACAACTCATACAAACGATTTATATCATGCTGAAAATTAAACATTACGTGTAAAATTATTGCGTTGAGCTTAACAAAATATTTTAAAAATAATTTCCAAAAGATTGTTAAAGCAAGATTAAAACCGGAATCCGATCCTGTTTAATTATTCATGCCAGCACACAGGCGTCCTAATTAGGCCCTATTCACCTGAAAATATAGTCTCCATCTCGTTCTACTGCGTGTGTACGATTGAAATTCATTATTTTACATTTTAGTTTATTTTACTTTAATATAGATTATTACTGAAATTGAAATTCAAATTGATCATTAAATAACAACAAACTAATGTAATAATTTAATATTATGGAGTGCAAATGTAATTATCGTTAAGCATAGATGTAATATTCTCAAATAGTAAGCAATAATGTAATATTCATGTAGCATAGATTATTGAAATAGTTTCAACAATTACACTGTAATTTACTGTATTAACGTAGAATTCACTGTTAAAATTATTGCATAGAACGTCGATTAAACGTTATTGTTATTTTTTTAAATACCCAAAGTTAAAGCTGAACCAGTAGTACAATATTGACATTTTCCGGGAATAATACGTTAATAACCTTAAATTACCCAACGCTTCTTCGTAATCACATGATTATATTTTAAATAAAAAACAATGGATGATTACAAACCACTAAAAGTTGCTTACAATCCACGAAGTCTCAACCCACAACCTGGTTTTGCTTATTCCCTAAGATACAACATGAATCAGGAATTAACATTTGACGATTTCCTAGAATTATCTACATGCACTTAACACAGTAGGGACTTTCTCTATCCCTTTTTCTGCTGACTTACTTAACCGATGTTCACGATTGAGGTGTCATTCTTCAGTTTACAAGTGCACCTGTTGCTCGAATTCGAGCAGTTGCGAAGTATTACAGGCGTTATTTTGTTAACGAATAACAGTCATAATTTCCGATGACTTACAAAAAAATCGACTCAGAGATTATGGAAATACTCACGATGTACATAACAGTACTATATAATCAACATTTCTTGTAAATATCCTATCATTTTTCAAAATCAGATTTTAAGTATTTCTACAAATGTTTCCCAATCATAGCCGCATTAGGTTGTCCATAATAACGATTATAAATTCTAAAAAGAAAAACATTTTTTCTATTTCTACTATGTGGTGTTCTACGACTTTCCTATGTTTCTATAGTTTGCAAATCGACTCTTTCAATGATTGCTCAAGAAATGCAGCACAGTGTTAATTCAGTTTTATTTTTAGTATATCAAATTGTCCAGGCTTTATCGCTTTTTTATTGTAATACTAGCTGTACCCGCGGGCTTTGCCCCGTTAAACTTCACAAGTGAGCTCGTTCGCATGGCTCAATCACGTCCTGGTTGAAGTTCGTTCGCTACGCTCACTCACCTTTATGTTGGAGCTCGTTCGCTCCACTCACTTGCCTTCAGGTTAGCTCGTTCGCTACGCTAACTCGCTTCCAGGTTGAAGTTCGTTCGCTACGCTCACTCACCTTTTGGTTGCAAATTGGCTGTAGTCATAAATTAAAAAAAATAATAGTGCTGCACCCTGTTGGTAATTCTTGTAACTTTAATGCTATTGAACATCATAGAACAGAACCAACTTGTTTAATTGAAACAGCTATTAAGAAATTCTTTTTAAATATGAAAAATCATAAGGTTAACATGGGAAACTCCAGAGCCACTGGGGTGGAGCCCGAATGCCCGATAAGAATAAAAACTACTTAGTTTTCCTATTTAATGCCCAAAGAATCGGTGTACCGAATTCAGCCTCCTAGGTAAATGGGAAGTGGGAGAATTAGTGATGAGTGAGTGAGTGAGTGAGTGAGTCAGTCAGTGTGGGCTTTGCCTTTTATGTATTTAGATTGGAGCCAACCCAGTACATATCTATCTATCTATCTATATATTAATAGGCAAGCATGTTTCTTTAAAACCTTTTTTCTCAGCTCGTGTGCATCGCAGGGAAAATCTACGCATACCGTTAGAAAGATATTTTTCTGTAGGTGTGCAGAAACCATTTAAAAATTTAAATAGGCTCAGAAATAAGCACAAAAAATGAATTTGAAATTTGAATAAAATTAACATGGGCTTTATGGGTTGTCATGCTGGTGACGAAATAACAACGAAATATAAACAGAAAATCAAAACAAATAGAAGAAATGCCAATCACATGTTTTATTTACAGTGTGGGGTGAAAAAAGAGAAGTCTGTACATTATATATTTTTGGTCGAGTTTCGACCACTGGACGACCTCTAGTTTCATTTAAACCAAGCCATTAAATGTTTGTAGCACATGTTTCCTTAAATTGCAACTAAAATATTAACAGCAATTATCCAGCTGATCTTAATGTAAACAAAAATGTTCTTCATGAGGATAACATGAGAACTTCAAAAGCCACTGGAGCAGAGCACAAGGGAATTAAAAAAATGTAAGGACGGATTTCAAATTTATAAGTGTTTGAAAAGTAAAAGAATATTGAATATTTATTTCTGAATTTAAGTTTTAAACCATATTAATGCACAATTTGCGCATGGGCCCCCTTGTATGTTAATAATTACCTCCAATTACCTAACGCTTCTTCGTAATTGCATGATTATTCTCGAACAATCGAAAATTGGTTGATTACACCAACACAAGTGCCCAAAGCGCTGGAACGAGTGTGGGGAATAAAGGGCAATTAACCAAGGATGAAGGAAGTCTGCAAACCTTGGGACAACCTTGAACTTAGGGTTTAACTTTCACTGATCCTGGTTCTGGTCTCACTCGCTCTCTGGATATGATCCTGCTGTGGCCCTTGCTCCTGTCGTCCCTTGTGAACGGGTAGGTTATGTTTGTTTGCTTTATCAAAATATTTGTTTTAAACTATTTTAACTGTCCATCTAAACACGGTGTCTAACTAATACTTCCTTAAAGATTTGAATATACCTGAATAAATAAATAGAACATTAAGGAATACAATTTTTTAATATTAAATGTAAGACCGTAGAGCGTAAAAAATGGTTTACTTATTTTTTTACTGAAACATTTAAGATTTCAATTAATTTAGTTAATAAAATGTTGTTACGAAATATACTTAATTATCTTTTACTAGGCTGACATGTTATGCTTACGGCTGGGTTGAAAATAGAGTATAATAAACTCAAATACAAATTCTGTTAGGCATTGAAGGTCACTTTTATTTGGGGTTTGTTTGTAGGGCTCTAACTAGAGAGTTATTTGGGGTCTGTTTGTAGTGCTCTAACTAGAGACTAATTTGGGGTCTGTTTGTAGTGCTCTAACTAGAGAGTTATTTGGGGTCTGTTTGTAGTGCTCTAACTAGAGACTAATTTGGGGTCTGTTTGTAGTGCTCTAACTGGAGACTAATTTGGGGTTTGATTGTAGTGCTCTAACTGGAGACTAATTTGGGGTCTGATTGTAGTGCTCTAACTGGAGACTAATTTGAGGTCTGATTGTAGTGCTCTAACTGGAGACTAATTTGGGGTTTGATTGTAGTGCTCTAACTAGAGAGTTATTTGGGGTTTGTTTGTAGTGCTCTAACTAGAGAGTTATTTGAGGTTTGATTGTAGTGCTCTAACTAGAGACTAATTTGGGGTCTGATTGTAGTGCTCTAACTAGAGACTAATTTGGGGTCTGATTGTAGTGCTCTAACTAGAGAGTTATTTGGTGTTTGTTTGTAGTGCTCTAACTAGAGAGTTATTTGGGGTCTGATTGTAGTGCTCTAACTAGAGAGTTATTTGGTGTTTGGTTGTAGTGCTCTAACTAGAGAGTAATTTGGGGTCTGATTGTAGTGCTCTAACTAGAGAGTAATTTGGGGTCTGATTGTAGTGCTCTAACTAGAGAGTAATTTGGGGTCTGATTGTAGTGCTCTAACTAGAGAGTTATTTGGTGTTTGGTTGTAGTGCTCTAACTAGAGAGTAATTTGGGGTCTGATTGTAGTGCTCTAACTAGAGAGTAATTTGGGGTCTGATTGTAGTGCTCTAACTAGAGAGTAATTTGGGGTCTGATTGTAATGCTCTAACTAGAGAGTTATTTGGTGTTTGGTTGTAGTGCTCTAACTAGAGAGTAATTTGGGGTCTGATTGTAGTGCTCTAACTAGAGAGTAATTTGGGGTCTGATTGTAGTGCTCTAACTAGAGAGTAATTTGGGGTCTGATTGTAGTGCTCTAACTAGAGAGCTATCTGGGGCTAATATAAAAACCGTGCCAATGGCAGACATTATGTGCAGTACACAATTATTGCATTACTAGTGGCTTGTAGGGACATAAGTCCCTAAAAAGCTCAAATGTAAAACAACTTTTTGCAATACCGGTATTTAAACAAACTCAGAATAACATTAAATCTATGTGTCAGAATAGGCATCCCTACACCATATCTTTTGTGTAAAAACCAGTTTGTTGTTCTTCTTTGTTTGCTTTTGTTGATGTAATTTTCAATAAATAATTTGAATCACTCCAGTGGTTTAACATGAAAATGCAGCAAACATATCATTGTTTGTGAATAAATACTGGTTTACTAAGGTAGCTTTGGTCTTGTGGTTAATGAGGATAAATAAAAGCTTCCCTGTTTGGAATTTTAAAAATTCATTGCAGGTTCGCCTTCAGATGAATTGAAGACGCCTGCAATTTCATCTGCAGTAGGCTTATTATACCTACGACGATCCATATTTATCCTGTCTACAAACCTAAGTTCTAATTCACTGTCACCTTGTACAACCATTTCTTCCGAAGCTCTTTTGTAAATTTGTGCAAATGGATTTTCTAATAGAATTTCAGCTAGTTTTGACAATATTTCAGGTTTTAAGTCACTATTTTCTCGACGCCTTTGACGAATTTCTGTTGCTGTTGATGTGTCAATAATGTACAATTGGCCATACACGGGGTCTTCATCATGTTGAGGCAGCAAATCTGAGATTGAACGATAAATCTGTCCTTGAATTTTGAAACAGTATGGTCCTTTTCCTGGAAGCAAAAGCCATCGCACTGTTGCATTGTCGAATGAATTTATACAGTTGTGGGCTCTCTTCAAACAAACTTTTAAGTTCTACATTAGTTTTTGACTGAGGAAGGTTAATAAGTCCGTTATGGCAACATGTCATAAAATGATTATTCGTTAGTTCTTCTCTAAAATGAAGAGCACTACATTGAATGCACTCTTGGTCCAATAATCCTGCATCATGGATCTTCACATTTCTCTCGTCTACCATGGGTCTCCTAAAAAGGGGTTGTAACATATCTTGATTAAGTTCGTCATTATCTACTCTTGCTCTCCTACGCGCACTGTCATTCCTATGAACAGTTCCCCGTATTTGTGGTATTCCCCTGGCGTTCATATTAATTACAGTACTTATAATGAAAAGAATATATATCCAGCAGCCTACATACCAAAACATCTTGAATCCCTGGTGATTTTATAAAAGTATGATCGAATATGATTACTCTACGTTGTATATTCACTGCACTAAAAAAAATTACTTACGAAGGAATGCAAATACACCATTTTAGAACCAATAAAATTTATAGGTTATTTTAGTTGTATATATTTACACAACCTTAACCTTAAAATGTGTAGAAATATAAAGAAAACAACATCATTTAAAATAAACTTGAACATATGATTTAAAAATAAAAACAAAACAGAAGTTAGATTTAATTTCGACTCTTTGATTATTTATACAGAATATTTATTCTATGTCGTTTATTCCTTTAACACGACAATAACGTAAAAGCATGAAAAAATGAAACTTGAGTATATGATTTAAATATAAACAAAGAATGCAGACGTTTTTCCGACTAATCTTCAATATTTCAGTTTTATTATAGTATACATTTCATAGTTGACTGGCTAAAAGGAAACCAAATGCGTGTATTGATCACTGTTTTCAAATCTGTGGCACAGCTGTTTTAATTTCAAAAGATGTAAACAAATTAAACCCCATGTTGTTTTAATGGGAAAAGTTTTATTCTGTTGCGAATTTATGGTAAAAAAATAAGAAAAATGAATAGTTTTCCCTCAAAATTCACGTCAAGACCTTTAAAATAAGACCCCTCCCATCCTTCTACGGCCATCCAGTCACTCACAATTTCTTTACAAAAATTTGACTTACGGAATCCTACTAATATTATAAATGAGAAAGTTTAGATGTATGGATGTATGGATGTATGGATGTATGTTTGTGACAAGTGAACGCGAAAAATACTGGTCGGATTGGGCTGAAATTTGGCATGATGATAGCTCACATTCCCGATTAACATATAGGCATATTCTTATTTCAAAAATCCTTTCGGGCTCCGCCCCAGTGGCTCTGGAGTTTCCCATGTTAACCTTATGAGAAATGGAATTATTGAATCTTAACAGCTGTTTCAACTAAACAAGTTGGTTCTGTTCTATGATGTTCAACAGCATTAAAGTTACAAGGATTACCAACAGGGTGCAGCACTATTATTTCTTTTACATTTTTGACAACCGCTAATTTGCAACCAAAAGGTGAGTGAGCGTAGCGAATGAACTTTAACCTGGAGGCGAGTTAGCGTAGCGAACGAGCTAACCTTAAGGCAAGTGAGCGCAGCGAACGAGCTCCAACCTAAAGGTGAGTGAGCGTAGCGAACAAACTTTAACCAGGACGTGATTGAGCCATGCGAACGAGATAATATTGAAAATTAAGAAGTTAATCGGGGCAAAGCCCGCGGGTTACAGCTAGTTATATATATAGATAGATAATATCACATACACAATAATGTACACATACTAAAAACTGCATGTATTTAATAAAGAACTAATCTATCCTTATATTTATCCCAACTAATAGTTTTGGTTGCGTTGAAACTACAATACATTTATTTGGGATTGCTTTTTAAATAAAGTATTTTACTCGTTTTCAAGTAACGTGTAGACTAGAGTTTTATATTGTTTAAGTAAGATTTTTTCAAACATATATACTGTATTTTACAATAATAACTATAATAATTAACTATTGAAAAGATGACGGTTATAAACTAGGCGTAATTTCATTCAATGTTTTCGTTATTGATGTGACTATTTACAAGATATTCGATATTTCCGTCACTGAAAACAAATTCTAGGGTATTGTTATACGGTATTAAAATATTAAACTGTACTTTCACAATAACTCAACTAAATGATTTCATAAAATCCACCTTTAACAATCAAGCAGATAAATAAAAAATGGTGAATTTGTTTATCAATTTCTTGATCTTTTGGTTCTTTTGCAAAACTTCATTTGTTACATATGACACTCTTGAAATCATTGAAAGTATTTATAAAAAACCATATTGTTGTTAAAACATGTATTTTCCCTGAAACCCTATTTGTGCAATTTGAAATGGGGTTGGTTTTTAATAATTTTTAAATTTACAACATCACACACAACACTTTACGCACAAATAAATGGAGCAAAAGAAACATTTTTTAAACCCTGAAACCCGTAGTTGGCATCATTAGAAAAAAAACCCAAAGTAGCCTTACAACTAGTTGGTTGATTGTATTCAATTAAATATGAATGGTCCGTATAAATATGTATATTCGAATACTACCTATAACTGCACGAACGGATTAGTTGAATGATCATCTTAACCTGATTACAAAAATTTAATGAGTTACCTAAATGAATGCAGTTATGAGTTGAACTTGTTTTAATGGTGAACGATTGATTTGCAAAACTGTCAATATAATCCTCAGAAACTGCACAATGTTGACAGAAGACAATATAAGTCATGTAACTCCTAAACCTTTGCCAACTTACACAGCCCGGGATTAACAACTTAACTTGAATCTGTCTTAACAACTTGTAGCGCATGTAATCCAAGTACAACAGATAACTTTTTTTGTAAAATGTTTAACAACAACAGTAGCCATACAAATCGGGCGTTTTACTGCACATAAATAATAACTGACAGTATTTTCTGTGAAAAAGTTAAATGTTAAAATTAAAATAATATTAAACCTAAAATATTTCATAGTTAGTTAAAGAGGACGCAATTTCAAAACGATTCATCTGATCTACTAGAAATGAGATAAATGGTAGAAATAAGTCTATGACGTGTCATATTTATCGGTTGTACTATATATAATGGCAAATCTAAGTTTGAGGTTAAGAGTCCCTCTTTCCTTGCAATTCTAAGTGTGTAATATATACTAAAGAGTTCTCTTAGAAATCCCTCATGCCACGAACGGCAAATTTTTCAAAACATACATATTACCACATTTCAAACATTTATTCCGACTATGATCAACGTTAAGTTTTAATTTGCACAATATATCCCGTAGAAATTTATAGTTTGAACCATTGTTATGGAATTAGACGAAATATATTCACAAAGTTTCTAAAGGCATGTTATAATGTAAACAAACCTGCGTTTATTGAGATTTAAATAAGTAATTTATTTCGAAAAAAAATATTTCAATAGAATACTTGTTATAATTAATAATATGCTGTGACTAAATTTAGATTCTCCAGAAATCAGAACCACCAGAAAAATATTGGACTAATAAGTTAAAAAATTAATAAATCCAATTAAGGTTTTGTGAAGTTAATGTAAGTTATAACGTATACTTATCACATACTAAAATGCTTGGGCGTGACTGTGTGTGTTAAATGTTTAGTTGTGGAATCTGAAACACTATGTACAAATATTACGGCATCATTTTGAGGGGATTGCTCTTAAGCATGTGTGCCATAAAACTATTTAAATTTCTCTGGCAAAAATATAACATTTTGATGGTAAAAAAAAAACAAAAAAAAAACACGCATAATACAAAGTAAACACGTATAACTATAAACCTAATGCTTCTCATAAGGGATCTACTAGATCTCTTTTAGCGAATTTCCCTATAGTGAAGTAGCTATTACCGTAGACATGGTCCGTGAACTTAAGTAATTTTTGTCCGATTTTTATGAAATTTGGTTTAAAGGTGTAAGGTGGGATAAAGTTGAATGAGTTTGCGAACCAGCGTGATCGGACCATGGGAACGGGGTTTTACAAGGGGTTTTATGGGTTAAAAATGGGTTTTCTCATTTTCACCCTCAAAACACAAAATTCCCCAATTTCTCTCTAGACCTTTTTAAAGAACTTAAAAAAACAATTAATTTAGTACATAAAAGTGTTTTTGAACGGTTATTGGTGACAGAGAAAAATTGTAAATTTAAAATAACATGTTATTTTTAGTGAGAATATTGTAAAATGTTATAGTTTGCTTGTTTATGGATATATTTTTATAAAACTTGGCACATTCATTTATTTTATGCTAAGCTATTAATATTTTACTAAAACACGTTTTATTAGTTTCCTTGTATCAGCAAAGCCTAGGTACTTGTTTAACCTAATGTTATTTAAATAGATTTAATTGCAAATGAATTCGGACAAATGAAAATTCGCTTAGTCTGCAGGTTTGCTGCACCGGGGGGTATTTAATATTTTACTTGGCAATACTCCTAATCTTGATTCATAACTAATATTATGAAGAAACAATAAATAAGAAAAATAATTATTTTCTGCTCCGTAAACTGATAAATGAATGAATAGAGATTAAATCCCGGGATGAATAACCTCTTAACAGTGAAACTAATATGAATTTTCCAATTTCAACTGCCTTAAAGTTCGGAAATTTAATTTAACCTTTTCTTCTAGAACTAATATAATATTTATACCTTAAACATTATATTGTATCATTCAACGAAAAAAAAACTAAAGTTAGTTTGGTTCTCAAAGACGTCGAAAATGAACAATTGAATCACTATACTTTAAGTAATACAGTTTTAACATTATGTAATATTAGGGGGAGATAAACGGATTAAAAAAGTAATACTATATGTTTAATTAGGTTTGTTAATTAACTAATTATTTTAAATTTGGTAATTTACATCAAAGGCTGTACTAAATTGATACAGGCAATAAAGCCATTAGTGCTTCTACTGTCCATTATATTAGTTGCTTCACTGAATCTCTAATTAAACAACAACCGAAAACAATAATATACTAAAAAGATTGGTAGTTTAAGGAAATTCTAACATAACGTTTGTTAAATTACGCTATATCACAGTAGACTTTTAATAATATTTTTTTTTATGCTTGGCATTAAACCCAAGTGGTCATAGAGCATATTCTTATATATTAGGAGTGGGTGTTGTTTAAACCTTGATTATTTTAAAATCTTGTTTCTAATTTTAAATGCTAGCCGATCTTAATGATTTTTAAAGATTGTTTAATTTAAATGGAGGTTAGTGACATCTTTCTAATTTTTTACTTGTAACGGATTAAGATACCATTCAAAATATAAACTATTTTTGGCTAAATAGTCTGAATGTAAAACATACACAAATAAAATATGTACAGAAACTGATTAAGGAAAAACGGTTGTATATAAAGTTTGTATAAGCTCTTCAGTTGGAACCTTTACTGATAACTATTTATACTTTAAAGCCCAGTCTGCAATACACTGTCAAAAGTAAACCCAAGTAAAAACAAATGTCAGCATAAGTTAGTGAAGCATCGTGGTTTTAACAAAACTGCTACAATTTCTTGGAAAAGTTTTAAAAATAATGTTGTACAGATTGATTCTTTCAAACGCAATTTCAAACTATGTCTTTCAAATTGGGTAATGCTTGAGTTAGTTCATCCGAAGGTCTAAGCTCTTTTGATTTAACAAACGACGATGCTACAAAAATACCTCCGCCGCAGCAAACCTGCCGTCTAAGCGAATTTCCATTTGCCTGAATTTATTTCAATGAATCTATTGAAATAACATTAGGTTTGCTGCTACAGGAAAACTTATGCAGTGTGTTTTTAGTAAAATTTTAATATCTTAGTTTAAAATAAATAAATCTGCCAAGTATGATAAAAATGTATCCATAAACACAATTTTTTTTCTCCGTATAATAACCGTACAAAAACACTTTGAACAAAACGGAATTATTTGTTTTTAAAGCTCCTTAAAAAGATCTAGAGAGAAATTGGGAAATCTTGTTAATAATAAGAGGTTTATGGCGTTATTTCTACATCAGATGCAT
Source organism: Macrosteles quadrilineatus (assembly GCF_028750875.1). Lineage (NCBI taxonomy): Eukaryota > Metazoa > Arthropoda > Insecta > Hemiptera > Cicadellidae > Macrosteles > Macrosteles quadrilineatus. The sequence continues at coordinate 27,727,226 of NW_026542599.1, read as the reverse complement.
ATTGAAATGTCTACTGCAACCTAATGCAGTGTGAGTAACACTCGCGTAACATTTTATTGGAACAGGCACAAATGGAGGTACATTTATTTCCCATCAGCAAGGAAAGCAATGTCACATCTATTTACCATTAACACGTTACATTCTTCATGATGCTGCCATTACGGACTGGCAATGGCGTTGTTTGGACCTTGGAACGGAACACTGGACTTGCAATGTAGTGGACAGGGACCGGTGGACTATGACGGTACAGCACAACGTCCAAGGTGACTTGATATCATTGGCGATTGCAGATCCAGCGATTATGTTGGCACTGGCTGATTAAGCCATATACGGACATCCAGGTGTGATATTTCAACACATTCCCTGAACCTAAAAGGAACCTGGTTATGATAATGAAGGTTTGTTGTGTGTGGAATTTTACCTACGACTATTTGTGAGGTTACGTTCTTGTTTCGTATTACCCTTATTTGATTTAATTCCCCGGTTGAAGATAGTAAAACAGATTTTTGCAAGCTTTAAATTACATCGAGAGGTTAAATAAATCTAGATAAAATACTCGTGGCTCTTTCTATTTTCATAGTAAATATAGCAATGTACATTGATATGTATTTACTATTACATTACCAATTACATTAAATTGATTCGCTTTTAATTGTTTGACAAATTTAAAATATTTTTTCAAGTCATATTTTTTGTAGCATTGGCACGAATATATAAAATTTGATATTAATATGAACATTGTTATACCCATAATGATATCATGGAGATATCAATTTTTATATCAATGTATTATAAAAATAGTGACGTTACTGTAACATTTGGTATACAGCTTGAAAATAATCACATGCTTCCTTTCGATTTAAAAACTGCATTCATGATACAGTTACGGACTTGACACATGAATGCAATAGTCAAACTATATAAACTTTTAAATAGGATTCGTACAAAGCCCTAAAAATACCATAGTATTTATCAAAATTATTGTGTGGAAGAAACCTCAACATTCTATGACGTGGTACAAATCGTAGCAATGTCGTGCACACACTCTCGCTAAGTGAACATTATTTTGTATTTTGTTCATACACGAAAAAGTCGCAGAACTATTTCAAAAGGACCTCACATTAAGAGCTTAGTTATCAAATTACATCACACCTGCCAGGAGAGAAAGCGTATTGATTGTAATCATTGTATGAAACATTTCTGTATACAACTTATTCTAATTTTGTAATTAGTCATTGATAAATATAATAGAAAGAAATAATCGTAACACCACTGGCAGACAACAATCATTGTAATCTAGTGATTCTAATTGAAGAAAAAAATGACTCATAATACAAAACACATGTTCTAATCAAGTTTTTGTACGTTCCAGGCATGGCCCGTGCTCTGGCGAAGGTAAGGACGTAGGATCCCACCTTGTAAAACAGCTGTATGATGAGATACATCAGGGAGAATGTGACTTGGCCCACCAGACCCACTACGACAGCTATGTCCCGGGCAAGGGAGAAGCATTTGACTTCATCGTAGTCGGTGGAGGGTCCTCAGGCTCCGTGGTGGCGAGTCGTCTAGCCGAGAATCCTCACTGGAACATCCTACTGGTGGAGGCGGGCGGAGACCCCACCATGACCTCTGAGATACCAGGACTCTTCGGCGCCTCCCAGGACACCGAGATTGACTGGCAGTTCAAGACACACCCCCAGGACGGCATGTTCCAAGGTTTGGTAGACAAGAGGAGTGCGATATCACGTGGAAAGGTCTTGGGTGGTTCAAACACTCTGCAGTACTACGACTACGTCAGAGGGAGTCCGAAGGACTATGACCATTGGAAGGAGGAAGGAAATGAAGGATGGGGCTACCACGACGTTCTTCCTTACTTTAAAAGGTCTGAAGGAATCAGAGCCAAAGAAATCGTTAGTGATCCTCAAGTAGCGAAGTATCACGGTAAGGATGGTCCACTGACTGTAGAATCTATCAGAGACGACGGTCTGTCGACCTTGGAAGCAGCTTTGTCTAAGGCCATGGACGAGTTGGGTTATCACACTCACACCGATGTAAACGCTGACGCTCATAATGGGTTGTTTGTGATTCAAGGCACTCTTCGTCACAAGAGAAGATGCAGCGCTGCCAAAGCGTTTCTTTCAGAGAAAAAACCTAATCTCAAAATTGCAAAGCATACTTTGGTTACTCAAATATTGATTCAAAACCGGAATAAATCAGCTTATGGTGTGGAACTTCTTCGACACGATGGAGAGCATATTCGAGTAAGAGCCAACAGAGAAGTTATATTGACTGCTGGAGCTATAAACACGCCGAAACTACTTCTTCTTTCAGGTATTGGAGAGCAAGAAGCCTTACAGAAACATGTTATCGAGCCCATTTGTCTTTTAGAAGTCGGTAAGAATCTTCAAAACCATATCCAATACCCTGGAATTTTCTACTCTTTTCCACACGCCCATGACGAAGATCCTCATATGACGAAGAACCTGGTTGAGTACCTAACACACTTCACAGGACCGCTCTCCCATTCCGGCCCAGTTAGAACTATAGGATTCATAAACGCCGACAAAGACGACTGGCCCGACATCGCGCTCCTACCTGCCTTTTTCGGAAGGAACTCTTCTGCAATCCACGGGTTTTTAAACTCAAGAAGAATCATCCCAGAAATCCAAGAGTATTACTTAAAAGTCAACTCTCACTCCCCGGTTCTAATCATCACAGCAGCTCTCCTTCGTCCGAAAGGCCGAGGTAAAGTTGAACTTCACAGTGCTCACCCGAAAGATGACGTTGAAATCCTTCCGAACATCCTGAACCACGAGGAGGACGTTGAAAAGCTCTTGAACGGTATCGCGTTTGCAGCTAAGCTCTCAGAGACTAAAGGAATGACAGATCTGGGTGCTAAGCTTCACTACGCGGACATTCCTGCGTGTCATGACCACAAACCTCCGACTCCCGAGTACCTCGTGTGTGCCTTGAAACACATCGCTCTCACTTCTCATCATCCCAGCGGAACCTGCAAGATGGGACCGGAGTCTGACGATCACGCTGTGGTCAGTCCAAGGCTAAAGGTTTACGGACTCAAGCATCTCAGAGTGGCTGACATGAGTATCGCTCCCAACGGTATCTCAGGGAACACCAACATCGCTGCCATCATGATCGGAGAGAAAGCGGCAGACATGATCAAGGAGGATTGGGAAAATCATGATGACATCAATCATCACAGAACTGTCAATGATCACCATCTCCCGCCCTTCCCGCACTGAGCTGTGATAATTAGTGATAAGTCGTGTTTAAAAGTAATATAAGTATTTACCATTTATCTTGAAAGTTGACATGCTTAGGCTAGTACTGTACTGTGGAAAAGTAAAGATTTATACGTGTTTTACTTACCATTTTAAACTGTTAAGACTTTATTGGGTCTTATTGCTTGCTGCCTATGCATTAATTGGCTCTCGTATAATTTATGTTCTTACAAAGCAACGTGAAGACTTCGAACACTTTATGAACACATTATAATTAAATTATAATTAAATATTTTAATTTGTTTAACTTTAGAGAGTCAGGGTTCTTTGTTTGGACAAATAAAAAAAAGAACTCTGAAACACGTAAATTGTATAACTGTTTTCTTTATGCTTACCGGTAAAATTAACGGGGAAAGTGCCTTTGACAAAGTCTTCCTTTTGGTTTATTTACAGGTTATAAAGCTATTTTACATTGCCATAAGGCTTCTCTTATAATACTGTAGAGCCACGAATGTTGTTCAGTTCCTTCCAGCGTTTATGTGAACCGCAGTTTAAAAACTAATTAATCTTTTGATCATAATTACACGAAAAAAACATTATGGGTAGTTTTGTATTATTTATGATGTGTAAAATTGTGAATAATTTTACTTTTACTTTTGTATAAATATAAAGTACACAAACTGTGATTATAAAATGATTTAATGAACCCATATCATCTGTAAACACCTATTACCCTTTGTAGAATATATCCTCATTAATTATTGTTATTTCAGATGAATAACAATATTATATAGGCCTAACAGTGTAACAGAACAATAATAAATATATATTTTTTTACTTTGCTAGGCAAAAGGACAACTATATTTAATCATATTGTTTCTGTCATTAAATGTTTTCCTTTTTTTCTTCACATTTTACAAAAAATCTAAAAATATTTCTATTTATACTCAACCTTCTACATTTTAATGCTACTATATAAAGTATAAACATTTAAAATAGGCATGCATATTTTTCAATGCCTTTTCTAAAAATGCATTTTTTCAATGCCTTTTCTTAAAATGTATCGTAGACGAGTCGATTTAGCCCAAAAAAGCCTCTAAGATAGAACAAATTCCAACAAATGGTTTTTCGACGGTTTTTGGTAGTAATAGGTGTAGAAAGTACCAGGAAAAAAGTCTACCAAAATCGGACAACCGGAAGTCGGGTTTTTCCAAGATGGCCGCCGTGAGGCCCTCAAATCGACAAGATGACTGCAAATTCGTCGATTCATAGTTCCAGGATTGGCCGATTTCCACGAAAATTGGCAAACACATGTAGAACTATATTTCCAACCTTAAATATGAAAACTAGGCAGACAAAGTAACCCAAAGATGAATTTTCAGGGTATTATGTGCTAAAAAATAAGATTTTTTACCTCAAATATATGTTTTTCTAATATTTTGTACAAAGTTTGTTATAATTTCAAATTTATTTTTTCACCATTAGATTCAACACAAAAAAACCTAACAATTTAGTATATTGAATCTTTGTTCTGCTTCAATTTGTTACAGAGATATTGAAAGTAATAACTTTAGTATGTTTTCTTGCCGGGATAGCTCAATGTTAATCTTATGGAGAATAAGCATAAATATTAATATTATTTTTCACTAAACCTATATAGATAAGACTTTTTTCTGCTTCATATTATCTGTTTTAATATTTTTTTAACTAAAAATTCCTTTTTTGGCAGTTACCATTGCAGCAAACCTACGTATTCGGTTCCTCAGTTTTAATAATAAAGAGAATAAGCAAAAATCAATTTTTTTATTAGTCCGAGAAGTATAGAATATTACCTTAAAAAAATTGCAAGAAAACGTTTTATGGTTTTATGTTGTAGTATTGGGTGTGCAGAGTCGGATTTTCCCAACATTGGACAGATTTTGAAAAAAATATACCATAAGCATTTTCTATGCACAATTTTCTAAATATTGACTTGGGACCAACATCGATATTTATTAGGTGGTCAGTACTTCATTTCGATGGGAAACGTATTTTGGCGGCTATTTTGGATCCACCTTTTTGGGTATATTTTTTTGTTGTTGTAACGACAGTGTTGTGACACATTATAACTATATATACTATATTTTCACGCATATTCCATTGCCGAAATCCGTTTTTAAATACATTTTTTTGTTTTAAACGTTTTGTACTTTGAAATTTTTTACGATTATTTTCCTTATCTTCAGTTAGTAGTTCATTCTTAAATAATTAATGATGTAAGGGCTTTCATTTCAGCTATTGATCATTAAAATTCGACGAGTTAGAGACGAGATACCAATCCCAACAAAATATTAAATTTAACTTTTTATAAATCAGTTTTTAAATGATTTATATATCGGGTTCTTAATACGTCACCAAGTTCTTTCTTGTCTCAAATTACTCAGTAGAGAATTGGGTTTTTTATTTTATTAGCCACTAAATAATATCTGACTAATTAATAAAAAATGAGTCATGCACCTTAATTTAATATTAAATTATTTGCATTTGAAATTTCTCTTTAGTTAAGTAAAATATATACCCAATTCTAATAACTCCCAATAGATAATCCATAACTACAGTAAAGGCAATACTTTGATTAATCTTTTAAGATTATAAAGAGTATTGGGAGTTATTTTTCGATTTAGGGGCATATGTCTTAAGCTAAAGACTAATCTCGAAAAAAATATATTGTTAAATAAGAAAGACCCATATTAAATTTGTCACATTTTATTTAATGATTAAAAAAAATTAACCCAAACATTTACTGAGTAATTTGAAACCAGAAAAAACTTGGTGGCGTATTAAGAACCCGAGATATAAATATTTTAATAAAAATGTATTTCTAAAAAGTGAAATTTAATATTTTGTTGGGGTTGGTAACTAGTCTCTAACTCGTCAGATTTTAATGATCAATAGCTCAAATGTAAGCCCTTACATTACTAAATGTTTAAGGCTAGAACGAACTGCAAGCGTTAATATGTACTGGAGATATAAGAAAAAATAATCTTAAAAAATGTTCAAAATACGAAACGTCCTTAAGAAATGTATGCAGGAGAATTGTAGTTTGAATATATCTTTAAAACGAAAAAAATATATTTTAAAACTCATTTTGGCAATGGAATAGGCGTGAAAATCTAGTTTAAAATAATGTGTCACAACATTGCCATTACGTACTTTAAAAAAAATATTTATATCCAATATGGCCGATCCAAGATGACGGCCAAAAACTCGTTCCATATTGAAATGACACTGTCATTTCATTTAAAAAAAATATTTATATCCGTTAGGGGGATCCAAAATGACGGCCGAAAACACGTTCCCTTTCGAAATGAAGAAATGACCACCCAATAAATATCGGTGGTGGTCTGAAGTCAATATCAATGAAAATGCATGTGGATTTTTTTTCCAATGTTGAGAAAATCCGTCATATTAAATCTTGATTCTAGGGGTTTTCCAGTAGAACCATTTTTGGCAATTTTTACTATGTTACTCTGCATACCCAACACTACAATAAAACCATAAAACGTTTTCTTGCAATTTTTTAAGGTAATATTCTATTATTCTCTTTATGATTAAAACTGAGAAACCGAATACGTAGGTTTGCTGCAATGGTAACTGCCAAAAAGGAATTTTTAGTAAAAAAAATATTAAAACAGATAATATGAAGCAGAAAAAAAGTCTTATCTATATAGGTTTAATGAAAAATAATATTAATATTTATGCTTATTTTCCATAAGATTAACATTGAGTTATCTCGGCAAGAAAACATACTAAAGTTATTACTTTCAATATCTCTGTAACAAATTGAAGCAGAACAAAGATTCAATATACTAAATTGTAAGGTTTTTTGTGTTGAATCTAATGGTGAAAAAATAAATTTGAAATTATAACAAACTTTGTACAAAATATTAGAAAAACATATATTTGAGGTAAAAAAATCTTATTTTTTAGCACATAATACCCTGAAAATTCATCTTTGGGTTACTTTGTCTGCCTAGTTTTCATATTTAAGGTTGGAAATATAGTTCTACATGTGTTTGCCAATTTTCGTGGAAATCGGCCAATCCTGGAACTATGAATCGACGAATTTGCAGTCATCTTGTCGATTTGAGGACCTCGCGGCGGCCATCTTGGAAAAACCCGACTTCCGGTTGTCCGATTTTGGTAGACTTTTTTCCTGGTACTTTCTACACCTATTACTACCAAAAACCGTCGAAAAACCATTTGTTGGAATTTGTTCTATCTCAAGTGCCTATATTGACTCGACTATCGTGTAATGGTTGGGTAATAACGAATGCATTTTTTTAAGGAATAATTTATCATACAATGCAGTTATTACATACAAACTATCGGTTCAAAACTTAAACAATAAACTTAGTTCTAAAATTAATACTGCCGCTACGCCGCAACACACTTTAAAATTCTCATATCTAGGAACCTTTCATGTTAGCCAAATTGCATGGCGCGGCCTCTGGAAAACTCTTCAACTTGTTTCAAGAAATGGACGTGGCACTGAACTTTGCGAGAATTCTTCAAATGAAACAAATCCCAAGACATCGTCACATCTTGTATTCTGAAACAAGACATTTCATTATACATAACAATAACATTAATGGATATTAACAATTGACGTCATAATAGAAAATTATAAACACAAATTACCAATAATTCGCAAATTGGGAAGATTTACAATTGGCTTATCCTACTAATATTATAAGTGAGAAAGTGTAGATGTATGGATGGATGGATGAATGTTTGTGACAAGCAAACGCGAAAAATACTAAACTTTCAGGGTTGAAATTTGGTATGAAGATAGCTCACATTCCCGATTATTATATTATAGACACATTCTTATCTCAAAAACCCTTCCGGGCTCCGCTCAGTTGCTCTGGAGTTTCCAATGTTAACCGTAAGAGTATTCATATTTAAAAGGAATTAAAGAATGTTGCCATTTGTTGCAACTGCACAAGTTGGTTCTATGATATTAAATAGCATTAAAAGGTTATAAGGTTTACCAAAAGGGGGCAGCACTAACGTCATGATAGAAAATCGATTATCATTCATGGCGACCTGCTCAACGATTGGATACGCTTATCGGAAAAGAATACCCGAAAAGAATCGGGAAAGTTTTTGCTTAAATACTTATTTAAATAAAACTAACGAATTGAAACTAATTTAAGTACCTTGGAAAGATTTACAATATTTGGCTTATTTCTGATATAAGTATAGAAATAAATAGCCCACACAAATAACACATTTATTTTTCGAAAATAAAAAAAATATAATAACAAATATTAGCTATTGTTGGTAATTAATTGAGATTGGATACTGCAATTCGATTGATCATAATCACAGTAATATCTGACGCAAGTTCTAATGTGATTTATGATTATACTTCAGTGTGTTGATGATCCCGACTGAATACCTCCCTTATTTTTGATAAATTTTATAGTTGTCACTATAAAGCTTTAGCTTAAAAAAAACATTTGGTAGTAGTTATTTTAAAATCTATATATATATAAAATCCAATGTATGTTTGTATGTATGTATATATGTATGTTTGTCTGTTTGTCCTTTATGGACTCCGAAACCACTCGACAGATTGTAATGAAACTTTCAGGCATTATTAAGCATTATTCAAGGATGGTTTGTGACAAGTTTGGTGCAGATCCGTCAAAAGGGCTCCGCCCCAGTGGCTCTGAAGTTTCCCATGTTAACCTTATGAGTACTCATATTTAAATGTAATTTAAGAATCTTAACAGCTGGTTCAACTAATCAATTTGATTCTGTGATGTTCAATAGTATTTAAAAAGGTAATAGGTTTACCAACAGGGTGCAGCACTATTATTTTTTTAAATTTATGACAACAGCTAATTTGCAACCAAAAGATGAGTGAGCGTAGCGAACGAACTTCAACCAGGACGTGATTGAGCCATGCGAACGAGCTCATCTTGAAAATGAACGAGCTTTTGACATAAAACCACATTAGGACAGGACGACGTCTGTCGGGCCAGCTAGTTTGTAATAAAATCCACAAAATATCACCATTCAAACATGGATAGGCTTAAAAATAGCTTAAATGTTACAACAGCTGATAAAAATAGTCTACATTTATCCAGAGTGGGTGTGTTTGATTTTGAAAGTTTCTTGGATTGGAAAACGGAGAGATTATGATATGAGAGCACAAGTCCTTGAATGACTCATTGAACAAGTCTTTGAACCAGTATTAAACAGTGACTAAACAAATGATAAATCGTTGATATAGAGCCTGGTTAGGGAACAGAAAAAAGTCCTCCGGTGAATTTTGAGTTGCTATTACACACCTGATTCCTCAAAGAATGTCCAAAAATACTATTCGATTATTGGTTTTAATTGTCTTCGAGTGTATATATAGAGTAGCTGCTGACGATTGTGACATTACAAGAAAATAACTGATCATGGAAGTACAGTTTTTAATTGTTTTTAAAACTATATCAACTATTCCTATTAGTGCTTAAATTAATTTTACTATATTTTATCTGATCAAAATATCTCTGCTGCAGTAATCCTGCGGACTAAGCGAATTCCCATTTGTCTGATTATATTTTCATTAAAGTTGTTTTCGCAATTAGGTTTAACACGCACTTAAGTTTATCGTTAATGGGAAGGTAATAAATAAATAATAAAATAAATAATAAATAAAAAAGACTAACATCACAAACTCTAAGAGTTTAAAACAACCATATTCTTTTTTTACCGAACACAGACTACAGCTGGTCCAAATAGAAGACTCAAAGGTCCCTAAACCTGAGTATTAAAGGATAGTCTTACTTGCTAGCAATCTTTTCTCCACATAGTTAAAATTTTATGGTTAGTCTTGCGGTTCTATAGGGTTTGAAAATATATATTTAATCGTATATGAATCCTATTTCCTAAGATGAATAAAAATATAACATGTTTAAATAATTTGGCCAAATTGCACGTAATATGTCGTCTGATTCGAAGAAGTTAAGATTTTTGCACCACACTGATTAATCTATTTTAGTGGGATGTTTACATAAACACTATAGATGGGTTGTTTGCCTTCCATAATTATCTCAACTAGTCAGCCACACGCATTGTTTTGTTGATCTCTGTTCGGGCTCTACAGACCTGAACAAAAGGTCAAGACCAAGGTTATACTTGTGTTGCAACTACTGCTATAACATATACAGTAATAGAATTTGAAAACCTGATGTAACCTTATCAATTCACACACAGTCTCAATAGACAAATCCCATTACAGGTACAAGAAAGAAAATCATTGGAGTGGTATCTTTGAATGGAGAATGATGATGACTGATAAATCATTTGTGATTATTATGAAGATTTGCTCAATCGAATTCATTGAGTGCAGCTTAACCTTTCCTTTATTTGTTACTAGCTGTTGTACCCGTGCTTTGCAACGGGAAGAGGACACACGATAGAAACATATTAATCTTTAAATCTGTTGCATATAATAGTTACACATCCGCCAACGCTTTTAGAAACGAAATTCAACTGTTATGGCCTTAACAGAAACGTTTAAGTTATTACTTTTAAAACTGGTAAGTAGTGGATACCACCATTTTGGTTTTGATTAATTTTAAATCTTGTGTAGGCTAACCTTTCCTTTATTTGTTACTAGCAGAGTACCCGTCCTTCGTACGGGGTTGGAATATAAGTATAAAATGCTTATTGCAGTTATACTCAAGCTTTGCGATTGCAATAAGGGAGGACACAGTTTGATAAAATTTGCTTTTTTAAATTAACATTATTCTATAGTATTACACATCTACCATAGCCATAATGTTCTACCACTTCCCCTAAACAATAGAGAAATAGTATATTTCATTACTAGGACCGAAAGTGGCATTTTCCGTCGCGCGCTCAAAAAAACCCCAATTTCACGTGCGAGGCGAAGCCGAGGACGGGAATATTGGAGCAAGTGTCGGATAAAAACTTTCGGTACGAGTTATGAACGATACTTTTTATCACAACACAAAAATACACAAACACAGATTAGCAGACCTCAGTATTATTACAACTATTTTATTTCTCAATTAATTTGATTGAACATCAAAATAAAATAAAATCTTCTAAAAGGAAACCTACGTATATCTCTTAATAAATTTTGTTTAAACATTAAAATAAAAGGATAAATAGTTATTTGTGTAACTAGTGGTGAAAGTGGCACTTTGCTGCACACGAGAGCAATGTTTACGCACGAGCCGCAGGCGAGTGCGGAATGATCTCGAGTGCAGCAAAGGCCTTTTTCACTCGTGTTACACATTATATTTTTCCTACAGTCACTATAAAGCGTACCTATAACTTAAATAATTAGCCTTTCAAACAATATTCAACACGTTTTTAGGTTAGGTTAAACCCAAGCGTTGAACGGATTAGTAAACACTGCACCAGTGCACCAGCTGATTGTAGTCGTAGTATCATTAAGTGTTGAGTACACGTCGTATATACGGGATGGGAAGCATAATTTTTATTTCAATTGGAGTTCCTGGCGTATAGGACGAATGCAGTACATATTTTGATTGGCTTGGGCTTGAGGGAAGATCATTACCGCAACGATTCAGTAAGAGACCAAGTGATTCGGTGGTCTACTGGTTAGCGTGTTGAGCTGGCAATCTGTAGGACCGGGTTCGAATCCTCTCAGCTGCACTTTCTTTTTGTCTAAGATTTTTTGTTATCAGCAAGTTTGGCTAAGTTATGACAGTTTGATGTTATAATTAAAACATTATAAAAATGATTTAGAGCCATTTATAGTTTTATTTTATAAACATAAGTTAACTATTTTTTCGATTAATTAGTAAACCTTCATTCGATTTTTACATTGTCAGCAAGTTTGGTTAGGCTATTATAAGTTAGGCTATTATAAGTTAGGCTATAATAAGTTAGGCTAGTTTAATTTATAATAAAAAATATAAAATTGAATTTGAGGCATTTATAGTTTTATTTTATGAACAGAACTATTTTATTTTGATTAGTAAACCTTCATTATAGCCAAATCAGAAGCCAAAACGGCAATAATCAGTAGGCCTAAACTTAACTTATAAACAGAATAAACAAGTAGGCCTAAGTAAACAGGTAATTTTTACTAAACAGTTTTAACACTTTTCAAACCAACAACAAGCAAATTAACAATAACTAATGAAAACTGGAATGAAATTCTTAGTATGTTGACAAATAAAAATCAGAACTTGGAATTTAACAAACATAAGTTAGGCCCTAATGAAAATGTGAACTCGATTTATTTATTGTTCGTGATGTTAATGTTGAATGTACAGTTTTCAAATTTGCCCGACAAAACTAATCCCGATGCAGAGGACACTTCGGAATGTTCTTCGAGTTGATTAGTCTGTTGTAGGCCTAGTACAGGTGCATTTTCTGGTGACTGTTTCTTTCCTAAAATCAGTTGTCCAGTTGCAATCTTTCCGCTAATAGAATCGTCGATGTAGCCTTCAGCTACTGTTGAGCTTTTCCAGCCTCCGTGACGCTTTAACTGTGTCATGTTTCCTCCTGCTTCAACTAACAATGTTGCTGAAGTGCGTCTAAAACAGTGTCCAGTGTACCTTTCGGGGTTAGGTAGATTTAAAAATGTAGCTACTTCAGTTGGGATTTTACCTATTTTATTAACACCTACAGGTTGTCTAATACAAACACCATTAGCATACTTCATGAATAATCTACTGTTGGGTACACCTGAAGGTCTCAATTTAAGGTATTTCCTGTACAATTCCAAATAACTGATATCAAGATTATCGTCGTCCGTTACAGTGAAGACGCGGCTTCTGTTGGTTTTTGAGTCTGGTATTTTATCTATTAAAATTGAACCTTTATCATCTATGTCATCTACCGACATTTTAGCGAGCTCGTCTCGCCGACATAATCCAGCTATTCCTAGTATTAAAACTACCTTCTTCAATAAGCAAGTTTCATCAGGAGCAGTTTTAATAAAGGTTTCAACCTCATCTTTTGACAACGTCATTGACTTTTTAGGCTCATAGCCTACAGACAGTTTTTTCAAAAAGGCTATAAGTTTTTTGTAGTTGCTTATGTTTACATCATGTTTAACTTGGATTGTTTTCTTGAGCATAGAATAAATGCTCCAAATAGTTGAAGACTTAATCACTTTTGATTGTTCTGCAAAATATGCCAATAATACATTTTCTGATACCTTTGTTGCCGGTACTTTCTTACCGGCGCACCATGATGAAAACTGGTCATAGGCTTTTTCGTACCTTTTTTTTTGATTTGTCAGGTAACAAATTCAAACTTACGTTCTTAGCAGTTTCTGCTAATTCTTCCGGTGTGCCTAAAATATATTCCGTATCACTCTCACTTTGTTCGTTCATGTTAATACCGCTTTTCACTTAATTATATTTTTAAATAGGATGAAATAAGTTTAGGTTATGTTCTAGTTCTAACCAAGCGTTGAACGAAAATAGGACAACAACTATAAACGCGAAATGAAAGGTTAGTCAGTCAGCTGATGTTAGTATTATTATCTTTAAGTGTTGCCAACCTATTTCCAAGCGTACACGGATTGCGTGCATAATAAAGCCACGCTGTTTTGTGTCGTTTGGTTGGAATCCTGATGTGCGGCAAAGTATAAACCGTGCGGCAAAGTATAAACCGTGCGGCAAAGTATAAATATGCAGCAATTAGCAGCTTTCTGTACTATAAACAGTACAGGGAAGCCAACTTTCTCGGGTGACTGTAGGAAAACAACTTTTAACAATTCATACAGCTGATTCAAATCATTAAATTAAACCGTTACAAAACACTAGCGCGCGTAGTGAATAAATGGAGAACTAATTGAGAGCGAGGGAAAGTAAATTTAGAGCGATGGAAAATCAGCTGATCGATTTTCCCTCGCCCTAAATTAGAGCTTGGGAAACGACTACTTTCATTGATGTCAGCTGTTATCGAAAATAGTTACTTTCGTTACGGAGTGATGAAATAGTATATTTCATTACTAGGACCGAAAGTGGCATTTTCCGTCGCGCGCACAAGTTTTTGTGTGAGGCGAAGCCGAACACAGGGAACCCCAATTTCACGTGCGAGGCGAAGCCGAGTATGTGAGAGCTATTTTCACGTACGAGGCGAAGCCGAGGACGGGAATAATGGAGCAAGTGCCGGATAATAACTTTCGGTACGAGTTATGAACGATACTTTTCATCACGACGCAAAAATACACAAACACAGAATAGCAGACCTCAGTATATTAAAACAATTTGATTTCTCAATTAATTTGATTGAACATCAAAATAAAATAAAATCTTCTAAAAAGAAACCTACGTATATTTCTCAATAAATTTTGTTTAAACATCAAAATAAAAGAATAACACAACTTTTAAAAATACATACAGCTGATTAAAATCATTAAATTAAACCGTAACAAAACACTAGCGCTCGTAGTGAATAAATGGAGAACTAATTGAGAGCGAGGGAAAGTAAATTTAGAGCGAGGGAAAATCAGCTGATCGATTTTCCCTCGCCCTAAATTAGAGCTTCGGAAACGACTACTTTCATTGATGTCAGCTGTTATCGAAAATAGTTACTTTCGTTAAGGAGTGATGAAAAATAAATTATCAACAATTCGCAAAATATCACAAATTATTCATGAAATGAAAAACATAAACATAACTGTAAACAATCCTACTTTGACAGTTCTCATTGCGTATCACAGTTTTTTGTTGCTACTTAGTTCAAATTAGCCGTTTTCATAAATGTAAAAAAAATAGTGCTGCACCCTGTTGGTAAATCTTATAACTTTTTAATGCTTTTCCATATCATAGAACCATCTTTTTTAGTTGAAACAGCTGACTAAATTCTTTAATTCTCTTTAAATATGAATACTCATAAGGTTAACATGGGGAATTACAGAGCCACTGGGGCGGAGCCCGAAAGGACTTTTGAGATAAGAATATGTCTATATGTTAATCGGGAATGTATGCTATCATCATGCCAAATTTCAGCCCAATCCGTCCAGTGGTTTATGCGTGATTGAACTTCAAACACAAACAAACAAACAAACACACAAACTGTTACATTTATAATACTAGTAGTACGCTTATTCTGCGCGTAACGGGATGAGTGAACATGAGCGCAGTAATGAAAGAGTCCACCCACACCTAGCCTACTTACCGGTGTCACTGGTGACACAATGTTATTTGTATGGGCAAATCAACCAAATCTTAGTCAACAACAATCCTAACTTCTCATCCACTAATTAACATTGGTAATATACGTATATTCCAATATATATTGGAAAGTCATTGGTAATATACGTAATGGATTTCCAACAGTTATCGATAGGAGGTAAATCCATCGTTCCTGTACAAAATGTCTTTTGATTAAATGAAGCCTATTTCCATATTTGTTATGAGGCCTATCATAAGCAAAACTAAGCCAAACTGAACTAATCTAACTTAACCTAATTGCCAAGGCACGGTGTAAGGAATCTCCTAAAAAATATCGTATGGCTTACAATGATGATTTAAAACAACGATATCGTAATTATTTAATCTAAAAATGATTAAAAACCCAATATATGTTTATATAACTAATGAAGGGTTTCTACACTCCGAAATGTTCGCCTCAACTACTTCCTTCACCACTTCCTACGCCGTGGACCAGTTTCCCTCCCTTCCTTTAGCATTTTATTATTTCAGATTCATTAATCTATCTGTCACAAAGGGTTCCCACACTCCGGACTGCTCGCCTTGACTACTTCCTTCACCACTTCCTACGTCGTGGACCTGTTTCCCTCCCTTCCTTTAGCATTTTATTATTTCAGATCCATTAATCTATCTGTCACAAAGGGTTCCCACACTCCGGACTGCTCGCCTTGACTACTTCCTTCACCACTTCCTACGTCGTGGACCTGTTTCCCTCCCTTCCCTTAGCATTTTTTTATTGCAGATACATTAATCTAACTGTCACAAAGGGTTCCCACACTTCGGAATGCTCGCCTTAACTACTTCCTTCACCACTTCCTACGTCGTGGACCTGTTTCCCTCCCTTTCCTTTAGCATTTTATTATTTCAGATCCATTAATCTATCTGTCACAAAGGGTTCCCACACTCCGGACTGCTCGCCTTGACTACTTCCTTCACCACTTCCTACGTCGTGGACCTGTTTCCCTCCCTTCCCTTAGAATTTTATTATTGCAGGTACATTAACCTAACTGTCACAAAGGGTCCCCACACCCCGGACTGCTCGCCTTGACTACTTCCTTCACCACTTCCTACGTCGTGGACCTGTTTCCCCCCCTTCCTATAGCATTTTAGTATTGCAGGTACATTAACCTAACTGTCACAAAGGGTTCCCACACTCCAGACTGCTCGCCTTGACTACTTCCTTCACAACTTCCTACGTCGTGGACCTGTTTCCCTCCCTTCCTTTAGCATTTTACTATTGCATATCCATTAATCTATCTGTCACAAAGGGTTCCCACACTCCGGACTGCTCGCCTTGACTACTTCCTTCACCACTTCCTACGTCGTGGACCTGTTTCCCTCCCTTCCTTTAGCATTTTATTATTGCAGATCCATTAATCTATCTGTCACAAACGGTTCCCACACTCCGGACTGCTCGCCTTGACTACTTCTTTCACCACTTCCTACGTCGTGGACCTGTTTCCCTCCCTTCCTTTAGCATTATATTATTGCAGGTACATTATTCTAACTGTTTCTCTCCCTTCCCATTGCGTTTTTAGAATTGTAGATACATTATTCTAACTGTCACAAAGGCTTTCCACACTCCGGAGCGCTCGCCTTGACTACTTCCTACATCGTAGACCTGTTTCCCTCTCTTTCCATAGAATTTAAGTACCTATTACAGATATATTAATTTAACAGTCACAAAGGATTTCCACACTCTGCACTGCTCACTTTTCCGCTTCCTTTACCACTCTCTACGTCGTGGACCTGTTCCCCCCCCCTTCGCATAGCATTTTAGTATTACTAACATCTAATATCTTTGAATATTTAACATCCAATGCCAACATTAAATTGAATAATGTAAAAAGCTGCTTTGTTCTAAATATATACATATATATTTTTAATTTAAAGGTGAATTTTAATACTGAACTGCCGATTAAGATTGTAAAGTTCAATTTATTATTCAGAAAGTTGTGAAATTTAATTAACTTAAATAACATTATTCTGAAAGCTGTGAAATTATAATGATATATATTTATAGACGCCAAACTGTTTACTCCATGAATGAAATAGCTAAAAGTCGTTCTCTCTGTCTTAAGTAGACATCAACATTTTTGGTCGCAAAACGTAAACAAATAAAAAGAAGAAGAAGGTAGCTCCTAATGTTATTCTTATGGGGCGAATTTAAAAATGTTTTTTTAGGGTTTTATAATTACTACTGAGCGGAATCGTCTAGAATTTTAATGGGGTCTTCCCACTGGTGTCATAGTTATGTGTGCAAAATTTGAACGCTATAAGTGCAACGGTTCTTGAGATTTGACGCGAACACACTCACGGACTCACAGACAAGCGGACAACTTTTCTCCGACTCCGCTATACACGATACATAGATTCGTTCACTTCGTTCACTCATCTATTAGTAAGATTGAGTTTATTGAAGTAATCATCGGTGTAGTTTTATATTTTTAAAGTTTTTCATTACGAAGAATAATTATTTTAAGAAGTAAAGAACTAATATGAAACTACAGTACAATATAAAATAACCACGCCGCAGCAAAATTACAGACTAAGCAAATTTCCATTTGAATGATTGAAATTATACTAAAGCATTTCCATAAACAAGTTGGATTCCTTCCCTATTTAAATAATATAAGGATAAAGATTGCTTAGGTTTGCTGCTACAGGGAGTGTAATAAAGTATGTTATTTTAGTAAAATGTCATTTGCTTAGTTAAGGACAGTTGCCACAGTTTGATAAAAATATATCTATAAACAAGCAAACTACAACTGTGTACTTAGTTTCTGAAAGAATAACTTGGGAGATTAAAATTGAATCATTTTTATGTAAAAGTACAAAATTACGGATATTTGGTCAACTAAGCGATTTTGGAAAACGTTTAATCTTTATTTCCTCTTAATTTTGACCCATAGAACCAGTTCCCGGAGTTTGGCTGATTACGGGACAACCTGTACTACTGTTTATACACAAGGATGATGATAGTTGTCCAAACTGTAACGTTGTGTACAAAGTTGTTCGACCTGTACATGTACATTGACAATGCAGTAACTAACTGCTTGGTTCTGCCTGAGTCCAGCATGAATAGACATTGTTTTCCTAGACTTACGGGACAGTCGCCAACTGTTCGAAGGTTTTCTGGTACACTACACGGAACTCTCAAGTTGAAAGGTTAACACCTTGAACACACGACAACAATAGCGAATAAACCTGAAGAATCAGAATACAGCTGTTCAAGGCTGATAGTGAACGTAAACATTTATAATTTTATTTATTGCATTTATGAGTGGTTTATTTTATTTGCTTTTATCTAAGTGAATTACCCATATAGGACATAGTAATTGCCGTATGTCTAAAGACCTAGACCCAGGATCGATTGACTTTTCATTTTGATGTCCCCAGAGGCTAAAAACATCAGAATTTGTACCACCAGAGGCGAAATCAGAACTGGCTATTTGCGATTTAAGGGGAAATCATCATTAACGAATGAGTGGTAACACTCCTCTCACTCTGGCATCGGCCTAAATAGACCAAATATATCATAAGTGATGAATAAATTACATAGTGTTTTGTTGATCAGTGTTGGCGAGAAATAACTTTGTAACTTTTAACTTCGTAAAGAAATATCTTAAAAACAACTTTGTAATAGCTTTAGATTATTTAAACTAGTTAAACAAACAATGTTTCATTGCAATATTTAGGTAACTTTTACACACCTATAATTTGTTATAAGCATTTAAAAAATGACCACCATATGAGCAAATGTTGGTAAGCATTTTAACGACCTGTTCGGTTTGTTAAGATTTAGCCAAGATATTCATACATTTATAAATCGTTACATTGTAAAGCAAACATACATAAATATTAATTAAATACACAAACGGTGTATTTTGTGGGTGAATCATGTTTAAAATGATAAATTATTTGAAAAATGTCCTATTTTCACAAGATGGAGGCACATAATTTCTTCGTATTGATATTCCTGTGATAGTATAGTGATGTTAGTGAAAGCATAAATATTTAACATTTTACCATGCATACGTTCAAATTCATTTACATAAAAAATACTCCTCTATAATTTGTGAAACACGGTGGTATTGAAAACTTAATTAGTAATGATACAAACAATTTCCATAAAATCAGCTATTTCTTGGTAATTTAAGTTAACAATATTAAAATGATCAGCATTTTGAAACTAACAATATTTATTATTCACACAGCTTATGGATTTCGAAAATCGTACGGCTTAAATAGTTTTTAAGGTATAAATTTAATAAAAGAAAACACAAAATATTTCACTAACGAGGCTTTTTATGAAAAGATTTTATACTTTATTTTAGTTTTATTTTCACCCATTAAATATTGTTTTGAATATTTAGTACAGCACTTACTTATGGGAGACTCAGTAAACAAATCATATGTTAGCATCATTAAGAGCATGTAAACAATATTTAATGCATAATGGTTCAAAAATCTTGTGACTCTTGTATTAGTTTTTACTAGTGCACCTGTTGCTCGAATTCGAGCAATTGCAAAGTGTTACAGGCGTTATATCAAAACGAATAAGAGTAATAATTTCCGATGACTTAAAATAGTTAACAAATTACATTATCTTTGAGATAATGTAATCAATTACTCCACTCCAGTTATCGAAATTGAAAACTAACTCATTCTGAACGCTCTTGTGAGTATCATTTTTTGCGTGTTCACTATGAACAGCTGTAATTAATACAAATTATTCATCTGTTTAAGTAAACAAAACCTTTTCTTCGTAAGAAATACATTGTGATTTTGATGGTCTGCGGGCAAAGCCCGAGGACTTTTATTACATGAATTGGCAAAAGGGGGCGTCTACACAAAAAATACTTAATTTTGACACATAGTTTGTTAAAATCCGTCCATTATTAACGGAGGAGTAGTGTTTCGTAGAAATCACCTTCACGTATTATATATAAGGATACTACTTAAAACTATTATCAGCTTTATTTGGGCCTATATTGTCAGAAATTTTACGTTAATTAGATCATTTAAAGTTTCTTTTGAACTCGACCACTTGTCCTTGATATTTTAAAAAGAAATGCTGAACGTAGAAGTCTATAATAACAATGGTAACAAGATGTCGGTATAAAGTTCAGAAGACAATCATCATAAGCAACTCAGATATTCTTGAAATTAAGAGGGAATCAAGTGTCACTGAAATAGATGTAATTACTATCTAAAGCTTTGTTATAAGAGATGACATGTTCAAAACAACCAACTCAGGCCTCAGAGCCATCAAACTTCCCCATCTGTGGTGATTCAATTTGTCTTCAAGGATCAACTTTTGAGCCTTAACTGCTTTGTTACTTTGTTAAAAGTTCTTTCAGGCGTGACTTCCACAACATCGTTATTAGCTAATAAACTCCGAATTTGGGTAATCTTCGGATATATAAATCTTGTGGCTAAGTAAAATAACCCTCAAACTTTTGTGAGAGTAAATTTCATTAGTAGTGTAATTTAACTTGTACAAAAATATCTGGAACTTGCAATGGATCCAACATAAAATAACAGGCTACAAGTTAACATAATGATAACTGAATGTGAGGAGAGATCGTGATCATGAATGTGGTGACACTTGTAACACGGGTGTCACGATAGATCTTGTATATATATATATATATATATATATATATATATATATATCACCTCTTATACATAATTTTATATAACTATATATTACCTTTGAAATATATAACAACATAATCTTATATATCACAGATGATCGTAGGATAGCTGTTAGTGGAGGAAGCACTCTGAAGTAAATTCACCACACTTGAGAAGCCTATTTTGTCTTCATGGAAGCACTTAATCTGAAGCGTAATTTTTGTGCATGTTTCAATTAATCATCTTACTAATATAAAGTTTGAGTGTTTGTTTGAAGTTCAATCAAGCATAAACCACTGGATGGATTGGTCTGAGATTTGGTCTAATGATGGATCACATTCCCGATTAACATCTCTTCTCATATTCTTATCTCAAAAATCCTTTCGGGCTCCGCCCCAGTGGCTCTATAGTTCCACATGTTAACTTTATGAGTATTCATATTTAAAGGGAATTAAAAAATTTAGTCTGCTGTTTCAACTAAAATGTTGGTTCTATGATATACAAAAGCATTAAAAAGCTATAGGATTTACCAACAGGGTGCAGCACTATAATTTTTTTTGCATTTATGTAAGCAGCTAATTTGAACTAAGCAGCAACAAAAACTGTGATACGCAATGAGAACTGTCAAAGTAGGATTGTGTTCAGTTATGTTTATGTTTATAATGTCATGAATAATTTGTGATTTTTTTGTGAATTCATAATAATTTATTTTTCTTTATTGTTTAGGTGAAGTGGTAGAACGTTATGGCTATGGTAGATGTGGAATACCATTAGTATACCGTCAATTTAAAGAAGCAAATGTTATCAAACTTTGTCCTCCCCCATTGCAAACGCAAAGCTTGAGTATAACTGCAATACGCATTTTAAACTTATATGCCAACCCCGTACGAAGGACGGGTACTCTGCTAGTTTTTAATATTCTCACTAAGTCAAAAATATGAATTTTTACAACATGGCGTATCTGAATTTAAAAAGCACGATAAATAAATGAAATCCTAAACACAACAAAAAGTTCCGAAAACATTAAAGCTAATTACGTTCCCCCTAATCCATCCAAATAA
Organism: Macrosteles quadrilineatus; assembly: GCF_028750875.1. Taxonomy (NCBI): domain Eukaryota; kingdom Metazoa; phylum Arthropoda; class Insecta; order Hemiptera; family Cicadellidae; genus Macrosteles; species Macrosteles quadrilineatus. The sequence goes on along the minus strand of NW_026542599.1, from coordinate 27,705,071 downwards.
TATATGCTATTATCCAATACCAAGTTTAAAATTACAGTAATAGTAAAATTATTTCTTGGTAGCAATAATGTTTCGTAATTTGTTACTCAGTGTAATAAATTGCCTATAAATTGTTAACGAGTTTTGGATTACATACCATTACCCATTAGCTTAAATGTAAATGTGTTAAATCATTTCCCAATTTAAATAATAAATTAGTTTACTAAGAATCCTCTAAAGATAATTCATTTAACAATTCATCAGATAGATTTAGCTATTAAACTAGTTTACCTATAAAAAATTACCGGTTCAATGGACTTTAGCAACTTAAATCATTCTTCTACACAAACCTAAGTTAAATAAACGTAAAAATTGTATTGCTAGTTTCCCTTTTGATTTTGGATAACAATCACCCACTCTTATTTTAAAAGGCGACACCAATTTTAGAATTAAAAAGAACGTTGAATTTAGCCATTTATACAGTGCACTGATGGAAAATACTAATTTCGCTGAGTACGCAAACTTTTTAACTCAGCTAAATTGAAGAGAGATTTTATTGTAAACGATAATATTTTACTTAGCATCAAATATCACAGGAATTAAAATGAAAGTAGGAAAATTAATAATACTGTAACAGACTGTGTTACCGTTTCACTAACCATATTTTCTCTATAAACATAAATTTGACTAAATTCGGTTCTAGATGTCAATTCGAAAGTCAATGATTCTAATTTCAGTTTCACCCACCTGTCTATCTCGTCAGTCGCTTCAGTCTGTAGACAACTTCCTCCCTCCGACAGTCTTCCAGTTGCACCCCGTTTCGAGGGTTGTTCGCCATTTTCTTAGCGGCTGCCCAGCACACCACCAGCTGTCCGACCAGTAGAAGTTCCGCAACCAACATAATGACGACAGCTGTAGATCTTCAAGAAATTAAACAACCACAAGCTGAAGTGAGAAAAGCTATAGAGCTTCCCGTGGAATAAGATGTAGGAGATCTGCGTGCGAAGATTTAAAAGTGAATAAGCTGTAGAACCTCGAGCAGGAGAAGAAAATTGATATATTGTAGCGCGAATTAAGCTATAGACGCTGAAGGGGGATTGTAAAAGTAATGGGACACAATGCTAAGGGAAAGACTTCAAACCTCAGAATCGATTGACAAGAAGTGTCGAATCGAGGAGAATGACTGCAGTTATAGCCTACTCTCTTGCACTATCACAATGCCCTCTTATCACTATAAAGGTCCAGAGACTTATAATTTCTATGTTATCGTGCTTATTCAACTTTTTATCTCATTAAGTGGTTAATTTTAACAAAACGTTCGCTCAGAATAGAATCAGGTTATCAATTCGAGGTGACTTTGCCCTCAGTTGCATAAGTGTGAATTTAAGAAAGTCGGATTGGAGAATTTACGGTTATAACGGAACGAAGCAGGTAAAGATAATGGAATATCCTAGTGAAAACATAACTTACTGAGAGTGTATTCAGAATAAATACAACCATTACTAAGAAAAAAACCAAAAGTAAGCTGATTATTTATTTAAAGAAAAAAATATTACTTGATTTTTTAAAGACAATTACCGGTATTTTTACAATGACATAGACAATTTATTTTGAAATGACTTTGCTGATAATCCAATAATATGTAAGCCTACTTCAGTTATCTACTATTCAATCCAAACCAACACAACCAATAGAACCTTGAAGAATACCTCGTGTTTTAATAAACGTATTTTAACAGCCTATCAGAAGGTAGATTGATGTGTAAAGTGGTTTGATACATCGTACAATTACGTATGCATAACATGTTAGTGGGGGGAGGGGTTTGAGGGAGGGTGGAGAGGCGGCGTGGAAGGCATAATACCTGATTTGATGGGATGTTCAGCTATAATAGTATTATGATGATCAGACAATGTAATTTATACGTGCTTCAGGTAGCGTTCGCTTACCTCATCTAAAGTGTAACTTTTTGCTCAGAAAAGGAGGGAATCTATGTGAGGTAAGAGGCTATTCAGCCATGCTCTCAGGCTAAAATTAGGATAAATATATAAAAGGTATAAATGAATCAACCTAGCTATATCCTAGTCGAAAGTCTTGCGGGTCAATCGTTTGATCTCTTTTAATCAGCATTGTATGGCGAACGATAAATAAGTTAATTTTCTTACACATGTAATAAAACACGTCTTCCACAACTTTTCGATATATGTAAACTTGAGATGAGTGATAAGGGTTGGTGTTATGAAAAGTGTTTGAATACCTTTTTGCGTTATTTATGAATTTTTTCTAATAACGCTAACACAATTCAGATAGTTTTTAATGTGTCAAAAACCACCAGTTTTGTTTTTAATGTGTGGTGTCTAAAATTCTCTTTTCCTCGTTGTAACTGAAAGAAAAACAACTGCGCCAACAAAATATAATTTAAAATCAATTTCCAGCTAAAACATAAGCGCTAAGAAATATTGGTACTTTCCTGTTAAAGGGAACATTCATTATTATCGATGATTTTATCTCAGTATATCGTTATTTTTGTTTTCCGATCCATTACAAATTGACAACTGATCTTGTTTAGGCTAAAATAGACCATTATATGGATTAAGAAATAAAACTGTTCTAAGCTAACCTAACATAGCCAACCAAACCTGCTGTATTATTTAAAAATCCCTTTTGGTAACAGAAGGGAGAGAGAAGGAAGAGTTATTAAAAATAAAGAAAAGCCTGTTAACAATTTAAATTTAATTCTATGCAATATTCCATGCATAATGTACCTCCCTCTAAAACAATATTTACTGTCAATAATATTGTAATAAAACATGTGAAAACATTTTGCATTAACTTAAAACAACTCTAAGTAAATAATTAAGTGAGGGAAAGAAAGAGGTAGGCTAGTGGTAAAAGAAGAGGCTTCTGTCCCTGAGGTCCCGGGTTTAATATAAACGTGTTAATATGTTTCAAGTATTATTAGACGCATTTTTATTTACTTACTAAAACGATCGTTTCAGCTACCACGAAACTACTGACTACTGACTTAATAAGTTTGTTATTGAAATGATTGTCATTTACGAAACTGTCAATCCATTGTTTCTCTTTCGAATCCAACCACGCACCATGTATCGGCAATCGAAATCGAAGCATCATAGCGCAAAATATCCTAATGAGTTCTCATATTGAACGTCTGTTATGATATTGAATCAATATCAATTACATAGGATACCTATATGCACTTTTGGACATTGATTTTTTTATTCTAGAAATCCTAAAAGAGAACCGTGGTCCCCAACAGCTCTTACTTCGGCAAACTTTTTCACTACCAGGAATTCGCTAAAAACTGTTCGTAAATAACAGAGATTTAAATTGACGTTGAATTGACTGTCACATTCCCACTAAATCACATTACAATGCGTTGACGGCAGCCTGATGGATGTTGATTTACATCTTTCGTTGTGTTGGAGAGAGCTAATTTATGTCAGTCATTGAGAATTGAACATTTGAACGTTTTCAATAAAAGTTATTGATTTAGCGTTTAAATTTTACTAAATACCTTATGACTAATTTATGAAACTTTTTCTTTGAAATGCGAGTAAGTGTAGTGTTTTTTAAGTATTCGTGACTTTCCCATATATGTAAATAAGGATGTATGAGGTAAAAATTGTGATTTCCCATTTTTGGCCCCAAAAACATAAAATTTGGCAATTTATTTCGAAAGCTGTTTTAGAGCTTAAAAACAAATAATTATGTATATTAAAGTGTTGTTGTATGTCTAACGGTTACGAAGAAAAATCTAAAAAGAATCTAAATATATAATTTCCATATTATTCTTATGAAGAAAAAATAATGTGTTGTAGTTTGCTGGTTAAGCATATAAAATTCTAATCAAATTTGTCAAATTTGTTTATTTCATACTAAGATATCAACTTTTCGATGCCACCATTTACCTACCCTGTAGCAGCAAACCTAAGTAATCATCAATTAATGCTATTTAAATAGGAAAGAAATCTGCCAATTGTAAGGGAGTACTTTTGTGGAAATCCCGACAGGTAAATGAAAATTTGCTAATTCTGCAGATTTTCTGCGGTGGGGGTATACAATGAATACAATGAATACAATACAATGAATACAATACAATGAATACAATGAATTTATTTGGCCAATCAACAACAACATTGTTACAGGCTATGTCAATGTACAAGCATAATGTACAAGCATAAAATAAAATAAATATCATGAGTTAAAAATCAAACCAACCATGTGAAAAAAAAATATCTTCAAGACCATGCACAAAAAGATACAAAGCAAAACAAATGCAGTTCATCAAAATGCATGTACCATGCAAAAACAGCAAACAGGTTGTTTAGAGGAAAACTTAGGCTACTCAACTATTTATATATATATATATATATATAAAAAACTCTCTAAACTGGTGATGGTAAATAAAAAAATACATGCAATCAATATCCATGTTTCCTATGTATACGTAAACGAGTTCTGTTTGAATAAAACATATAAGCTTTGCCTAAATATTTCTAGAAAAAAATTAAAAGTAGAGTATGGTGTACTATCCTCCATAAGATTGCAATATTTATTTATTAGTTTTCATGCATAAAAAAGAAATCCGTATGCAAGATATTCAATGCACTTCTGTTAAATAGGTCACAACACCTTGGGTCCCACCACATCTGAGTCTTTCGCAAACCACAGGATTCTACTAGGAACCGATCCACTGACATTTGCTCAACTCGTCTAATTTCATACATAACATTTCGTATTTGTTATCATCAGCTAATTAATGCATCACCTATTTGTATCTATTGCTTTGCAAACTATACACAATTACTCTAATGTTAATTAATTAACAATAATGTTAATCATTCTGTTGGTTTTACTTTTCCAGGGACCGGAAGCCATTTCTGTTGTCTCCGTGTTTCCGATTGGTCAGCCATGTTGGTTCAGTTTCATTGGTGGAGTCATAGCGTACGGTGTTGTTAGTGTTCCATTGTGTGAGTTTTTTGTACGTAAACCTTTTATAGATTATAGTGTTTTGTGATTTGTTATTAATTGCATGTTGTATCATGACTTGACTGCTATACAGTGCATATTTTTTGACTACTACCCTCGGTAGTGTATTCCAACTTAGGTTGGGCGTTTGTGTATTGTTAGTTGTAATGTGTTAGTTAAGTTTTTTCACCTGAAGACGGGATCAGATTCCAGATCCCGAAACGTTGTGTATTGTTTTTTACTTTCGTGATGGAAAATGTCCGCAATAAACCTTTGAACAACATTAACTCACCATCACCAACAATGAACTTCAAACAAAGAATGTTAATCAATTTAACAACTAATCGTGGGAAGCTCCATTATGTTGTGGTTTTCAATATTTTGACATACTCAATACTAAGATTCAGGAGACAGACGTTCGTCAACATCAATTGACATGTTTATTTCGAATTTCATAAAAATCTGAGAATTCCATCAAAAGGTGTAGTTTATTTCACGAGCTTTTCCATTTGAACTGCAATACGGTAGTTCTATGATTATGTATCAGTTTAATACACGCTGATGACTAACACTAAGGCAGCAACATCTATTGCTTCACCCTGACCTACGGGAGTGACGTCATCTTCGTGTTGAACTGCATCGGGAGGCGTGATTGGGCGTGCCTACACACACACTCACGCACACACACATAATCAACTCTCAATTATCTATCTATCTAAACTATTATACAGAAGAGGTGGTGTCCGTCTGTGTGTTTGTATGAGCTAATCTCAAAAGCTACTGAACCGACTGGGCTCAAATTGCACACAAATGAAGCTACAGCTCCGAGGATACATATAGAACTATTCCTGCTTCGATACTGACCTAGGGTTCTGCCCCGTGGGCTTTCAAAAATCTGAGGTGAGAGATGTAAAAGTAAATATTGATTGATGGTATCCATGGTAACAAAGAACACACCTACAAATTTAAAAATGTAAACAAGCAGAATGAACTGTCATATGAATTTTGATTTCACAATTCCACACAGCTGGTTCAAACATATTAAATACTACACGAATATTAGAACAGAAAAAGTATGGATTATAAACATTAATAGATTATGTCACTCTGCCGAATGTAAATATAATTCAACATTACTTAAATGGAACTAAAACCATGTGTTAATGTCATTAGTATAGGATTCTTTCAGTTATGTCATTTGCTTATATTTATGATCCATACTGAGTCTGTTCTGATATTTGTGAAATGCAGTAATAATATTTCACAGGGAATAAGTCAGACTAATATCCTGAGTTTTATGAGAATAATGTTGTACTTATCATTGATTCTGAATGTGTTTGAATGAAATTGAAATTTGACAAAGCAATTAAAATTCCCTCATTTCGTCGATCCGTGAATCAGGAATATTTCTTGTTACAAACAGAATCATTTACCATCATTTATCACAATTTAAGCTAAAATTGACAACAGTGGAAAGCTTTACAAGTGCAAGTAAGATTACACATTAGAATTTGAGCTTAATAAAGATAATTTCCAAACCAACTGAAATAAAGAAAACGCTTTAACGAAGTTTAGAATGGTAATTCGGATCGGTGGGTAAGACAGGAAGGCAAAACATGCTAAGATAAACTTCAACCGGTCAACACTTTCATTTATTATGTAACAAGGGGTATTTTAGTAATTTTACAATTGGATCATATTTATGTAGACTGCATCACAGTTAAGAAAATGCTTATTGACGATGTTAATTAGTGTTGTAATTCTGTACAATGGAACAGATTAACTAGTTTGGTGGTGTGGGACTTCATAAAACATATCCGGCAATGTGATACGAATATGTCGCTCTCGGTTCCCGGTGCTATATTAAGTTTTACATTCAATATCATGAAAAAATAGTCGGTGCTATGGTACCACGAAAATTCTGTTCCGGTACAACGGAATTCTGTGCGATGGAACCTTATCGTTGATAGTGAGAAAACATATGCATAAATCTTACAGCATGTGAATTCTTTAACACTAATATGAAGTCACTATTTAATTGACTATTGCCATAGAAGTACAGACGCTTTTGTAACATAGAGTTTTGACTTTCTATAGCTTTTGTCATGCAAACTTCCAGTATTGATTAGTAGATACAGAATTATGTTAACTTTGTAGTTTTTACGTGTTTAATTAGCTTAAACATTTTCCTTGTTATATATCCACGCTAGAGTATCCCACAACATAACTATTCAATTTAATTATCGGTAACCAAAGACATCCATTTGCATATTGTGTTGTGCATTTTCCCTTACATTAAATCAATTAACATCAATTGGACATATATAACCTAATACAATTAATAAAATTATTTTCCTGATTATTAACATTGTATAAATGTCCAATTTTGTATGTTGGCAGACATGTTGAGTGGGATCAGACGGTAGCGTGACCGCCATGTACCAATGTCGCATGTTCGAATCCCGTCGCACGCCATTAAATTTTATCAGTAGAGTTGTACTGTTCGGGCTCACTACTTGCTTTGCTGTAAACGATCCTCGTACAGGCCAAAGTTAAAAGAGACTGCCAAGTTAAATAATCCAGCAATCTGACCCATACTTTCACCCATAAGATTATCAACAACCTTTATCATGGGTAAGCATTGGGAGTAACTATGATATTTTATAGGGAAAATCACAAAAGTTAAAACATAAATTTTTGTACTGTGATTGATACAGCAATAGGGTTGTATTGACTTATATTTTTTATAATTATAAGGACCATAACACATGAATTTTAATCAAAAACGGCTTTTTGCCTAAAATCTGATTTTTGTTATTTTATGAGAAAAAAAACATATGTTACAATAACAGAAATGGGATTTTTACCAATTTGTTCAGAATTTAAAGGACTATAACATACTAAATCTATATCATAAACGTTTCTGGCAACAAAAAAAATTAGATTTTTCCGTGATTTTATGCGTTTTATGGGAAAATTACCATTAAACACACCTGGAGATACCACGGATTAGTTCCTGCATATCAAAAGTCATCAAAATCGGACAACAGGTGTGGTCTGTAGCTCTGTAAACATCCGCACACACACTGACATCACTTCGAAAACCCTTTTTTGGGTTCAAGGGATAAAACGGATAAATTCACTAAAAACTCGAGCTCGTAAATTTTGATGAAAACAATACTTTCTCCATATACTATGGTATAGCGGGAGAAAGTAAAAAGATCTAAAGAATTGCTGGTTGTTCTTTCATGTTAAATACATCCATTCAATACAAATCCAACACTAGTTTTAAGCTAAGGGTGGCACACTATTGGTTAAGAGTAGTTTACGGAAAATTCCACATAACGCCTCTAGATTTGTAGAAATTCTGAGAACTTTCGCTTGGATCTGGTCTAAAGCTAACACCAGCTTTGAGGTGTAACCAAGCGGCGTTTCTGCTACTGAAGCTATTAGCACGGCTTCAGCCAGTTAGTCCTCCTGGAAATGTATTTCATATGAATTCTAACGCTTTATAATATTGCCCTCAACAATTTGATGAAATCAGCTGATTTCCCTGTTGTATTTTTACTATTACCGATTTAGTCCGAGTTTGATATGGTATATAACGTTACTAGACCTGAAAATAAGTGTTTACCGGACGAGTGTGGTCGTTCCCGTGAGAGACGAAGTCGAGTACGGGATTACCATACGAGTCCGGTAAACACATTTTGGACGAGTTCCTTACGATAGTTTACGCCATACTACTAAATCTGACCAAATCCTTATATCTTTCCACCAACTAAAGGACTAAAAATCACTAGTCATACATAACCTCTAAGAGAGGTTATGTTTTTGTTTATAACCACTTATCGCCACAATACAGTATAATCAGCTGATTGGTGTCCGGTAAAACTCATTGCAGTACAGTAGTACGCAATAAGCTGAAATTTGAATAAGCTGGTGGCAAACAGCTGTTTACTGGCCTAAATCATTGCGTGGGAAGTTCGTCAAAATAATGTAGTGTGGCGTAAACACCTGTAATGATAGGTGAAAGTTGATCCGGGTTAAGTAAAGCATTTGAGCACTGTAGAATGACTTTGATAGCTGAAATCCGATACTTGGCCCCAAAGAGGTCTTCTCTATTTAATATTGAAAGTGTACTGTTTCTGTATTTACCTACACACGTACGATGGCTGGAGATTGCATCATAGATAAAACATACTCCCCCATTTGCATTTATTATTAGAATAAATTATTTAATGGATTAATTATTATCCCCTAATTTTGAGTTTAACGAATGATTCTGGCTAAACACCTGGTCCTACCCTGCAACAGAGCTACACGACACATTTCACCACTCTCATCATTGTTTAAAATACACTCAAATGGCCCCCCTTCTTACTTGGACTAGAAAATCTTCAGCTTTTAATGTTGTCAATTACAAAAATACAACAGTTTTTATTTAAATATTTTTCGCGAATATATAGCACTACTCATACACGTATTTAAAACCTTCTTTACACACCGTAATTGTATGTGCAACGATAATGGTATAAACCAATAATTAATTGTACGCATTCCTGGCACAAAATAAACTATTAACACAGTTAATTAACATCACTTCATAGCCAATAGCAACAATCACTTAGAGACAATTACAATTAATAAAACCAATCCACACCCACTATACCAAGCCAAATAAATCTAATTACGCAAATAAATGATAAATAAAGGATTTTATCGTCATACTGCAGCAAAAAAAGGCGTTTTCAATACATGCGTTGCGGGTCTGAAATAGCTCTTTTGCTCTCCAGGGAGTAAATTGCTTTTTAGTCCCTAAGGAGTAAAAATCAGCTGTTGTGAACTGAGTGGCAAAATTCTTTTTTAAGCAATCGCGTTTATCGACATTATGTATCAATTGATTGCATCGGTTGTAGCTTATTTGTTCATTCATGTCAATAGTTTGACTTGTACTATACAATAACACAATCGTGTTGTCCAAATAATTGAATCACTAAGCAAAGTTAAAACAAGATAAAAATAATTTTGAGAGGTTATCTTTTGATAAAAAGAATCCTTGTTTTCTAAATTAGCTTGTAAAAATAATATTACAATATGACGAAAATATATAGTACATCACTCGGCCAAAAAGTGTCTTTTCAACCCTCGCTCCTTTCCCGACCTCGTCTTCACCTCGATCGTGAAACTTGAGCTCGGGTCGTAAAGAGCCATTTGACGCCCTAGTGAGGAAAATATCCCATTCTATTATCAAGATATTCAAAAGATTCTTAAAAAATGAGTCTTTTTCTTTAGCAATACAACATTTTAACCGGTGCAAGTACATAATAAAAACAAACGTATAGACGTAAGTAATCCGAAATTAATTATTAAATAACTCCTAATACTTAAGCGGTTTAAGATACTCTAGTAACATGCTCAGTTTTTAACAGTTTTTTTATGACAACAATCTTAATAGCACACAGTATGAGGGTGGCGTAAGATTTGAAGCATAAAGATAATGAAGAATAAAGATTTGAAAATAACAACTTGAATAGCTCCACGTGTAAAAATCAATGGAGATCAGTCAAATAATGCAAGAAGGCCCAAACAAAGCTCAACTTCGATTTAACACTTGTTCGGTTTGAGGTGAAAGGTAGCTCAAGCGAACATCAAAGCAAGTTGTTGGAAGCGCCTCAAGACCTGAACATATTCAGAGAACTGCTTATCGTGCTAAACGTCTTTGACACTCACCAGTTCCTAAATAGTTGTGCGTTGTTTCAACTATTTAAAGTAAAGCCGTCACCGTAAACTATAGTATGATTACGTTGATTACTAAACGAAAGCCCAAGTGTGATGTCTATTGTCTATGTCAGTTTATCAAGTCGACAAGGCAGAGTGATTTTATTATTTACGCTCTACCGTTATACAAACGATTATTTGAATTATTTAAGTTAATTTGGCATTCAGGAAAACATATATAATATGTTTAATCAATGATTTTCTGGTATTAAAATGTTTAAAATGCTTATGTTGAACGCTAAGATGTGGTTGGAATGTTTTACAGTCAAGTTTTGTCCCTGATTAAAACGTACGTGAATTATTTAAACCTTTGCTTTTAATTAACACCAGTTACACTTGCTCTTTGTGATGTTTTGATAATTGAATTTCCCCACTATGTACACGGAATACACAAATAGTGGACAGCTCTTAAAATAATTTGGTTTTAGAACATTAGTAGTGATACTCTAAATTTGTAATTTAGAAATAACATATTTTTATGAAGGTGTTTGTCACAGTCAAATGTTAGAGTAAGACTTAGATTAACTTAATAACTGTTCACATTACTAAGCCTCAGAAGCTAGACTCAATTCTGATATATTTTCTCATATACTCCTGTTGAAGCAGTTAAAATTTATGTTTTATTGAACGGAGCAACTACCTAATTATGGTGGTTTATAGATAACTTTATTTTAGACTTTCTCGAGATTCTGCCTATGTTGTATGTTGTTTCTTGTTTATACTGTCAAAATGCGTTGTTTTTAGACTCCAAATATTTCCTCTAATTTTGTTTTTCCATGTTTAATATTGTGGATGAGAGCATAATGTTTATTGTAGCCTTTTCTCTGTGGCGTTTTTACAAAGTCTGCTTTTTCTTTGTTGAAACGATTAATATCTTAAGTAACGACAACAAAGTATTAAATACTGCAACATTTTCTATCGGATGATGGTGAGTTTGAGAGTGTATTGTTTTGTATGTGATTTCTTCATTTATACTGCGTGTCCCATGTAACACCACAAATGTACAATCAGTCACCATTTAAGCATTGACTATTGGATACTGAAGTTGTAGTCAAAGATTGAAGCCTATCCAGGAAGGTTCATTAGGTTCATGTTTATGAGCTACATAACCTTAACTATGCAAAGTAATAATCTCAATTGTTTAAGCTAAATGTTTCACATTATCCGACAAAACACTTTATATTAGCCCCATAATATTTAGCATACTTCTCCAATTTTCATCTAGAGCGAGTATTCAACTGTTGAATGTAAGCCAGTAACAATTATAACTCAATGCGTACAGTGGTTTCGCGGGAATCCGGTTACATGGATATTCCGTTATTATTGCATTCAGACAATGGGAGGTATCCGTGGCTGTGTAATTACTTTGAAGCTGCATGATTCAAAGCTCGCCTGGGGCAGTAGAAGGAAATATCGTTTATTTAGTTTCTTGTTTAGTTTAGTTGGGAACATTGTGTTTCAGGAAAATATCGTAAGCTAATAAGACAGCTGATATTAGTCATCAACAAAGCTACACATACCGTCTCACACCTTCTACACTCATCCTTCACATACTCGCGTAGGTGGCGTCTCCATCTCAATAATAGATAGTTTTGATAATAATCTTTATTTAGCTTGCACCATTTTCTTTCAAATATGTCATTAAAACGAAATATTATGTATTACCATTGACTATACATACGCTGAGTATATCTACGCCTTAAATTATATGTGTGACGTGTAATGAATAATATTTAGTCTAAAAAGTATTTTACATAATACAACAAGTAGCTACTTTAACGTTCAATGATTTAATTAAGAACGGTTTTACTGTTCCAAGTAGAAAAATAGGATGAATCTGGGAGTTCTTAAGAAAACATTCAGTATAATAGGGGAAGGGAGAGACTCCTTTTATGTGTTTGTTACCAAGACCAGGTAAAGAATATCTCAGCCATTAACCAACAAGATAATGGCATCCCAAGGGCCAAGAGCAGATGGGTTCCTATTTCTTATATTAGAATAATTTTATAGTTTATACAAATTATGAATAGGTATAATGTATGAGGATGTGATTTTAGTATGCTAATAGACATGATCACCTCTTAGATGCGTTCAAGTATTTTCAAGTATTACTCGCAATGTACTAAACATATTTGACAAATCGTCTCGTGAGCCGGTTATCTCCTCTCCTGTGAGACATTCAGTTTATAATTTGAAATGTAGGCTTCTCTACAACACTAGGTTATGTATGGCATTTTCATCCATCTGGAACTCGTTGGTATCGGCAGGATTTGAACCTGCGGGCCCTAGGATCAAAGTCCCACGCCATCACGCCCATACTACCTGTGTGCTAACTAAAACTAGTATGCATTTGACTGATTAACAATATGAAATTTCCAGACAAGTATAGGTTTTATATACAATCCCTTACGCATAGCTCAGGTGTAAATTACATATGCAACCATGAAATGCCCATTATAAAATCTATTAAATTTAAAATATTAAAAAAGCGAGTGTGAACTATAAATAATTTTATTTTTTTTTTAAATTGAATCTGATTGAAATGACGATTGGTATACATAAAATTATGGTTATTAAAATATATTTTATAGTTAGAACTACTTATAGAATTTTAGATAGTTAGGTTGTGTGAGTGCAGCTGAGCCTACCCCCTAAAACCTTATAAAACCTCATTTCGGTCTTCAAACCTTTGAAGACTCTTATGACTTTGTTGTTTATTGAAAATATTTAACACAACATTCCAAGCCATATTACTAATAAAACAAGGTACTGCCAGTAAAGTATGTACCATGGACAATTAATACAAACAGTAGAGCTGGACACATCACAGAAGTGATCGTTCAATGTTACCTTCAGAAGTAACATCTGTACTATTGTTTCATCCATACTCATATATAGTATTGTAAGTTGGTGTGCCCATGAAAATTCACAATGATAATAATAACGATGATAAATATATTGACACTTGGGATTATAAGATTACTGGATAAGGTGCAATAAAACATATTGTTAAATAAGATTAAATTTATTAATGTACCACTTGTTAAAATAATTATACAATAATTATTATTTGCTTATAATTATTGGGGTTTGTGTATGTAATGACTTTATAGCTCGAATCTGAACACGAAAGATTAATGTAGTGAATCAATGTAATTATAATATAAAATCATAATTAAGCTGATTTCACAGCAATTCATTAGGTACGGGATTATTAAATAACACTGTTGTCGTAACTAATCTGTTGAACAGTTTATAAAATTAACTGTAACTAATTTATTTAGTATTGTATGTATTTGAAATGATTTAGTTTTCATAACGAAATCCTAGTGTTCAGTAAAAGATTTTAGTCAGATTACGCTGTACAATTGAAGGATGGACTTCAACAAAATTAATAGCAGTAAAATTCATTTGGGTTGGTTCCAAAAGTTTTTTGTTTTATTTGTGCAATGAATTTTATTTACAAATCCAGAGTAAGAGACTTAGATTCTTGAATAACCAAGAAACACTAATTACAAATAACATATACTAGACCTATTGATACATGTAGGATACTAGTTAAAAAACTAAAACATTATGTATTACTGTAAAATAAATTATATACTTATACCTACTTCATTTACATAGTTAAATTTATGTTCTGAAACATTACATTGGACCTATATCTTCCTCGCTTAGGTCCATAATAATTAAAACAGGATTCACGTCAATTTTCAGTACGATGAGCACTCCATATAATCACAGTTTACTTAAATAAAACTTACATTTAACTTATTAATTATTATTGATTACTTATAAATTAACAAATACATAGTCATAATAAATGAAATCAGCACACACACATACTTCAACCAAAATAAATTAATGCTCTAAAAGTTTAAGCATTAAGATTTTAAGTAGACAACCACTTGTTTCAACTCTTATATTACTTAGAAACATTAGTAAAATTACAGTTCACGTACAAACAGACCGACCGTTCGTAAAACTATTTCTTTGTCACATCGATATCACATCGATAAAAACATTTTTACTTACTGAAAATTGACGTTACAGATCTCAGAAAATTATATGTATGTCAGGAGAGTTGGATGCAGTTCCATTGACTTTCCCTCCTTTTTCTGGAGGTTTTGTGGCTTGATTCTTTCCCCCTCCAACTCCAGGGGGGTTGGCTGCCTGATTCTTTCCCCCTCCTACTCCAGGGGGGTTAACTGCCTGATTCTTCCCCCCTCCTACTCCAGGAGGGTTGGCTGCCTGATTCTTCCCCCCTCCTACTCCAGGGGGGTTGGCTGCCTGATTCTTCCCATTTCCTACTCCAGATTGGTCAGCTGTTTGAGACTTTCCCTTACCATGTTTGTCTTTGTTATTCTTTCCGTTCTTCCCATCGTCGTCATCATCGTCATCATCATCATCGTCATCATGATGTTTCTTCCCCATCTTCCCGTTAGATCCTCCTTTGTATTTCTCCATCAGAGATATCCACGTATCAGGCTGATGTGATTGGAGGTAATGGAAGAGCTTGTCCACGCCAAGACGTTGGACGTCGGTGCAGTTGGAGCAGTTGGTAACCAACGCGTCTGACAAGATACCTAGACAAGGATAAATTGTGAATAAATAGTCCATGGGCAAGCAGATTCCTTGTAGGTGAGAAAAGTAGTAGTAAAGAATATTTATATTTGATTTTCCTAATCAATGTTATTCATTCAGGATTTATATACATTTTAAGTTATAAGTTACAACCAGTTATTAAATTTATATACCACACAACATTTATCCATAGTTTGGCTTTGCATGGTGCAACGATGTATATAGTGTAACTATATAGTGTTAGACTATATACATCGATGGTGTGGAGAGAGATATCAATTATTGGAGAATTCTTTTGCTCGTGACACCTATATTTTTAATACTTAGATCGGCGAATACAAAAAGGGTGTGATTAAATCCAGCTTTCCTGATGATCAAATGCTTCCGGACAGAATATACTTTTTAATTTGACCACTGAATTATTAAAACGTTATAAATTAGTCCTCCAAGTAAAGTATATGGTCCGATATGGTCGATTCTTCCAATACATTTTCGAACATTAATATAGATAGGTTGAATATTAATCATACTTATGTTTACTAATTCCACACGTATGAGTAACAAAAGAGTTTCCCCAACAAACGAAACCAGGTTAAATGAAACGATTGAAGCTCTGACAACCCACAAGGGGCACAGTACACACAGTAACGTATTGCGTATTGCGTGTGCGTATATGTGATAACAGTAAGATGAGTTATGACGTGCCTCGGTTGCCACAAGGGGACCAGTACACACAGGGTACGTATTACGTATTGCGTATTGCATATATGCGATAACAGTAAGATGAGTTATGACCTGCCTTGGTCGCCACAAGGGGACCAGTAAACACAGGGACGTATTGCGTATTGCGTATTACATATATATGATAACAGTAAGATGAGTTATGATGTGCCTCGGTCACCACAAGGGGACCAGTGTACACAGGTACGTATTGCGTATTGCGTATTGCATATATATGATAACAGTAAGATGAGTTATGACGTGCCTCGGTCGCCACAAGGGGACCAGTACACACAGGGACGTATTGCGTATATATGATAACAGTAAGATGAGTTATGACGTGCCTCGGTTGCCACACCCAGTTATATGTATGAGTCTATCACATGTCTCACGACATATTTCATCTTATTACCTGTCTGGATATGAGGGAGGCTATGTCAGGTGGTGACAGTACACACAGGAACGTATTGCGTATTGCATATATATGATAACAGTAAGATGAAAAGTACTGTTATCTCCGAAGTACAATTCTCATCTTAAATTACCATCTCATTCAACTACATTTTTCAAGAGACACTTTCATTACAATGGCATTAAACTTTTTAATCTCCTCCCTCCCTCCCTTCAGCTGGAGTCGGACTTGAACAGCTTTAAAAAGCAAATCAAAAAAATACTCTTGGCCAAGGGTTACTACAGTGTTCGAGATTGTGTCGCTGATGGGTTTAGTTAGTTGGTTTTTTTGTTGTAAGAAGTAATTGATATTGTTTTATTGAAGCAACATTGTCTATTGTTTATTTTAATTTGAGTTCTATTATTTGACATGACCAATGCAAATTTTGTATCTGTTATTTTGGTTCAATACATGAGTTATGAGTTATGAGTTATGACGTGCCAAAGGTCGCCACACCCCGTTGTATGTATGAGTCTATCACATGTCTCACGACATATTCCATCTTATTACCTGTCTAGATATGAGGGAGGCTATGTCAGGTGGTGACAGTACACACAGGAACGTATTGCGTATTGCATATATATGATAACAGTAAGATGAGTTATGACGTGCCAAGGGTCGCCACACCCCGTTGTATGTATGAGTCTATCACATGTCTCACGACATATTCCATCTTATTACCTGTCTAGATATGAGGGAGGCTATGTCAGGTGGTGACAGTACACACAGGAACGTATTGCGTATTGCATATATATGATAACAGTAAGATGAGTTATGACGTGCCTCGGTTGCCGCACCCCGTTGTATGTATGAGTCCATCACATGTCTCACGACATATTCCATCTTATTACCTGACTGGATATGAGGGAGGCTATGTCAGGTGGTGAACACGTATGGGCTTGGGGAATTGGAAATATTAAAATGTGACAAACAACAAAAAATGTAAAAAGAAATGTGAATTAATGTTTATTAAAAAAAAGTAAACATTCATCCTAAGTAAAATTGTAATCCATTTACTTAATACAACTGTCAATTAGACTGCAATGTTTGGACTTTACATTTTAGTCTAAAAGCCTAAATATGCATCTAAAAGGTTTTGTTAACTGAATTTTGATGTCCCATTGGCTACCATAGTCAGTTCTAACTTTTTTTGGCCGTTGAAATTTACGCACAATGACAAAATACAATGAAAGTCAAGATTGTAACCATTTCCTGATTAAATCTTTATAAGATCTCTGATCTATTTGTCGTTTAAATTGATTATTTATCGTATTATATCCGTATATCTATCTATCATATATATATATACATATTTCATTATTCATTGCTTATTCATTAGTTTATATTGCCAATATAGTAGCCGTTGTATAAAAAAATATACGAGCTCAACGTGGCCATGTCATCATTAATTAGTTGCCTGCTGATATGCTGTTTAATATGTCCATCGTTAACAGCTATTATGCTGTTTAATCAAATCAAATCATCTTTATTTCGCACAGAAAAACTGTATAATAGCGTCACAAGAATATGAAATATAACTAAATTAATATTTTTAGGTTTATCGAAGTTAACTTATATTTTAGATATTGACAAATTAACGTAATGCAATACTAAATTTAAAAGTTCAATAAAATAACTTCTTGATCAGCATTGTACGTGTTATTAAATTTACGGAAAGTAAATAAAAGAAACGTTTTATAACACTTAAAATATATATTTACGCTTATACTGTTACTCACAAGACGGTAGATATACAAAAAGATGGTATGGTTAGTGGTGATCGATTTCGATTGGACACTTCAATCATCATTAGACCAAATAGGCGAATTTCTGTAATTCGTTTAACAGTTAACAGATTATTCCACAAATTATTATATGACATTTTTGAACTTTTAAATTTATTATTAAATATACAGAAGTTATTGGATTCCATACAATTTATGAAATTTTAGATAATCCTAATAACGATAAATATTCAACTATACAAAAGGTATATTCATGTTTTAACGAACGTAGACAAAATTGGGATTTCCGTTAACTTATAATAATTTATAATTTTTGACATTTTTGTTTGTTAGAGGTTAATGGTTAGTTTAACCCTGCTGACGAATTAACAACACTGTTAAAACGTTTGCTTCATGTACTGATTGAAATAACATTATTTTATCGTTATGTAAATAGCTATTTTATGTCGAACACACCAACCTAACATTTAATCAAGCCAACTTATTCTGATATGTGAAATCTTTTATACCATACCAACCGTTACAGTAACAAAGGACTGAGGAAGAAAATATAAGAGGTATAAAACCAAATCACACTTTATGACCAACTCATTCACTAATACAAATTTGGAAATGTGTCCATATAGATATCTACTTTAGTGTCCAAAAACCATGCTTTCATGCAACTAAAGTAAATTACTCAAACACCATACATACGTTTTATACTGGACGCATCCTTGTTGCAGATCCCTCTGTCCATGAAACACCGGATGTAGTTCTCCCTGGACCGGGTGTTGTTCAGGATCATGTCCATCCGGTGAGAGGCCTCCTCCAGAGTGTGTGGTGGGAGGGGCGGAGCACCCATAGCACCTCCTAGGACACCCATCACTACCAGGACCTGCAGGGGAGTCATGGTTACTGTAGGTGCTGGTGGAAGTCTTCAGTTTATACCCAGGTCATAGGTCCTTGGCCACTGGACCATCTCCAACCATTTGGTCATGGTTTGACCGACTTCCTGGTCACAACTGGGTTGGTAAAACCGTTGGGTTACTTGACAGATTTAATTGGAGGCCGTTGTTTGAAAACTGATTAGTTTTAGAGTCTTAATGGTTCGAGGTTTTTCCTATCGTTTATGAACTTTGAACCATATCGTACAGAAACTTACTGAATACAAGAAAAATTCATTTATTGATTAAAAACACTCTGTTAAATGGCTGAATGTTATAAATTGCCAGATTTAAGAAAATAAATGCTTTGGAGTTGGGTATGAACAATTTAAAGGCCTTATACAATTTTCTTTTTCTAATGATGATAACGAGTAAATATGCTATTTAATTTTCTTTTACACACATACTGTTCTAAACAGTTATTACTTAATTTTAGTTTACTTAAAACTACATCTTATCTTAAATAAAAGCAAAGATAACAGACTAATGAGATACTATCAGTTCACCTTCTATAATGTATTGTTGCATCACCTGTAGATACTTCTTATATTACTGAATTAGGCTAAAACGAGAGCTCGCCCCATGGTCGAAAACTCGACCAAAAGTATGCATTGTGCAAACTTCTCTATTTTTACCCCACACTTTAAATAAAACGTTAGATTGGAATTTCTTCCACTTGTTTGATTTTCTGTTTATATTTGTTGTTATTTTGTCACCAGCATGGCAACCTATAAGACCCATGCTAAATTTTTTAAATGTCAAATTCATTTTTTGTGCTTATTTTTTAGTCTATTTCAATTTATAAAGGGATTCT
This sequence comes from Macrosteles quadrilineatus, assembly GCF_028750875.1. NCBI lineage: Eukaryota > Metazoa > Arthropoda > Insecta > Hemiptera > Cicadellidae > Macrosteles > Macrosteles quadrilineatus. The sequence goes on along the minus strand of NW_026542599.1, from coordinate 27,685,085 downwards.
GCGCATCTACAGGAAAATAACGTTCATTTGGTACCCACCGCGTGTAATTTGGTCCAGTAGTATGGTCAAGCTAGCTGTAATAAGTTTTGCAAAAGGTTTTTGATATGTAAGATATTAAAATGTACAGTTCAGGAGTACTTGAAGTAGGGACTAAGAAACGTGATCTGATCTGGACACTTTTGAGACGAAGGCACATACATTCCATTAAACATAATCTAATCAGCAACCTACAATAAAAACAGTTATATACCCAACCAAATCACTGTTAACACTATTAAAACAAGTACATTATATTCTGAACTGCAAAATTCATCTTCAATACTATTACTGGAACAACGTCCAATACAGTTTCACATCGATAAACACAAATCAATATTAGCCACTAAACAATATTCTAATAAGATTAATATTTATGTTAGTGTCATGAGTTTATTTTTTCATTTTTTGTTTATTAAAAATTATGTTTTATTGTGTTTGAAGTTTTTTCAGTTACGTATTTATGTTATAAAGTCAGGGTCAGGAGTCAAAATCTTTCAGTTTCGATTGCAAAATAAACATTTTCTTATCACCTGCATTTTTTGTAACCTCGGTCAGGCAACTGAACAACTTTCGCGTTTGGGTTTTGAGATTCGATTTGAAAAATTTTGATTTCGGTTCGAGATTCCAAGTTTTATTGTTTTTACCACCACTATTGTGCTATGCTGTCAAACACAACAATGGTCTGTTTAACAGTAGGGCTTTGCAAGGGGTATACGAAAAGAACATCCAGTGGTTCTTGAACACGTTAAGTACCCTACTAATATGCAACAAACGCTTTACACCACCATTATAGCGTAACAATGTTGAGTTTAAGACGTCAGACAGCTTAAGAAAAATAACTAAGTCACGACTCAACTAACTAATGAGAACACCCCAGGACTTAGCGTAATGACAACGTTAGATTGAGATGCAAACACGGTTCTAAAGAACCACAAAGCTTACAACAGCAGAATAAAGTGTTATTACTGTTCGTGTCCGGCATTACAAACTTGAGAAATATTTTCAACCAACTACCTACTTTGGTTTAGTTTAAGCGGGGGAACTAAAAAAAATTCTAAGTCATTTTATTAGTTTAAGTTAAGAATTCCATGATTAAAAAAAACTTTTGTGGTACGTTGCCCTGAACTCAAACTCCACATAATATTTATTATTATCGTCATACTGCAGCATAACAGCCGTTTTTATAACATGCGTTGCGGTTCTAAAGTAGCTCCTTTTCTACCTATGGAGTAAAATCAGCTGTTGCAATCACATGTTTTTAAAGTATGCATGATTGCATTGATCGACGGTATAATGTACACTAACACAATCGTAATAGATGGTAATTGAATAAAAGCCACTTGTTTGCATTAGCAAAAATAATAGAAGTCACAAGCTAAAGGTAGTTTTGAGAGGATATCTTTACGTAGAAGTATTTTAAACTTCTAGCTTAGTGTGCATAAATAACGGTACAATAAGACGAAAAACATAGTTTATCACAAGGGCAACCCCGCTCACGAAATTTAAGCTCGGGTCAAAAAGACTCAGTGCCCCATTGATGAAATATACTAGTATCATTCCTAGTCATATAATGCTATTAGTCATGTGTTTGACAATGGTTAATGGGATGGAATTATAGTTATCTGTAGATGTATTTAAAACTGAAATTTAACGAATGTTGAAGGATGTGAACGTTGGGTTCCTGAAGATTTATGTAACAGGGGAGAAATACGAGGACCACGTCCTGATATTTTTCTGTAAAAGTGAATACTTTTACAAACATATTTAGTTTGAAAAGTTATGCAAAATTAAATTCGCTATAGATTTATTTCAGATTTTTCCGACGGCATTTCTTAAAGTCGGTATGTTATTTGAACTTGCCTTATACTCTTAAGCAGTCCTAGAATCGTAGAAGTTACTTATTCAAGATTTTTTATTTATTTCTTTTGACACACAAGTTTAATATGACATTTTTGATTTTATAGTTACTGAGGTAGTTCAATTAATTGTATTTTTGGTACCCAAAGTAGTCAGTAAGAGGATAAATCACACGTTTATTTAATTTAATCGAGTAGTTTACGTGTTGAGTCGACGCCTTCAACACCGATATCGCACTACTACAAACCAAGGCTGTGCATTTGCTGCAAGAATTTGTAGGGACTTCTTGAGCACACTCTAACGCTAAAAATACGAATGCAAGAAATAACAATATTTTGTAAGACTTTTCGTGATAAAGAATGATCCACCAAGGGATTAGCCTAGGATTTTTGTTTCGGATATTTAGGTACTCGAGTCGTAGGCTCGGTCCCCTTAAACACAGAGTTTCTGTCCCATATAGTTTTTGATAAAAATGTGTTTGTCTTATTTCCATGAAACGTATTAAAGCATTATGCCAAAAGTTATATAACACATTAAATGTACAGTTGAATTTAAATATGGACATTTAAAATGCAATAATGTTAATCAAGACACCAAACATTTAAAAAAATGTTTCCTAACATCTATTTTCTTTGCTGATATTAGATGTTTTTTCGCATAACACACTAGGTGTATAGCGTGTTGTATGAAACGTATACAGTTTCAATACAGAATTGACTAATTCTAAGAATTTAAAACTAAGCTCATATTAATATGATAGCAAAATATTTAGTTTTATTGTAGTTTATTGTTTATAGTTATTATTTCATTGTAAAACTAACAACCTCTCAACATAAATTCAATGCTTCAAATCCCCTAAAGAGTTCAACACCTGTATTTCCATAGTTCAGATATTTTCTTTAATTGAACAAATCAGATCGTAATTCATCCACGTTATTGTTTTTGATGGGCTGAGAAAATATTAGGCTATTTAATTGGTAAATGAGTTTACCATTTATGGTTTAAAATAAACATAAATTGTGTTTGGATGTAAGAATGTACGCAAGATCAATGTTAAAAAAAGTAAATTGCGCAAAAGAACTATGTTGTTTCGTGTTTTGTTTTAGCAGCGTCCGGCCGAATTCCTTTGTTAGATAACCGTATTTTGTTTTAGCAGACTCCATTTGGAAAATTAGAACGATTATATGTTGTACAAGGATAAATTCATTGAAGTATTATGTAATTGAATGTCTTTAATACTTAATATTTAAAACATAAAACATTTCTGAGTTTTTTGCACTCAAACAACTGTAAAAATAATGCAGTGACAAATTATAAAGACAGTTCTTCCCCTAATTAAATTATTTGATCCAAGCCATTGCACTTCTAATGTATGTAATTTTATATACATGTCTATTTTAGCTATAAATAACATATCATGATGTAGCTATTCCATTTATATTTATAACAAAACTACAGTCACAGAAATACTGTACAATTATAACTACCTTATATTTATTGAGCCACCGATTGAGTGTGCTGCTAAAAATAGTTTTATATGTTCTACACAAGAAATAACGATAAAAAAATATTGTAAACCTGTCCCAAGTACAAAAATCTAAGAAATTACAGCTCAATGAAAATCCAGTCAACAAAAGTCTATGCTATTTGCAAGCAAAAGAAGGGCAGCAATTGATTCATGAAGTTAAGATGAATACCGCAGTACCTTAATAACTGATTCTACGTTAGATAAGCGCACAAAATATACGCATTTGTTATTGTCAGGAAGCAATCTAGTGCACTTAAAACAAAATATTGAAGCTTTAATTTGATACTTGATGATATATCATATTTTAGTTGAAATCAGAATAAGGGGGTTTGATGAAACCAAATATTTCTGGGTAGACTTTTTGCAAACGTCAAATGGTTTTATTAGGGTATAGTTGACATACGAAACTTATAATTGCTATTCTGCACATGTAATAAGGTTAATATAAAATATCTATTCATATTAATCGATTTCAAATAAATGGAAACTCAAACAAGCTAATGTAATTTCCTATTACTGTACCAACACGATACATCGATAAAACGTTTATACTCCATAGCTATCACGCCTTTGTAAAGGACTATATTTGGAACGTAACAATGAAAACTTTGTTAGCCAACTTGTTATTATATAATTAGTTTGTAGAATTACTTTGTAGTACTGTTTGTTCCAATGAATATTTTCTTCCAAACGTTTATTAAAGCTGTATAATACAACGCTACTTCAACAACCCTGTTATAAAAGGGAATTTTTATAAACAATTTTGCTACTAAAAAGTAATTATTCTTTTACACACATTATTACCTAGAAATCAAACCAAGGTTGCTTTATTTAAAAATACCCCCACCGCAGCAAACCTGCAGACTAATCGAATTTCCATTTGCCTGATTGGATTTACAATAAAATGTCTCCTTAAAAATATCACAATCATTCCCTATTTAAATAACATTAGTTTAACGAGTACTTAGGTTTGCTGCAACTGGTAGGGTAAAAAGGTGTTTTTTTGTAAAATGTTAATAGTTTAGTATGAAATGAATGTATTTTCTAAATTTCATTAAAATATGATCATAAACAAACAAAAACCACAACAGTTTACCTATTCTCCATAAGAATAACATGGGAATTATAAATTTAGTTTTTTTTTTAATTTTCTCCGTAACCATTAGGCGCATAATAACGCTTCAATATACTAAATTATTTGTTATTTTTAAGCTTTACAAAATGGTTTGGAAAGAAAATGCTAAATTTTAAGTTTTTCCTATTGTTTATCGGCTTTCTCTTATATTTGTCGGGTAATAGCCTGTAGAGGATGTTTGATATTTGTCTCAATAAAGCTGTTATGTTAGTTCAAATTTAAATTAGTATATTAATTTACTTAGGAACATCACAAGGTTGTACGTCATAACTGTTGTGTGTGTTGAGTCGGAAATAATCGAACGTTAAAATATCCCCAGATCTGGAATGTGTTAAGAAATGCCATCGTTGGAACATACATTCTTGAGTTCAGAATGTTCGGGATTACGAACTTCTGACTATGAATTGGGTTATAAATTCCAATCTAATGCTACACGCCATTTTTTTTTATAAATACCCCCGCCGCAGCAAACCTGCAGACTAAGCGAATTTCCATTTGCCTGATTGGATTTACACTAAAATGTCTCCTTAAAAATATCACTCCCTATTTAAATAGCATTGGTTTAACGAGTACTTAGGTTTGCTGCAACAGGGAGAGTAAAAAGGTTTTTTTTGTAAAATATTAATAGTTTAGTAATAAATGAATGCATTTTCCAAATTTTATCAAAATATGTTCATAAACAAGCAAACTACAACAGTTTATTTATTCTCCATAAGAATAACATAAGAATTTTAAATTTACAGTTTTTTGGAATTTTCTCCGTAACCATTAGGCGCATAATAACGCTTCAATATACTAAATTATTTTTTTTTTAAGCTCTACAAATTGGTTAGGAAAGAAATTGCAAAATTTTGTGTTTTTAGGGTAAAAAATGGGAAAACCCAATTTTTACCCCATAAAACCCCCCATAGACCCCTGTTCCCATAGTCCGATCACGCTGGTTCGCGAACTCGTTAAAATAAACTTAGGTTTACACGTTTGTACCAAATTTCATCAAAATCGGATCATTTTTGCTCGAGTTATCGCGCTAACGGACACATATATAAATATATATATATATAAATATATATATATGAATTTGAACGGATGGTGTTTTTGGTCTCTAGGGACCTCAAAATGAAAAAGTAAATCGGTCCCGGGTCCAGGTCTTACCATGAGTACTATGGTAATAGCTTATTCCCTATATGGGAAATTCGCTAAAAAGGTGTAGCCCGTTTTACAATCAAAATAAACATAGTTCTATTGAGTTGGCGGATGAAATTTTGGCGTGAACTAACGACTTCTGTTGAATATACACACTTTGAATCATACAAAACTGAAAGGACAACTTTACTTATTGTAGACCATAGTATCTTTTCATTAACTATATCCGTAACAACAATTGACGGCAAAAATAGAATCTATGGGTTAAAAAACAATTTTTTGCTGATTCAACTAAGTTCTTTTCAATAAAAAACTAAAAACTGTCCATATAAATGGAATGTTTACTTCAGCATTTAAAAGTCAATGCATCTACTTTAGCTGCTGTAATATAAACTTTTTCAAAGACCATGAGTATCCCAATAGATTGTTAATGTGCTATCTAATATTGCTAGAATCCTTATAATTTTATATAATACTTATAGAGAACTACTTCCTGGATCACCTATACTTAAAACCTAGATCATCACGGATACGAAACAATAAACTTTTTAGATGACGTGTACAGTACTTATAGCTACATAAAACAATTGATGAAGAGCATTAGATTAAAAAACCTAAGATTGGCATAGCTTTATAAACTGAATCGTACAAAGGTACTATTCAATAACTTCAAAGTCACATTTTTACTACAACTGTTTGGTAGTCTTAACATCTACTAAGTGCCATAAAATTACGAAAGATCTAAAAATGTATCTGTATAACAACTCGTTACGTTAAATAATAATGAAAAGTAGAAATAATCAGTGATTCAGTTATGATACAGCTACCAGGAAATCAGATGAAGTGTTAAAACAATTTGCTTAAAAATATAATATTCATTCAATTTGTGCGACGAGGCTTAAACAGTTTTCATTGATTTGTCAGAAATATTCAGAGGGTATTCATGTTGATTTCACTCAATCAGAATTTCAGAGGCAATCTTCGTGGTAATTTATTTCCTGTCTTACAATGAAAATTACAAATAAATACTCGTGAATAAAGTAGGCTAATACTACACTCCATATTTATGTGACAGATTCACTAGTAATTTTATCCAATTGCATCTCCAGTTTGCAATAATTTAGGGTAATACTACACTCCATATTTATGTGACAGATTCACTAGTAGTTTTTCCAGTCAAAAATCCAATATTCAATAATTTAGGCTAATACTACAATCCATATTTATGTGACAGATTCACTAGTGATTTTATCCAGTTGCATCTCCTGTTTGCAATAATTTAGGCTAATACTACACTCCATATTTATATGACAGATTCACTAGTAATTTTATCCAGCTGCATCTTCAGTTTGCAATAATGTAGGCTAATACTACAATCGATATTTATGTGATAGATTCACTAGTAGGTTTATCCAATTGCATCTCCAGTTTGAAATAATTTAGGCTAATACTACACTCCATATTTATGTGACAGATTCACTAGTAGTTTTATCCAATTGCATCTCCAGTTTGAAATAATTTAGGCTCATACTACACTCCATATTTATGTGACAGATTCACTAGTGATTTTATCCAGTTGCATCTCCTGTTTGCAATAATTTAGGCTCATACTACACTCCATATTTATGTGACAGATTCACTAGTGATTTTATCCAGTTGCATCTCCAGTTTGCAATAATTTAGGCTAATACTACACTCCATATTTATGTGACAGATTCACTAGTAATTTTATCCAGCTGCATCTTCAGTTTGCAATAATGTAGGCTAATACTACAATCGATATTTATGTGATAGATTCACTAGTAGGTTTATCCAATTGCATCTCCAGTTTGAAATAATTTAGGCTAATACTACACTCCATATTTATGTGACAGATTCACTAGTAGTTTTATCCAATTGCATCTCCAGTTTGAAATAATTTAGGCTAATACTACACTCCATATTTATGTGACAAATTCACTAGTAGTTTTATCCAATTGCATCTCCAGTTTGCAATAATTTAGGCTAATACTACACTCCATATTTATGTGACAGATTCACTAGTAGTTTTATCCAATTGCATCTCCAGTTTGCAATAATTTAGGCTAATACTACACTCCATATTTATGTGACAGATTCACTAGTAGTTTTATCCAATTGCATATCTAGTTTGCAATAATTAGGCTAATACTTCACTCCATATTTATGTGACTACAACTCATGTTTATGTTTATGTCTCATACAAGAACTAACTAACGATTTAATACTTGAATTGTTTACTTAGAAATGGTTTAGACACGATCATCCAGTGTCGGCTGATAGTTATATTCCAAATGATACTGTAATTAGTTCAATTAAACGGAATGGTTTTGGATTACACAAAGACACATTCGGATTACCTTTGTTAATATCGTAGGTGTTCCTGTTTTAATCGATTATATTCATACACCGGGTTTTACTGGAATTGAATTGTACGTTACCATAGAATAAAATGACACTTTGTAACCACGACATAATGATAATAATTTTACATTGTTTTACACGTACATTATTTTAAACGTAAATGATAACATACATATTTTTAAAACGTCACATTTAAATACTTGCTTATGCATATTTAGCAACTAAGATTCTATTTGATAAATAATGAATGGATAAATAATGTATTTGAATGATAAAATTACCCAATTCTTGTTTAGTAATATACATTTTTGTAATAAAATATATAATATATGTACGCATTGCCCTTTTTACCGTATTTTGAAATGAAAAAAAAATTACTGTAACAACTATTTTTTGTACTTTTATTGTTATTTTATATTTGGAAACACAATAATATCTCACTTGGTAAAGACATCGGATATTGTTTTTCTTAATAATAGCTCAAAATGGATGCGTTTTTGCTAAGGTAAATACAAATAATTCTAAATAAACTTGCAAAAATATGAGTAAAGATAATGCATTTTCTTAGCTAAAAGATCTTTTCATCAGAGAGAATATGTTTTACTTACATTTCCAGGGCTTTCGTCAAGTATGCATTAATCTCAAAAGACTTTCCCCAATAATTCATTAACCTTTGAAAAATACTTGTGACTTAGAGTTCAATTTTGCCTCAAACTGTAAACGGGCCACTAAACATTTCGTGACATAGTAGATGAAAATCACCTCTATAAACTTAGGTTGGCCCAACCGCCTTATTCTATTAAACATCCAAGAAAATTGTATATTCGTCAGAATGTGTTTTATTTGTTAAATAGTTGAAAACGTATTGCGGTTTAGCTTGACAATAACTGAAAATTACTGCACGTAAAATTATGACCATACTGACTCTCCGATAAATAATACATCTCTATTGAAATTAAGAGCTAAATACAGTTAAAATGTCAAAAGGTTTGTTTCATATTTGGTGCCAAACTGGATCAAACTGTATATAAAAACAAACTGTGGCTGTTGAACCCTTTCATCCGTGAACCATACTATTAGGAACTGCTGTTTGTAAAACAGAGAAATAAAAAATAATGTAGCGAGCATATTAAATGTTGTGAAGAGGTCGCCATCGTTTGTATTCAATGGCCGAGAGCAGATATTTGTTGTAAAAGTGAACAAAACAAGTAATTTGCATGCTAAGTAAGGACAAAGATCTAAAGAAGTTCAAAAGGTTTGATTCTTCTAATATTTTCTCTTTTGTACTGGATAGTTATGGTGGCCTCTATTTTATTAGTTTGTTTGCCTGCATGATTTTTTTTAACTCAATACTACACAATACACATAAAACACGTTTACTGCCTAAAATCTGTGTTCATAGACGTATTTTTAACTTTCGAATAGCTAAATTATGTTTCAGTATTTTATGACATTATAGAAAAACAGCAATAGTCTTATATGTATAAATCCTAACTAGTTTTGGGTAATTTTACGTTAGGTCTCAGGTTTTAAAGTGAATATATCTAATTAATATACATTTCATCTGTAAGAGAAACTCCTATGATTGGCTATGTAATTATAGGAAAAGTTTAGTCTCTCTTAAAATTGCGTTTTAGCAATACATTTATATAGGCTACTACACCAAACTTAAACACTGTTATATTTCACTTTCAGTTTTAATGTTAAGACAGTCTATGTTAAGCCAATTATTATTGTTATATTAAGCTAAATAGGCTTTCCCTTACGGGTGCAACTAAATATAGGTTTTCCTCTATTAAGAAATTCACTAAAACGCATTTTTAGTCTGTAATCGCAATGGTTAAGAGATGGAAACACAATATTTTTGCATACCACAAAATATAGAAATGAATAGGTACCTAGAGGAAATGTAGTAAAACATTTTACGGTAACTATTTCGTAGAATCATTATAAAACGTGTTATCAAGTTTAACCGTTCTGTTGGAATGAGCTTAAAGCCACAATCACCCTGTATTGTTTGAAAGCAAATCCTCCAACAAAGAAAGGCTTTGGGAATTAGTTAAATGAAACGGAATGGTTTATCATTACACAACGAAACAAGTAGTTTGCCTTTAATTTAATCTATACTATCAAGTAGAAATTAGGACCTATCAGGTTATAGTACCCGAGTTGTATATTCTGAGTTTACCGTAGGAGAGGTGCGATGATGTCGACGGATTATATATGATACTAACATACAGGGTGATTGAAATAAGTGTGCCAGCTGTTTTATTCGAAAACTATAAGAGATATCAAAATAAAAGTTAAATGATAAGTGCCTTGGATTTTGTATTTTAAAAATTGTAGTCAAGTCGAAAAAATATTTTAGCCGCCATTTTTTCAATATGGCCACCAACTTTGATTTTCTTACGGAAAACCCTGTATTTAATTATGTATTCCGGTAGAAAATGTAGTTAAGACAATTTTACTCTTGTGTTTTTTCATAAACCTAACCGTTTCAAAGATAATAATGGTTAAAGTTTTGAAATTTCGGCATGAGAATGAGTTTCGATAAAGGCCTAAGCAAGCATGCCAGCTGTTTCATTCGAAAACTATTCGAAATTTCACAACTTTAACAATTATTATCTTTGAAACAGTTAGGTTTATAAAAAAAACACAAGAGTAAAACTGTCTTAAAATTACATTTTCTACCGGAATACATAATAAAATACAGGGTGCTCCATAAGAAAAATCAAAGTTGGCGGACATATTGGAAAAACTGCGGCTAAAATATGTTTTCCGACTTGACTACAATTTTTAAAATACAAAATCTAAGGCACTTACCACTTACTTTTTTTATATCTCTTATAGTTTTCGAATAAAACAGCTGGCACACTTATACCAATCACCCTGTATTTTGCGCCTAGATACACTTGTGATGTTAGCAATTTCCATACTTTATGCATAGATTTGTATCAAGTTAAACTTCATATCACGTTTACAAGTGTTCACTGTATGCTGCTGCGAATTGATCAACCCGAATCTGTTTGACGATTCATCACGTATATTTATATCAGTGTATAATATAACGTGATACGTGTTATAATTGTTCTGTAATAAAAGATTAATTAACTGGCTGTTACAAATTATTTGTGAACACGTTAAGTCACAATAACAATTCGAGTTAATACACTTTGAAATTGTGCATTTTAAAATAGTAAATTTACTAGTTCAAAAACTGTTGTTGTAATTTTATTGATTTACAACCCTACTGAATAGTACATAATACAGATAGTCCTATAACACTTCTAAAACAGTACAAAATTGCATGCATAAGATTTGAAATTCCGTGTTTATTGTACAATATTGACGTTTAGGATTTGATGAATGTTTCTTTATTTGCTTAAACAATCGTTTTTACGTTGCAATACAAGTTTACGAGGAAAGTCCGAATTACGTTAAGTCAAACAACCATTTGCAACAGTATTGCCTTTTATTTAGCATGCGATGGGTGAACATTTGTGTATACAAATACAAATGTGCTGTAATATAAATCTCTATCAGACGAATCCTATATTCTAATATGAGCAATGTTTGCTTGTATGCTGGCTTGCTTGCTTGCACAAAGATCTCGAAAACGGCTCCGACGATTTTCTTCAAATGTTGTAAATAGTTTATTCCTGGCCTAAAAACAAGTTTACTGCAGTTAAAACTGCCAACAAAAATCTAATTACGTAGAAAAATAAAACTGAAAGTCACATTTTTTTAACGAAGTGACTATTCGCACGTCAAAATGCTCCACAGCCCGTTCCCGTTCCAGTTCCAGTATTCTGTTACAGTTCCAGTATTACAAAATAATGCAATGGGAACTTTCAGAACGTTCAGTTTCAGTTACTTCTTACTAAGTTAGTTCAAAACAATCGTTAGAGCCAGAAAAAAGGTGATAAAATTTGAAAAAAAACACACATAAATGATCATTTGAAATATTATCAATTAACTTACAGCTGCATATACAGTGGTACAAGGAAAAGTATAAGCTCGGGAAAGCGGCCAAATCAAAAATAAGATTTTACTTGTAAACACTGTAAAATTTTAAGCTTTAAGCCGATGACAGCCTGGTGATTTATTACTATTTTATCCTAAAGCCTAGCCTACTTCTGGGCTATCTAGGCCAACATAGGCCGAAGGAAGTAGTAAAGGCTGGCATCGCAGAGTGGGGGAATGATTTTCCCCGAGCAAAGCTCGGTTCCCAGGTACTGATTAAAAATACGTCTCTGCATACTTAAAAATAAATCTGCACACTAAGTGAACTGTCATTTTATAAACAGGCATTTTTGAATAGTGTTTTGAAGTATTTTTCTCAGGTGGTAGTACAAAAGCAGTTTTGTAGGTAACATAAGCTAATAACTCGATTCATTATAACCTAAACTTTACCTTACCTATTAACCTAATACACTTCATACAGCCTCAAATTCACATATTTTTTTATCCAGCGCAAGTCATGTCAATTTAACTGAACATAATCAGGACAGAAATAGAAGTAATTTGCCTGAGTGATGTTTTATCAGTGAAATCATGCTTACTTAAAAGGGTCGTTAGTAGTAGCCAAACACGGGGGTGATCCCGTGACGTCATAATTAGGTAATTGGTAAGTATTTTGTGATTGTGGAGCAGCGTGAATTACGCAGCGACTCTGGCGATGTATGTTGTGGATTGGTTGGTATTGTTATTAGGTCAAGGTCATCTGAATCTGTTTTTAAAAAATATTCTGCACTAATGGATAAATAGTGCAGAATATTTTTTATTTATTCATTTATTTTTTTTACAATCAACAATAGTAATAATAATGTAAAGTAGTTAAATCTAAGTTAAATCTAAGAAGTGTTGGAATCGTTCTTCGTCGTAGAGCTGCTGCTTTCATATATGTTGAATGCTGAATGGTCGGTTTCAAATTTTCTTCGATTGGGGCATGGTGGTTTGTAAGCTCCGTAGTCTGGAAGCAGAGTGCTGTTGGCTGTTGTTGTTACTGTAACTGCATACCCACTTGCAAGTAGAACTCTCAACTCTTCAGCAAAAACATCTATATCATGGTAGGTTGAAAGTTGAACATCGTCGTACTGGACAAACTTCACCTTGAGAGACATAATTGTTGTATTGAGCTGAAGTTGCCTCTAGGAAGTCTGCAGAACGATTGAAGGCATAGGACTATCTTCTTGTATTTATAGGTAAAGTCCATCCCCCCCCCCCCTCCTAGCTACCCCCACCACTAATCTTTTTAAAGGGCCTCGTATTACACCATAAATATTTTCATCACAGAAATAATAGGGGTTCTACAATAAACGCAATTGTCAACACTTAGGCCGCACATGATGCAGCTGCAAAAATGTTTGCAAGGTAAAAACACAATTTCCCTCTCTGCGGACAAACATACTATGCACTCCGATCCTTGTTTTTGCACAGGTTCGTTTGTTCCTACGCCTTTGGTTGAGCTTCTCTTTTTAACTATCACATTTTTATTTATTCGCTTGGAATATTTGTTCACAAAGTCTTGCCCCTTGTTAACAACCACAAAGGGGCATCTTGGAAACCATCGTGCATGTTCTTGCCACGGATCATCTTCTTCTTGCCAATCCTTTAATCCTCCTCCACAGTAGTAACATATAGTTTCATCATTCTTCCCAGTGTAAAAAAACCCTGCTTCGGATAATTCCCATTTGGAATTGTTTACGACAGAGTTATGTAAACTTTTTTCAAAAGAATTTAGCCTAGTTTGAAAGTGAGTATAGTTCGGAAAGGCAATTTTAATCTTCAAAATGGTTGCGGACATATTAAGAGAGTAGATGGCTCGCTGCAATCCAAATGATTAAAACCCAACTGTTAGCAACGTTTTATACGCAAAGAAGATGGGTGGGGGTTAGCTAGTTTGTAATCGATTGTAAAAATGTTGTTTCTGATTTAGGTCAAGGTCATCCATATCAGTTTTTAAAAAATATCATGTTAGTATTTTAGACAAAATACTAACATGATAATTTATAATATTTTATTTATATACAATCATTTGTACAATATTCTTATTCTAACAACAGTGCAAAGAGAGTTCTGTAGAGTTGTTCCCACTAACTCCATGAGATACCAAATAGAGAGAGCCCGGTTCGATGCTGCGTAGATCCTCATTTTGTAACATGCTGACAAACCGTTTTGGAAGAAACATTTGGAACTTTGGTTCATCTCCTGGAGTAAAAGGTGCATCGCTTAAGGAGACTAGAATAGCGTCCCCAATAGATGTTTCCATTTTCTTCATTCTATGCACAATATAATGTTTTAGTTCCTTAAGTTCTGAACACTTTTTAGTAATTAAAACACTTGACTTTGAATGAGTGTTGAACTGATCAACAAGGTTCTGGAGTTGAGATGCCATCTTTATTGGTCAAGCTGTAGGTGTTTTCCTGTCCTAGGTTGGAACAATACTGATGTGTTGTCTGCACACTTTCCTCATATTTATACCCATCGATTCCCCCACTACCGCAGCTCTCCTTTTGGTTTAGGAATGATGCTATACGGTATGCATTTTTTAAAGCACATTGACCTTGACGATGACATTTGTTTTTGCCTGCAAGACAAATACCGTCATAACACACTTTAAAATTTGAGTCAATCGTTACATCAATCACGTTACCAATGGTATATTTTTGAATCCAGCTTCGTTTTTCCAAACCTTTAGTGTAAATACGGTTGAATTTCGCACAAAAGTGATACATTACATCATCTACAGTGTTGTAATCTAAAAATCCTTCATTCCATGCAATGTGATGAAAATTCCTAGTAACCCACTTATTAGTTAACTTGGCTTTAGAATTTAGTTTTTTAAAAGAATGTGGTGGCTTAAACATAAAGGGATAGACAACGTACGTTAATAAATCTAAAATTACTAACTCCTTAACAACATATTCATTTGTATTTCCACGAAAAGCTTGGAACTCAATCACACAGGGTTTCTCTTCTATTGTTTTAACTTTGTCTGAGAACCATACCCTCTGCTCCATGGTAAGAATGTTAAGTAACTGATTTCCACACCACGGTAGGTTTTATATTTATACCAGGCCGTACAGTTAAGGCGCGTTGATGTATATTTAACGTGGGCATCATCCCCAAGTAGGCCTACCCCACGAGTTTAAATTAGTTTTTTTTTTATTTCAAACTAAAACACACTTAGATTGGCTGTGTTTCTTCAATATTTTCTTTTACGTCATCCGTTGTAGTCTTATTGATCTCGTAGTCTTTTATACTCCGCCACATTTCAACCTCATAGGGGATTCGATTAAAAATTGATGTATCGATCGGTCCGTGTAGAATCTGGGAGTCAGGGTATTGATCCATAGCATCCACTAAATATTCTTTTATTACAGAGCTTGAAAATGTTAGTTGTTTCATGTATCTAGTTACAGGTGAAGTGGCACAACCCAAAACATAAAATTCTTCTCTTGTTAGTTGAATCTTAATATCGTGTTTTGATAGGTCTCTGAAACGTATTTGCTGTCCTCCACGATACTTATAAATATCTATTTCTATGTCACAATCCAATAACCGAACAGCCGTTTTTTTACCAAACATGTTTTTAGCCAAATAACATTCGATTAAGTGCAAATGTTTTATGAATGAGTCCCAAGCATGCTCCGAAAAAAACAACATTTTTGCTCCATGATTTAAAATTGCGTTAGGTGCGTATGATAGGTCCTTCACTAATCCGATTGCAATGCCTTTAGACATACATCTTGAAATGGGGTAAAATATACGGAGGAAAATATCCGTTAACATATTAAGAGGAAGGTCGTCTTCGGGGGTTTTCTTCCTCTTTAGCGCTGAGTTAGTTACAAAAACACTGTTTTCACAACTGTCCATATCATTGTTATCTTGAGTATGGAATTTTAGAAACTCTGATAATTCATCTTCACAAAGCTTAACTTTTGCGTCATATTCTTCTTCTCTAACAACCACCTCTTCTTCCACTTTGGTACTGCTTTTATCTTTGTCCGTTAAAGAATTCATGTCTACAGTATCATATGTTGCTTCAACCACTGACAAATATAAACTGAATCCTTGCTTAAGTGACTGCTATTTATACCTTGTCTTGCTGAGGCTTATAAAACCATCTTTACTATACCGGTTAAAGGTGTGTACGTTACAATTTTGTCATGAAGAATCAAACAGTACGCACTTGTATTAGAAGGTATGTTGGATTCAAACTCCATTTCTAATTTAATATCCACGCTAGAAGATTTAACGGATTCATTTTGTTTTGAACAATCAATAACCACGATAGGTGCTTTTGAACTAAATTCAGTTGGTGATAGTAATGGTGTGTTTGCCTTGCCATAATATGAAGATTGAAATCTTGCATACATGTCGTATAAAATACTATACCGCTTCTTTTCAAAAGAAACATTTAAATTGTCGTATGGAAAGAATTGAGAGTTAAGGTACAGTTTACAGTTTTTAAGTTTACAATGATCGAATAATGTTGCATCAGCAGTTATGTTACTTCTTCTGTCCGTTTGCAGTCCAACTATCACATATCTAGGTTTTTCCAAATGATTAGAAGTCTTTACAGTCCATGTATGTCTTTCTGTCTCCGGTAGAATAGGGTATTCATGCAATTCCCAGCTTCTGAATGGTAGAACGATATCACGATCAGCTTTCAACTGCCTTAAAAGTGTAATCCTGTGTTCATCTGCCAGTTTCAAGTGTGGGACTCTCCAAACTATCTTATTCAAGTATAATTTCCATTCCAGAGCTTCTTCAGTCGTTGATTGAGGTGCTATAATAAGGTCTTTGTCATTTGAAGATCGCAACAGAACCAATTCTTGTTTTACGTTTATCAATATCTTATTGTAATCCTCCGCAAAACCTAGTAACAACCTTAACGGCACAGAAAAATCAAAATTACCATTTGCATTGGGTTTTATGGAATCTGAACTGGGATTAACCCACCCAGCAACCGCTAGTAGATTTCTTGCGTTTGGTGATAATGAGCATAGTCCTTTCAGTGTACTAGATATCCCTACCCTTTTTGTAGAGTCTATGGTAACTCCTGAAATTTCATACCTTATTTCATCAAAAAGAAACGCCATCGGGTTACTAACGAAAGGAATGGTTGTTCCAATAGTGCCATCCTTTTTTGTTACTGTTCCTTCGATGTACAAACAACTCTCAGAAGGAAGGGTGTAGACATCTTGCTGTTGGATTGGAATTCTAATTTCATCGTTATTGTTTAATTTCGATGAAGCGTAGGGGTTGTGGGTGTGATACTCTTTTTCCCATAGAGTCTCGTCGAAAGTTGGACCGTGCGTTATATCCAGTATATCCATTATTATTTACATGCAGACCAATATCCTGTAGAAATTTAATGTTTTCAACTGTTAACTCTTCTGATGCAGGTGGCCTACTAACTCTTAAATCACCAGTGCTCTTCTTTTTAAAGGATAATCCCATTATTCATAAACTGGGTTAACATAAGAAAATGAACAGAAGTTTTTCTTACCCTCTAGAGTCAAAGGGGTCCTGGTTTCATCTAAAATATAAATGAAGATGTTTGATATAATATAACTACTATTCATTCTGTAAAGTATCTGATTTTTTCTACTTATTATCAGGATATGTCAAGAGTTTCCCTAATTTGATATCGAGGGTTCAGAATGATATTTCGATATATTTTTAGTTTGTTGACCATCATATTCAGGTTTGATCATGCGTTCTTCTTCATTCCAAACAAACTTTGATCCCATGTATGTTATAAGCCGATCTTTTACCCGATATACATGTGTGCGAAATTTGTAATCTCCACCACGATAAGATGCAAATCCACTTATACTACTATCTTTAGCTATTATTACAGGAGTTAATGGATTATTTACAACCAAGTCGAATTCCTTATCACCGCATTTAAAGATGTCTTTTTCCTGATCGTATGTCAATGTTTGGCTAACAGTGCTTACATCATCTTTGTTGATTCCTTGAGCAACATTAGTGATTCTCCTATTTTTAGCATCAAAGCAACATCCTTCAGGAGGAGAAATTGTCTTTTTTACTTCTTTTACCGCTTCCTCAAGACCATCATTAGAAGATTTCAAGTTTTGTGTTAATGTGGAAAATCGATCGCTTAATTCTTTCAATTTGTCCAACTTTTCATCTATGTGAACAAGTTTTTCTTCCACACTTTTTAAATCTAGTTTATTAACATAGTAACGGTTTAAATAACCTTTTGTTACCGGTTGACGTGCTGTTTCATAATCAGATGCAACCCTAAATCTTTTAGTATCTTCTTCATCGTTATCATCTTCTAGCTCTACTTGTCTCTCACGTTTTTGTGTATACAAAGAGTGGCCGAATTTATCAATTATGTGGTGCCTTATCATTTCAGGTGTTCAACTTTCAACGTGTACAAACATAATAATGATTTTCCAAAAGAAATTTACTTATATATTAAAACACAATTGAAAAAGGTTTTTTTTTTCACACTACTTATTTTTCTTTAAGTGTAAACAAACTGTAATTCTTTCATTTCTGAAATCTACCAGTCTATTGTCTTGGTCCATGATTTTTAGTGTAATGTTGCTGATTGTCCGGGTAGTGATTGGCAAGTAAATTACAGGATTAGGTATCTCTACCAGTTTATAACCAGGTGGTACAGCGGGAAAGAATTGGAAAATCATATGACCTTGTTTGTTGTTAATGAATGATCCGGTGGCTATATTACAGTCTATTCTTACTGTGTTTACTTTAAAGATGTCTACAACGTTTTCTGAGTAATAACTGATTCCAGGTTCGGCTGTAATACTACCGAATCCTAATAGTTTTCCGATGGAATTAGGCTTAGAAAAATCTACTTCCACAGTACACTTTAACATAGATTTTAAAGTATTGTTGTTGGTTCCTAGTTGGATATAGTATTTCTTTTCCTTTGTTGTTATTTTTTGGAATTTTTCTTGTATATAGTCTCTTATGTCCTGCACCTCATACGCACCTTTCGGAATAGTTATTACTTTATCTTTATCGAAATGAAACAGGTTGTTTGTTTCATCAACGTTTGGTATTGAGTTGTACGATTCAAAACTGAGAAGACCGATTTCATACTCATCAAGAGAACTCAACTCAATAGGCGGGAAATAATCGATAGAGAGCACAGAGCTCCTACCTGATAGTGTTAGGGTCTGAGACATAACTGAATGCTCATAGGTTAATTACCACTTATTTATGGACAACTAATGCTTTTCTTTAAAAATTCTAAACACAAATGGCCGCATATTGATGTATCTTCTGGTTGTTGTCCATCATAGTTAAAGTATACAATTTTTGAAGATTTGAAGTATTCAAGAAGTTCCTTCGGAGGCGGTAAGTTTCCAAAACTGTCAAAGTAGTAAACTATTTCACCGAGTTTTTTGTAACAAACCCAATGAGTGCCAGGACCGTTAGCATTATCAAGATTCACTATACCAGTCTCGTTATTATTTACTACGGATGGTAGTTCATCCTTCATAAAAACACCTCTGAAGAAAGGTATGCGTAAACAGCTAGCGTATCGTAAAAGTTCAATATTGCTTAAGGCTTTATCTGGAATTATCAACTTATTCCTCTTGTTTAATAAACACGGTATGGCTTTAGGTATAACCCTCCTCCGTTCTTTATCATAGACCAAATTGTAGGTTTGTTCTTTTTTTTTCTATGAGAAGTTCTGTTTTTTTTCCTTCTTATATTTCCTCCACGTTTCTTAACATTACTACGTCTTCCTTTTCTCCTTTTTCCTCCACCAAAAGCTGTTTTTCCTTTCATTGCTGCCGCTACTGCTAACGCTGCTGCTTTCTCTCCAATACTACTATCACTTGCTTTTACACGTTGCCAAGCTTTCTCAGCAAGTATTTTGTCTGCTACTGATCGGTCTTTTAAATTACCAATTTTTGAATACGCTATATCGTGTTCTTTACAAGCTTGATCGAGCTTATTTATTCCCGGATCTCCTCTAGCAAGGCGTTTTTTTAATTTTGTTCCAGGACCACAGTACTGATAACCACCAATTAAATGCAATTCCACAGGCAGTAAATCAATCGCTTTGTTGACTAATGCTCCAACTGGTTTAGTCAATATAGAAAGTGCCGTCGATGTTATTCCCCTTCCTCTCTTGAAGGTCTCTCGATTGCGAATGGCACGGTTGTTGTATAACATTTGTTTTTATAGTAAAATCACAAATGAAGAGTGCACTCTATAAATATGTTTCAACGAATGACTAATAAATAGTTTTTCCTTTTAATTTATACGATTTGTTTAATAAACACTGGTAATTGTATATGAAAGCTCCTTACGCAAACAATACAGTGTAGTAACACAACAAATACTTCTTTGTAATTTTAATAAATATATAGCATTTATTAGTATTAATCAATTATCCCTCGATTGCGCAGTTCATCAACCAAAGCTACCCATTCGTTTTCTAAACCTGAATGACCAGCTTCAATAGCTTCACGTATCAATTTCATTCTATCGATTAATTTGTTTGCATTGTTGTAATATATTACGTTAGTGTTGGAGCAGTCTTTAAATAGTCCTTCTCCAGAATAAGTTGATATATCATCTTTCCTTTTTCTCTTATGAATTGTATCAATGTCGATTGATGAGATTGCCCTTCTTTTAACTCTTCTGACTTGTGACGGGAATAGTTCTGATATGATAGTTGTGTATTTAACAGATTGGTTTCTATGTATTGGTAAATTTGAGTTGTAACCTTTTCTATGAAGGTTTGTTTTAGCACAAATGTTTTTAAATAAAACTAAATCTTTTTTATTATATTTACCAGGCTTGTTTTTAAATATAAGTTCGAATAAACCAGGTGTCCCCTTATATTTTTTGTTTCCTACGTGTATAACATCATTTTCATCAATGTCTAGCTTACTATTTCCAATCATTAGCCCGTTGTCTTCAAGTCTAGCACCATAAACATGGTATTTTCTGTTAGCATTTGTAGAATGTAACATTTTTAATAAGTACTTCCTTCCAAGCACAGATTTTGAAGTTATATCTTCTCCCAATTTACTTATTTCAGATGGATTAATATCCGCATTCTTAATACTTTCATATTCTTGAGGAATTTCCAAAGTTTTGTCCCCTTCTCTGGAATCTTGATCTGATTCATCAGTCTCCTCAGCGTCCTCAAATTCTTCTGAATCTTCGTAGTCATTATAGGTCGTTAATGGTTCTAAACCATCTTGTACTTCTGATTTCGATACAGGTAGTAACATTTCACTATCTGTAGGTTGAATTGATTTAGAAAACGTGTGTGACAGGTCTTTTATGGGTTCAATAATAGGTTTAAATGTTGTTTCTAAATACCTATCTCTTTCACTTATACCCATTCTTAGAGCCCTGTTTTTTCTTCTAATGGAATCACTTAATGTTTTTATTTCCTTTACAAGCTTTTCTTGGCTACCCATGTTCTCATCATGAAATTCAATCTACTAATAGATAAAATGTGTTACTGCTGGTGCATTATAACGAACCTATCAAACCCTATTCGGTATCGCCCGTTTTTAATACTTTCATCCTTATCAATTACAACAAATCCATATTTTTCATCCCAAGCCTTACAACATATTTTTTTAAACATTTCAAATGACATATCAACACCAACATGGTCATTATATATATGTTTTAAATTCATCTCATCCTGTTTAAAAATTATAATTACATTTGCATTATCCCTTATTAATTGTTTTGGAATTTTGCTATATGTTTGACCAATATATATACAGTCTATACTGTTGTGTCTCCCCATGGAAAAATAGTTTCTTATCGTGTCATGGTTTTCACATGACACATCATCGAATATGAATACTGAATGAGGTTTAGCTTCACCAGGTTGTAGTATTTCACTGCTTGCATCGAATTTAAATAAAGATACCTCTTTAACGTCCGATATTATTTTATCTAGTAGCTGGTATTTAGGTTGAGCCAATGATTTGGAAAATATATACACATTATTAAACCGCAAACCATGTGGGTTTGTTAACAAGTTAAATACAACATTAGTTTTCCCACAATTGGACGGTCCACTTACTATAGACCTTACACTGTCTGGTAATAATTTACCATGTTTACCTTCTTTGAGTTTTACATTATCCACAGTTAAATTGTCTATATTTTCAATTTCAAAAGAATATCCATTGTGTATAATGTCCATGACATCACTCTGTGAAGGTTGTTTCATAAATGACGTTTTTTATATAATATTTTCTTTAGACACCCAAGAGTCTTCACTTTTATCAAAACCAAGCCAACGAACCAAAACCTTATCTTTTTTACGTTTTAAAACTTTTTCAACAAGGTAAATATTTCCTGTAGAAGATTTTAACATCTCATGACCATAAAAACCTCCATGTAAAATTTGGTCTTTATTGTCCTTCAAAATATATGTTTCTGGGTACGTTGGTTGCACTCTATAAACAGTGAAAACTTCGTTCGTCCAGTTAGGTAGGTATTTCTTACTAAATATCCCCTTATATTTACTTATACGGACTTTGTCACCTTCAACAAATTTATGTGGTAAAATCTTTTCAACCTTTGGACGTGTGCTTCTTTTAATGTTGTTCAAAACTTGTTCTGAATTATTTTCATTTACTTCACTTGGGGTCATACCTATCGTCCTGTGAAACCTATTGTTGTAGTTGTTCAACAATTTTCCAAGAATATCAATCCACACGTAAGAACCTCTATTTGAAAATTCCTTAAACAAATCTCCTTTTATCGTTCTATTAAATCTTTCGATAATTGCGGCCTTTTTTTCAGATTTTGTTGAATAATGATTTATATTATATTTTTTCATTAACACTGAAAAGTCCTTATTGAAATATTCTTTTCCATCGTCAGTTTGCAAATGTTTGATAACGTTATTATCCCTCTGGATAACAGTCTCCATAGCCTTGGTCACACTTTTTCCGGTTTTATCCTTCAAAGGCATGGCATCAGCAACTTTTGTGAAGCAGTTTATCACGGTCAGTATATATTTAAATCCCTTGTTAAATTTACTGTAAGGTATCATTTCAATTAGATCTGCTTGGTATAAGTCATTAATTCCTTTTAGAACTGTATTCCTCCTTGGAAAGTTTTTCCTTGCAGGTTTATGAATTTCAGATACAATTTGCCATTTAGAAACCATATTCAATCATAACATCCGTCGTACGGCTCAGTCGGAGTAATGGATATCTCTGATATTTATCAATTATTTATATTGGTCAAGGTCATTTTAAAATGTGTAAAAAAGAGGGGGGGGGGAATAAACCCCCCCCCCCCTCTTCTTTACGGGAGGATATTGGGACAGAGAAATGTGATATATAGGATAAGCTAAGAAACAGCTTGGATTTATTAGGTTAATTAGTTACGATTGAATAATGTCCAAAAGGAAGTGTGTCAATACCATTTTCCAGTATGTATCTTTTGTTATCATTGGATGTTATTGCAATCTTCTCTTGCACAATCGTATATAGTCTATGGTTGAAGCTTCTAATGGTTTTGAAAGTTGCAATATGAACTTGGTTTTCAAATAAACACTTTTTAAAATGTTCAAACTTGAGTTTCTTCTTCAAATATGAACTTTTAATTCCTTTCGCCTTTTTTATTACACCAATATCGCTGTCGGTGCTTTCAGTGTATAATTGTAATGAGTATAGTTTTGACATTAGTGCTACTACTTCTTCTAATGGGATTCCGTTTGTTTCGTCTTTAAATTTTCCTAACACCTTTTTGTGTTTACCATTGTCATAGTTAGGGTGATCTACCGGGTAGTCGGAAAAGTCGAAATCGTCTTTATACATAAATGTTCGTAAATCTTCATACATATCATGAGTTTTGATCCAATAAAGATATGCGTCGGTATCCATATATATAATTCCAATATTGTCTCTTCCGTAAAATGAAACCATCTTGTTATAATGAAAGTCGTACATGTGTGTTTTTGAAATGTCAAGTATACACATACCAACATACATAGGTCTATCCATTTTAATAGTAGTTTTGTCCATTGACACACAAACAAGATTTTCATTTATGATAATAGATGATTTAAAATTTGGTTGTCTTACAAGTTTTTCTACCTTTTTGGGATCCGACACTAACTTAACATTTTTATGTTTTCTTTTATTTTCTAGGGTCTTTCCAAATATTGCATTATTCATCAGCTTAAAAAAGTCTTTTTGGAAAGCCGATGATGCTGCAGCTCTTCTTTTTGTGTTTGAGTCAATGTATGTTTTTAACCAACATGATTGATTAAACTGTAAAACACGGTGAACCTTTTTTAATTTTAGACCAAGTTCGATGGCTTGTTGGACAACCCAAAAATGGGCAACATAGCGTTCCTTGTCGTTAAGCGTCATCATCAGCTTAGGATGTTTTCCGTCTGGTGGTATTTCAGATTTAGCTAATAGAGGTAAATCATAGTGATGATCATGAAGTGTGGATGGGTATTCAAAATCACACTCCATTATGAATCCGGTGTCTCCATTTTTTGGGATACTTGTTACATCACCTAATAATATTGGATCAATCCATTGAAAATTACCATATGGAAGTGGGTTTGACATTGCCCACCCATATAAGTTATTGGCGTCAAAATACCCTAAATAAACTGATGGGTCCTCCTTCTTGAAGTTTGGAATGTGTTTATTATTTGCTTTGACATGCCTTGTTACACTCTGGGTAAGTCCCCCACGGATACTAGATTCAATCATAAGCACCATATCAATGTCTGTTAACAGCTGTAATGTACATTTTGTTTCTTTTAACATAGCTTGCCAAGCTAATCCAGGCGAGGTGTATGAATGTAGAGGGTCTAATCCGTAGGCCGCTATACAGGTGTTACGGAATTCCTCCATTATATCACAAAGAAGTGTTACATCTAACTTCACATAAAAGTCACTATACTCGCCTAAGGTGTTCATGTTTAACTCACTCCATACCTGACAAGCATGTTGATAGTCTTCAGGGTCAATATTAGAATCATTTAACTGACTGTAAAATGCCTCAATGGGTGGTAGTGAGGTCTCGTTAAATCTTTCAGGATTATCAATATAATCATAAGGGTACACTCCTTTACGAAGAACCAAATCCATGTGATCAGATGCGACAATCTTTTGAGTTTCAATAAAATGTTCTCTTTGCAAATTAGCTGTCAATTTCTCTAAACTAGAAGCCATGAATCTGAAAGAGTCTACAAACCTTAATTTTATTTTACCCACTTTTTTCGAAAAACTAATAAATTTCTCCGTACTTGTAGCTAAAACATCAATCGCCCCTTTGTCTCTACCTAATTCAGGAATTATGAAATGAGAGTCATATCCACTTAAATTGTGGAACACTATTGGGATAAACTTTGGTAATTTAAAATTAATGTTACAACTGTTGCAAGCAGGGCCTTTGTAAAAACCAGTCAGGTGATCATGATCCCGAACACGCCTGTTGTCTTCTGTAAAACTACAGTCACAAAGGTAACATCTATCCGCACTTTCATGGAATGTCAATTCATCATGTGTAAGATTAATCATTGGAACTACATAACTATACAGTTTTTCCACCTTATTAGCTATATCATAAAGGTTATCTACAAATGACTTAGCAGCATTTTCACCGCGATATACAAGTGGTTGGGTTGTTAACCCGTACTGACGTAAATGATCTTCATCCAAAGTTGATTTAAGCATTAAACAAAAGCTGTTTGGTTCATGAAATTGAATTTTTTTAATTTTGCTTTGATCACACTCATCTAAAACTAAAGGAACTAACGATGACTCAAAGTCTGCATATATAACAATTGGTATTCGATATTGTTGAGCCGTTTTGTTGAATTTAATAAAAGCTCTATTAGGGTGAGGTAATTTAACCCTTACTTCGTCCTTACTATTGCAGAGACGTTGGTGGTCAAGTAACCATTCCTTACCCCCCAAATGAAATGGTTTGGCAGCGTAGCAAAAACACCGTTTGCAAATGGTGAGACTCATCTTCCTTTTGGATAACTGTTTTGATAAAAGTGCGTAAAAGTTTTTTATGTAAACATAATGTGAGATTTTACCATTTGTAAGAAGTAAAAGATCTGTATGGTCTCTACGTTCATGAGATGTAATCTGAATAGGAAACACATTATTAGACTCATCCAATCCATACACATTAACGGATGAATTAAGATTTTGTTTTTCGAATTTCTTGATATCTTTTAAAGACACTGGGTAAACCAAACCTGTAAAATTATATTTATGAGCCACTTCACTATAATAACGGCTTGGTCTATAGGCGTGCCTGTCTTCAACAAACTTTGCTAAAACAGCATACTTAAAACACTCATTGTCTTCATTTTGAACATTTATGCAAGTTCTTGTATTAGCAATCTTTTTGGGCAGTGGGATGAAACTACTACCTCTATCACCATACCCATGTTTATGTACACGTATATCTAAGCTGTCTACGCTTAACAAAGACCACCCAGATCCTCTTCCTTCATGTTCAGATATTTTAACAACAATTTCTTCCAAGCAACTGTCGACTTCAGCCTCCAGATCAGTGGTTACCATGATGGATTTATTTCGTGTTATAAACCCCCGAGGGGACACCTCATTTTGTACATTTGTAAATCTAGTGTCCAAGAGCAAGCCAAATTTGATAAAATTAAGTCTGGTTAGTTCCTGTTGTAGTGTTTTTATGATAAGGGGTTTAGCTTTTAAAATAAAATCTGACAAATCATAATTTGTATTAGAAATTTTGAAATGGTTTACTATGGCTTTAGGAAATGCTTGGGCTAATATTTCTACTGATAATTGTTGGTTTGGTGGTGCATACTGTATAACTGTTGGTCTGTTCTGTTGTAAGAAGGGGTCTTCAATCAAATCTTCATATTCCATAGGTGTTGAAGATTCATTAGACATATGTAATAGTTCATTATGAATATTGAGGAGAAATTCATCCTCAAAAGACTCATGACAATTTTCACATTGATACATTTTTGTAGTTTAAGACACTACTAAGGAAACTAGCTACATTACACACTGCATGGTTGTGTTCATAGGAATGATATCAGTTGCGTGCGTGACTTATATATATAACACAGTGTATAACCCCCCACTCTATTTATTCAATAAGGGGGAGGGGATTAGACCCCAACCCTTTCCACCAATGGCATAAGTATTTTATGTTGGTGGTGGGGGTCGTGGGCGGGATTTTATAATAACGCAGGAAGCAGCATTATAGCTTACATATTCGCAATGCCTCCTACAGACCACACGAACCTTACTGGAGTAGAGCCTCGAATCTGGGAGACTGATTTTGATGAAGCACAAAATGAAAGTGATACAGAAAACGACGAGGACTTGCAAGAGATGCTAGAGGAAGAACAACTGGACGAGGATGTGAACAACGAACAAGGTCAACCCACACCGAACAATGAATTTCATTCGGACTACTGTGAAACACCAAAGATTCCAGTTCAAGCAGATGAAGTTGAAAATGGAGAAAATAAACTTTGTCGAGTATTACAGTTTTGTGGCAATGTTCGAAGAAGATTATCCTTTAGTTCAGAGAGTGAATCAGAAAATATGTAGCTTTTTACCATTTTTTAAAAACTCTTCAGTTTAACCTTGACCTAATTGTTGGACACAGTTAATCAAGCTAATAGCATCATTACATATTACATCTTAGCAATTTTTAAGTCATGGTAACGTAGCAGAACAAACTATTTGCAATGTTAAAAATATAAAATTCTGGTATATTTATTCCTATTCTTGCTACAAAACGAATGTAGACAAAGTATTATGGCTACTAATAATTTATATATTCATTGGCTATGTCTAATAAAATTCAACACTACTTAAGTATAAATTTGACAACAACTAAAAAGTTTTGTGGTAATTTTCGAAGAAGTTTATCCTTTAGTTCAGAGAGTGAATCAGAAGATATGTAGCTGATTTTATTATTTTTTAAAAACTCTTCAGTTTAACCTTGACCTAATTGTTGGACAAAGTTATTAAGCTAATAAAATTTCCGCAACTGTATTGATCATAAAAACGATACATCTTTACGTCTTAGTAATTTGCAATATTAAAAATGGATCAGTAGGGGTTTTAATAAGAAAAACCAAACATAGAAACTTCTATCATATTTATTTCCATACTAAAAAACGAATGGTAACAAAGTATTATGGTTGCTAACCATTTATATGTTTGTTTTCTATGTCTTGTAAAGTTCAACACTACTTAAGTATAAAATGCACAACTACTATTCAAGTAAACCTGTTAACAAAGATGAAATGTAAAGGAATTAACCTTAAACAGTTAATGCAAATAAATTTTGTGTTTGTATGCCTAGATGCCTTTGAGGATTATGAAAATATATTGAGTTATATCATAAAGTGTTACACTTAATTTATACACAATGGCAATGAAGATCTTTTTGCAAAACACGAGATAAACATAATATATCTTTTAAATGTCCTTAGAATAGTTAATTTTACAATATAGAAAAATGTTGATGTAATATTGGACAACTTGAACAATCAATATGTTTTCTAAAATAACTTTATCAAAATATTATACATGAAACTTTGCGAACACATTGTTAGGATATAACAAATTTGTTTCTAATGTTTTATGAATAAATTAGATGGAAATCTCTGATTAAAATAATCTATTTCTAAAATCTCAAGGTCACTCTTTAAATGCAAAAATTGGGAACGCATTTGTTAGGGTATAACAAATGCGTTCCCAATTTTTGCATACTAAAGGAGAATTTAGAGGATAATTAAGATCAATTTGAAACTAAACCAATTTATAATGTTACAGATGCCCATCCCGAAGACCGATCACGAATTATGTAGTATCGGTGGGTTGTATTCGGGATGGTCATGCCTCTGGGTAATTTAAGTCGGAACCTGTCATTTCCTTCTCTTAAAATGACTTCACCGTTTGGTGTCATCAAAAGAATTTCGAATTTACGATTTTTGGGTAGCCTATCAATTCTGGTTTTTTTAGCTTGAATTTGTGGTGGACGACAGGGTCGAGCAAAGCCTGACGTTCGTGGTTGGCTAGGCAAAATCTTGTCTATCACAACAACACGTGAGGTGCTCGGTGTTGGATCAGATGTACAAGATTTTTCCTGAGCCTGGCTTTTGACGATTATTGATGGTCTTTCAAATGACTGAGGATTGGTAGCGACAGGTTTGCTGCTAATAATTTTAGGTTGAGTGGGTACCATCCTGCTTTTCCCCTTAGTGTGGAGGCTGCACACATTAGCATCAGAAAAGCAGGACTTTTCACAACGCTCACCTTTTTTCACCCCTTTTTGGAAAATATAACAACATTGTGGCTTGGGCTTAAATGCAGCTCGTCTTTTGGCCATGAGTTTTACCAATTTTTCAGAAGGGTTTGAATGGGGGGGAAGGGATTCTTTTGAGGATTCAGTTTTAGTAAAGAGTTTTCTAACAACGGTGGGTGCAGCAGGGAGGGATTTGGGTGGGGGGTTTGGAATGGTAATTTCAGGAGAATCTATGTCAGGCATTTGGTTCGAGGAGGAATTTAAATTAGGAAGAGTTAGGCTATGTGGTTGAGGTTTTGGAGATGGCTTACGTTTGGGAGTGGATGGCTTTTCTGGAGATTTAATAGGAGATAGCAAGGAGAGAATTATGGGAGAGAGAAGCATGGATAGAGGGGACTTAATTGTTTGATTTTTGGGCGATGACGTAGAAGAAGAGGACGAGGACGATGAAGAAGACGAGGAAGATGATGACGAAGAAGAAGAAGAGGAAGACGATGAATCAGACCGTTTCTTCGACGAAGTGTTACCAGAAGAAGGTTTCTTCAATCTATCTTCAAACAAAGCAGAAGAAGATCCTGGCTGCGAAAGAGTCTTGGCGGCAAGGGAAGATTGAGTTGATATTGTAGTTGTTTTCTTTGCATCGTCAGACAAAGCAGATGAAGAGGATCCCGGCTGCGACAGAGTCTTGCCTGGCTGCGAAAGAGTCTTGGCGGCAGATGAAGAGGATCCCGGCTGCGACAGAGTCTTGTTGACCAGGGTTTCAGAAGGAGTTGATGATTTCATCTTCTTAACACCTCCAGTCAACGCCTCCTGAAGTTTAGATCTCTTCATGCCTGCCACTGGCTTCATTGGCTTGGTAGTCTTTCTTAAGCAGGGGTCCATGGCTTTTCTGCAGGCTGGCAACAGAATGATGTTATTAACCAATATGCTCTCTCATTTATACCCACCCTAAGTGGTGGGGGATATAGATAGACAGAGTGGGGGAAGATATGAGTGTGGTAAAGAGGTGGGGGAATAAGTACATCTAAAAGGAGGAGTTGCATGTGGGCAGAGAAACTATTTTAAAGATAAAGTTTCAAACAACCAATAATACAAGTAGGTCAAGGTCATTAGTTATTTAAAAAAAACATGCAAAGATTCAAACCACTAACACCAAGTCACAACTACTAAAGCAAATTATCTAGCAAGAAAGACTAAACAGTACATGCATGAAGAACTTTTAGACATATAACATAGGCAAGGGCTTGAAAGGAGCAGCTTGGGTTTACCATTGCTGTATGTTAAGGAAGGGTAGAAATGCGACTTGGTTTGACCACTGTCGCATGTTCAGGAAGGATTTAAATACAACTTGGTTTTACCACTGTTGTATGTAAAGGATGGATAGAAATGCAACTTGGTTTGACCACTGTCGCATGTTCAGGAAGGATTTAAATACAACTTGGTTTTACCACTGTTGTATGTAAAGGAAGGATAGAAATGCAACTTGGTTTGACCACTGTCGCATGTTCAGGAAGGATTTAAATACAACTTGGTTTTACCACTGTTGTATGTAAAGGATGGATAGAAATGCAACTTGGTTTGACCACTGTCGCATGTTCAGGAAGGATTTAAATACAACTTGGTTTTACCACTGTTGTATGTAAAGGATGGATAGAAATGCAACTTGGTTTGACCACTGTCGCATGTTCAGGAAGGATTTAAATACAACTTGGTTTTACCACTGTTGTATGTAAAGGATGGATAGAAATGCAACTTGGTTTGACCACTGTCGCATGTTCAGGAAGGATTTAAATACAACTTGGTTTTACCACTGTTGTATGTAAAGGATGGATAGAAATGCAACTTGGTTTGACCACTGTCGCATGATAAAGATTCATTCAAACCCTAGATAGACAAGGGTTTGAAAGGAGACAGAACATGATGTGTACCGTGCGAGTACACAAGATGTAGTGAGGTTTGAAAGAGATTCAACTAGTTTTGTGCGCTCTGGTGGGGGGTTGGACTAAGTGGAGGCGTGGTCTACTCAGCCAATCACAGGACAGGTAGCGTAGTGGGGACGGGGCTTGCTGGAGGCGTGGTCTACCCACCCAATCAAAGGATATGAGGTGTAGTGGGGGACTAGCAAGAGCAGCCATTAGTTATTAATATTTATTTTGATATTAATATTATTTGAAAGATAGCGGAATAGCCGTTTTAATAATCCAAAACAAGATACGTGATTTTATAATGCTTATGGAGATGCAAATTACAATTTAAAATATATTTTTTGGCTTAAGAATGTTCAATAATACAAGAAACAATATTAGTTGGGTCTCAAGAACGAGATATGAAGTAAATTAAATTATTAACCGAGCTAAGTAAAATAAACACATAACAATCGTAGCATTTTACAAATACTATTAACTAAAATATATTTAGTTGTACATGTATTTTTTAAGGAAAGATTACAAAGAGATAGAAACCATCTGAACTATGCGTAAACTAAGATTTTTCAAATAATTACCTGTAGTAAATCAGGAATACTCCTTGTTTCAAGTAAAGCTGCGTTAGTTAACTCTAGAAGAAAAAAAAACACATTAAGCAATTAAGTATTAGAACCATTTTATATGTTTATTTTGAGAAGAACAAATCATATGTTAAGAAAATCGTATAAAAAACAACCAATTTAATCGAGCTATATTTTAATAAAGTCAGCAACTGACTATGAGAAGTACCTTGATTAATATTATAATTTAAGAGCATAACAAAAAGTGAAACAATTCATGTACGTGAGAAAGCAATTTGAGATAAAAGAACAAAGAATAATTTAATATAAATACTATTAACTAAAATATATTTAGTTGTACATGTATTTTTTAAGGAAAGATTACAAAGAGATAGAAACCATCTGAACTATGCGTAAACTAAGATTTTTCAAATAATTACCTGTAGTAAATCAGGAATACTCCGTGTTTCAAGTAAAGCTGCGTTAGTTAACTCTAGAAGAAAAAAAAACACATTAAGCAATTAAGTATTAGAACCATTTTATATGTTTATTTTGAGAAGAACAAATCATATGTTAAGAAAATCGTATAAAAAACAACCAATTTAATCGAGCTATATTTTAATAAAGTCAGCAACTGACTATGAGAAGTACCTTGATTAATATTATAATTTAAGAGCGTAACAAAAAGTGAAACAATTCATGTACGTGAGAAAGCAATTTGAGATAAAAGAACAAAGAATAATTTAATATAAATACTATTAACTAAAATATATTTAGTTGTACATGTATTTTTTAAGGAAAGATTACAAAGAGATAGAAACCATCTGAACTATGCGTAAACTAAGATTTTTCAAATAATTACCTGTAGTAAATCAGGAATACTCCGTGTTTCAAGTAAAGCTGCGTTAGTTAACTCTAGAAGAAAAAAACACATTAAGCAATTAAGTATTAGAACCATTTTATATGTTTATTTTGAGAAGAACAAGTCATATGTTAAGAAAATCTTATAAAAAACAACCAATTTAATCGAGCTATATTTTAATAAAGTCGGCAACTGACTATGAGAAGTACCTTGATTAATATTATAATTTAAGAGCGTAACAAAAAGTGAGTCAATTCATGTACGTGAGAAAGCAATTTGAGATAAAAGAACAAAGAATAATTTAATATAAAAATTGTTAAGTAAAATATATAGTTTTCTATTATGATTATTAGAATGTGAAGAAATTTTTACGTATGTCAATAAAGCAATCCTCAATAAAAAACAAAGTATAATTTTAGGCAATCACATTTTACCTTTTATAATCCAAACAAGTTAATAATTAATGTATTAGAGTCATATTTAGATATCTCGTTTTGTGAAGAACAATTTATACGTTTATACATTGTTAGTTAAGGAAATCGGTAACCATTTTTTCAATCTTAAAAATGTTTAGTTATTCAGTTTAATCAGTCCATATTTTAACAAATACAAAAACAACAAAAGGTAATTAATATTATCATTAGGACTACAACAAAATATGAGGTGAACTTGAATAAACATACATTTATTTTGGCAAGGACAATGTACATTATAAGATATTTTTTTATCCTAAATCATTTATTTTTTATTATAATATAATGATTTGAGGTAAATGATATAGTTTTTTGTTTGTATATATCACAAGAAAGATTATTTGCGGTTTACATAACATCTGTTACAAAATGTGAGACATTAAATACGTATAGTGATTTAGCGATATTGGAATACCAATTTTCTTAAAAACATAAAACCATTGACTATACACAGAATAGACTTCCCAAGTAATGTAAAAATTTGAAGCAAAAAAGAAACGTAGTGCAATCTGTTAAGTGATAAATCAATCAGCTGTTTGCTATGTACTGCATTAGTTTTAATTAATAGTCAACAAAATACACTAGTAAACTCTAGTGAGATTGGCCTCAAATTTTTATATCACGTGAAAAGACTAAAAACTCACTGCCAATACCTAAACTATTTCTAATCGAAAGCCGTTTTATTCTGTAGAAAATTATTATAAAATAGGCGGTAAAAATGGTTGTAACGTATATTGTTGTATTCATACAGCAAAAGAATTTTTGAGTTAAGATAAGTGTTTTGTAAGTGCAGATTTACCGAAATATTTATTTATAGTCTTGTAAAGTTTTCATATAATTAGGATTATATTTGAAAGATAAGTTAGTTTCGTTTTTATATTATGAGAAAGGTTGTATTTAAACGATTAGACAAAATAGTGGTAGGATCTTTTATACAAATAGTTGAGCTAATTTAAGTAATGATTAAGGAGTGAGCTTCTTATAAATAAATAGTAAAAGCTAATATATATTAGGATACTATATGTATATGACAAGAAAAATTAATTACCTGTATATTTAGGGAATATTCCACAAATCACAATGGGACGACGTGTATCACAAACTGGAAACACTTAAACTTAAAATACAACAGGGAAATATAATTAAAACTCTGGAAATTACAAAATGTGACAGGATAAAATTGCTTGACACAAAGCAGTACGCAATACGAATGAAGCGTGTCTAGTTTGCGCGACAAACAACAATCTTGAACACAATGCAGAAACAATAATAGGTTAACTTACCTCCTACATAGATAAAATAATCCATTAACAAAAAGCCGTAACACCGCTAAGCGTAATCAGTGACGCTAGAAAAAGTAAAGCAATAACAGTTAATCACATGTCGGTCCCCCGCGAGAACGAGTAGGCCTAGTTATTTATAGGCACACACATGCGAACACTCACATCTGTTGTCGTTCCGTGAGAATCATCTCTCGGAAGATTGAAACGTCTCTGTGCAAACATTTAGAATTTCTGTAAACACTATATAAGTGTTAACAGAGTAAACTACAGATCATTTGACTCTTAGCTACCGTCAGGAAAACATGTCTGCAAGAAATTCAGCTCCTATTCAAGACCCCAAAATATCTTCAACATCGAATATCTCAAATAATAATATTCAAGAACAAAACACTCAAGAACAAAACACTCAAGAACAAAACACTCAAGAACAAAACGCAGTAGACGTAACTATGTCACCGATACAGAACTCACAAGTATCTAGTACCTCGTACTTTCTCCGCCCAGAGTTCGAAGATTATATGAGACAGCTAGTTGATGGATAGTTAAATGGAACAATACATATTTTTACAATCCAGTACATGGTATATTTGAAACATTAAAGCTGAACATTTAAAAAAACACATTCAGACAACCTTGACCTAATAACAATACCAACCAATCCACAACATACATCGCCAGAGTCGCTGCGTAATTCACGCTGCTCCACAATCACAAAATACTTACCAATTACCTAATTATGACGTCACGGGATCACCCCCGTGTTTGGCTACTACTGTCGTTCATTGTTTGGCCTTGAGAAATCGTTGAGTAATAATGTAAAAGTAAATATACTTAATGTTATGAGAATGGAAATTGCTATATGGAGATGTTATCCTGTTACAAAACTAAAATTACATTAAACTTATTATAATAGAATTTGGGGATGGTTGAGTGAAACGTTTAGAAAAGTTCTTGTAAACAACTGCTATTACATTGTGTAACATTTTTAAACACTAGTACGTACATTAATAATCCTTCCAAATTAAATTAATCTAACAGAGTATCAATCACATGCCTTATTTAATATATAGATAACATCCGATTTTAGTGTTGTTGTTTTTGAACTGGAGCAAATAACCACTTTTATGGTATTAAATTGCATTGTATTAGGTATTTTAAGATACCTAGTTACAAGGTTGTACACTAGTTACAAGATATTACCATAAACAGATTAAACATCATGAACTTATATTTTAGGTTCTTGTACACTAAATTGTTATTAAATCGTTAACAGTTCAAAGAATTATGATTTTTCAATTAACCTATTACACTATGGTGTAATGTAGTATTTATTCTGCATATATCTCACCATTGACTCCAGACGTAAGGGCTTGTGATAGTTCATTAATTTGATATACCTCTAGGGTTATCATAGAACAATGGCCTATTGTTTGTGTATGGTCAGAAATACGAGCTAGGCCTAAGAAAACTAAACAAAAGGAACTAATGCACGTCTAACAGGCATTAACGTTTGTCCCTATAACGGCAGCATTAGGCTCTTATTGTATTACTCAATACATCCATTTACTATAATGCCACTTAAATACCCCCACCGCAGCAAACCTGCCAAGTAAGCGAATTTCCGTTTGTCTGAATTGATTTCCAATTAAATATATTTTAATAACATTAGGTTTAACGAGTACCTAGGCTTGCTGCTATAAGAAACTAATAAAGTGTGTTTTTTAGTAAAATATTGGTAGCTTAGTACAAAATAAATAAATTTGCCAAGTTTGATCAAACTATATCCATAAACAAAAAAACTACAACATTTGACAATATTCTCCATAAGAATAACATGGGAATTTTAAATTTACAATTTTTTTTTAATTTTCTCCGTTTCTAATAACCGAACAAAAATACTTTCATATACTAAATTATTTGTTTTTTAAGCTATTTAAAAAGGTCTAAATAGAAATTAGGAAATTATGTGTTTTGAGGGTCAAAAGTGAGGAAAACCAATTTTTACCCCATAAAACCCCCCGTAAAGCCCCGTTCCTATGGTCTGATCATGCTGGTTCGCGAACTCATTCAAGTTTATCCCGCTTTACACCTTTAAACCAAATTTCATCAAAATCGTACAAAAATTACTCAAGTTATCGTGTTCACGGACGTATATTTATATATATATATACATA
Organism: Macrosteles quadrilineatus; assembly: GCF_028750875.1. Lineage (NCBI taxonomy): Eukaryota > Metazoa > Arthropoda > Insecta > Hemiptera > Cicadellidae > Macrosteles > Macrosteles quadrilineatus. The sequence continues at coordinate 27,648,415 of NW_026542599.1, read as the reverse complement.
TATAAAAATTTGAACGAATGGTGTTTTGGCCTCTGGGGACATCAAAATGAAAAAGTAAATCGGTCCCGGGTCTAGGTCTTACCGTGCCACCTACGGTAATAGCTACTTCCCTATAGGGAAATTCGCTAAAAAAAAAGATCTTATGGACGTTTAAAAACTTTGATTACTGATACAGTTGGACATTACATCTCAATATTAAAGTTGTTTCCATTTTTTCAAATCAAAATCGTTCTAGTTGATGTGAGCCGCCATCAGATTGCTCTGAACGAAATACTAATTTCTGCCAAATACACGAACCAAGTTAATCCAATGGAAAGAGTTATTGTGAGCTATACCAACTAACAAAAATAAGTTAGAAACTGGAAGTTTATACACTATCGCATTCAGTGACTGGCTCACACAATTATGTTTCTAAATACAAATTTCAACAGCTGGTCCATACAATAGATGGGATGCATACTTCCGTGTCCAATAGGCCTACTCAATTCTTATAGTGGTTTTATATTATAAATAAAACAACAAATAACTTTTTATGTAAGAAACTTAACAAATGCATCTTTTGTGTTTAGTAATACAAGTAAAACAGTTTTGTTATTAAGTTTAGGAAGAATTAAGTTTTTTTTTATCAAATTGGTTTTAAAAATGGTCCTTCGCCTAACAGTCGTTGTGTGTTTCAATGTATTCAATCAATTCATTCCATAACATTTTGCGTTAACCTATGCAGTTACGAATTTGAATCCGTCAAATAAAATCTGTTGGCTTATGAAAACAATATATTAATGCTCATTAAAACTTTGGAAATGCAGCAGTGTTAAATATTTTAACAATAATTTACTACTTTCAACAAAACAATTTTCATATCGCAACCTTTTAATTTTATGTTAAATATTTGGTTAGATGAGTACTAAATATCTTGTAGAAAAGGCGTAGTGATTATAACCCTAATTGTCATAATAATCAAGGCCACTGGATTGGGTCCAATCAGATATCAGTTCTATAGAATCCAAAGCTAACTCCAAACCTCCCTGTACCAAGGGATTATTTTCATTCATATTGAAGGTATTATTTTTTATTTCTGATTAAATACATTTTTAAAGAAATAATACGTAATTAACAGAGAAAGTTGGCTAAACCAATAAACAACCATAATAATATAAATTGAACTGAATCAATTAATGTTAACAAGTTGTTTGTTTTAGTTAGCTTGTGTCTCAGAATAATAAAGAAATGTAACATCGTATTTGTCCATGGTATGTGTGAAATCCAATTAAATGAGATTGTGAAGAACAATGAAAAGATCACTGTAGTTCAAAACCTAAGCAGACACATTAAACTAACACCATTATTTTAAAATATAATCAGCCTCTAAGTTGGTAGTTATCGCCAAAGCCAACGATAAAGTTAGTTGTATTAATGTCTCGCTAAAAAAGATCAATCATGTTTTAAAATTCGGCAGCAAATCTATCTATCCGACAATCCACAAGACTGCAGCCTTTAGATCCATGCTCTACCGTGCCTATAAGATCCCACTTAGCCAAGCCAATAGGAAGAAAGAGCTGGACACCAATAAGAATATCGCTCAAGTTAATGGATTTCGAACCAAGACGATAGAGGACATCGCAAGAAAGACGAGGAGGAAAATCGATAGGCAGAATACACTACACAGCAGAACAACATTAGAAGAGATAAAAGAGGAAAACACCAGATATGTCACATTTAGCTACACGGGGACTACAACACAAAGGACTGCTAACAGATTCAAGAAATGCGGAGTTTCAATAGCCTACAGGACTCAGAACACCATGAGTAAAGGGTGCTTCGGGCTTCTATAAAATCAATTGTAACGATTGTATGATAGCTTCTACATTGAACAGACTGTGAACTTCGTTAACCGCTTCAAAAACCACATATCTGCGTGGAGGAACAACAAACCGGAAAGATCAAATGTCGCACAACACCTGTTACAAAATGGCCACTCAATAGGAAAAATGGAGGATAGTCTAGGAATTTTAAAGAATCGTAAGAAAGCATATGTAATGAATGCTTGGTAAGAACTGTATATTTATAAGGAAAAATGTAAAAATAGAAATAAGTTGATTAATGAACAAGTAAATTTCGATTCCAGTTGTACACTTATAAAAATGTATTGGCCGGTGCTTCCGGTAGCCAATAGGGTATAAGTAGGGACGCCATTCAAGATTCTTGTCATTCGCCTATTAATTTTGATGATGATTGGAGTGTCCAATTGAAATCGATCACCACTTACCATCTTTTTTTGTATATTTACCGTCTTGTGAGTGTTTTAAGTGTTATATGACGTTTCTTTTATTTACTTTCCGTTAAAATTCGTCTAACTACGTCAGTCCTCAGAATTGAATCCGTAAATTTATAAAAGTAATTTTAGCCTATATTATTAAAATAAATTTGTTAAAGATTATAAGAAGAAATAAATATTTTTGATTTTTCTGTCACCGTCATCTTTCAACATAAAATTACAAATGTAACAAAACTATTTTGTATGATAAATTGGGTTACTAATTTGGAAAATAATAAAAACTTATAAAGAGAAAATTAAGAGATCTATGTTTAATTGCATTTGCATAAATAGTTTTAAAAATAACTTAAATATTTACAAGGACAAGCCAGGTCTATTCTTTTTTTGACAAAAATTAAAGGTAAGATATAAAAATATTAAAATGAAGTTTGTAAATATTATAATCAGTGAATTTAACAAAACCTGAAGTATTGTCTCAGAGCAATGCCATATTATATACTCAAAGCTATGTTTGTTGTTAAATTTTACATTAATACATTTTTACAAAGTTTTTATATAATCCAAATACATTTTTTATCCGCTAATTAATTAATATGCATATATTTTCAAATTACACACCGTGGAAGTCAACACATTAATTAAAAATGCTAACTGTCTGCTTCTTTAATTAGTAAAATGTTAATATTCTTTGTGATCCTATTTAATTAGCGTATCTTTGTCTGCAGCATAATAATACAGTAAGCTGATGAATATATCACACCAGCCCAAGGGTGTTCCGAGAGATTCGAAATTATGATATTCTCTTTTAACATAAAATAAAAATCCTCTCTGTAAATAATATAGTAAATACGAGTATAAATGTACGTTACGAAAATGCACCCTGTAGCTTAAAGTTGAATGAAAAGTATTATTATTTATAAGTATTTTAGTATTGTCATTTTTAAAGCATTTAAAATGCTAGATTATTATTAAAAAATGAAGGTTTAAGAGTTAATGTTAAGTTTGTTAAGAAGTAATTCAGATTTTGTAGTAAGTCAATTTAAGTAATCGAATGTATATTTCCATGGACCTAATTTAAAACCCGAAAAACTCCAACCATGTAGTATTGTTTTTAAAACGGAAGGAATAGTTGGGTAGTCTTCAGTCTTTGAATACCGGGTTCAAAACCCACAAATAACCAATGAATTTGGCTTTGTCATAATCAAGTAGTCTGGATCTTTCTTACGCTTTCTAACATCTTCTTACCTCTCTAAAATACAAATATAACAAAGAAGGGCATGTATTTTACGTTATTAGTTCTAGAGAATTCCCAGTAAAATCCAAACGATAATAACGTGTTTCAATGAAGTTTTGAGAGGCCTAATGTCCTAATAAACAACTTTCCTCATAAAGTTTCTAGCCTATGTATGAACACATGGAATAAGAATTAAGCTAAGTCATAATTTTTACTAATTTTTAATAATTTACAAAAACTGCTTGATTATGAATTAAACACTACATTTAATAAACATGGTGCTTTGAAACATTATATATGTTAAAACCACAATGGACTTCCCTTAAAACTTTAAAATTATGTTCATTTGCAGTTTGTAATATTTTGTTCTATACCAGACATACTGCAATTGTTTGGGCAATGTCCGAGCATTTTAAGTAATTTGACATTCTACTAAAAAGACTTTCAAGACCGTTTCTTTGGACATTTGTAAAGATGTTTCTGGAGTGGAGTGTTTAAAATCTACTCAACATTTAATACTCATTATCCTTACCACAATTTCTTAAACCCTGAGGAATAATTAGCTTGCTCTGTTATTCTGTGTTGCTGCATAGAATCAGCATTATTCATTTCATGACCCTATTTTATTATTTAACCTTTGCAACATCACCCTTGAATTATTACAAGTTTGAATAGGTATTGGTTCATAAAGAAGTTTGACCAAAAACGTTGAACCCCCCTTAACTGTTGAACCCTCAAATACTGTTAATAAATTACTAGTTAGGGAGTTTTACCATTGGTATATTTTTATCGTATTGGGGGGGGGGGGAGATGGCTAAATAATATGACCTAGGTGAAGAAGTATTTTATATATACCTGTTAGAGATCACAATAGTACTGTATATTGAATGCACTATTCTCCAATCAAGATAACCGGCCTTTATAACTTAATTTTTATGTTCCACACTACAAAATAACATAATGTGTTCTAAATACATCCCATTCCAATACGACGTTTTTAAATTAACCGTTTCCACATTAAATATGTTTGAGTTTTTTTTTAAATACTCTTTTATCATTGGATTGAGCAAAAAGAAGAAAAAAAATGCTTTGTGTAGAATATTATTATTCAACGTATATTATTCACAGAAATTTTAAAAGAGGTAAACGTAGTACGTTGTTTATTCTGTTATTTAATTAAGGTTACATTTATTCGTGGAGACACATTTATTTCGTATTTTTTAGATGCAATTTTTTGAACTAGATATTGTTTGGGTAAGGTATAGGTGGAAATTTCAAACCAAATATTTTAAAAGGTATCAAAATAAGGTAAAAGATATTTATTTGCCTAGCATACTGGTTTTGCTGATAATGGGGTACATTCTTATGATAACGATTTTAAACTATTACTGTAACGGAGCAAAACTTGTTGTCTGGAAATCAATGTAAGATCTATAAACATATGAACACTTATATGAGTTGATAGATAACAGCATCAAAGATAGTCTAGTTGTACGAAGAAAAAAAACAGAGACTACTCGTCAAATGTTATAAAGTTTTCAAATGTCATAAATTAAAATTATCAGAATGTCTTTTAAATCTGAAAACATCTGTTGACAGCCTTGTAATTGTTTAACCTTTTACTTTTATATCTTCATAAACGTTGTTTTATTTAATTTGATTGTTTAACTACACGCGTTTACTGGGTCAACATATTTTTTTGATTTGACAACAAAGAGTAACAAATAGTTTTACAATGGCTTAAATTAGCTCATAGCTCATATTCACAGGTCTCTTTAAAGTTGAAAATAATAAAATGTTGACACATTGTGGGCATGAGAAATATATTAAGAGGAATCCGACGCAATATCCCATAACTTTTCTATCAAACAATTTACATTCAGATGACAGTAATAGTAAACAGTAAGGATCAGATGAATAATATAAAGGTAATCTTAGTCGTATCCATAAGATATTATAGACTTCATATTCACAAATATTATTTAAACTGACGATTATATCTTATATTAATCTTATAATAATTAAGGGCGTTGATTTATTATTTTCACAGTTGAAGTTTTTAAGTTAAGTTTTTATTAAACTGATACAATAGGTGGAAAAAGATTTTTTTTCGTTTTGGCATTTAAGCTTACTATGCTATATGAAAGAGGCTAGCCTACGTTTGGAAAATCAACATTGTAGCTTAATACACATGTTTTAACATAATATTTAAAAAAATATGCATTTTTAACACTATTTAAAATGCATACTTGACTTTAAACAAAACAAAGACTATTCAATAACAAAAGTGAAGGTACTAGGTATATGTATGTACTAGGTGTATGTATTAGGTATAGATTCTATTTCGGATCAGTTAAACTTACAAAAAACTTTTGCATGTAAGAATTATTTTTCCAATTAAACTATCCGAGTGGAGAACCAGCCTATGTATAAGAAATGAGATGTCACATAACATTTTAACTAATTAACACAAACGGGAAATCTGTTTGATTCAAGAATGAAATACTAATTTAATCATACGGAACAGTAACCTCTCCATCACAAATGGCATTTCAAAAAAATAATATGGAATATATATAGATTATTTATTATAATATCGGACAGAAAACCACAGGGGACTTCCCTTCATCGTTTTAACATAAAAATTATGTGCATTTTCAGTTTGTAATCTGTATGTGTTCTAGATCAACCACTAGTGTCCACTCACCATTTAAGGACTTTTTTTCCTTATCACAATTTCTTAAATTTTTAAATCCAATTCCATGCCCTTTGCTTCTTAAAACTTCAACAAAAAAGTATTGGTTGTGATTTTATCAAAACAACATCGATGGTTGGGTTTTCTTGGATGGCAAACTGACGGAATTAAGTAATTATTTAATTACTTAAAAGTTATAATCCCGCCACTATAGACAGTAGTCATGTGATGTGTAATGTGATTTGCCATTGATGCGATGTTGGTTGTCGGTCAGTCCGTGATTGATAGATTGATAGGAGTTTCCCAGAATGCTCTGTGATTTTTGCGTCAAAGAGTTTGATTAGAATCACAGTTTTCCCTTCAATCGTGGCATATCAACTGACAATATAATGTTTACCAATGGCTTTTAGTTTGCTCAAAGGTGTTATATTTGTTTCATTGTTGTTGCATTATTGGTTTTAGTTGCATTGAGAAATAACTGGTTTTTGAAATACAGGGCGAATAAAAAGTCAAGACCCCCCCCCCCCACAAATATGTTTCCAAGTAAATATACAAAAATATCCTTTTGGTGATCATGTAATCTTAGCAGGAAGTTTCATTGTATGATTTTGAAATTGTTGAGTGTCCCCCCAAAAGGGGGGATCGTGAGGGGGGGCAACTAAAATATTTTTAAACACTTCAAAATGAGGTGTCACTTAAAGGGGGTTTACATTCAAAATATTTTAGTTGCCCCCAAATCCCCCCTTTTATGGGGGGGGGGGCACTCAAAAATGTCAAAATCATAAAACGAAACTTCCTGCTAAGATTGCACGACCACTAATAGGGTATCTCTGTATATTTACTTGGAAAAATATTAGAGAGGGGGTCTTGACTTTTTATTCATCCTGTATAACATTTTTTACTTAAAAGATATCGAAGGTAAACACATTTTACAAATTCATAACAATCTGAAAATTTTAATTTACATATTATTAAAGACTTTTATTAGGTTAAACAGTTAATCAGGCACTCCCTAAGATAAAAAAATACATAAGACTTTATGTAATTAACCAAACAAATGGAATAGTTTTTTTTTAATTAATTCAATTATATTAAATTATATTAAACTAATTAGATTTAATCTTAAATAAAGTTAAAAAAGTATAATTAGCTATAGTTAGTTTATTGTGATTTAATGACTCATAAAGCCATTTGAGAACTGGGGTAGCTTTACGTTCGTGTTATCTACAACCTTACTAACTAAGGCAATCACATGTATGTCCTGAGGTGCATCGTTGATGAACAGAAACACTCATGTATGTATGTATCACTTTACAAACACACGAGTAATGAAGCCTATTTATTATTTTTATTGTGCTGTCATATTTAGAAAAATAAATGTAAATTTAGAATTCCTCAAGAGCTATGCGTATGCAAATTAATAAATTATAATAACCAATACTTATTTATGTGTACGTAATTGTACTCATTATGATAAAATACTGTGAACCATAAAAAACTCTTTTAAAGTAAATAACAAATTAAATAATGAAAAATAATGTCAAGGTTTTTGTTTGATTTATGACTATTTATTCGTATTTATAATACTACTTAGTATTTACGTTACGTTCTAGTAGAACAAAATATATACCCTTCATACCTAATTGTGCGCAATAATACAGTGCTGCATAAAATGATTGACTGGTGTTTTGGCCATCAAATGTTGCATAAACAATAATTTTTGTTAAGTTTTTCATGCCTTGCCACTACGACTTTGTTTTCAGTTTGTCATTAAAACAAACGTAACTATTAGTTTACACTACATTTACAATTTTTATTATAAAATTATGCTTATATTGTTACACTAGCATATTGAATTTTCTATACACAAATTTAATGAATAATTTTATTGCGTAATAAAATGTACTATATGTGTTGTTTTCACTATTTTATGTATTTCTAAGAACAAGTTTAATGCAAAATACCGTTGAAGCCACTTTAATCAAATATGTATGGAGATTCTGGCTCTACACAAACATACACAGACATGAGGAAAGTTCAAATTCATTAACCTTTGAGAAATTTCTAATTCATGAAGTTCAATCAAACTTCTGATAGGGTCACTGGTCATTTTGTGGCTCGCTGCAGATTTGGTTAAAATCACATTTACGCTAAGAAAATGGATATGATATTTATGTCAGCCCCCATTTACTTAAGCTATTTAATTAGAATGGCTCTATTAAGAACCCCAACTAACTTAAATTCCTGTTGCCTAGCTCGTTTTCCAATTGATTTAAATTTTTATGATGGTTTTGGTTCTAGAGTTTAACTTTTTGGGAAATACACATAAATATAAACAGAAAACCCCTATTTTAGATTAATCAACTCCCAGGATCCGAGTGTTATTTTCTACTCAAAACCTACATGGTGAAATAGATTAATTTTACAAAAATTTCCACGTCAAGTTTCCTTAGGCAACTTAGAATGTCATAACGAAACTGATGGTTTGTCAGTAGACATGTTTAATTTGATTATTTAAAAACTCCCGTGTACAATTAGAACATAATATAATAGCTTACTGCAAACTTGTAACATGTGGTTTTAGAAATATATTCACAACTCAAAATATTTTTAACAGTTTAACGACATTTTCTTTTATTTACAAACCATATAATTTTATTTACATATTTATTGACGATATGTCAGCTTTTTGATTGATTAATTGTGGACTTAGATGTACTTGTTTATAAAACAAGTCATATAATACTTCTTGATTTTTTCGATATATGGTCCGAAAATGCAGATTGTCAATTGATAACAAATTGACTGTTGTATGGATAACAGTCATAAAATAAATGCATTAGTGCGGATTAAAATGGATAGTATATTTTATCGTTAACTAGCTGTATTCCCGGCCTACGCACGGGAATGAAGTATTTAGTTTTTTATTTAGTTCAGCGGGTTCAGAATTGGTTTATTTATCTACTCACTTTTTGTCTGGAATTTCTTGAAGTTAGAGAACGGTCAAAACCCCGGCCTTGTTACTATCTAACATTGCCTTTTGATAGATACCATAATTTAACATATTATGCCTAATGACTAATGTTAATTGCTAGACCAAGCAAATGGGTCCGGCAACGATTTCGTGTAGAATCAAATCAGTGACCTTTAATTTTTCGCAGCAAATTTTTAAATTTTTTTACAAAAAAAAACACTCAGTAAACCTTTTTCAACATATTTTTTACCCAATTATACACATTTTAATTCAATAAGTTTACAACAGCATCTTCATCGATCCGTAGGAAAAGTTTTAAAGTGAAATTTGGGGATAATTTAGAAACTGGTTATAAATAGCTACACTATACCTTACATTGGATGCAAACAGTGAAATATGTTACTGTAGTTTGAGAAGTCTCGATCAAAGGGAAACTTTAATTATAATGGAGGTCTTTGACGCAACTCCAATCAAGATGTCATCAATCTGGGTCCGACCGTCAACCACCAGTATCTCGTCAATAGCACATCAGTGTGTAGTTAACTAAGGAATTACAACATTTAACAAGTGATAGAGGCATTAGTTCTCGTCTGGTAAATAGTCACTATCGAAACATAATACAAATTACCGCCGTAACCAAATATCAAAGTTGTGATTCCTAGAACCAGAAGGAATAGGCTATTTTCCATTTTAACGCCTTCAAAGACAAACCACCTTGAATCGTGCTCATTCTCAATAATATAAATACGATTATAAACGTATCTCCACCTCTAAGGAAATAGATTTAATAGGTGATAGTAAACTCGACACGTTGTAGAAAGAAATGTTTAGTTTTCTTTCGAATTTTTGTCACGCTGAAACAGTTTTTAAATGTACGTTAGTTTTCAAATTAAGTCCGTCACTTTCAAAAATCATCCATTTTTATGCAAAAAGAGTTGCTTACATAAAATGATAAAATGCTTTATTTGTCGTCTGTACTCCTCCATTAAAACCTTAGACCACAGCTGTAAAACCAAGGCTAAAAGAAGCAAGGTGTTTTATGTTTTTGAAACCAGATTCAATAAAAAGGTATAAATGTAACTGAACTTTTTTAAATTTTTTAGGATCCAACCACTCTGTTAAGTATTAGATTATTATAACTTTTCCCGTTATTTTAATTTCAACGAATTGGTAGATGACAGGAGAGGAGATGGACTAGTTTTTTACTTACTTGTTACACTTTGTTGCCAAGCTAAACATATGTTAACTTAATACATGTGTGTAGAAAAATAATCAAATTAAAGAGTTCTGCGAACAAACCATCATATTTGATATGACATCCTCGTGTGCCCGCGGCAGATTACCAATTGTCTGCTCTTATGTAAACACAATTTACTGTATCACCTACATGCATGTTTAGTATTTCAAATGTGATTAAATAAAACACTTTATTTGATGTTCGTGACCTTAATAGAAGGTTTAAAAAATAGTAATTTTCGTTACTAGTCCCTAAAGTAGGTTTTTTGAGACGGTCCGGAAATTCGATTAAGTAACAAAGAGCATTTTAGGACGAGTTACGAACAATATTACATTGTCATATACAGGGTGGCTGAAAAGTAACTTGCACCCCCCTTTAACTTTTCAACAATTTGAGATATTTGAAATCGGTTTGCGGCAACCTTCTTAGATATGAGGGGCCACAATATTTATGGTAAATTTTGAAAATTTTGCCCTTAGGGGTTGCGGGGGTAGGGGGTAGCTCAAAATTTTCAAATGACAAGAATAGTCGAGTTTGGTAACTCTACAGGTCTTGACGAAACATGAACATTGACATAAAGAAAACCAAAATCGGCTCAATAATAACAAAATGGTGCCCTAAAACGTTTCAAATCCAAATAACCACGAGGGTGGCAAAAAAATTAACTTGCACCCTTTTAACTTTTTAACTATTTGAGATATTTGAAATTGATTGAAATTGATTCGAGTCCTTAAAAGTTTATGGATTAGTCCGCAAAAAGCTATCTTTAGGGACTAAGAACGATCCGTAAGACAGCTGTTTTTGAGACAGTGTAATGAAAATAATATTTTTCGGAGAAGTTTCACTTTAGGACCTTTTATTCAAGTAAGCGGTTGATAGATTGAAGGCTTAAGATTTTCTAAACATTTCGTGATCCTTATCCTTAGAAGGTACCATCCACAACTTAAGTGTACATGGATTTCAGTCAAAGAAATCGCCGTGAACAAGGATACACCTGCCACAGCAAACCTGCAGACTAAGTGAATTTCTGTTTGCCTGATTGGATTTTCACTTAAGTTTTTATAAAAAAAAGCCAGATTTATTCCCCAGTAAAATAACAATAATCTATATTTTATAAAGCTAAGAAGGATTTGAACTTTTGAGAAAACCATAAGCCATTAAAGTATTTTTTTACAACAGTTTTAACTTAAATTATAATCGATATAATGTACTTTGCTTCCTCTTATTTTCCTAGATTAGAACTCCTCATCAATTAAGGCTTAAACAATTGACCTGTAATTAGATTGGGCCTGGTCCAGTGGTCTTGATTGTTATGTCAATTAAGATTAGAAGCACCAAACCTTCAATACAAGGGAGTTAATAATTAGTTGACCTATATTTAGCTTAAATTAAGAAAAAGCATTTACTCATCAATTTGTATATGATGTTTTGTTTAAATCATGATCAGCAACGAAATCGTTTTGAATCGGAAATCAGTGTTTTATTAAAAATGTAAACAGGAATGCAAAACTGTTTTCTAAGTTACATGGTAAACACATTCAGCCATGTTTACTTAACATTTGTAAAATAAAGTAAATACAAAAACACAATCACTTTGAAATTACTGTTTGATTTTACGCTTTCAATTAAGCCATTAATTAGCTTAAATAAACTCGATATATTGATACTGAGAAACGACTGTAGATACATAAGAAAACACATCTTAAATTAAAACCCACCAATATTGGATTGTGAATCCGTGGTGTAGGCAGGGCATGATTTTATTGACTTGGGATAATTAATATTGCTATAAAATACGAACATAATAATTGTATCAGATTGTATTGTCAGATTTTAACATACTAATTGTATTTGTATAGATGGAATAATTGAAAACCACAGTTTGCAGTCGCGCGTTTTAATGGTTTAGATACAAAATGCATTACGCAAAACTAATCCTATTTCGCATTCTTAGCTTGTTTGTTGTAATCATTCCGAGAATCATATAGGTAAATAAATATTCAATTTCTACAGTAATTAGATAGAATCACACGTGGTAATATCATACATTGATACCTCAAGACGTGATGAATTGTGTAACAAAGCCGAGTGTGCAAGAACGATATCCAGTAGCATACAATATACACTTGTAAACGTGATATGACTTTCAACTTCATACATATCTACGAATAAGGTGATAAATCGATAACACTCTGAGCAGAATAACAATTCGTTGTTTTGCCACCCTTTGATTTTGTTTGTATAAATAATTTAATAATGACAACCTGACGTATCGGAAAACAATCGATTTAAGTTATTATACCTCATTAAATGTCGAGCAGATTTGTCTGGAATTTCACCTAACTTCATTGTGAATTTTGGAATCTCAAATTTTACTATTAGAATGTTATGGTATTTAGTGATTTGATGCTTCGAAATGTTAAACCTCTGGACTAAATAGGATCTGAAAGAGTCTTAAAATCCACTTTCAGCTAATTATTGATTGAATCGTGAGTTTTTTTTACACAAATATAAGGTACATACCTTTACATGCACAGTTCAAATGTTGTGGAGGCAGACTCTTATTAAAGCTGATTCTGTTCTCTTATTAAGGCAGACTCTGTTTAATTAAACAGCTCAGGGGCTACATCATGAATAATTTTTTTTACAATTTGTAGTTTTTTTCTAACACATTGACTGTCTTTGCATGTTCAACAAATCTGAGCAATTTGACCTTAGTTTCAAGATTTAATTGACTCTTTTTGGAAGTAAATTAACTCTACGATATACCGTTCGAATAAGATCAAAACCAATTTAAGTTTTTGCAAACCGCTTCTATATCTATAAATTTAAAAAGTCTAACTTAAGTAAAACAAATATTAAATACCATAAATGACTCATCTAATGCATTGGTAAAATTAATGTGATTTCCGTCTAATCTGTAATCAAAACTGACATAATCTTCACAGTTAGAGGTTTAATTTAACTTTGCCAATCACAAATACTTCTCCAAGGTTAATGAAAATCCAGGAAACCTTTTCTTGTGTTTCTACATAATAGATATAGGATCTGATTCACAATTATATCCTACTTAACGAACAACTTATTCAATCGTAACAATGTGAATAATATTTATTCTTGAATGATAACTTTCTGGAAACTCTCCTGGTAGATGTATTTGGTTGGCTGTAATAGATCCACACAAGACGCCATTTCATTATCTCAGTCACTATGGAAACGTGGGAATTGCAAAGTCAATCGTTTGTCTATGCTATATGGCAGTTTCATGAGAAGTGGTGATTCTATCACAGCTACACAGCGATTGTTTCGTGCGTGGTTTAATGTTGTTCGACATTGATCTGTTCCGAGCCACACAATCCTCAGGTGGGGGAAACATTTAAGATAATATTATCGAACAAAAAACCACTATGTGGTAACACTTTCCCCGCCAAGTCAGCAATCCAAAAAAGATAATAAATCATTACTTTTTCCGCCAAGAAAAACAATGTAATGTATGTAAGTTTGGCAACTTGGCGGCAGACTTTTGCTTGGCTTTTTTCATTGAAGTTACGTTCGTGGATAATTTCACAAATCAACTTCTCTAATTAATTAGTCCAACTAAGTATAATAATTTCGAGGCAATCAGTAAATATAAAATTATCACTATTACGAGTTTATGAAATGTGGCACAAATAAGGTCAAATTTTGTAAAATAAGCTCTCACCTATCACTGTACTAATGGGAGAGATACTTGCTCAATGAAACTAGTTATATGGTATTTATTAAAGTGATCGAGCAAAAGTCTGCCGCCAAGTTGCCAAACTTACATACATTACATTGTTTTTCTTGGCGGAAAAAGTAATGATTTATTATCTTTTTTGGATTGCTGACTTGGCGGGGAAAGTGTTACCACATAGTGGTTTTTTGTTAGATTTTATTTATTTTTGTAGAAAATTAACAGTTAAAATAAAAATCCTCCTTTCTCTGATATATAGACCACGGCACAACTACATCTCATATAATTTCAATAATATTGTTTGTGTATAACTAAATTCTACATTTTTGGTCTTATCTGCTTTAAATCGATTAAAAACTTTTAGACACACGTACCAAAATTACTATTTAACAAACCCTCTGGGCTTAAACTCAGTTACAAATTTCATCAATGGTCATCTTGAACAACATAAAATGCATTGGTGTTACATAAGTGTTCTGATAATTGAACCCGTATATCTAAAGACTAGTGTAAATTGAGCCCTTATTAGAGAAGTAAAAATGTAATCAAACAGATTAAGTTTGTTAGAAATAGCATAAGGCAAAACAAATATTGATAAAACTCATTTATCCTAAATTTACATATCACTTTTTAATTGCTTGTTTAACATACGTAGAGTGATTTTCTTAATCAAAGATAAGCCAAGTAGTGTTTTGTGTTATCCCAAGCCATTCAGAGTTATAGAAGCAATTACAATAGCATTTAGAGAGTATTCTCCATCAACGAGGAAGTTCGTGTGAATAAACCTACTTCATTCATCAAGTAGTTCTAAAAAGTAGCTACTCTTTGGTTAATAAACTGATATAGTTGTACATGCCTTTTGATAATGAATGTGAAATTATGGTGTTTCATTTTTATGCTTTTAAATGTTATTTTTCCACAGAAATATTATTTAGGCAAAAATGTTTACAATTATTAGCTGGATATTTTCGTGTTTTCTTAATATTTAATTAATTATTTAATTACAAAAAGAATGTTTTATGTTTCGGTAAAGGATTTCATAGTTAGGAGTTTCATCAAATATCATTGGGCAGACTTATATTTACTAATTTGTTATTATAATCAATATTAGTTAATTGAAAAAGATCACAAAGTTTTTTTATTGGTAGATACAGGGATTTTTTTAAATTTTTATGGATATTTTTTTTGTCGTAGAAATCTATATTATTAATACGCTACATGAAACTTTGTGAACAATAAGGTTTAGTCCCTTGGGCTCTGCCCCAGTGGCCTTTCAAGTTCGCATGTTATCCTTATGAAGAACATATTTGTTTAAATTTTGATCAACTGGATGATTTAATTGCCGTTAATATTTTAGTTGCAATTTAAGGAAACGTGTGCTACAAACATTTACTGACTTGTTTGAAATGAAATATTTATAATTTGAATTTGGGTTGGCGTAAATATTACAATGGAAAACGGCGAGAAAGCCTGGGATATTTGTTATACTAAAAAGTAAACTGAATTAAAACTGTCCTGCATTTCTTGAGCAATCATTAAAAAAGCCGATTTGCAAACTATGGAAATATAGGAACATCATAGAACACCACCAAGTAGAAGAAAGAGAAGTAATGTTTTTTTTTTTATTTATAATCATTATTATAGACAACCTAATGCGGCTATAAGTGGGAGACATTTGTAGAAAACACTAAAAAACAAGACCAGTTTTTGAAAAATGATGAGATATTTACAAGAAATGTTGATTATATCAAACTGTTATGTACATCGTGAGTATTTCCATAATCTTTGAGTCGACTCTTTTAAAGTCATCGAATATTATGACTGTTATTCGTTTTAAAATATAGCCTGTAATACTTCGCAATTGCTCAAATTCGAGCAACAGTAACACTAGTCATAGTTAATAATTATAAATATTATTTTAGCTGATGTAACACATATTTATGTATTAATTTGTTGATATATTTTACTTTTAATAATGTTCAAACAAATTTGTAATTATTATCAAACCATCGTCCGTTGGAGTTATTATGTGACGTTTTTGTATGTAATTGGTGTGTTTTCCTTACATTTTATCCACCAACTTTATCGATATTTACATTAAATTTAAAATTCGAAATGTTCAATCAAGGCTTACAAATTTACACCTAATGTCCTAATACCAATTATCTTTGTCCTAAT
Organism: Macrosteles quadrilineatus; assembly: GCF_028750875.1. Lineage (NCBI taxonomy): Eukaryota > Metazoa > Arthropoda > Insecta > Hemiptera > Cicadellidae > Macrosteles > Macrosteles quadrilineatus. The sequence goes on along the minus strand of NW_026542599.1, from coordinate 27,632,107 downwards.
ATTAAAATTAAATTAAATCAAGCAAAGTAAATGAAACATTACTGTAAATTTTATGATGTAAACAAAATAATAATTTCCCTTTATATAATTTGTTTCCATCATTCGCTTGGCTGTTTAAGGCTTCTCCCACAATGTATTAATTAATTATAAACAAAAATTATATAAAACGAAAATTTCTACGAAATCAGAAATAATATTACCCAACCTACGTAACAGAATAATACGGAGAAGAACTCCTAAGCAATTAGCGTTTGAGCTAAGGAACTCGAGTTAGATTGGACTCGGTCCAGTGGTCTTGATTGTTATGTCAATTAAGATTATACAGTATACGCTACGCCTTTACTACTGCAAGGTGAGCAAATCTTCCAAAGCTTATTAGCAATCACATTAATAGTGTTATAGATGTGATCGAAGGTTTATATGTAAATGAAGATATCGATAGTTTACCAAATTATTTCTTAACATATTAGATATATATTAATCTTTTCACTCAAAAATAACTAAGTAGTTTTGTTACAAAATAACATACTAGCTATCAAAAAAGGCCCACATATCCTAGGCATGAGACGTGAATTTAAATAGCCACCCTAAACCGGCAAAATTTAGCTTGGATCGAGTAGAATCAAAGTTAATCCTTGAACAAAAGTTTCTGCATTACATGTTGTGTTCTTTTGGAGTTTCCGGTATCATGGTGGGACAGAACTATCCTAGTTTTGTCAACATGTTTGCAACAACCGATAACCAACCTCATTCATCAATCTCTTGGACTTGTGTTACGTGTAAACCTACGGAACAGTTTGCTCACAAATAGACAACTATACAACTAGACATTTGTGCCAATTGTTGACGCTTTGATGCAATTATTCTTTTTAAATCCATGTAGCCCCTGAGCTGTTGGACATAATGTAAGACTAAATTACTTACGTAATTCCCGTCACAGCTCAATAAAATATGTCTATTCAGGACATGTTTTGGTGTTAAAACACCAATTATCCTGTCTCGGAATGAAAAGAAATATAAACCTTTAAATGTGATAATAATCAACAATATTATTGGAATCATTAACAATACACACTTTATTTTTAGTTTAGGTGGATGAAAACTGTAGTAATTTATGATAATAGTAATGGAGTATTAATTGGTCATTATAATAAGTAATTTGAAATATGTATTTTTTATTTGATTACGTTTCCAATGTTTTCCAATGTTGTTATATTCCGTTTACTCTAGAATTAGTCTGAATATATCAGACGTTAAGTCATAGACCACTGACGATTTCGTTGAAGTAGTTTCTTACTCACTAAAATGTGGTTGAATGTTTATTTTAAAGAATTTAAACTTTATTGTAAGATTTCAAACATGTTAAACTTAACCTGATTTAAAACATGGTAGCCTTTGTTTCAAAACTTTATTTTGTGAACAAACAATTCACGCGCAGTTTGTCTGTATTAGCAAAATCAACAACATCACACGATAATATTTTTTGCTTACCTCTTAATGTGTTTGTATTAAACCTTTTCATAAACACAGAATACCATCATTATTTTTTAAAATTCTAAACAACAATAGGGGCATATTATAACCTATAATATTAAAAAAAATATAAAAAAAGCTTTTTCAAATATTTTACCAAACACATTTTTATGGTATAACTTCTGGATCACTGAAATAAAATGTTTAAATTACCTATATCCGTCAAGTGAGTCAACTAACTACAATCTAGGATTAGTCTACTAAAATCAACACTAAATATAATGCAGATGTTTTGAAAGCTATGTTTAGTTAAATCAAATGCTTCCCTTTATACACTACACTACTGTTGTTGACACATTACTTACTTCGATAACACAAACACTTCGCCCTGGTGTCACAGATAAGGTAATTGTGTTATCAATAACATAATATTGTTACACAATTATGCTGGTAAAGGTTGAGTTGCTATAGGAACTGCTTTGCTTGGTTACCGTAGACTAAAGATATCCCAGATACTCCTAGGGTTCTCATTGCCAATGATAGTTCTCTTCTGAAGTAGTTCTCCTTACCCTAGATAGCTCCTCTGATATTACATATTACCGCGCCTGTAAACAGTATGGGAAATAGCTCATTTACGCTCTAGAGCGGGAATGGATTATTCCTGTTAACTAATCAGCTGATTTCACAGTTGGCGTTTTTTTTGTATACTACTAAACAGTTAATCTGTGTGTTATAAGTTAATTATGGTGGTAGGAAAACCCTTGTGTGTATTACGAGCATAGTCATTGCAGCTCCCGAAATGAATTTCAAATTTAATTGCTGACATAATCCAAGCTTTTACCTATTAAATTCATCTACACGCTGTTTCAAAATCGACGTAGCCTTTAGTTCCCATCTCCATCCCCTACTGACTGGGGCAATACTTGAATGGACTTAACAGAAAAACTCATGTATGTATGTATCACTTTACAAACACACGAGCATTGTAGTATATTGATTATGTTTATTGTGCTGTAAAGTAGTACATATTAATTGTAGATAAAATCGTTGCTATGCTGAGAACTAGTAAATCCATTTCAATTTAACAGCTTTAGCCAGGTTTGGAATGAAAATGGGCGCATTGGTGGTTAAATGGTGGCTTATTCTAAAATATTTGACAAAAAATGTTTAAGCTAAACCAAATAAAAGAGAACATTTAGTGTTATATTGCATATTTTATGCCACTTTATATATCGCAGGAATGAAAAACCTCAGCTGGTGCAGATAGATGGTTTATACTTCCGCATCTAAAGTCAAAGATAAAACGAGTGCTTTATTTGACCAGTTAATAAACTCATTACGATTTATCTAACCTGCCAAATAGATAGTTTAAAATTTGATCTCCTTTATTGAGCTTATAACCCACGGATACATTATTGACTAGATTTACATTTTTAATTAAACACCAATGTAGTGTCTGTTTTTCTTTAACATTGTTTCTATTGAGTTTAAAACAGCATGCCAGGCTGCTAGTGTGTCCTGTTAATTTAAAGCGATATTTAGATATCAAGAAATTTTTCCTAGATTAGCCTAAAAAAAATTGTTTAGCGTTTCATTGTGGTGACTTCTTCATAAATATAAGTTGATTGATTGGCTCGTATAATTTCATTTAGAATAAAACTAAAATCGTCTTCTTTTTCGTTTCTTCTTCTACAATATATATCTATAAACATGTTATGTAAAGAAGGTAAATATTACAACATAAAGTGGATTGTTAAAACAGTACGTGTAAATTAACATTTATGAAATAAACATTCTGATAAATTAACTATATTAACTAATTCATATTCGTGTTGCACTAGACATTCTTGTTAAGCTTCAAAGATGCACTTTTATTTATTGCACATTAATTTCTCGCAATGGAAACAACAAAAACATTTAGCAATAGATTTTTTTAATTTTCTAAGGATTTAGGTATATTATAGCGGAAAAGGAGAATGTGAAAGCAATGTACGAAGAGAATTCTATAACGCTTGTAAATGGAAGAGAAACTTCAAAAGAATATATTATTTTATACTGAACTAGGTTCAGTTTCCTACGTTTGGAAGGCCTCATTGTATAGTCAGAAAACATAATGAGTCTTTATCTCCACGTCTGTCTTTATGTTACAATGTTCTTCAGTTTTACACATTTGAAAAATTGTATCCGTTGTTGGTCCATTTTAACCAACTATTTCCCTAATAATACTAAACTAATAAAAACTAAGCGTTTATTAAAGTAAAAGTAAAATAATCATCTACGCTATTATAAAATAAGATGACATCCAGCCATCCCATAGAAAATGTTTGAAACTTCATATCTGTTTTGTCAAATGTTATGGATTTCCTGCCATTTCGCAAAAAATAGGATCGTTCTCCCTTGCAGAGGGAGTAAAAGACACTATTTAGCTATAAACATGATTATATGGGCTACTTTAATTTGTCTCATAAAAATGGATGGAGATATAAATTTACAATTACAATTTTAAAAAATTAAAAAGAAGAGTAGGCATTATATTGTTAATTTTCAAAGTTAGCTTTTAATCTTAACAAATCATTCTCTTATTTACAGTGCTTCTTTATGAAAATGTTCAGAGGATATTATTGGTGAGGGATGTGAGGTTATTCAAGGAATGTTGAGAATGATCTTACAACATTGTGGAATATTCTAGAAAAATCCTATTGCTTTTTATTTAATGCTATACATAAGACATAAGTCTGTTCCCAGATGCTGATTGCAGTCTTTAATATATTTACCATTTTCTTGCACAATTATCAAATTGACGGTTTATGAGGAGGATAAAGCTAATTTGTATAGTTTATTTTTCCAGTAACAGGTAATCTATATCTTCAGGTGTTCTATATCTTATTTTATACAAATTTCAATTATATAAATACTAGAACGCATATCTGAAAACTGAAAAGTTATGCGTTCCCATGTTGTAAGTGCCAAATTGAAAACCTTTAGAAACCTAGACTGAGTGAAATTTCACCTTAAATTATAATTCTGAATTCAAGGAGTTTGTAGTAAATCTAATCTCTCACTTTGATATACGATAGTTAATGGTATACAAATAGGTGAAGCTGGGTACCTGGGAACATAAAAGTATTCGATTTGATATGCATCGATTATCTTCGTAATGTTACCATAGAGACAACGTACTACAATAAGTACTTTAACATTTTAGTAACTATTTATGCAATATTGATTTTGTGCATTATATTGGATAGTTTGAAAGTCTGTTTGAATTTAATAAATGATTAATTTTAATTTGAAGAAAAGAAATATAAAATATATTAGAGGAACAAAACCTCTCTACTACAAGAACTCTATTTTGGCTGTTAAATTAACATCAATCAAACCATATCAAGGATTATATAGTACAGGTAAAATAATACAAAAAACCCTATATAAACAACAAAATTTGTACATTCATGAAATTTCACCCGTTAGTTACTAATAATATGAGAAATGAAGATCCGATGAGTCCCCAAAATTTTAGGCGTCCTAAGGCCCTTTTTGGGGCCTTTTTTGATCCGAAGGGCCCTTGTTCATGAATAATTTTGTTTTTACGTTTAAGGTCGAGTGAGGTGTGGTTTTCGATGGTTTTAATTATTTTAAATCGGTTGTGACTAGTTTTAAGTGTATTAAACCACTCCATACAGGGTGTTTCGAAATATTATTGCTTTTTACAATATTTAAACTTCTATTCATAAAGTAATAAAATGAGTTACCTCCATGCTCTATATAAAAGGGGATTATTGAAAATAATTGTAATTCTTTACTACGTAAGGGGAAACGATCGCAAGGAGTAAGATAAAATATTAAATACCCCCGTCACAGTAAACCTGCAGACCTAGCGAATTTCGGTTTTACTTACTTGATTTTCAATTAAATCTAAAATAGCATTGCGTTTAACGATTACCTAGATTTGCTGCTACAAGGAGACTAATAAAGTGTGTTCATAGTAAAATAATTATAGCCTAGTATAAAACAAATAAATTTGACAAGTTTGATCAAGATATATCTATTAACAAACAAACAAAATTATTTGACACTATTCTCCCTAAGAATAACATGGAATTTTAAATTTACAATTTTTGAATTTTATTCTAAACTAATACACTTACTTACAAAACACGTTAATAAACTAAATTATTTGTTTCCTTTAAGCTCTTTAAATGGCCTAGAGAAAAATTGAGAAACTTTGTGTTTTGAGGGTCAAAGATTACAAATTTTATACCACATAAAACCCTGTTCCAAGGACCGATTATGCCGGTTTCGTTAAAATTGAACCAAAATTACTCGAGTTATCATGTTTACGGACACGTATATAACATGGATATATTATATTATATATATATGTATATAAACACATATATAATATTTTGAGTTATCTTGCAACCCTCTAAACAGCAGCCCTCTAAGGGTGATTTAGGCTTCTGGGGGCATCGAAATGAAAACGTAAATCGGTTTCGGGTCTATGTTTTACCATAAGACCTTCGGTAATAGCTTATTTCCTATATGAAAAGTTCGCTAAAAGGGGATGGATTAAGTTTTACACTATAACATAATAACATAGGTTACTACGCAAAAATTTCAACTTTTAAGGTGGTGTGAATAATCTTTCAATGTGTTTTTCATATAAATCTATTAAGAACAATTTCAAATTGATATGCATTTTTCTTAGGTAGTTATTTAAGTTTTTTTTACATGTATTAAAAATTAAAACAATTGTATTTGTATAAAACCTTACATTACATATTAAAATGAAGTACTTAAACTAAAGCAATTTTTCTACAATTTCCGTGGTATCTCTCTTTACAATTTCATCATCACAATAATTATTCTCAGACGACTCATTAAAAATTTTATTATTCTTAGCAACTTATCCATCTTTACTGATTTTGTCCAAGTTGGTGTTCAAGCAGGATTCCCCAATACAAACCTTGCATATTGCAGTACAGGCAACACCAATCTTAAAGCACGACAATGTGGTGCAAAAACACCTTTCATACATACTGACGTTTGCAACTTGTATCTTAATTTCCTCAAAATTATTTTCAATCAATACAAGTGCGGTTGTCTTTCGTGGTTATGACGACCAGGACAACACTAAGACATCAGAGCAGCATTGTCGGTACAAGCATTTTTGTCCTGAACAATGGGAACGAGGTTTATGGGGTAAACATTGGGGTTTCTAATTTACTTCACCCTCAAAGTTTCCCAATTTTTCTCTAGAAAATTTTAAATAGCTTAAAAACAAATAATTTAGTATATTAACGTTTTTTGTATGGTTATTAGTTACGGAAAAAATACTAAATTTGTAAATTTAAAATCCCCATGTTATTCTTGTAGATTAGTGTCAAATAATTTTGTTTGTTTGTTAATAGATATATATTGATCAAACTTGTCAAATTTATTTGTTTTATACTAGGCTATAATTATTTTACTATAAACACACTTTATTAGTCTCCTTGTAGCAGCAAATCTAGGTAATCGTTAAACGCAATGCAATTTTAGATTTAATTGAAAATCAAGTAAGTAAAACCGAAATTCGCTAGGTCTGCAGGTTTACTGTGACGGGGGTATTTAATATTTTATCTTACTCCTTGCGATCGTTTCCCCTTACGTAGTAAAGAATTACAATTATTTTCAATAATCCCCTTTTATATAGAGCATGGAGGTAACTCATTTTATTACTTTATGAATAGAAGTTTAAATATTGTAAAAAGCAATAATATTTCGAAACACCCTGTATGGAGTGGTTTAATACACTTAAAACGAGTCACAATCGATTTAAAATAACTAAAACCATCGAAAACCACACCTCACTCGTCCTTAAACGTAAAAACAAAAGTATTCACGGACAAGGGTCCTTCGGGTCAAAAAGGGCCCCAAAAAGGGCCCCAAAAAGGGCCTTAGGACGCCTAAAATTTTGGGGACTCATCGGATCTTCATTTCTCATATTATTAGTAACTCACAGGTGAAATTTCATGAATGTACAAATTTTGTTGTTTATAAAACCCTATTTTACCTGTACTAATAGTGCCTTCTAATATAAGTAAAGATGAATAAAACTGTGTTTTTGGCTTCATGCGTCTAAATAAAAAAATACAGTAGCTGTGGTCCATCCTGGACTATGGGTTCTAGATTTCACCATGAAGCCCACACTAATGGCTACTTCATAATATGATAGGTTGTAGGAAGCAATTTAATTACCTTATCATGCATAAGCTAAGCACTGCATTTATTAAGTTATAAATAACAATACTGCGTCATCATTATTCAAGGTTTGTTTTCCATCAGATATATTTGATTGACTTCATAATGAGCAAATGCATTTCCAACTCCATTGGTTCAGTAAACAATAAGTCGATGTATTCTCCCTAAACCAATATTTTATTAAGTGTGTTATTATTCCAAATATTATGAAGTAGAGGTTTGATTATTAAGTTTTTAATATTTTAAAATATTTTGAATTTGATGACAAATTATAAAAACGCCCTATTTAAACTACTCGAGGGCTTCGGTGCCCGAGGTCACGGGTTCAAATCCCGCTAATCACCAATGGATTTTATTCGAAAAACGAGAACCCAATGTCAAGCAGTATTATGGCTGGTGCTGTGATAATATTTAGGTCATGAATGATTGTAACACAATTTTACATCACATTCCGTTTAAAGTTTTGAGTTCTGGACAATATAACATTGAAACACACATTAGTGAGCAGCAGGTTAAAATTGAACTATCCAAAATTGCAGCCCGCGGTGAAACACATTCAATCTGATTTCATTGAAAGGAGAATCGCTACCTGATGTATTTCTGATGGAAGCAATTTTATCTTGATTTTTGTGAAGGAAGGAGTAATATATTTTTACCAAAAGGATAAGGAAAACCAACTGATGCCAATTTAAAAAAATCCTGCTTCGTTCTTGGTGATGGTTAAATGATACAATTCAGTCATAATAAAACAATCGGCTGAATAGCACTAATATGTGACATGCGGGAGAAATTACTAGCAACAGTCTTGTAACATATACGCCACGAGAGAGGACACATGAGACAATAATTTGGTTCTCTTCAACAAAAAAGTTATACGCCTACAATTAAATTTTACCTCTCATAGCTAAACACACTTTTTTATACTCTTTAAGCTCTTTTGGAACTGCTCAAGACAACTTCAAAATTTATGCCGATTCCGTAGAATTTTTTCGTGAATTCCTCCTTTTTAAAGTAATCATAAAAACATATTTTTTGGAAGATGGAATGCTGTATTTTTAATTAATCATTAATGCATTGCATTTCCGTTGCGTAATAATGGAAAAATCTGGTTTCACAAAAAAGGCTTAAAAGATTTTTATTCAAATTTAGTATCTTATGGTTACTATAAATCTTCGTAACAATGTGTTTTATAATTTTTAATAAACTATACATAAACCCCTTACGTTAAGCAATTGATAAATCGTTTAACAACTTCGTTTGTAATTTTAATCACCACAATTCCAGCTGTATACAAATAAACCTCTCAATATTGTTGTTATAAAGATAAAAATGGCACAACAAGGCACCCTGTTACGACGACCGCAATTCAAGTCGTCGTCATCTTTAGTTGGTCATATATTACAGAATACACTGTTAACCTTTTAGCATTCACAATCTTTATCCATCACACACACATATTCTGTGGAACAATATACTTCTATTGATGAAGAATAATTTGGTCTTGAGTGTAGCGTTAATATTATAAAAATATCATTAATCAAAAGAGCTTTTAGTAGGATATCTATTACACTGTGGAATTACTTTATTTTCACAAAGGACCTGTTTTTATTGGAATCTAGAAAATCCCTTTTAAATATGAGAACGAATATTTAATATCTTCGAGTGTCATCAATTAAATGACCACCAGCCTACCCTTTTATAAGTTTGAATGATTTACTTCATTAAAGTTTTAGGTCAATTGAAACAAACATTGAAATCACATTTTTATTCGAAAAACATAACAAAATATAAATAACTAAATCTTTATTATAAAAATATGAATTTAATGAGCTCAATAAAGTTCGGCATGTCTTGAGATCATAAAAGTCTTTATTTTTCGACATTATTCCTATACCTTTACCATTTAACAAAAGAATATTGATATAAGATATGTAATAAAACATGCTACCTACTAATCATATTAAAATTGTTTGAAAGTAAACATCTTATACCTAAGCTGAATAGCACATTATAGTAAATGAATTTCTTGCAAAATTTGTGACAACCTTTTACATACATGTAAGGATGTATATATATACTGTATGATATAAACAGTTCTTTCCATTTTATGTAATTTTATTTTTATTTAAACTATCAGTTACTTAACTTGTTAGCTGATCAGCTGTAGTAAGCGAAGTAGTTGTATCTCTTTTCACTATTTTGTTTGAGTGTAATTGTTTTTTTTTGGCTTGTCTTTAAAAGACAAGAGTCGTTTTTACTGTTGAATACTGATAAATAGATATTTCTAAAATAACAGATATGTACCTTTTATTGTTTTTATATGTTTATTTCGCTCTATCTTTTAGGTGAATATAAAAATAAAACATGTATTAAATAAAAAAAAATACGTACTGTAATTCATAGATTATTCATGGTTAAATGCCTCTTGTAATACTTCTAACATATAAATAAAATAAATCATATATGAAATACATAAACAATTAGTCTTATTTTTGTATTATTATGAATATGAGGAAATAGCTTTACGCCAATGAAAAATGTATGACGGAAATTGTGGTGTTAAAAATGTAGACCCTAACAGAAATAAAAACCACCAGAAAACATAGCCAATCAACACTAATAAAGAAATTTAAAATTTATACAGTTGTTTGTCTAATTGGGAGGATAACAATATAGTCAAACCTTTTTCTTGAATCTTCGCTAATAAATCTTTCGCTAATAAAGTCAGTAGCGAAGAGGTAAAGTAGTAACAGTCCTAACTAGAAAAGTTCTTTGCAATATTTTCACTTAAGTAGTTATATAAGTAAGAGTTTTATCGTTTCCGAATGGAAACCAAACTAGGAGTCTTACTCAATAGGGATATTCCAAATGAGCATTTATCTAAACTAGCTGTTACCCACGAGCGTCACCACGTTTGCCTTCATGAGTTTAATAAAACTATTGGTTGGTTAAGTTAAGCTGAAATAAACAAAAAAGAATACAATAATACAAAAAATTAATCACACCTGATATTAACAAGCTAATAAATTGAAAGAATAACATACAAATAAGTACAGCTGAGGTATTTTTAACATTAGGTATATGGAAAGTTCCCTTTAGAAAGGAATTACAACCTGAAAGGGCAATTTATGAAATAATGGATAGTTTTGCGCAAGGTTTCTCGTCATGGCGAAAATTCTAAGTATATGGCTGTTGTGTGACTTGTAGTTTTCTCAAAAGTTCATGGGTACTTTGGTATTTATGGATGAACATATTCCAGATAATCATGCTCCCAAACAATCATCACCATGTTCTAAAAAGATCAGTTACCTAAAATGGACATCTTCTCGGATAAACTTCTTCCCGAATTGACATTTTCCTATGCGAGCACGTTGCTAAGAGGGGGGGGGGGGGGTTGCACTGGAATACGTTTTATAAGTTCTATCCTTGCAGCACATACACTTATCCTATGGAATGGCTCTCCAAAACGTCCCAATGGAATGTTACCACAAGAGCATCCACACCAGTTTAAACTGCCTATCCTGGCTGCCAGAGTGATTCTAAGCACCTAACACAATCTACTGAGGAGTCATCACTTTGACCCCGTCCAGCCTGAGCACACAGTTAGACTGCCGCCTGTTGCAGCAGGTGTGACAGTAGTTCCTCTTGCCGCCGCTGAGCGCTGCTGGCGTGGAGGCTGTCCTCCTCCAACTGACCAATCGGACCACATCAACAGCATCGTGCCTGGAGTCTATTGTCTGGTTACGCTGTTGACAGAAACACCTCTACATATAAATCATTAGGGTAAAATTCGCTTTTTAAACGATTTTCATTGTCTGCAGCTTAATATTTTGTATCCACGATTTCTCAAGTTATTAGCCAGAAAAAAGTAAAAAGGCAGGCAGGCTTGTCAGTGAGTACGATATACATTTTTGTTACTAACTACTTACTCCGTCATTGCTGTTCCTGATTGTCTATAATACACAAACTACTATCAATGTGAGTACACGTGTGTAGCTAGTATTACAGTTTAGTTCACTCAAAATCCGTGGAGATGAGTAAATTGACGAATAGAAATTTTTTTTCAGAGAATTTTTAGTAACAGCTACTAAACTGGCTAGTAGCTTTTAAACTCACCCTGTATAACACAACAGTATTCAAGAGATCTCAATAAGACTTTTTAGGCTCATTTTCCTTGTGTTTTGAATAGCTTCAATTTATACACATGTTAAGCAGAATAGATACAAATAATATTAGTTTAATATAAAATTTTCCTGTATCTCTTTCTTTTATAAATGAACAAATTCTAATTTAATTGCACAGCTGAACCGTCAATAGTAATGATAAACTTTGAAGACGATTGTTGTACGACCAAAGTTTGATTTTTTAGCAAATCTCCACTTATTAACATCGATGCTTAGAACTAGAGGTCCCTTAAAGATTGAGAAGAACAAAAATAAATTAACTTTGTTAGGGAACTTAAGTAAGTAATTATTTATATTATTACATTACTATTATTACGTGCCGTAAGACACTCTAACTCTAATAATTACGAAGTAATATTTAAAATAAATAAGACAACTCAAATCGTCGCACTATTTAGCGTTATAATCTGGAAAAAATTGCGTTAAGTTTTTTGAGAGTTCAGGAGGAGTCACAGCAAACATACTTAAAAGTTTTAGGACAACAAAACGCTTGAAATACAAATGAAAATGTGTTTTAAGTAAACAAAAAAAGCAAGCAATCAATGAAATAGTCTGGTTATTTTGCTAAATTAATACTTACAATTAACTTCCGTTTACGTAGTTTGAGTATTAAACGTAGAAAAATAATTAAACTAAGACCAACTAATTTTAATTAAATTAAATTGTTTCTAGAGGGCTCAAGGAAAACAATTGCAGGAAGTAAACAAGTTAATAAACCCTAAGAACCCTAACGTAATAACATTCTCTATTAGCCTATACGAATATTTGATGATTTTAAAGTTACTCTTGTACAAACTTTACATTGTTATATGCAACACGTTATATAACCAATTCATAATAATGCTGCTCACCACAACCATTTGAAGGCTGCTACGTTCTAAAGGCCCTTTACAGATTCAACCCACATGAAAACCCCAAAATATAACCAACATGAAGGGGTTCTGAATTGCACACCAGTTGGTCCTAAAAACACATTTCTGTAGTTTTAACTGGATTCTGTGTTTGGATTTTTTTGTCTGTTTAAAATTATTTGTTGTGATTCAAAATGTAATTGTGTATTATTTTTATTCATATTTGAAAATTTTATACTTGTTTCTTTGTGCTCAATAGCGTTTACTTACTAAACTAACATTCCCATTTACACTCAAGTATCATTAATTTATTGGTATCATCCAACATGAAAAAGAATAAGTAATAATATAGTAATCACAATACAAAATACCCACAATATTCACATATTATTTAGTAAAATGGGAATATAATAAATGTCATGGTCAAATTATGTATAGATTGAAATTACAGTTAAACAATATAATATTACAAACTCTGTTCACTATGGTTAACAATTATTAAAAAAAAGTTGATTAGAGCATTGACTATTGCTGATTAATGTTTTAATTAATTAACTTAAACTTTTAAAGTTAATTGTTAAAAGTGTATTAATAGTCATTGAAAAACTGGTATAAATGGTTGCGTATTTAGTAGCGGTAAAATAACCAAGAAATAATAAATAATCATATTTATTTACCATATCCTATTGGCCAGGTGATAATATGGGTTATAATTCCCAATCTCTGATACATTGGGGACCTGGTCGAAAGGTAGAGTGCGGGTTTGGGGTTCAAATCCCACCAATACCCAATGGATTTTATCAGTTTTTTTAAAGTGTTAATGCCACAACCTTAAGTCCTAGTTTGAACTAATGTGAAAAATGGTTTCGGGCTATAGCCTATGAGATCCTAGGATGTGAAGGTTCTTAACTGAGTAAGTAACTAAAGACAAACAATTATTTCTTAATTAATATCCTTGACCCAAGGCCCCACTAGAAAAAACAGGCCATGCTGCAGCATAGGCAGCGCAACACTACGTCACAGTGGTGGATAGTTGTACTAAAATCTTACCATTAAAATCTTACAAACAGCCAGCTTGTTTATTTACCTAAAACATATGGGAATGGTAATGGCAATGAATTTATCAATGAAATCCATCCACTAGTGTGACGTCATGAATCCTGCAGCATGGCCTTGTTTTTCTAGTGGGGCCTTGCCTTGACCCCACAAGTCGAGGAAAATCACAACATTGCAAGCCAAGACGGACAGAAAAAAAACCAAAGTGCGTGGAACAGAAAGCAAATGACAACAACCAGGCTAGGTAAAAATAATATTTATTGATAACATACAATAGCAAGTCAGCTGAAAAAGGATGCAGTAGCGATTACATAAATATTTTGACAAACACTAAAATACATTACAAACGTAGGAATGTAAAAGAACAATTGGTCAGGAATGGCAATGAGCAAGTGCATTGGGATCACAACAGAAATGCATGGCATTGTGGGTAATCACAGCTGTTGACGACCGTTCGAGAAGACTAGGCTTGGCTGAAATTGCATTTCATTGTCTCAGAACTTCTAGATATGTACAGCAATTACAGGATGATATAGGTCAACTGGATTCTTAGATTTAACATACATAGATTCATCATCCTTATGTATTAGCTATAGGCAATTTTAATGTATGTTTATGAACGGTGTGGAGTGCGTATAGACATTAACTCTTTGTTTCCTTTCGTTTTCCCATTTGGAAATTTATAGCATTGGCTTTTATATAGGCCTACTGAAATATTCATTCTATCTATACGTACTAGCTGTCACAATTTTTTCTATTAAAAAGAATATCGTTTTGTGAGCCACTCATAGATTCCTAAATGATATTTACGTCCTTAACCTTTGTTATCAAGATGGTAGATAGGGCATAACAAATATTATAGTTTAGAATACGTATTTGTATTTATTTCTATTACGAACTATCGAAACTGTGGGTTTCTTCTAGTATTATTAAACAAAGAATCAAGCGCACTTTGTAAAATATATCTCACAACAGGAGATGATTATTTATTAAAATCAGCACACTCCAGCAAAACCGCTCATGAAAAGATTCTTCAGATCTGACAATAGGATGGGAAATGTCCTTGCAGCGTCCTAAACCACTAACAAAATAGTTTAGCAGCACCAAACGTTCAGGATTGTTAAATATATGTATAAAAAAGGTATTGTTAAGTCTTTTGTAGAGTTAAAACTAATAACACTAGAGTATTAAACTCGTAAATAAAACATTAAAAATAGATCGATATGAATTAAATGTACGTTTTTGGAAACTTCATGAAAACATGTATTTTTTTGGTCTGAAAAGCTTGATACATATATACTGTAAATATTGAGTTAAACTTTAAATAAATGCATACTAGGTGTCAAATAGTCAAGTTTAGTTATATTTCTTCCCGTTGATCATTTCGTCATATTTTTTATCTAATCCTTTTCAAAACCGAGTGATTTATACTCCTAGTTTATAGAAGGAATGACAATTATAGTAATTTGTAACTGCTACACAACATTATTCTCAAGATCAATTAAGTTAAATATATGGGATTTCTAAACGACATATTTCATAGTCTAATATAAAAACACTTAAAATAAAAACGAATTGAAACTTTACTATGAACAGCTCAAATTGCTAACATTTAATAAAAAGTCTCCTCCTTATGAACTATTCTAAATCACAAAAACATTGTATTGAGTAGTAAACTAAAATAAATAAATAAACTGGATTGTGTACTTCTCACATTTCAAAAACTGTTAAGATTCACAATAACAAGAATGCTTTCTTACTAATTGTCTTCAACTAAAAAATACTTAACAATAAAAATAAATATTAAAAATACTGTTGATGTCACTTGTTAGTGTTAATCTTAATAGTTCTGATTAATTAATAAAAATCAACCCAACTTATCCATTTTAGTAAACTACTTTATTTTAATATCAAGATGAGTGTTTATTATACATTTCTTTTTATTAATTAATTACTATGGACGTGAGTAAAACCAGCTAATCTATTTTAGGTTTGTGGCATACAAACCTAAACTAAATTTGTTTCCTCATAAAAACAAAAACATGATTGATAGTCTTAAATCTAATT
Organism: Macrosteles quadrilineatus; assembly: GCF_028750875.1. Classification (NCBI taxonomy): domain Eukaryota; kingdom Metazoa; phylum Arthropoda; class Insecta; order Hemiptera; family Cicadellidae; genus Macrosteles; species Macrosteles quadrilineatus. The sequence goes on along the minus strand of NW_026542599.1, from coordinate 27,616,233 downwards.
AGTTTTACTTCTAAACTACTCATTTTACGGTTTTGGTTAACAAGGGATTTAAAAATATACGCAAGAATACCCCACAATAACGTCTAAAATTCAAACATTTAATTACGAAACTATTTTTGTTTCCTCATAAGATCAATCTTAACTCCGATAACAAAATGTAATTAACTCTCTGCAGAGTTTCTCTCACATGAGAAGCTAAAAGCGGTTTGAAACTGTTTGTTTGTATTGTAAACATTACACGCTTGAGTTCTAGCTTAAATATACCCAAAGTTTTATTGCTTCATAGTAAAAAGATATACCGTAGTAAAAATGTAATTTAGTAAATTTAAGCTTTTTCTTAAGCTATGCCAAAAATTTGTCTCTCCTAAATGGGGTCTGTTAAGTTCAGGTTATTTACCAAGTTGGATTATATAAATCATGTGTAATTTTGGTGTAGTGCTTTCATTCTATATAGTTTTTTAAAGTGTTACTCAATGGTTTAATAAAACCCTCCATTTTATGATTGAAATTGTTAGTTACATTTTGAGAATCAAAGTCACTGAACAAGTAGCATACTAAGAGTGTAATACGTACGATAAATACAGTAGAAGGATGTTAAAGTGGAATGTTATTGCCTCACTCTATTTACTGGGTTTCGACATTAATATTCCCGAAATTCACTCTAAGTTCTGACTTAAAGATGTGTTAGTAGAAGACCCCAGATAAATATTGCCAGCCTTTGTCATTTTGCAGGACCTTCCGCCTAAAAATTAGCTTAAAATATTTTTCACAAAGAAAACTGACCCCAGCTGATAGAGAACGTAGGCGTACTCTCACGGAATTCTGCCTTTGAAGTCGTTAATCAGTATAAAACTTCTTATTAACAATCCTACAGTAGTAGTAGATGGGATACAGTCCCCATCTAAGAAGTTGACTTAGTTACCTCGATAACATGGCACATAAACTCAAATTTGTTAGTATGATTAATTTATTCATTGTCAAAAATTACTCCTGTAAAGAGGGAAACTCTTTAAAAGCTACACTCTTCCATGGAATGTTTAAAATGTGTTTAAAACAGCAGCATTAACCATGAGTATATATAGTAAATGATAGCAAAGGTGAAGAATGGCATTGTAGAAAATTATACATACAAACGCTATATGTCTGCTCTCGACTTTGCATAGTGGTTGGGACGGGTGGCGTCGTCCTGTAATCCAGCTACTAGGAGGTCACGAATTGTGGATATTTATAGGCAGTACTATCCTGATAATTAGACCAATTATTAAATACCAAGGAAAAAATGTGGTTCGGATTCCACTCTAAACAGTAGGTCCCTTAGTTGTCATTAGCTGTATGGGCTAATAATTAACAGCTGTGTCTAAGGAACATATCGGCCTTAGTTACTAACAAGACTACAAGATCGCGCCACTCATCCTACACTCATATTTGGGTGTATATAAAATACGCACATAGTGGCGTCCCCATCTTAAATAATTGATAATAAATAATAATTGATAGTTCATTACAAAAAGCAGAACAAACACTATCCTAAACAAATCTAACCGAGAAAAAAAACGTGTCTTACGAAGAAAAAGCCTCCTTGAAGCTAAAAACCCATATAAATTTAACACACTGTTAATCAGTCACTGATAGGGAGAGACAACTTTCGCGATGTGCGTTCATTCTAGAGCATAGAGTGGTCACAATGGCAATGATAATCACAGCCACAGCGAGCCAAGGAGGTGTACACCCCTCCAGGTGCCAAGTCAGCCCTAGCCTTCTCGAACGACTGGGTCTCGGGTCACTCGACGTTGCGCAGGCTGATGGACAAAGCAGGCAGACGAATGTCAGTGGCGCATGTGATAGCTGTAGAGGATACACTTCGTCCTCGTACCTGGCCGGGGGTCCTCCGCCGCGTCCTGATGTTGAAGGCGCCGTAGACGATGGGGTTCATGCAGGAGTTGGTGCAGGCGAAGAGGAACAATCCTCGCTGTACGCGCTGGTCCACGTCCTTGGCGGAGGCGGGGAACAGCCAGTGCCTGAAACAGTACTTGATGTCAATTGAGAGTCATCTAAGATTACGGCGAGAGGAAACCTAGCTTGACAAAAATGTAGGCCTACTCAAGAGTGTGCTCAACATGACATCAACAGTGGTTGTGGCAGAGAAAAACCAGGGCCTGAAACAGTACTTGATGTCAATTGAGAGTCATTATATTAAGTTAACATTAAGAAGAACATGACATAAGCAATGGTTGTGGCAGGGAACAACCAGTGCCTGAAACAGTACTTGATGTCAATTGAGAGTCATTATATTAAGTTAACATTAAGAAGAACATGACATAAGCAATGGTTGTGGCAGGGAAAAACCAGTGCCTGAAACAGTACTTGATGTCAGTTGAGAGTCATCTAAGATTACGGCGAGAAGAAACCTAGCTTGACAAAAATGTAGGCCTACTCAAGAGTGTGTAGTCAACATGACATCAACAATGGATGTAGCTGGAAACAACCAGTGCCTGAAACTGGTTAGTTTGGAGTTAGTTTGGTGGAATTTTTTAATTGAGTTGATGGTGTAAAGAGGAAATGTGAAATAGCTGATTAAGGGAATTCATTTGGTGACACCGAGAAAATATTTACAAAAAAAGTAGTAAATGAGAGACATCCAGTTATTGGGATAGAGGATACATTTACAATATTAGGATGAGTGAAATCCAGTTGGTTCTGCCAAGAAGACATTGGCTAGGTTGTCAATATTAAGTTAAAAGATATTCACTTAGAAATTCACTATAGTTTGGTTTCTTTTTTCTAAATAATGAAAGTTGTTTAGTAAACTTGCATATTTTATGCTCCTTGTTTTACTTACAACTCTCTTCCTAGAATCATGTGTTCGTAACCAAATAAAATAGTTTCTCTATTTTCATTATGAAAACTTATGTTCTATTCTAAAGGTTCTATTGTTACCATTGTATAAGTGTTTCTCTCTCTCTCTCTAAACTCTTCTTATATCAACTTTACCCATCTAGTCCTTCGAATAATTTATCACCTTGTGTCACTTAATCCTCTTTTATCTCAAATATCAACTTTATTTTTTAGATAAACTTTTACTCCTTTACAAAAAATCAGTCCTTCTTCTGCAATCATCCAAGAGTAGCATTACATAAACTACTTGTTCAAATGATTTACTATGTCATAAAATAAACAGCATATTTAATACAATTTTTCAAAAAAATCACAAAAATACTTTTTTTTACAACGGTATTAGGGAAATACAGTAACGAAACTGATTTTAGTAACAAAGCTTAACACATAATTCAACCCATCTTAAACTGATTCTACATTTAAAATACGTACACTCAGTGTCACTGTTTTAGTAAAGTTATTACAGTCTTATCAGTTTTTAAAATTTATCTATCCGTTTCAATTTCAATAGTGAGTATTGACTGGTGTTTATATGATGGTGAATCTCTATAGGGTAAAATGTAACAATCGTAGGGTAAGTACTGTTTATAAAAGTTTCAAAACATTATATAGGATAGTTTTTTTCCTCAAGGCAATAACTGTTTGACTAATACTTATTATATCTATGTGAGGTACATAGTCATCTTACCACACACACATGACGTAGTACGGAGTCCAGCAGACGAAGAATACGAACACAATGGTGATGGTCATCTTCAGTGTCCGGCTCTTGGCACGGCCCAGGAACCCAAGGCTGGACCTCCTGAAGCCCTCTGAGGATAACAACAAACATCGGTCTAAGTTTGGATTGCAAACAATAGTAGTTTACGCAACGATTGCGTTAAGTGAGTCTTTACGACACGAGTAGAACATTTAACAAAAAAAAACATTTTTTTAAAACTTCTACGAGTGTCGTAAAGACTATTAACGCGAGTTGCGTACACTACTTTACCTCCGACCGTTTTTTAATTACTATCAATCTGGATTTAACTACTAACAATCACTACTGATAACTTTTTAGAGAGGTTATGTTTTCGTGTATTGTCATTGCCACTGAAAGTGATGCAACGACTTGTTGTATAATCAGCTGATTTCCTGTAATGACGTGTTTGTTAAAATTCGTTAAATATTACATTGCTAGCAGCATTCTTACCATAAATAATATTGTATCAGGTACAATTCGGCAAATATTTCATTTATTTTTGGACTTCCACCAACTTAATTAAGAATACGCGAGTATCAACATGAACAAGTCGGATCAACAATTAAATTGGTCAACTGATCAGCTGATCAGCTGATTAGTTGACGTTCGAAGCATTACAATTTTAATTATTTTCTCTCAATACTTGAACCTCATTGGTCCGTTACCTGTTTGGATATGAGAAAACTATGCGGATATGAAATGAAACTATGCGGATATGAAAGTAAACAGCTGTAAAGTGAAACTTTTCAATTCTAAGAACTGGACTGAAATGGCTACTTTAAAAAACGGTCGTAGGTAAAATATATAAATGCACAACATAGTTATTTCCTATACTTCAGGCAGAAAACACATTTTTGTGGATTTTGCCTATTGAATTCCAGTCGGTTGTAGCGTATGTAAAAAAATGGGGTAGCTTAAACCATGTAAAATGAACTATGATGACTAGGAAGGTGGCATCGTCCTGTCATCCAGCTACTAGGAGGTCACGAATTGTGGATATTTATCGGAATGCAATGTGGATGTGATAATCCCTGGTGTGGATTAACATCCATACAAGTGAGTACTACGACTATCCGCAGTACTATCCTTATTACAAGGAAACATTTGGTTCAGATCCCACTATACATTATAGGTCCCTTAGTTGTCATTGACTGTATAGGCTATTAATTAACAACTGTGTCTAAGGAATATGTCGGCTTTAGTTAACAAGACTACGACAAGACTACAAGATCCTGCACTCATCCCGGGGCTAGCACTCATCCTACACTCTTCTCCATTCATACTTGGCTTAATATACCTGCATTCGTATGGTCACCATTTCAGATTAAAGTATTAAATTATGAAAGTAAAGTCAGTGTGAACCATATTAATCTTTTGTGTGTTCATCGACTGTAATGGTAAGAAAAATATAAAATATAATGATCACACGTTACACTATAATTAAGTGTAAAATCCTGTTGAAAAGCAGTTCATACAAATGTAATGCCTGCTTCGCGTGATAGTTTTATCAAGTATTTTAGTACATTTATAATGCAAAAATTGAATTTGGAATGAAAATATAAATGCTGCAGTTGTAGAAATAGTTGCGCTTAAAAGCTTCTTAGAGTCTCAGACAAACTGGCGCTAGTGTCACCAATGTTAATTATTGGTCCCCAGTTTCTGCGGGATTTACAATCTTGAGCGAGCCAAGAGTAACATTAGTTTATCGTATATCTCAGCCTCACTGCAGTTCCAAAAGGGGGCTACATGTATAATTTTACAAATAAATTTGAGTGGAAGGGAATGGAAAAGAAGAATATAAACAACATACGACACATTGGTCAATTGATTTGGAATAAATGGCATAGCGCAATAAATAAACTGTCCGACTCATATAAGTTTTGAATATAGAAAAAAATCAGAGTAATTATCAAACTGAATAAAAATATAAATGTAATAAAAATTAAGTAACACGTAAAACACAGACAGTGGAACCTTGATAACAAGTCGCCTTCGATAACAAGTCGCCCTTGATAACAAGTGTCATTTTCAAATATCCTTAAAATTATTTTACCGTTAATCACATGTTATTACAAACCTCGATAAGAAGTCAACCTTGATAACAAATCTTATTTTACAATCCCCATGAGAGTCTTGTTATCAAGGTTCTACTATATTAATTTGAAATAACAACTTCACCAATATTTCTGAATTTTTAATTTTTATGAGGCTTTTTGCCAGCTATGCTGGCATCATCCAGACACATCACAAAAATACATCACAAAACTGTTTTGTGATGTGTCTGATGATGCCAGCATAGCTGGCGAAAGGCCTCATAAAAATTAAAAATTCAGAAATATTGGTGAAGTTGTTATTTCAAATTAATATTAATTCCAATATTACCAGTTCTTCTTGAAGAAGGTTCTACTGTTTTATATACCACTATCTATTTACTTCATAAGGGTAAATATTTACATAAGATAGTAAGTGGTGGTCTATTTTATTTGTACCCCCAATCATCACAAGATTTGATAAGTGAACAACTAATTAATTAATGAATCTATTTATTTTACGGTTACACCATTTTTACAGGGTTGACATGCTGATATTGATACAATATTGAAAGATTGAGATTAGATGAACGAAAAGTAATAAATGAATGGAAGTGAATTGTGAAAGGAGCATAATTACTTAGCCTAATTAAATTTGCTTCCCTTCTGTCTTTTCTCATGCTTTTTTACTTGTTTTGTACTTTCTCCTATTAGCTTGTCAATAACACCTTATTACGTGTGTTAGGTGGGAGCAACTGTGATATTTTATGAAAAATCACAAAAATTTGAACAAACTTTGAACCATAATCGTTGTAAAAACATTTTGTTAAGATTTCAAAGGACGATAATAGACTAACATTTTAATCAACATTGTTTAAGCCGTTTTGTAAAATGTAAAATTTGTCTATTATTTTATTAAATTTACATTGAAAATTTAATGTTCATATAACTTTACTTGCAAAGAGTATAATAAAACTTGGACCACAGGTATGTAGCTTGGAATACATTCACAAAACACACACACACATACAGGCAACCCCCCCCCCCAAACACACACACACATACAGGCAACCCCCCCCCACACACAGACATAATCAGGCGAGTGTCTTAATTTTCTACATTGAAGAAAAGTATGAGTTTATGTTTATGTTTACCTGCTACTTCAAAGTTTTCATAACACAGTCTCGATATCATCAATAGATGTAAATTATTTTTTATGATAAAACTAGCTGTAACCCGCGGGCTTTGCCCCGTTTAACTTCTTAATTTTCAAGATTATCTCGTTCGCATGGCTCAATCACGTCCTGGTTGAAGTTTGTTCGCTACGCTCACTCACCTTTAGGTTGGAGCTCGTTCGCTGCGCTCACTTGCCTTCAGGTTAGCTCGTTCGCTACGCTAACTCGCCTCCAGGTTGAAGTTCGTTCGCTACGCTCACTCACCTTTTGGTTGCAAATTAGCTGTTGTCATAAATGTAAAAGAAATAATAGTGCTGCACCCTGTTGGTAATCCTTGTAACTTTAATGCTATTGAACATCATAGAACAGAACCAACTTGTTTAATTGAAACAGCTGTTAAGATTCAATAATTCCATTTCTCATAAGGTTAACATGGGAAACTTCAGAGCCACTGGGGCGGAGCCCGAAAGGATTTTTGAAATAAGAATATGCCTATATGTTAATCGGGAATGTGAGCTATCATCATGCCAAATTTCAGCCCAATCCGACCAGTATTTTTCGCGTTCACTTGTCACAAACATACATCCATACATCCATACATCCATACATCCAAACTTTCTCATTTATAATATTAGTAGGATAATAGTAGTGTGAATTTAAGTAATAAGATAGATATTTATTAAATGGTAGATCTTTTTTGAATGATAAAATACACACTTTAGTCATTTCCTTTAAACTTGAGATTGGTTATTTATCAAAGAATTAATGCATGTTTAATCAGTAGTCTCAGCTCTTGCAGAAACTAGAGAAAACAAGTTGTTGTTTTACTCAAAACGTCCATTCAATTATCTAGACTAGTAAAGTCTTAACATCTTAACGAAGTGGCTTTGGCATTAGTTTAATTAAGAAAAGCCACGTTTCAAATTAATTAAAATCCAGCTTATGTCGAATGTTAAATATGTGATCGTAGTTCTATAATAAAACATCACAATCCAAACAAATTTTATGAATAAAATGTTATTTATATTTATCTTAAAATAATAAAACTATACACTAAATTTACAAATTAATTTACAATAAATAATATTATGGTTGTGGAAATTATTATGTTGTTAACTGTTTCAAAGATTGCAAAACGCAACATTTGTTATCCCACAATTTATTATAATTTTAATAATGTCTTGTTAAACGAGATATTTTCATGAAGTTGAGGGTTTTATACTACGTAGTATGCTTTTAAATGGTTATACAAACAGTTTTTTTTATTCTTTCAGCAGCAAATTCAAGTATTCATTAAGAGAAATATTTTTAGTGGGGTTGAGTACGTATTTAACTCTGAACCTAAAATCGAGTTGAAAGAAGCGTTTGTGCATGCCGTAGTTTGCAGGTGTTGTGGTATGTTGGTAGTTTACAAATTTATATACAAATCATAAAATAAACAATAAACCGCTGTATATGTTATATCGTGTCAACAGACTACACACTTTACAATTAGTTGATCATGCTGAAGCTATATACGTTATTATATTCTGTGATTGTTATTTTAAAATTACCAAACGTAGTGTAAAAAATAATCAAACTGAATGCAAATATAAAGTTTAACGAATTGCAACACGTAAGCTATAGAAAAGTTATTATTCAACAAGGCATACTGTCCGTTTACGATAACAATGGATTTCTACGTTTGTATTTGTTTAAGCTATTCCAGCTTTATTTCGAGTTTCCTCAATAACTCTTTGTATACAATATCGGGCGAAATATTTTACTGCGTTGTGCCATTGACTAAGGAAACTAAGTCTTATTAATTTTGTTTCCTTAGTCTATGGTTGTGCAGAGCATTTGCAGATGTGTATTGTGGATACTATGCAGTGTATTTTATGCGAAAGAAATCAATCAATTTAATCCCGCCATAATATTTTTTTTTTAATTATTGCCAATTGTTTGTCGCATATTTAAAATCACATGTATATAATGTTAATCCAAAGTTTTACAGAAAATACAACATATGGTACTGATATAAGATTTTAAGTATAAAGCTAAAACTGTCATGAATCAATAAAACTAGTTTGCATAAAAAACGATACAAGTAATTTTAATATTCTGTATATTGTAACTAAACTAGATATATTGCTTAAACTTTTTATGACAGTTTTCAGCAATGAAAATAAACATTTTAACACAGTTTGATTTTTTTTTGCTATGAATAAAAAGAACGAGAACTGCCGATAAATAAATCCATAACAATACATTCCACCCTAATGAAATACAAGATCTGTGTTAGCAAACGTATTTAGATAATAACCGAGCAACATTTGCCGGTTGCCTTAGAATACCGTCGTGAAGTTAGCGGCTCTTTTCATCGGCGCTTTTTCGGATAGTAATAGATATGGGTTGGTACGCCTGTGGGCACCACAAACGACAAACGTGTTTTGCAGGGATGTCGGAAACGCAATTCAATGACAATACGGTGCGAAATGATGTTTTTACATTTATATAATGTCAATTATACCTTGATAAAACGTGTATACACGTTAAAACTAATAATTGGTGTATTTTTAAAGGCATATTTGAGACCGTACTGTACATTATACGTAGCTATGGCTTAACATAACGCGATCAATTAAAACTCCGAACATAAAAAAGTGCATAATCTTTATGGTTGATAGGAATTTGCGTCGGGAAAAAGTGCAAAATCTTTTTCCTAAGGCCATCAAATCAACTTTTAGGTATTCTAATGGTAATATACAATGTGTAGAATAATCAGTATGAGTATGATTGGGGCAGTCCCCTAAATTACCAAGTTATATGGCAAAATGTATATAGTTGATAGAAACTCGCATCAGGAAAAAGTGCACAATCTTTTTCCTAAGTCCATCATATCAACTTTGATGTATTCTAATGGTAATGTACAATGTGTAGAATACTCAGTATAAATATGATTGAGGCAGTCCAGTGAATTACGAAGCTATAAGGCAAAATCTATATGGCTGATAGGAATTTGCGTCAGGAAAAAGTGCACAATCTTTTTCCTAAGTCCATCACATTAACTTTGGCATATAACTTCGTAATTTAGGGGACTGCCTCAATCATATTTATACTGAGTATTCTACACATTGTATATTACCATTATAATAGCTTAAAGGTGGTGTGATGGGCTTAGGAAAAAGATTATGCACTTTTTTATGTTCGGAGTTTTAATTGATCACGTTATGATAAACCATAGCTACGTATAATGTACAGTACGGTCTCAAATATGCCTTTTAAAATACGCCAATTAATTAGTTTTAACTTGTATACACGTTTTATCAATGTATAATTGACATTATATAAATGTAAAAACATCATTTCGCACCGTATTGTCATTGAATTGCGTTTCCGACATCCCTGCAAAACACGTTTGTGGTGCCCACAGGCGTACCAACCCATATCTATTACTATCCGAAAAAGCGCCGATGAAAAGAGCCGCTAACTTCACGACGGTCTTAGAATTGTGTTATCGAACATAGTTAGATATTTGATTTAGCAATCAATCAAAACACTTTTTAGATTTACATAAAAGAAAAAAAAATGTGATTCAATGTTTTTAAAATTTAAATAAGCAAAATTTGTTTAAACCCCAGCCAAAACCAAACTGTAGTTAACACTCTTGTAAATTATAAAGTATTAAAACCGTTTAAACATGTCTTACAATATCATTTACCCAGAGAGATTTGGCCTGTGAGGCGTTAATTTTGATACATCGAGTTGTCTTGTAATGAAAGGCAGAGTTTTGTGTGAACGATTAATCCTCATTTTCTTAAAAGAGATTTGTTGGAGAAGGCGGAGGGAGGGTATTATTTATTTTCAAATTGAGGATTGAAAAGAAAAAGGATCATTAGATTCTCGCTGGTAGTTTTGGCGCTATGTTCAATTAAAGCATTTGCAAACAAATAAAAAAAGGACAGTTTTTTAAATGCGGTGATATCAAATGTCTCTTATATACTGTCGCAATCCCATTGCATAAAAAATATACTATACAGGGTGTAAAAAAGCTCTCTGGAGGCTTTAAAAACATCATATGAAAAACATTGGTCTAAAATTGCTGGTTTTCTGTTGCTTGATTTTCACAAATTTATCCATAACTTTCGAATCCCTTAAGAAATAGACTTAAAACTTAATACCTAAGTAGTGACAGATAAGACCACCTTGGTGCATCGGGTATAAAAATGTACTCGTAGAAGAAAATTATATTTTCAAAACATGATGCAATTTTGATTGGGAAAAGTATAAGCGAGAAAGGCACTTTCTTCCATTAAAACTACAATAATGTAATTATGTTTTCATAAAAGAAAGGGAGTGACCTTTGCACAAATGCTACAATGCAGTTTCCTTGAACTATTCCATTCCTTTGATTGAAATATCCTTAGAATGTAATAAACGTTTCTATAGCTCTTTATACTCAAATATTCATAAAATAGATTATAAATGGAGATAGAATAATTTTGTCCTATTTTTAACGTAATCTGGATAGCATTTTAAGAATGTTTTTACATTAAATTAAATTCTGATATTCAAATGATTTTTGACCTTTTGCGTGCATAAGTGAACATGTGGGCATACAATAAGTATATTTTCTAATCATATTTCGATGACTATTTTAATAATTAGATCTCTTCTTTATGATATGATAGAATAAATATTTGGTACTCAATGTGGAAGTATACTTGTACAAGCCAACTGTATTCAAGCGTAAATCATGCATTGCCGCTTTTGGATTGATAAAACATGGACTATCATATTTGATTTGCACAAGTCATTAATAAATTAATCTTTTCATCATTTATGGAACTCATCTGAGTACAATACGAATTTCCACGCTTGTAATTTACAACTGCATAACACTATATTTGTCCACGGATTTTTCTTGTTCCTCCAGTAACGGTTGATATAATTTCATAAACGAATAATATACGAAATGATTGCTGTTGCCAGAGTCCTAAGAATAAGTGAAAGGATGTAATTATTCACCAACATTACATTATCGTATACATAACGCGTTCATAAATGTTAATGAATGTTATAATAATTCGCCTAACTTTTGATGTATTGAGGACTGTGTTGGTTTGTTTATTTTTGCTTTTTGTCTAGCTATAACTTATGAAATACTAGTAGTTGCAATACATAACAATATTTTGATAACTATTAAGAAATCGTGTAGTTTTTTGAATCCATGTTTAAAGGACATACTCAAACCCCAAATACCGAAAGGCGAACGACAACTCAAATCTTTTTATTTTAATTCAATTAAATAATTTCAGAATTATTAAGGTAAGGAGAGTCGAAACAAAGCCCAAGCAAGCGTTGTAGCACTTCTTGTTGTTACCATGTTAGCAACGCAGTACAACTCCCAAGGTATTAAAAGACATCAAGTGTAAATTTCTAAGTCTACAGACAATAGCAGTATTACGCATAATAAGCTTCCTCTACTTATACACGACAAAGTTTGAGGTAAAATAATGTAGAGATTACTGCTTGGTGGGGGAGAGACTGGCATAGCTTCTAAACCTTTTGCTGTATTGCAGTAAATTAACATATATTTTATATTATTTTAAATAATTAGTGACCTAAAGGGCTCCTAAATATTAAATAGTAAATAACAAAAAGAGGGAAAAGAGGTTAGGGGTAAAATACCCTTCCGTTTAGCAAGTTTAATGAAAGCTTTATTTTTTAGGTAGCGCACCTCAGTACTCCCAATAGTGTGATCAATTGAGTTCCACAGCTTTACCGCCCCTCTGGCTGTGACATATCAACATTGAAAGGTGAAACCATACCTGCACATTTTATCAGCTCAGTCAGATAAGGCCCTTTATACACATGCGGTCGCCACTTTAAATTATATATTTTATATTGCAGCCGCAGTGCTTAAAACCCTTTTTTTTGTCAATGTACTTAAAGAACCACTCTGTGGCAGCCATAGGTGCATGAAAGGGGCTTTATAAATGCCTTATATTCTATTAAACTAATCGATCATCTGTAAACAATTTTTAAATTAGTTAAATCCTATTATAAGCGAGTTTATTTAGACGGAAGGCTATTTATCATTTGTTTAATTTCATTTAACCAATGTTGAAATTATAAGAGCAAATTAAACAAAATATTTATCAGCGATTGCTTTTACTTTGGTATTGTTAGCATATGATTAACACAGATTAAAAAACCTACTTAAAATCAGGTATTATACGTCCAGCGCATTAAAAAAATCACCAAAATCAAATACAGTGAAAACAGGCTCAAAAATGTAATGTTTACTTTACATGCAATAAATGTTACTAAATAAATCTAACTAATAATTGTCAACTTTAAATAGGCCATAATGCCTTCGTAGAACTTCACATTAACACGCTGAAGATGCCACGATTGTTGCGACATGTTCCCGTGTTCTAATCAAATAACATGTGATCGACAGCAACCACAGTTCAGGGACTAACAATATGGAGTTTAATTTACTACAGTCTATCATACCTCCAGGTTCCCTAGAGCGACGGTAGATCTCTCCTAGGATTGATGCGTAGGAGAATATGATAACCAGTAGTGGCAGGCCGTACATCATAATCATGCCGAAGAAGAAGTAAGCCAGCTCATGGGTCGGAGAGGAGAAGGCGCCGAAATGAACACATTGGTGATACCATGTGACATTTGGGTGGTTCTCCACGTGAAACACGAACGCCTGGAATGAAAACAAATCAATTACAACTATTTTTTCATTAGAGGATTTAAAATATAATATTTGTAATAGTAAAGATAAATGTGGTGAAAGTCAACCATCACGAACTATGAGAGGTTACAGTAGAACCCTGATATCCGCCCTTGGTTTTACTGGTCCTCTGTTTATCCGGCCCCTTCCAGGAATCCAATATCAAAATGTGTTTCTCACAACTGCAGACGTGTAGATGCAAGCACTAATCTTTGCAACTTGAGCGTTCTCACTATTTATCTGTTTGTTTATGCATTTTACTTAGTCACTATACCTAGTTGAGCTAGTAGCCCTAACCTCTGATCAGTTGGTTATTTATTTCCAAAGAGGGTTTATCACGGTACATTAATCAATTTTGGTATTATATAAAATGGATAAGAAAGTTGAGTAGAAAGGGATGTACCATTTAAGTCCTACTGATCAAGGCCAATTTATTGTCATTTTAACCTCCCTTAATTATTATTTAATAGCTATTATTACATGGAATCATATTACTTGTATTTAACAGCTTTAACCTACAAATAATTTTTTCCCTTCGTACAAATATGTTTATTCTTCTGAAAATAATATCAGAACAGACTTGAGTGATACTTTTGACTGCATATATTGATTACATATTATTATTAAGAAGTCATTTTAATAGTAGTTTGGTTTATCTGGCCAGGGGTTGGTCCCGTGGTGGCCGGATATGAGGGGTTCTACTATCTTAAGTTACCAGCAAAGAATTCTGTAATATCTTAAACCAATGATTGTGTCAATTCTTGTAAATGTAACTATAAACATGAGTGTAAAGGGACAAACACGTTAGCCCTGATGCTTTACAGTCTCAATCAAATGAACTGTAAACTAGTTACTTCTTTCAAATGCTCGTAAGAGCAACATTACTAAAGATTCAGTTTCACAATATTATGTCTTCTCACCAAATATTTTTTGAAAATACACCTACTTACAATAATAAAATGTTGACCCAAGATCTATCTTAAACACAATAAACGAATGTAATGAACCAGTCGATTTCAAACAGTCATACCAATCCCCAGGCACCCCCAGAGACAAAAATTTAAAAGTATTTTAACATACACAAAAACAACAGAACCAAACATACTACTCTAATTTATTTTAACATACGGCAGAATTTACAGGGGGAAACTAAACATATTTTGGAAATTAAAGTTAATATTCTAACTTCGCGATTAAAGCAATTCCTAGGGAGCATAAATAAGTTGAGGTCTTCAACAAAAAGTTCTCACATTCTTGAGCTACAGGAAAACCACGTTGAAAACCTCGATGGAAGTGCAAGGAACACTGACGGTGTTGTCTTGCAGAAGCAAAAAGAGCCATATTAAATCGTATTATCAAGATATAAATCAGTTTTGATAGTCTTTTAAGATGTGATTCCATGGTTGGTTCAATATACATACACATTTATGATTGATGTGATATATATCGATATATTTATTTAATGTACATTCTATATTCAACTACATTTGGTTTTGATTGACACATGGGAAGCTCCCATAATGTACTCCGTGAGCTGGGGAAATTAATAAGAGAGTGAGAGTTTTCTTATAAACAATAACCTAGAAGACAAAAATATTTCGTCCCCGAGGGTTTATCTTAAAATATACAATTGAAATATACCCTGCACCACTTAAAAAAAATTAGTGAAAAAACAAAATGGCGGCTGTGTGAGTAAATATAGACTTGCGCACAATTTAAATATTATATTTAGATATATTTCTTACTCAGGAACAATGCCCTAAAATATTGGAAGAGTGTTCCGGGACACCCTGTATAATATATTGCATAGCATGGAAGTATGTCATATTGAAGCACACAAAAGTAAACTGATTAATGTGTGAGGAAAGCCATTATTGATTAACCAATAATCATGATAATGATGGAGCCAGTGTCATCCATCATCTGACTTTGTCACTTGGAAGATTAGTCGCCAAAACTAAGCATTCCAATTACATTGTTTTATAATCCCTGCCACTCAATTAACTTTACATCTAACCTTTAAATGATATAACGGGTAGGATTAGAGTTCCAGAAGAATAATTAACATTTTTACTTCAGGAGTGAATTATACACGCAGTAAAAATACTTTACGCTTGACTATCCGGGTTTAAAAGATTTTCCATGCGTAGAGTTAGTCCGGGAAACAGCTGTTTTCCGCTTGCTTGGTCGAATGGAATTTAATTACGCACACAACAGGTCTATATAGTAATACAATTTTTCCAAAAAATCTATTAAATGGACTTATTTTGGAAAACAGCTGGTTTCTGCCTACTGTACGGTAATGAGTGTTTATAGACACCAGCTGAATATAATCAGCCTATGTTTAGTTTGTTATTAACACCTTACGTGTTTTGTAAACATGGATAAAACTATCAATGTAACAAAATATAACAACTAAATCAAATAAAATTAACTTTGTTTTCGCACAGAAATGTATGTATAAAAGCGTCAAAATTCTTGACCTAAAACCAAACTCCGTAAAAAAATAGGCTCCTAAACAATATCTAGATCCGTGTCAAAGGTTTGAACAAATGTGCTTTGATGCTATTGTCATAAATACTTTCGATATATCGAACAAAAAATACAAAAGGGGGTTTTGAAGAGAAGAATTTTCTTTATTTCGTAAGTATTGTGTTACTAAACAGAGTTTCTTGGAATGTTATTTTACACTATTTTGACGACAGACGTCGTGTTGTAGGTCTACACAATACTTTGCACACGTATCAAACCCAGGCAGTGTAACACAAAGCTTGAAATGTTGGAATGGATGTTTACAATTGCCGGTGGCTGAGTTATTTTATGTAAGCCCAATCTTATTTTCCGAGAAGTCAACGATAACATTTCGATCATAGAACGTCGTAGCGGATTGCCAATTTGTACCGATATCACCTTTCAACCAGGCCGTGACCTTAAGAAATGCGAAAAACACAGTCGTTGTTCCGTGCTATCTATCAGTCATACATGATAGCGTTTTAGGGAATTTCCCAGGTTAAGGGAATAAGCTATAACCGAAGGTGTCTTTGACTTGATTGACTTGATTTGGGATCGATTTGCTTTTTCATTTTGAGGTCCCTAGAGACCAACATGTCCGTTAGCAAATAACTCAAATAAAACATCAGATTTTAATGAAATTCGGTGCAAACGTGTAAAGCTAACTTTATTCAAACCAATTCCAGAACCAGCATGATTGGACTATGGGAACAAACTTTTATAGAATGAAAATGGGGTTTCCAGTTTTTACCTACAAAACATAATATGTTTCAATTTCTTTTCAAACTATTTTATTGGTCGGAGAAAGCACAAATAATTTAGTATGTTGGAGCGTTGTCAAGATAAAATGTACAAAAAGATTAAATCTTTTTAGGTAAATAAATAAACCGGTGTGGTTTGCTTGTTTAGGGATATATGGCGATCTTATTAGGCAGTTTTTTTTTTTATTTCAGACTATACTATTAATATTTTACCAAAAGAAATTTTTCTTTCTGTTGCAGCAAACCTATGTAATCATACAGTTAACAATGTTATTTCAACAGGGCATGAATATGGCAATTTTAAGGGAAAACTTTGTAAAGATCCAACAAGGTAAATGGGAAATTCGCTTATTCTGCGGGTTTGCTGGTGGGGGTATTTACGACTGTTGTAGGACAAGAGTGTAATACACTCAATAGTTCGCTTTGAAAGAAAACGTACTAATTAAATGTTTAAAAAAGATATTTTACAGCAAAAGTCTCCATGCGATGTACGACTATGAGTTTCCGTCTCTGACGTAGTTTTGTAATGGACTGATTTCCATTAAAATCATGATGTTGTCAATCATCTGACACCAGTGTGGACAATAACACCCCTAACTAACATTGTGGTAAATCTATCGTAATAATTCTTAAAATCCTACATGGTTCGTAGTCGCCACCTGCATTAGGTAACGCTACGTATGTTTTTCAGAATATTGACAGAATTTGGTTAGTTTACAAAGAACACAATACGATAAAAAAAATATCTTTCATATTAATTCAACGAAAATATTTTGTACAGTTTTCTTGATGAACTTCCCTGCATTTTATATAGCTGATTCACATACATTTTTAAAGTTATGAGCTAGGTAATTATATAAATAAAAACATATCATAAACCAAATATCTATTTTAAGTGCAGGCTGAATGGATTTTACGCTATGAAGAAATGCTTTACTTCACAAAAAGAACTGTTCGCAAATTTAAGACTCACGAATGCATCTCTTTGTGGAACTGATTGTTCTCACTACTTCTAACTTGTTTGTAAATCGAGTTTTCAATCAAAGAAGAAGTTTATCTTCAACCCAGCAAGGAGACGTCTTGGCTTAAACCCATTAACATATTTTAAACGTCACAATCGGGAACCGACTGACTTTATAAAAGAGTAAATTTGCCTCATGTCTCCGTCAGATTTTACCTTTTTTTACTTCAAATATATAAATATATATATATATATATATATATATATATATATATATTTAGATAAATTTCACTACAAATGGTATGGTATTCCGTTTGAAATTTGAAAAAAAAAACATTAATTCGACATGGGAAACTACCTGTAGACTGACCTGTACCTAGAATTATTCTAGTTATGCTTACCATTATGGTAAGTATCAGACAAACATTTGTAGTGGCAAGAATCTTACTTTGTTATTCATTAAGTGTTTGTTGCAGAAAACAGTTTAAAAATTTTGTAATGTAATAATTTAATTTCACGACAATTTTAACTGTCAATCTTTTTAAATGATTGTCAAATGTCTATCCTACGATAAGCCCTGTCAAAACATGGTAGAAAAATAATTTTGTAATGGTAAGTTATATTTCTTACAAGAGTAGAAAGTAAATAATTAAATATGAGACCAATGTTTGAAGTGCGAGATTTAAATATGGTCGAGGATATTTAATTACCCACTTTGACTCGTTTCTGAAGCTACCTTTCGCTACACTGTAATGACTAATTATTTTTTAATTAAAACTATTAGAGTATTTATTTTTTGCAATTAGGAACATTTAAAAACAAATAGCATTTCTCCGGTTGGGCCTTCTAAAGCTAAAATTTAATATTTTTGGTTGTTGCAAACTAAAACAGTTGATAAAACAATTACATGTTTGTTAGTTTTGTCGGAAATAAATGAAAATAGTAGTAACATTTTGCATAGTAAACCTTTTTGTGCGTCATGAGCAATGTAATGATGAATTTACACAGGTGATAAACAAATAACGAAAACAGATGAGTTCACAATAGTGTAGCGAAAAAACCTACGTTAACTTTCACATTTTCAACGTAGGCGTTATAATCTTTTTAGTCAGTTGTTTACTTACATTAATAGCCTAATAACGTAGCTTGTATGTTGGTAGGTATATTTTTATTTAGCATTGCATCGTTTTAAGGAAATACAACAATTACAATCGATATTGATTAAAAATCTAATGACTAATGGTTGTTTTAAGGTAAATGATGTGTCAAATTATATATATTCATGTTAACTGTAGTGAAAAATTAAAACGTTTTATAATTGTAAATAAATTCAAATTAAAAGTCCAAATAGAAATTAAAAATACAAAAAACAAAGATTTCTTATAAAAGCAGTTCCATTACTCCTTCCAAGTGTATATGCATATTTACACTTTAAAATGGTAAAAAAACTAGTTTCAAATCCACTATGAATCTTCTAAGGGTGTATAAAAACGATTTTCATAAAATTTGAGAGGATTTTTGGTATAGTTAAATTAACCACTCTTATGAGTTATTTAAAAAAATAGCCTACTGAATTGCTTTTATTACTAATAATTATCGCTTTAAGAAATTCTATTTTTATAATATACACAAGTAATTATGTTCAAACACAAATTAAAGTATTTACTTATTATGAATCAATGTCAGAACATTTTAGCAACATTGATACAATCTGTGGGGTGAACCACAGGTCCAATCAATTAAACTAATGAACCAAAGCCTACATCCTAAGGATTATTGTGGTAGTATTGGTAATGAAGAATAATCCATCGTAAGGTAAATAAACCATTAAAGTTTGAAGATTTAGTAAATATAAAAAATAATTAAAGATGATAAAACTTAGTTATCAACTTAAAAATAAGCTGATAAAAACACTTTTACGTAAACTTACTTGATATAAACGATTATACTTACTTTGATTTATTTTTCAATAACTTATAATGCTTTATTTGATTTCTATTCTTTAAAGTTCAAAATGTAACTTCGACTAAACTATTGTGGTTTAAATATCCTACAATAAGAAATATATTGAATTAACGCATAATGCATGGTGTTTTTAAACGCAACGCAAATATAAGACACTTCTGGAAAAAACAAGCTCACATTTTGGCATCCCTGGATTCCTTATTTTGTTGTAAATCAGCTGATTAGCATTGTTGCAGTTATCTATGAGTTTTAGTGTTATTGTGAATTTATTGTGAATAAGTCTCAACTTTACATTCTTGCAAGGTCTATTATTGAGCATGCAAAACCATATTAACTTACAATAAATTACCCAAAAACACTAAAATTAATATAAAACCTAAACTATGCAAACTAGCTGATCGGCAATAAAGTAAAGAAAACAGGGGATCCTGAGCATCATGAGCTGTTTTTGTTGTTGAAAAGGTTCTCATGGTAGTTGTTATTGATATATGTTTAAAAAACACACTGTATATTGTTTACTATTAATAAAGACACTCAAAATGGTAAATGTTTTTTTTTTAATCTATCCTCATTAGACATATATAAAATAGCTAAATAGAGGAAATTATTAGATAAATTAGGCCTGATAGACTATTCTGTTAAAATAACCCTAATTTGCTTAATCTGAAATTTAAAATTATATGGATTACGTAAAAAACATATTCGTGAACCAGAAATACGACAAAATCATAAGAGACAAAACTGACCATGTAAGAAGGTATTTTACGCTACTAAATATTTTACCTAAAAGTACAATATTTACTATTATAAACTGCACAACCGTGGTAAAAGTTATTAAACTTGTTAGCTAAAGTCTATTAATAACTTGATGAGATTGCCGAGACGGGTCAAGCTACCTTTATAAAAAGAACCTTTTGAAGTTCAATATTAAAACAGAGGTCCACTCAAAAACTAAAATTAATATAAGATCCTTTTATAACCTAAATATGTTTTAATTGCTTACGAGGTATGTGTAAATGTATATAGGTTTGATCAATATTAAAAATGTGTGTCGTGTTTAAACATTTATTTATTTTCGTGTTAAATATGACGGTCTTCATATAAAAAAATAATACGTCCTGATGATGGCTCCACATATGAGCTGAAACTAGTTGCATTTGCAACAAGATTGGATTGCCTAATAGCATGTTTTTACACCTTTTTTATTATCATTTTGGCAATCGGGAGGCTGACATCTACAATGATTATTATTGTAACTTTATAAGGCTTAACCAATATTATTGACCGATAGTTAAATTATGTGAAGGTACTTAAGTATTAAAACCTAGAAGGAGAGCTTAGGAGAAGATATTTTCCTAATGAGCTTCACAAAGTATTGGCTGAAGAAGACTTGAACATGATTGATCACCTGCCAGAACAGTTTACGGAAAGTAAATAAAAGAAACGTCGTATAACACTTAAAACATATACTTACGCTTATACTGTTACTCACAAGACGGTAAATATAAAAACAGATGGTAAGTGGTGATCGATTTCGATTGGACACTCCAATAATTATCAGACCCAATAGACGAATGAATATAACAGTTGAATGAAAATAACAGCTAGAATATAACAGTTTAAAAACCAAGCTTTGTTACAAAGATTCTAAATATTTGACGTGTGATTAAATTACAAGTAAGATTTACTAGGGGAAAATTGCAAAGGATTAATTTAAGGACCTTACAGCTTTGCAATGCTATGCTATGCAATGCTAATGCAAAGCCACTGCTGTAAGTTAATATAGTAGTTGGTTCAAAGAGCTTCGCTATAACGGCTAAATGGAGGAAGTTGGTTAACAGAACCTTATTAAGCCCTATGTCCGGTAACTTCGAGTCTATATAGGCACTTAGAGACTTCTGTATGGACTACGTTGAATAGGAATTTGACGTCAACCCGTTGTACATTCAGTTATCAATAAATCATTGTTCATGACTTGTTTAGTTTTTGAAATGTTTTAGTTTTAACGAAATAAAGCCCTATTTAAATAACATTATTTTAACGAGTACTTAGGTTGCTGCAACAGGGAGGGTAAAAAAGGTGTTTTTAGTAAAATGTTAATAGTTTAGTATGAAATTAATGCATTTTCCAAATTTGATCAAAATACGTTCATAAACTAGCAAACTACAACAGTTTACTTATTCTCCGTAAGAATAACATGGGCATTTTAATATTACAGTTTTTTTTTAATTTCTCCGTATTAGGCGCATAATAACGCTTCAATATACTAAATTATTTGTTTTTTAAGCTCTACAAAATGGTTTGGAAAGAAAATGCTAAATTTTAAGTTTTTAGGGTCAAAAATAGGAAAAAGCAATTTTTACCCCATAAAACCACCCATAAACCCCTGTTCCCATAGTCCGATCATGCTGGTTCGCGAACTCGTTCGAATAAACGTAGGTTTACACGTTTATACAAAATTTCATCAAAATCGGATGATTTTTTCTCGAGTTATCGCGCTAACGGACACATATATAAATATATATATTTTACTAATATTATAAATGTGAAAGTTTGTGTGTTTGTTTGTTTCTTTGTTTGTGTGTTTGAAGTTCAATATATATATATGAATTTGAACGGATGGTGTTTTTGGCCTCTAGGGACCTCAAAACGAAAAAGTAAATCGGTCCCGGGTCCAGGTCGTACCAAGAGTACTACGGTAATAGCTTATTCCCTATATGGAAAATTCGCTAAAATTTATTTTTTTATTAAACTGGAAGTGCCTACGATACAAAAATGAACTATGTTTCAATCATATTCGAATTGTTAAAAGATTAAAATGTAATAATGGTATTTTTTCATAACTATTGAGAGAGTATGCCTAAATTTACTTGCAGCAGTAGTCCTTTTGAAAATCTCTTTCCAACAGATAATGTGAAAGATTGAGGAATTGGTGCACGACGTTGCTTCATCCCTATGTACATGGTAGTGCTAAATAAATACAAACTCTTAGTTGCTACACTATTGCACTTTAGCTGACACACAAAATGAAGCGCAAAATGTTACTCATACTTTTAAGCACTACAAGTTAAATAGACTATCGCCTAGCGGCGTCCTTTCTTAAAAAATTGATTTCACTGATTGATTGATATAATAGTCAAAATTAGTCAGTATATCGCAATTTATAATTCTATAATAAATAGATTACATAAATGACCAAAATTGTCTACGTAAATAGCTTAGCAATTGTATTTCCTTATTTAAGTATTTTTATCTAATGTAGGCTACACAAATCAAAAGTAATTGTCTTTCCCTGTTGCATTGCATTATACGATGACACAACATAAATTTTAATTACATAATATATTTTAAATGGCCTGACTTTAGCCATACACAAGCTTTTTAGAAATAGGAAAATGTAAGTGTAAACAAACGCCTTACGTTACACAAAAGAGTTATTAGGCATGCAAAGGAATGTATAAAGGAACTTCTCAAATTGAATTCTAATTTAACTCTATGTGCTACTTTCTAATTGAAATTATAGTTAACATTTTAAAATCAAACCCCAAACAACTCTTTTCTTTGAATAACTTAGTTAATCTCTTTGACTATCATTCGACTTGCCAAATTTTAGGATCTTTTCAAACCTCGTCCAAAATTCATATACTCTTGGTTGATAATAATTGTAAAAGCTGTGTGCCTGAAACTAGACTTACGAATGGGTTTCTTTCGCTCATATCTACGCAATTGGCATATAAATTAAATAACTTCTTGATATGCATTGTACGTGTTATTAAACTTACGGAAAGTAAATATATGTTTTAAGTGTTATTAGACGTATCTTTGATTTAATTTCCGCATATCAAATTGAAGTTAAAGGTCAGTTCAAACACATTTTAGGGAAAGCTGTCCAAACCCATTAAAGTTTTGTAGATGTGCCGGGAATTGAACCTGTCTCTCTTGCACCGACTCCGAAACGCTAACTACACACTTAACTAGCTTATTATTACCTTATTACCATGTCTTCATCTTTTACCCAATAAGGGATTGATGGCGTCAGAATTTCAATATACAAAAATACATTTAAAAACAACTGAATTCGAGTAGATACAAACATAAGCTTCTCGTATTGTTAAACAATATATTAATGTAGGCTATACAATATTCTATTTATGAAACATACTAGATTATTTTGATTATAAATTCCAATAAGAAAATAAACCCACTTATTGACTTGGACAGAATGTAACTCATCATCCGAATCACAGAAAGCGGTTCCCCTCGACCGGTTTTACCATGATGCGTTTAAGCTCCAGAAGATTCAATCACCCCGTCTCCTTCCTAGCAGACTATTTACGCAGTGGACTATGAAATTTGGACTCCAAATCCAATAGATTACACTTTATGAAAGGCGGATGGATTTTGCGATGAAGTCATTTTGATTTGTGTTGTATACAATTTAAATCGTCATCACACTTTTGAAATCTACAAGAAACTTGCAGATAGGAAATTCGATATTAAAATAATCCATTTGCATCGTACTATGGAAACTGTTTACGATATTCATTGCCTGTTTTATGCTTAAATTAAAATTGTAAATTAAATTAAATTTGAAAATAATAAACCTAGGCTATATTCCTAGAACCATTTTCAAGGGGTTTTAAAAGTCATAAGTCTACGTGTACTGTATACCAATTAATTGTTAATCTTAATCATTAATTTATGCGAAAATCGGAATCTGATCAACAGTTAAGGAATAATGGTTAATCTGTTTTGGCCTTCTTTTTCTGAAAACCTAATGCTTACGTACCGAACCCGGTTGAAAACACTTGTTCAAAATAAAACGTTAGCAAACTAAATGCAGCGTTTTGTTTGACTTAGTATTTTATTTTGGTAGGTGTTTGAATTTTTGGGAGGTGTTTACGATGTGGGCATAGATACGTGCGAAACTCGCCGAGCACAGGATTTCATGTGAGTACCTTATTTTTCTCCACACTAACCACGACAAATATAGAGGGTAAGTAAAAAAAAAACAATCCATAAAATCCAAAACATACAATCACAACAATGTTTAATATACTATTTTTACAGAGCTCACAATCTTTCTCAACACGATTAAAGCCTTTTTTTAATATTTCTTGTGAAAATGCTGATAGCTTCATTGAGAGCCTACTGAAACATTTACCATAAAATTACTTGGTAAACATATCAGACCTGCTGTTTTTACCGGACCTTTTTCAACAACTTTCTTGGCTACAAAGAGACCAGACACAAGCTTTCTAATAATGACGGGAAAATATAACTACTGTCATACGTAAAATATTAAAATGCGAAAACTATAACACTACTGCAGGTTAACGTGTTTCTATCCTATTTAATAGTACGTGAAAAATATTGTTGGCAAACCTTTCAAAGGCCACTAAAGATTGAGTCACTTATCAGATTAAACCCGCCGTTTGCGCGCGTGGGTATTGGAGTAGGATTTGACCCTCGAGATGTTTCTGTAGTCACAATAGTTTGACAAAGGAATTTTCTGCACGTGGAGCCTAGTTTTACTACCCTTTTACTCGGTTCTATCTTATTTTATTTGCCAGACTATTGTTAAATATTTATTATTTTTTGGTATAGCAGATTCCAACCGTATATTTCTTATGATTTCAAAAATTGTCCTTAATAGTCCCTATTATGGGACATGAAAGTTTTTTAAACAGATATTATATTTATCATCGGTATTTTATATTAGAGACAAACTTGAGTTAATGTAAAAAGTTATCTTAATAGAACAGTTGATAATGCTGTACAGTTTTCTTCACTTCTACAAAGTTAAATGGATTTTCAGTTGATTTTAGAGACACACTTAACATTCCACCAATCAACTAATTGAGGAAATAAATAATTGAACGTGTATGTATCGGTTTTAATTTAAATGAATGTTACAAAGTTCTTGTAACATAAAATAAATCATATTAGCAATGGAAGGAAGCCCAAATGTACTATACAATTGGTATAAACTTAATATCAGCTAAATTAGCCTAATTAAAATTATAGTAAACTTATTTTAATGTGCATAAATCGAGGCCTTTCGGATTTGCCCATGTCCTTAATAAATGAAATAATCTTAATATTGGCACTATTATTTTGGGTTCATTTGGACACTCAATGCCAATACAGTAAGTAATAAAATACCAAAATTCGTGTTCCTGGCCCCTGGACTATATTTTTAAGACCTTTCGCCTTCAGCTGATGAGCAATATTAATTGTTGGACTATTTGACAGTTGTAAAACCCCATTATCTTATTCATATTTAAAAACCTTTGGTTTTTCTTTTCTGAGTTTCTTTGGCTCTCCTACACGACGGATTTTTATGATTGAGGTATCAAGTTGAAGGTATGCACGAACAGATTTCACATCAAGCATCGGCATACGAGTATATTTATCTACTGTATTACTCGACCGGGTTTTCTATGATTGAAAATCAATAGCTCCAGTATTGTTTATGTGTATTATAGGTTCTGGGCTCAAATTAATCAGTAAATTATGGGCTTTAATTTGAGCTAATGATCGTTTGAATCAGTTAAGTTCAAGGAACTGTATTATTTAATCAAAAATATAAAATTATTTTATTATTATTTCTCGGATATGATATTTTATTTAATTATTTTAACGCTGCGAAGCAGCATGGGCTCTCTAGTTGCTTAGTAAAATACATCTGACAGAACAAGTCTAAGCAATGTATTTATATATTTATCAACATAACCAGTAAATAATTAATGTAGACACTGTGCCATAAATTTCCATATTTTCAAATATCGTATTCCAAATTTAGCTGTATGATTTTTGTCGATCGTCGACGATGGCTATTCAGATAAGTCAGTTTTTGCTGGGTCCGGATTAATAAGGTTTTACCTGTTTATCTACGGTCGTTAAAAAACATAAGGTAAACATCACGGCTGTGGTAAGGTAAAAAATCACTCATTGCGAAGGAATGATAACTATAATGATACAACAATGATAACTATTAGGCCCGATATCACCAGCTTGGAAATTAAGTAAAACAACGTTTACGCAATTCTCGACTCCAATATTTTCATAGGTTGTTTTCTGAAGGAAAGCAATCATTTGCGGTTCGCTGGCAAAATCTAAAACGTCTTGGATTCGGAAAGCAAGTTGACTCTGTCCCATTATCAATGCCTTTAAATGATTTTAACAATGATTTCTTATCGGTATAATCACATGAGTAAAATAGTTCAGAACCATTTAACTAAGTTAAAATTACGTTAATTGCCTAATACTATTCCCCAATTAAACTTTTAGCCAGTATTGCAGATTTATGTTTGAAGGCTTTATGACGGATAACGTCTGATGCCATTGGTTCTGACAGAATCCCAATTTCCTTAATTAAACTTATCTTGTTTGTTCTTCTCCCAACAAAACTTTCATATTCAACACCTCACTGAGATTAGGCATTTCCCAGAAAAAAGGAAGTCTGCTCTTGTCCGTCCCTTGAATAAGATCTCATCCCCATCGCTTCCGCAATACTACAGATCAATAAACATTCTTCCTGATCTATCTAAAGCCCTAGAAAGAGTTGTTCACTCCCAAGTGTCTGACTTTCTGTCACAAAACAATATTCTTAATATATTGCAGTCAGTTTTCCATAAATATTTCAGCACCGAAACAGCAATGCTTCATATCACTGATGATATACGATTTCATTGTTTGAAATTCATTGTTGGTGATGGTGAGTTAATGTCTATCGTGATGGAAAATGTCCGCAATAAACCTTTGAACAACATATACGATTTGCTATGGATCGTAACCAATGCACCATTTTGATATTATTTTACTTCAGACAGCTTTCGACACGGTAAACCATAGCATTCTTCCAACCGAACTCCAGCTTATAGGATTCTCTGACAATTCATTAAAATTGATTAGATCATAATCTTCTAGGTGCAAGTAAACAGCACTTCAATATACATTTATCTTTTAACCTTCACGATATTTCTAAAATGTAATAACTTAGCAAACTGCACCTTCAATATACCAAATTATTTGTTTTTTAAGCTCTACTAATTGTCTGGAAAGAAATTGCTAAATTTTATGTTTTTTGGGTCAAAAATGGGAAAAACCTCTTTTTACCCCATAAAACCCTCCGTAAACCCGTAATTCCCACAGTCCGATCAAGCTGGTTCGCGAACTAGTTCAAGTTTATCCCGCCTTACCCCTTCAAACCAAATTTTATCAAAATCGGACAAAAATTACTCGAGTTATCGTGCGGATGGACACACACACATATATATAGATATATAAAAATTTGGACGAATGGTGTTTTTAGCCTCTGGGGACATCAAAATGAAAAAGTAAATCGGTCTCGGGCCTAGGTCTTACCATGAGACCTACCGTACGGTAATAGCTAATTCCCTATAGGGAAATTCGCCAAAAGCAAAATTTAATCAAGACGTTTTGACCTTTTGCTATGGATAGTAGGTTTGACTATTAATTAATAGTGGAAACAATTTTTGGTTCGTCATCATAAAAGGCACGATTCTTGTAATAGCCCAGGCAAATTAGACATATGCTCCCCAAAAAATCGTCTAAAGCTGGAAAGTGTTATAATACCTTTTGGGGGTCCCAAATAAGACTCCTGTGAGTTTGCGACGGATTCTGACGTCTGCTTAAGTTTTGGGAGTCGAAAAACTAAGAAAATTTTGCACTTTTTTCAGTTTTTCGCTTATAACTCCTAAATAACGAATCCTAAGGAAAATGTTGTTCAAAGGTGTATTTTAGTGCATTTAATTTCGCGTCGATTGGTGTTAAATACGTCAAAATCGACCGAGCCGATTAGCCACTGTGGCTTTTCAAAGTTGGGATATTTTAATCAACATAGCCAAAAGGTTGATTATTTGACCAGTTTTCGGCTTACAACTCCTAAACGACGCATGCTATACAAAAATGCACCTGTAGTTAGTTTGGAAAACACAAAATTCGGCTTAGAATTATGATTATGAATTACTAGATAGTTTATTTCATGGTTATCATATCCAGAGGTTTATCCAAGAATGTTTGAAGGGAAGGGTAGCAAGACCCCCTATGTAATTTTAAATCTAATATTGGTATCTGAGGTTACAAAAATTTTAGGATTCGTCCTAAGCTCCCATTTATACGAACCCATCTCTGGACACTCCAAAATGATGTTAAGCGATTCTAATATATAAAAAGATATTACAACGAGAAAGATTTTATTAAATGTAGCAAAAATTTTATTTTTTAGCTTAATAAACGAAAGATGATAATGGGACAGATTTACATAGTCTTTATGTGTTTAGCTTATAAAAAAAACCGATTGGGAGTTTTCGTAGATTTCACCATATAACTTCTCTACTTCTCATCATTAGAATCTTAAGAATAAGGATTCATTCCTTGCTCTTTTGTCTTGCCACAAATGGTGACATTCGGTATACGCTACCATCTTTTTCGTCAGATATCGAATTGGGATAATCGTGCCCCTTGCAAGTCTTTCAGACAGTAGTGCATTATATCCCTGCATTTCAAAAGTAGCAAGATAATGTAAACCTTTTTTTTTACATGTACACGATAGTCGAGATAGGTAGACGGAGTTGAGAAATTTTTTTTTTTGAGCCGTAGTGATGGGAGTTAATCCATTGGCGTTTATTTTCTATACCTATCTCTCTGAATTAAGTACACTTTTAAATAAGCTCTAAAGGATTGGTGGATGAGCAGCCCCTTTTGATAGAATTAAAGTCAAAATTAGATTTTGAAAGTGTACTCTAGAAGAGACCAACCCTCACTTGATTTGGATATTTTCTGCTCCCAACATGTATAGGGTCAATACCTGCTTCTGCAACTTCGCCAAATGTTGTAACCCGTCAGAACACAGTGAGATCCACATTGATTGGAGTAAACAGCATGAGTAGTTTTAGGCTACATGAATAGTTAGATTTTAGTCTCTTCTACATCACGCTTTCGTCATCAAACTGCGCTAGTGGGTGCGACCTATTTTTAATCCAAAGTATGATTCAAATTGAGGCTTGGATTTAATGTGGAATATGTCATGTGCTGACTGAGGCGGGCAGATTTTCCTTTAAACTTTGCTGTTGCCATCACAGCTCGCAATTAAGGTCACCACTTCCTTTTATTCTGCACAGTTTATGGTCATCATAGGCTTGCCTATTTACGATTTTCTTGCAAGCTGTGTCTTTTCATTACGCTTTATACATATCTCGCGTTGATGCTATCATTATATCTCGCGTTGATGCTATCATATGGGATAACTCCTGAGCTGATTGACATGAGTGAACTATTTTCAGTAAATGGGTCGTGACACTGGAACCATTTGATGAATTTCTTATTGATCCCACCGTATCCCTGGAGTTTATATTGTCAACTTGATATGTTGAAGAGGTGATTCCAAAATATCCCTTAGTTTGATGGGTAGCATGGTAGCATTCACTGCGATGGGCCTGCCACCGAACCATCGGGCTAGATCCCCATCATTGATTCCTCTATCTCGGAAAAGCTCTCCACAGTAAGATGTTGCTCTCATGAGCACTTACTTGTTCAATGGTCATATTACACCATAATCCGGAATTATGCTTTTTGTCTTGCTTTAATTGTGAAATATCCTTGTTCAATAGTACGTGGATATTTAACATTAGCCAGTTTGCCATTCAGTTCCAAGAAAATAAATTTCATTGTTTACTATTGTTAAAATTTTTGTTTTATAATTTGATATTTAAACATGTGTTGCTCTGAAAATAAAAATGAATAGTAAATTTATTTTGTGATTGTGGTTTTAAGACATTCCATCCCCATGTTAAAGTTGTCGTCAGGTTTTTAATCAAATTTGTCTTAGTTGATGTGAGCCACATACAGATTACACTGATATAAATTACTGATTTCCGCCGATTAAACTTTGGTTTTTACCAAGTCAAACTGATGGAATGACTTATTATGAGCTATAGCAACTGTTATAACCCAGTAACTATGTCAGAAACAAAAAACAAGGTACAAAATAGAGTTTTAGACACTAGAGCAATCTGTGACTGGCTCAGACAACTACATTAGTTTTTAGTAAAAAATTGGCGACAGCTGATCCATATGGATGGGACGTCTTCTTCTGAGTCCAATAGTCAATGCTATAAGTTAAGGACGTGTTCAGACAAGGCCCCACTAGAAAAATATGCCATGCTGCAGGATCCATGACGTCACACTAGTTGATAGATACGTGGATAGATTCATTGATAGATTCACTGCCATATCCCCTATGTTTTTGGTAATTAGGCTGGTTGTTTGCCAGATTCTTCACACCTTATTAGATAAACCTCTGGATAACCATCATGGAATAAACCACTATCTAATAATTCATAATCCATTTAAGGACAGGATCTACGTTGTAACCAATTTTAGTAAAATTTTCCAACTTTAACTTTAATACTTTTTTCAATGAAATGGCGACTATACAAAGAAGGTAACAATCAATTACCGTTATTAATTAATAAAAAAAAAACATATACGCAGAATTTTGTGTTTTCCAAACTAACTACAGGTGCATTTTTGTATAGCATGCGTCGTTTAGGAGTTGTAAGCCGAAAACTGGTCAAATAATCAACCTTTTGGCCATGTTGATGAAAATATCCCAACTTTGAAAAGCCACAGTGGCTAATCGGCTCGGTCGATTTTGACGTATTTAACACCAATCGACGCGAAATTAAATGCACTAAAATACACCTTTGAACAACATTTTCCTTAGGATTCGTTATTTAGGAGTTATAAGCGAAAAACTGAAAAAAGTGCAAAATTTTCTTAGTTTTTCGACTCCCAAAACTTAAGCAGACGTCAGAATCCGTCGCAAACTCACAGGAGTCTTATTTGGGACCCCCAAAAGGTATTAAAACACTTTCCAGCTTTAGACGATTTTTTGGGGAGCACACCCTATTTTTGATCTAATTTGCCTGGATATTAATTCTCGACCAAAGTCTATAAAGAATTCGTTAAGATGGAAAGTTTGCCGAGGTTGATACTGATATTAAAAATCCTCTGAAGTGTGGAATTAACGTTGAGATTTACTTTGGAAGGTGCTACAGCCTCTTATTACGACTAGATGAAGTTGGTAAACCAAGCTATATTAGGTTCAATGTCAAGTAAATTGAACTCTTACATTGCCTTAGGATTTTGCTTTCATGCATAAGTTTACACTATTTGTCAATTATTACCATCCTTAACGTTCTCTATGTGGCTTTAAAGATCATTGTGTGATCTATAATGTTTCTCGTGGATACTGTCAAGCTACATACGGTGGTGGTATTATTGAACATGATGGAGTTGTAAAAAAAACAACTAAAGTCTATTAAAATCACTCATCTATTACATTATAACTTAATGAAGTTCCAATAGGTTTCTAGAAAATATATTCAAAGCATCGTAATGTATTACAACACTAAATTCTAAACTAATCTTATTTATGTAAAAAAATTTAGAATATACAAATACTGTATTGCCTAATCATTATAATTACCAGTTTAAGCTTTAACATTCACAAAATGTCTTAAAAGTCTTAAAATGTCTTTTATTAGGTTGCGAATGTGTAAATGTACTGTAAAAAGATCTCTCGGTTTACTGTATTTATAGGAACGTAATACTTAATCAAAGCTAATTTCCCTAGGGTTCTATTACAGCAGAAACTCGGAAGATTATATTTGCCACTGTTAAGCAAACGGTTAAAGTAAGGGTAGGCGACTGCTGAGGGTCTGTTTCTCTTGTTTTATAATTTAGAATAAGAAGAAATCTGATATTATAACGTTAAGCTTATATTTTACATACACACATATATTATAAAAATTGTAGTGATTTGATGAATCACTACAAATGAAATATCAAAAACGAAGTACCCTTTTTGAATCTCGTTTTATTAAACAACGATTAGTTTTGACAGTTATGCCATAGTTGTTTTTCTTATATATATATATATATATATATATATATAAGAAAATATATACATAAGATATGTATTCTTGCATGTTTAGGGCGACTAATGTAATAAAAATTAAAAACATAGTAAAAATGGCAATACAAAAAATTAAGTATGATTTAAAAAAGGGTATTCTGTTAACTATGGAGAACCTTTTCTTGGTACTTATGTAATTGATAATACAACAACAACAAAGATATGTATCGTACATAAGCGAAAATATACATAAGTAAAGAGGTATCATCATAAACATTGTGTTTCCTGTTTATTGTTTAAGGTTTAAGTAGTTTTTTAGGTGCATGTAAACAGCAGCGCAATATGCATTTATCTTTTAACCTTGACTATATTCATAAAATATGATTAACTCAGAAAACTGCAGAATCAAATTGGCTGTTTTAAAAACAGTACAATTCCAAGAATCAATTTATCATAATAGACAAAGTGAAATACAAAGAAATCTGAGATAGAATAAGACTATACAAAGATTGTTGTTTCATTAATATTTTAAAATTGAATCCAAAGGATATTGTTTTAACAAAACATTAGTTATAACAGAGGTTATGACTATATAAGAAACTTAAACGGTAATAGAGTTTTGTGTCGAATATTTTTTTGTTTCATCTTATTAGTATTAACTAAATCACCCTTTAATGTATGATAAAACTATTATTGTTTCAAAAATTTAAAACTTTTACTACTACAACTGTAAGGAAGGAGAACTGTAGGAACAGGAAGCCATAAAGTGTGGTAATGACAAGGATATGAGATGATAATGGCCAAAGCGGACACCAGTTGTGCCGGACAATATAGAAGATTGAGTATTTTTGTTTAATGTAAGGTTAGTGTAGGAAAGATTAATTCATTGTATACTATTAAATTTTCCTGATTTAATATACTTTTACTTACTTTTAATATACTTTAGTCGTTTATGGGGTTAAAACAGTATAGGCTATAATTCTATAGTATAAAATGTCCAATGTGAAAATTTTTCTCCATTTGGGCACTAATTCATTCATTTTCCTATTTCAATTATAAAAAGTCAACAAATATATTAGGAATCAAAAAGATACATTTGTTAGCTCAACAAACATGTTTTCCGAAATAAAAATACTGTAATAAATATAGGAAGCTAGGTTAAAAAACACTTAATACACTTGATTTTAACGTAATCCGACAACAGCTTTGTGTTATAAATAGTGTGTTTAGCAAAGTATAATGATTGCTTTAAGCATATGTTCGCTCAAGAGTATGACTACACTACTTTGAATACTTATGTATAAAAAAAATAATTAATTGTCAATTATTTAATTTAAATAAATTCTAAAAAATAATATAAAATGCTTGATATTCAACAACAATAGAAAGCTATTTTTAACCGACTTCCCCACTACCAACAAAAGGAGGAGGTTCTCAATTTGTTTGTGGCGATGTTTTTTTTTCTATGTATGTTCACCAATTTCTCTGCGATTCTTTTACCGATCAGTGTGGTTCCACCACCAAAATAACCAGGAGAGTTTCTATTTGGTACCTTATACATTACGTTTAAGTATAATATTTGTTTCGGTGAAAAATTCTGAAAACCTTAAATATTCAACATTTATTTTGTTTACATTTGTGCAGATTGTTTACATTTGTCCAGAGAATGCAATAAATAATAATAACATTCCTACAGCTGTTAGTTGAAACCATTTAAATGAAGCTACAGACAATTCTTCATGAAACAGTTGCTTCATATTGATCAATAAACTATTTCTTGCCATGGAGCCTAAATGAATTACATTGAGAAAAATGCATTTTGTTTTGGTTACTATAAAAAATGTATTTTAACGTTTGACCTGATTTGTGTATACAGTAATTCTGTTTTTAGTATTGAATATTCTGACTTACAAAAACATGTATGTTTCAGTGAATAGCTGTATGATATTGACAAATAAAGGTGTATTGTGAAAACCAAAGCATTGGTAAAACAGATCTAAATATAAATTAAACGCAATTATTCCTTACACGACCTAAGAAGTGACAGTGCATAATCGTCAACTGTCTTAAAAGTGTTAAATATTTTAATTACTAAACATGCATTTGCAAATGTGGAATGTTTATTGATATTCTCTACCCAGTTACTATATCATATCAATACTATTATGCCTGCTTTGGAAAGTCCTAGAGGAAGATGATTTGCAATTTCGACTAGGCTATATCTTGATCAAACAAAACCCCCTACATGACTTACACCACTTTTAGCTGAACCAATCTTTCATATAATATTTTCCAAAGGTACTATACGTGTTAACAACCAATTTTCCACTTTTGAGAGATTTTTTTGTGCTGGTAGCTGAGAAATAACTTTCATATTGTTCCAAAAGGCTTGAGACGTTACTGTATTTCTTTTTATAATGTAGACGTACACCGATTGCAGGAAACGATGATGTCTGACATTTCAATGTGTCTAAAAAAGACAATTAGTTTTTCATTAGGCCTAATGTAATGGACAACTCTTTCTTTCTTAAGGAATATCTAAAAATGTGTATTTTCATACCCATTGATTATGTAACCTGAACAGGTGACTCAAGCAGTTTTAAAATAATGATTTTTCTGTGGAACTATTGATTGTTTCAAATATTTTTGCTTATCAAAAAACCTCAAGTACATAAAAAATTATACAGTCACTAAAAATCATGAAATAATTTATTTTTGTAAAAAAATACAACCGACTTCAAACGCTCTAAAAAGAATGAAATAATTTCAATAAAGTAAACTTTTGTATTAGGCAAGCTCACGTATTTCAAGTCGGCGCGGCTCAAACTGCAAATCACAAATGTTCTATATGAATAGGAAAATAATTTAGTTTGATATTATGATAGGGAAAAGAAGCTATTTTAGTATTAAAACGTTACTTTTCCAAGTTAGAAACATTTAAATGCGTTATAATCTTTTTAAAGATACTCGTTAATACCACTATAATGCCGATCTCTGATTACGGTAATAAAATAACACTTAACGCATAACTATGAAAAATACATGCAGATTAACACCTTTAGTTATAGTCACCTGAAATATGGACACCCTCTTTAAATTTTGTATAAAAAATCATCATAGAGCCGCGTACAAAAGTTTACTTTATTGAAATTATTTCATTCTTTTTAGAGCGTTTGAAGTCGGTTGTATTTTTTTACAAAAATAAATTATTATCTAAACCGCTTTGAACATTAAAAATAATCCTGCTAAACTTTAAATATTTTACGTCAAACATTACGAAGTTAACTTAATGTCACAATTGAAGATGGAGCTTTTCTATTGAGTTTATCTTAGCTCTGCTGCCCAATGTCTTTCTTTTCTTCAAGAGTTAGATATTAACTCTTTAAGACTGTTTATTTTTGTTTGGGGGATAAGACTGTGGGATTAGGTTTATCAAAAACACCGTTTGATTATAGCTAAACTAAGATAAGTAAAATAAATAAGGTGACAATTGATTTGTTTTTCGACGTTTATTAGATGTTCGTTTACATTACGAACGACATGTGCGTTCAAAAGGGGGTGAGGCATTGGGGTCTCTGATTAGAAGGGTAGCATTAGTTGTTATTTGTGCAACTAGTGAGAAAAGTGAGCAATTGACTCACTCGAGAGAAATCCTTACTCACGAGCCGTAGGCGAGTGAGGAATGGTTTCTCAAGTGAGGCAATTGTACTTTGAACTCTGAGTTGCACATTATACTTTTCCTACAGTTACCATAAAACAAATAAATTGGTGAAGAAACATAACCTATTTTTACACAGAAGTGAACTTTTAATATGACATGTAATGTGAAGTGACAAATACAACAGTACAACAGCTGACCAGCTGATTTACAGCCAGTGCTGCCAACGTATTTCGCGCGCATACGACGTTGCCTGCATGTTACGCGCTCACTATTTCGTGCCTTCACGTTGCAAATCTGGAGTGAGACAAAGTAATTAGAGTGAGACAATGTTAACATTGTCTCACTGATGAGCGAATTGGCCACTTTGCTTTCTCAAATCAGTGAGAGAACATGTACATTATTAGGTTACTGTAGGAAAAGTTATATTTTTGTCCCATGAGGTTTATAACGATTGAATTTGAAATTTGTTGCAACTAACGCCAGGAAAACCCCGAATCATGTACGATTGAACGGAAGGATTATATGAAATCCCATTACATTGATCAAAACCTGCTGGTTTAGAGTTCTCAATAACGTTACGTTTACAACACATAGAAGGTGAAGTAAGATGAGAAAAGAGACTGACTGATGTCACCTCATCTCAACCCTAATGTTCTATGTTATCAAGCGGTGGAAGTAAATGATTCTGAAACACTGGCAAACTTTCAACTTACTATGATTGATTCATTAGATAAAGTGAACTCCACTTTTGTTAACTTTTAATGGCTCAAATTTGATCGGTCGTTGTAAGAAACTCACTTTACCAAACTTAATTGTTCGCATACTTCGTCATCGAGATTATTGGATACGTTTCGTGTTAAAAATAGATCCACTAACAAGAATCGACGTTATTTCATTTATTTAATAAGAAACTCCAGTTTTAAAATATCTTTCAAAAATTGTTTCTACTCTAATTTGGTTGAGTGTTTTATTTTATGATTTTATTACATTCCGGTAAAAATCACTTACTTATTGAAGATTCATCAATATTTTATCTTAGACAAAGATTGCTATTAAAATTCATTGTTGTAGCCCCGGAACTGTTATTTTTTCAAAACAATTATACAAAGTTTATCCTTTATAAATTATCATCTTAATAATTCTTGTAGTTAATATCTACTGTTTTTGACGCGCAATCCACATACAAGTTAAATGGGAAATGACATAAACTATCTTACTTTCATTATTCATTTTTTGCTAAGCTTTAAATACCATTTTTTATACATAATTTGCCTCCAGGATTGATCTATTGACATAAAATGAGGTTACTAACCTGTCGTCAATCAGTCCTCTATTGTCTTTGATGACTATAGTTTCGGGGTTATAACCCCATTTTCAAATCTTCTCTTCAGTCGTCAAATGTCAAACATATTCTCTTGCGTAAGCCGTCGTCAAAATTACTTTACATATACACAAAAACACACACGAAAACATTTATAAATACAAATCATGTACATGCGCGTGAGGCCGGCCAAGGACAAAACCAGACTGCAGGGTTTGATAAGACTGTAGGTTATCTTCCAAAAAGAAATATGAAAAATATGAAGATAGAAAATAGACACACCCTAGCCTCACTAGACATAGTAAACCTGTACACAAATATCCCAGTTCAGAGAACTCTTGAAATTACAAAAAACAACCTGCTAACTTACTCTGAACTTGAAGCTGATGCTATAGATGAGTTAATTAGTTTACTTGAAATAGTTTTGGAACAAAACTACTTTTCCTTCAACGGAAAATTCTATCTACAGGAAGAAGGGTTAGCTATGGGCTCTCCACTGTCTAGTATTCTTTCAGAAATTTACCTGAACAATTTTGAAAATGAATATATTTTCTCCGAAAATAACAAATTTGCTAGTAAAATTAAATTCTATAAAAGGTATGTTGACGACACTATTGTTTTATTCAATGGAAATGTGAGACGGTTAAACTTGTTCAATAATTATTTGAACAGTATATACAATAATTTGCAATTCACCTTGGAGACTGAACAGAATCATTCCATCAACTTCCTTGATCTATCATTAATAAAAAACAACAATAAACTTACATACAGAATCTACAGGAAACCTACAACCACCGACCATACTATTCACGCCACTTCAAATCATCCGCAATCTCATAAAATGGCCGCATATAATAGTTTTGTGAATAGACTCTTAAAGGTACCAATGACCCAAGAAGATTACAACATTGAATACACAATTCTAAAATACATAGCAGTAAATAATGGTTACTCAAGCAGCATTATAGATAAGATCATTAATAAACAGAAGAACAAAAAGTCTCCAGATGAACCTAATTCTAAATTCGTATCCATTGAGTTTGGCAATAATCTACATTTCACTTTGAAAAATGAATTAAAAAAACAAAACATCATTCTGGCATGTAAGACTACCAATAAATTAGAACAACAATTGAACACATCCCCTCCTGATAATAGTAACAGTCTTGAAACATCTGGCGTGTACAGATTATCATGCAACGATTGTCCCAAGGTATATATAGGTCAATCAGGTCGTTCATTTAGGAAAAGGTATGTAGAACACCTTCCCAAGCCTAAATTGCAAACACAAAAATCTAAGTTTGCAGAACACCTAATGAACGAAAATCACAATGTCAACAGTTGCATAGATAATTTAGAGATATTACACAAATGTAATAAAGGTAATAAAATGAACGTTCTGGAAACCTTTGAAATTTACAAGGCAATCAAAAATTCCCCAAATGATGTTTTGAACGAGAAATTAAATTTTGGATCAAACATTTTATTTGACAGAGTGACCAAACTACAGAACAATAGAGGAGATAAACAGCTGGTTCCCCTCCCCCAAGGTCAACACCATCAAGTAGGCATCGGCTAACCTACAGTCTTATCAAACCCTGCAGTCTGGTTTTGTCCTTGGCCGGCCTCACGCGCATGTACATGATTTGTATTTATAAATGTTTTCGTGTGTGTTTTTGTGTATATGTGAAGTAATTTTGACGACGGCTTACGCAAGAGAATATGTTTGACATTTGACGACTGAAGAGAAGATTTGAAAATGGGGTTATAACCCCGAAACTATAGTCATCAAAGACAATAGAGGACTGATTGACGACAGGTTAGTAACCTCATTTTATGTTTAAATACCAGCCAAAATATGTGTTAATTCAATAGAATGTCTGGTTTATTTAATTTTTGGTAGACAATTAAAACGATAGTAGAAACAATATATACAAATTAAATGTACATGATTTTTACACTTTTAGTTTAGGTTTAACGATGAAATTAATTACCCTGTATCTAGATCTACCACTGACATAGTTATGATGAAGTATTTTATATTTTCTACGGATGTAAATATTGTATTTATGGTTAACACTCTATCACTCGACCTTCAAACCGAATACCTTGGGTTACCGTATCTCTTATCCATTGTGATATACACTGTGTACATTGTAATGTATTTTATCATACATTATATGTTTCCATCAAAGTCTATGTTATAAGGTGATTATGTTTTGCGCCATAATAATGTTCGGCAGGTATTTTGGTTTACGTCTTGGGACTACTATGTGACATAGCTCTCACTTAAAGGTTCGCAACCAGCTTTTTAAGTTGTAGGTTCATCGGGTACAATAAATGGATATGCTTATACTCTCAGTTTAATTAGACATATTAAGATTTACTTGCTATTATTGTTCCAAAATACTAAATAAATTTTAAGGGGAGCAGTGCGCGAATACCACGCCCATGTTATTCTTATGGGAAAACATGTGATAAGATAGGTACATTTATTTTTAAACCCGTTAAAGATATTGACTTTGAATTTTCTTTATATTCATTCCTTAGATTGTTTTCTATGATTTCATGCTATATAAACAAGAAATTAGGTATAGTTTTTTAAAAATATAAAAATTAAATAAAAATGATTAATTTTTAACTGTGTTTTTTTATAATAAACAATTTATTATTTAAGTAAAATTAATGGTAACATTCTAAAAATGCATGAAACTATTCGTCATGGTAACAGGAAGTATTGTGTCAAATTTGGGCTTGATAAGTTAAGCCCACACTTAACTATGATACCTACACTTATAAAAAATAACTTTCGGATATTTACATTTGATCCCTTGAAGGGCAGGCTCAGTAGAATCCTGAAGGCCCTCTTTCAAAAATCCGGGAAAATTATTTTTATTTACAATATTAGACTATGGGTACTCAAAATGTTCAGTTTTTTTCCTGAATGCAAATATGCAGTTTGATTTAAGATTAGACTATTTTGACTATTACAAGCTTAGTAAATCAGAAAAACCCGGGAAAATGGGTAGTTTAAATTCTGTATCTTAATGGAGAATTAAAGATCCATTCTCATACAAAAAATATCAAATGTATAAAGTGTTATACATTTTCTTAAACGGCACAAAGTACACAATATTTTGTCAAGATTTATTAAAACTGCATTTTTTGGGCATTTTCGCGCACTGCCCCCCTTAAAGGAGTAAAAATTTCCCAAAAGAGATTAGATGTATACTTTTAGTTTGGTAATAGTTATATACGGAGTAAGCGTATGTTCTTGTAATTATTTTATTTCAGATTTACCTGCGGTGTGCTACATATGGTGGACCCGACCCAAGCGCACGTCAGCATCACCTTCCCTCTGCGATCCACGTCAGAGAGGTTCATTGGCTTTAGCACTGCGAAATACCTGGACAAAAAGTGCAAATGAAACAGTAAAACAGTTTAATAATTTAACATGTAAGCTTCAAAGTTAAAACAAGATTATTACCTATACACATTAAATTCCAAGCTTTCGAGTAGAAGTATTTATTTTTATTGTTAGCTGATGTTAAAAGTCAATGTTACATGTCCAGGTTTCCACCTGCGTTAATATTTCTTTACAGTCGTTTTTGCAACTGAAGTAAACAGTTTAGAAAACAATGTTGTTTGAAAATTTAAGTCAAGCATGATTCAGTTTTGCATCGTGATTTAAATTGCGTGCCTTGATGCTCTTGACATAAACCGAAATTTATTCTACGTATTTGCTTCAATTATTTGTTAATTAGCTTAGAATAACACACAAAACTTGAGTGTGCAGTGGAAAATTTAAGTTTAAGTTCTTGTAATTGAAAGCTGCTTGGTATTTAAATTGACCATTGTTTGATATTCATGGATACAGCTTGTAAAATTACAGCCTTTTGATGGTCAGTGATCTCAACCGTATGCAATATATCGAAATTGAGCTCACTAAAGCTACGTGGAAAACCCTTGTATGGATCTTTTTATTATTACACAAATGTGCAATTACTTTTTCAATATATACTTCAACTGTCTCGGAATTAAATTTAAACTCACTGACAAAAACAGCTTCTGGGATTGCTAGAGGGTATTTCAAAGCAAATAGAAGCCAGGGACTAAATGAAGAAGCACGAAGACACCAAATATTTGGAGTTAGTAAACACACTTCAGATTAACACTCTATTCTGTGTTTATTCTCCAGAATATCTTACGAGCTTTCAAGTAAATTGTATGCAATGTTTAGTTGCTAGACACAGATGATAACCAATAAAAAATAGATATTTTGGTATGAGATAGACTAGTTTACAATTTCCATTTATGACATAGTGTATGTAAAGCCTACATAATATGTAAACTTATTTATTTAGCTTCTGAGCTACGAAAATGTAAATTTTTGCACTTTCCATTTTTTTTCTATTTCCATTTTGTATCAAACAATTAAACGTAGCTTATTTTAAATATTATTCTGATCTGTAAGTGTATACAATGAAGGTCAAATAAGAGATAATGAGATTTAAATGACATGCCCACACGCACCTGTCTATACTGATACATATGAGGACGAAGCTGGAGAGATAAAGTCCGAATATCCTGAAGAAAGCTGTAATTCTGCACGCCACGTCTCCGGCCCACCAAGCTACAGTCGCGGCCCAGACAATCTCTAGAGGCATCATGAGGAATGTTACCTGAGACAGAGAGATTTTTGGTAAATATTCAGACACTATGATATCCTGAAGAAAGCTGTAATTCTGCACGCTACGTCTCCGGCCCACCAAGCCACAGTCGCGGCCCAGACAATCTCTAGAGGCATCATGAGGAATGTTACCTGAGACAGAGAGACTTGGGGTAAATATTTAGACACTATGATATCCTGAAGAAAGCTGTAATTCTGCACGCTACGTCTCCGGCCCACCAAGCCACAGTCGCGGCCCAGACAAACTCTAGAGGCATCATGAGGAATGTTACCTGAGACAGAGAGACTTGGGGTAAATATTTAGACACTATGATATCCTGAAGAAAGCTGTAATTCTGCACGATACGTCTCCGGCCCACCAAGCCACAGTCGCGGCCCAGACAAGCTCTAGAGGCATCATGAGGAATGTTACCTGAGACAGAGGGACTTGGGGTAAATATTCAGGTACTATCTGAGGGAATAGCAGGATAAATGAGATCTGGATATCCTGAAGAATGCTGTGATGCTGCAAAAGGTGATCACTATCCATACCACTATCCCCAGGAGTGTCTCTAAAAATATTGCCTGAGACAAGGAAAGGAGGGCTGAGATCGGAAATAAAAAAAATGGATTATGAATCTGATTATGATTAAATTAATTATGATAGACTCTTGAAGAATACTGCTGTCAGTGTCTGCAAGCTATTTCAGACAGAGATTAATTGTTATACAATCATACTTATATACTGAAATCGAAATCCAGCAAAGCTGCAGTTATAAACAAGCTATACACAACGTTTTCCATTCGTCTAAGTTATTTTACATCTCAAGATGGTAGTTCTTCGTTTGGTAAACAAG
Source organism: Macrosteles quadrilineatus (assembly GCF_028750875.1). NCBI lineage: Eukaryota > Metazoa > Arthropoda > Insecta > Hemiptera > Cicadellidae > Macrosteles > Macrosteles quadrilineatus. Next base: position 27,573,003 of record NW_026542599.1, on the reverse strand, counting down.
TATATTTTCATATAACTTATGAAGAAGATAATATTGTTTCAGAACCTGGTCTATAATAACTGAAAAATATACTGTATTTAAATCTATGGTTGAAAGTTAAGATTTTGCTAGCTTAAGTTCCCAAGGGTTTATGTTCCACAATTTTAAATTTTAATATAGATTTTAAGATAGACAGAATCCTTATTTGCATGACAGAGTTTTAAAAAATCAAATTGACGGAAACCCAACATCAGAGACTCACCAACAGGTCAGCTATGGCCAGATGCATCAGCATCGTGTTGATCCTAGAGCTGGAGTTCCGCCTGCGACGCAGTATGATGGACAGGACCGTGATGTTTCCGATGGCCGAGAACACGAACAGGATGGAGTAGAAGACGATGGACACGACATGGCCGGCGTTAAACCGCATGTCGATGGGGATCTCATAGCCGGAGATGTTGCGCCAGTCGGGGAAGAAGCCGAAGGTGGGGACGTTGTCGGTGGTGGCCCCCATCTCCACCTCTACCGTCTCATATCGTGGCGATTCCACCTGAAACAATCAGCTGGTTATTGCTTGGTTCAAAATCTGGCTAATTAAATTACCACTAGGGGATTAAGCAGCAATTGTGTCCTTCATGTCCGTTGTAATGTGACCTTAACCATGATGTGCACTATTCCTAAATAATCTACTTCGTAGTCGCGGTCTTTCCCTAACACTTTACATTGTAACACTGCATTACCATTCTAACCTAAAAACAGAACACTGAAATCGATAAACAAACAAATATGCAATGTTTACATCAGATGGTATTATAAAACAGCTTATCTGCAGCAATACTTAAATTAGAAAATGACTGGGCCATTGACACCCTGTGGGGCAGAGCAGGGGTAATTTTTGAAACTTCTGATATTTTTCCCACCGTCCTTGGACCATAAGCTTTCAAATGAATCCTCAACAGCCATGATATTTTTTTCCTAGCTCGAGATATTTTACGGGGACCGATTCGCTTATGGAATTAAATATATAGGCATGGTTAGAAGCATTATTTTGTTTATTTTCGATTGTGTAGTAACTGAACACCAATCTCATAAACATCAATCATTATCTATAGCCTGCAGTTGGCTGTTAGACTATTGGACCTAGCACTGTTATCAATCAATCTGTAATACAAACCCAATTACACTGGGTGTAATAGACCTCATTTCCAAGAAATTACAATTTCGATGTGTGTAACAATACATTTTTAGGCAAATTTGCGTGCCTTAAACATGTATCTGTATAGTTAATTAATTAATCCATTATTTGAATAACCTTTAAATACATATTGACAGTGACACAAATGAAAGATTGTTAGATACACTGTTGAATGCAGTCGTATATTAATCTGTTTGGTCATCTTTCTTGGCTCAGCCACACTAATTATCTGTTAAGCAAACTGATCCCACTCTGTAAATTGTTGGTCTCATTACTAAACAAAAAAATATCGATAATCTTTGGTGAATAACACAAACAAACCGTCCAGGCAACTGTTCGATACATGAACAATACTAAACTCTCTAATAAACTTGGTGGAGCTAGGATCAATAAACTGAGTGTGTTTTGGTGAAGCAACAGCAAGGATCAATTAGGTTTTTGAGTCTATTTAGCAAACAAACTGCTGAGTCTACCAAAGAAAAGGACACTTTCTTTCAATCAACTTATGCATCCAGAAACAACAAAGTATTAGTTAGTGAAATTTTCTAATTCAGTACCTACAAAAAAAAACTTTGAAGTTGTTATTTTTACTTAAACTGAATTAATGTTTTGTTTTCTTAAGTAATTGGGACCTTAAAGGCTGAGGTTTTGCAGTATTGTATTAAAAATTACTCATCCCAGGTACTCATTATTGAACTCTAACATTTTTCACTCAAATACAAAGAAAACTGGTTTATATTTTTGTACTTTTATGGTCATGTTTAATTCATAACGCATTTAAATTAGGTTTAGCTTTGGTAAATCAGTATAATGTCTTTTTTGGCAGATAATAAAGTATATGATTCAATACAATTAATTATAAGCACCGATATTGTACTAAATATGTCCAATAATTAAGGTATACGCTTATGCATGAATAAAAGTAAAATCATCGTATAGTGTCTAGTGAGATGAGCTTTCAACCCTTGGGTTTTTAAAACATTATATAACAGGTGTTTTAGTTGTACCTAAGCTATTTTTTTGTTAGTTATATTTTTGAACATAATCACACACAACAATATTCTGCGTTTTACCAATTAAAGTAAGTAAATCTTAGATTGTATATTCATCTGATTCATCCCATCATTATTTTCAATACGTTGTGTTTCTTAAACTATTTAGATAGATTATTGATGATTTATAGTAGGTGATAAAGTAGTGATTCATTAGAAATACAAGATGAATCACTATTTATAAAAAGATCAAAATCATATTTTAACGAAGCAATTATTAAGCTGTTTACTCTGAGGACACTGGTTGTTTTTAAGATAACGCTTCTCATCCAACTGGTTATTAACTTTAATGTTCTCGTTTTCCTCATCTGAGACCCTTGGCTCTTTTAATGAAAGGTAATTCAAAATTAAATTTTTATGAGCTTCTATTTCTCTTTCCCTTTAACGAATACCTAAAGAATGTTTTCATTGACGAATTTCTTGAATATTTTAAGGAAATATTTCAATAACACTTTGTTTGTCAGCGTAAAGCAAAGAAATATTGCTCATAAATTGAATGTTTAAGTTATCGGAGTCGATCCAAGCAAACGTTTCCATTATTACGTGGAAATAGCAATTTTTTAAAATCTTTGATTGCTTATAAAAAATCATTTAAACTCTTTTAATCAGCTGTATTAAATTTTAAACATGTTGATATTTCTTCCATAACACCTATTCAATGTGTACAAAATATAAATTAATTAAAACAGAAACTGCGAGTAAGTACGTATCTTGCAAATCCATGAGATCAAAAATTACAAATCCGAAATTGAAAACAAGCTGGAAGTCATTTTGAGAGGATATCTTTAAAAATGAAAATATTTTTAGTTCAGGCCTAAACTTGGTTCTTTAAAATCTTTTTTGTCTTTTATTTTTATTTGCAACTGTTTACAAATGTTGCAATACAACGAAAAAGTATAGTTCAGCACACGAGAAAAAAAAGTGTCTTTTCAATCCTCGCGTATTTTTTAGTTATAACTGTTGCGTTATTTTTATGGAATTTTAGATTAGCCATCACTCATAAGGTATTTTATTCTTTTAATCTTTTTGGTAATCAGTATTCATACATAAATTACATAAATAATGAAATTGCAGAAGTGTTCAAACTATTTTAGCCAAACAAACCTAAATTCCTGTAATAAATATTACCTTTCCAGTATTGTTTGTTTATTGAGACTAATCCCTTCACATGTTAAAGGAGATCGCTTAATTCCAATACGCTCTTAAGCGTAAAGCTTTTAGTTACCTATTTAATGTAATAATCCAGCTTATTCGATGCTTAAGATCTTCTATCTATTGCCATTAGCGTTCACAAAGATATCCCAATATAATATGCAACGTGTAATACATTTACTTAACACACTACTCCATTTACACGAACAAAGAAAATATATTTTCCTACCACTGCATAAAAATCACTTTTCCACACCTTTAAACAGTACGCAAAGTAGTTAATTTCCCATATATTAATTCCAGCTTGCTAAATCACCTGATTTCACTGATGGCGTTTTTATAAAACACTCACTCCCAATATGCAAATAGCATAATAATATGCTTAATAATACGATGTGCTTAATTACATTTTATATACAACTATAAATTTCATATGTGAACATTAGGCTACTTATGTTGGTATAACAAGTTTGGGTGTATTACGAGCACAAACATTGCCGCTCCAAAATGTATGACCTCAGTTAAAGCTTCATGCAACCGACTCCAGTTCTCGAGCAGAAATTACGTACTTTGCGCTCTCAATACATAAATAGCTATAATAATCACTTGTACCTTGCTAAGCACTATTTAGGACTAAGGAGTGCAAAAAATCTTCAAATATTTTAGATAATAGTTCGGCCTGAATACCAAACGTAAGTTCAGCGTACAGTTTAATATAATGTAGGTTTATAATTATATGAGATACAATTCAGAATTTTTATAGAAATAAGTAAGGTATATATCTTATATCTTACACTTGATTTTTGACTTGAGGTATTAAACTGAATTAAAAATGGTGTTCGGTGTGAGAGAGTTGTATTTTTTTAATGTTAGTGGTCTGCAAACCAAACAAAAATCTTTTAAAACCAATAGCATTTATTAAATTAGTAAATCAAATAAATGAATGGTTTGATTCTTTTTACAAGTAAATCACTATGAAAATAGTTATCAAATTGTATAAAAAACTTCATTGCTCATTTTTTTAACCAAACCAAGGTAAGACAATTACGTCGAAGTACCAAGTAGGTGGTTCGAATGAAAATACCAATATTTCACTAGACAACTAATAGGATCCTCACAAACTACAACACTTCGAAAATGAATAACGCTAACAGTCAAAGACGCTAAAAAAAACTTAAAACGACTGAATGTTAATTCATGTAATCTTTTGTACATACTGGTACGGTTTCAATTAAATTGTCAGGTATAATCTCAAACAATTAAAAGCTTTGAAAATCTGTTCTTAAATGTATTAAAATGATATTTGTAAGCTTAAACATACTCAAGATGAAATAACATAAACCTTTTCAGTTGGCATAGGTAGTTTAATTTAGAGAAATTGTTACTCATTCATTTAACTTAAAGTAAGGACTTAACTTCATTTCAAACGAACCAGGACAAAACGCCTGACTTATTCAATTCAAAGACCGAGTAAGAGTTCTCTTACAATTGGATGGACTCTTTGGTCTTGTTTAATCGTCGTTCCAAAAACCGACCATCATACTTTTTACTTGAAATAATTATTAAATTAGTTACAAGACATTTTACACAGTCAGACTATATTTTCTGAGACTAAAAGACTTGTAAAGAGAGCATTACTGCATTGTTAAGTGCGTTACCATTATAGTGGTTAGCCTCTCGGACTTCTATTTGAGAGTTACGAGCTAGATTCCGGGCATATTACCTACTAAGGTACAAGAAAGTTTTTCCCTTTAAAAAATCTGTGATTCTTTTGTACAAAATGCAACTGGCACAAACACAAAAAAAACATGAAAAAATACTTAATTTAAACAAAAAAATTAAAACTAAGGGAACCCCTTGAAAAGTCGTAGGAGGGTTTAGATTGCCAGGGTGACAGGGGATAAGTCCTGCAATAAGTTGAAAAGACTTAAGTTGAGTCTGGTATTATCTGATTACTGCAAAGCTGCAGCTTATGGAAGGATTATACTCATTACTTTACAGTATTTTTATTGGTAAGAAATTGGTAGTTGTATTTTTATTCATGTTTAAAAATGTACTCAAGATAGTTCTATTGGTGAGATAAATTATCGTCTGTATAAATTATTTCAGTCAACATTGGTTAAAGCTCGATCATTGGGAGGACCTTTTGAAAATAAATACCCTGTCACAGGAAACCTGCAGACTGAGCAAATTTCCATATCTGTTTGGATTTAACGACAATATTTCCTTAATTGGCAGATGACTCTATTAAAATAAGATTAAATTTTACGAGTTAAGAGTTGCCATTTTAGGGAAGAAAACAGTGGGTTTGGGAAGTTTGTATGTATATATATTTGAACGTTATGGACTCCGAAACCACTCGACAGATTGTAATGAAACTTTGAGGCATTATTAAGCATTATTCAAGGATGGTTTATGTGAAGTTTGGTGCAGACCCGTCAAAAGGGCTCCGCCCCAGTGGCTCTGGAGTTTCCCATGTTAACCTTATGAGTACTTATATTTAAATGGAATTAAAGAATCTTAACAGCTATTTCAACTAAACAATTTGATTCTGTGATGATCAATAACATAAAAAAATACAAAATGTACCAACAGCTAGGGTGCAGCACTATTAATTGTCTAAATTTAAACTCGAGAACAAGTGCACGAAATTAAATTATTAACTTTTTGCTGTGTTCCTCAGTGCCAGGGGAAGGTTTTTGTGTAATGAAATTTATAATCCATCCTACCATTATGGAGTAATTTGATTAAAAAAATGGCCTTAAAATTAGCATTGGAGGAAAATTTTTTCATTAACTGTGGGATACGATAACATGTGTTAATTTCCAAACAAAAGTTGAGTGAACGAAATTCAACCAGGACGTGATTGAGCGATGCACACGAGCTCGTCTTGAAAATGAACGAGCATTTGACATAAAACCACATATGGACAGTACGAAAATTATTCTTTTATGTATATATATATGTATATAATTTATCAACAAGCAAACTACATCGGTTTTCTTTTCCCTCCGTTTAATTTATTCCAGACTGTTTGAGGAACGGTGAAAATATTTCAATACTTAATACCTACACAAAGAAAAGTAAAATTAAAAGTTAACTCATCTCGAAGTTGTATAGGATAACATAAATAGTCAATTTAGTTAAGACGACGTTTTGAATAAACCTCAGTTTATTCGTTTCATGAATGAATTATCTGTCACAACGAATTACGCCTTGTTAAACACTGAGTTGACTTTAAGTAGTTTTAAGAGGTACTTCTCTACTTTTAATACTACTAATCAAATAAACTTTTTCTGAATATTGTATAGTTGCATACACTTGTAAACAAACCCACACGGTAGATATATATTTCATTTTAGACATGAAACCCACGATTAATAGAAGAGCTACGAGATGAGAAATACATTTTTAGATCATTAATGCTGTCATGACATTGTATTTTCTAGAAATCCGCCGTTTCAAAATACACATATCACTGAGGATTTTTGATTCCAGACTTATTGGGAAACATCATAGAAAACTGAACACTTGACAATATAGTCGATCTCGTTAGCTGTTACGTCAAATGTTGCTGGAAGAAATAAAGCTCCAGTTTTCCCTTGTTTAGAGTTTTTTTTATTTAATGTTAATGTATTTTTTACCCTAACTATAAGGCTTTTTAGGCAGCTTAAATGTCTTAACATCGTCGGATAACATAATAAAACTACTGTTAATCAATTTGTTGTAAAGAGAACTACGTAAAAGTAAATGAGTCTATACGAAATTATAAAATACCATTTTTCTGAAATGGTGTTCACACACTTTCGAACACCCACATGTGTAGATAAATTTCATATTAGACATTGATGCCATATTTTTTTTTCTAGTAGAGTTACAGGAAGATAAATACATTTTAAGACCATAAACTCCTTATATGTTCTGCCACGTGTAAAACACGTGTATTCATAAATACAACGTACGCATATAACTTTTCGGACGTACTGTAATAAAATAGAAACCGTAAATATTAGTAAAAACCCACTGCCTGAACAGTTTTTTAAAATTTTTTAGTGGTGTTAATTTATTTTAAAATCTTAGTTATCATTCACATATTTGCTATACTTAGAAAATCCTGAAATGTAATCTCCATTCCAAATAATTCTACGTTATTCAGTTAGTAAAACGTAAGATAATAGTTAGATGGCAATCAAGGCTGTACAAAGGAGCTCACATAAAATTTAGTAAACAATTATAACTAAGTCTCCTAAACTTTTGCTAGCTTCAGAAACATTATTAGACTCAACTAGTACAACGTAATAATGAAAACGTTTACAAATGCAATTAAAATTGCCATTCAGAATTTTAGTGGAAAATCTTTAAGGTTAAATTCAATCACGTTGATTTGTTAAAAATATGAGATTATAAGTTGAAAAATGTTGTTGTCGATACCTTTTCAACATTAATTAAGTTTCCTGAAACTTGTTTAGAGGTTGGAAGACTTTTGATACAAAGTCTTCGAGCGCTCTTAGATCTTTGACGATGCTCTGTTGCTCTAAAAGTTTTGTTCTTGTTACTGCTTTATTTAGACCTATACGCTTGTAAGTATACAGTCAAGAATTTTGAGGATTAATACATCTGAAATTGAGTAACAAGTTTGATATTGGAGAGTTCAAAGGGAATCACGTACCGCTTCACTGAAAGATAAATTTATACTAAGTGTGTTTGCTCCACCTATACGTTATATTCATTACACTTTAATAGACAAATTATGTTTCAATCTAATAAATATAGCCTTTATAGCAAGTCTTTGTTTTTGAATAGGTTTGATTTCAGTTTTGACTCAGACTTCTTTAGTGAACGTAAAATAATGAAAACGAATGGTTAGCCCTTTCTTATTGTAGAGGTAGGCAGTATAAATTGAAATTATTCGTCCTCATGGGGTTTATAGGGTTGGTCATGGGCGTAGATCGTATCGAAGGGATTTTGCGTAGAACAAAAGAAGCGATAAGTAAAGACAGAAAAAAATAGTAGTAGAAAAAGGCGCGACCTTCCCATGTTTTGCGATCGTCGTGATGTCGACTAAACTTGGTGACTGTATCATGTATGGCGTACCTATAGTTTTACTCAAAATGACATTGAAAGTGCACAGTAACACGTATAAAATTAACACACAACTGCATTTTGCTCACATAAAATAAAATAAACGTTTAAAATATATAAATACCCCCGCCACAGCAAACCATCAAATTAAGCGAATTTCCATTTGCCCGATCATATTGTTACTAAAATATCTCCTTATATATGCCAGTTTTATTCCCTATGGAAATAACATTAGTTTAGTGAGTAGATAGGTTTGCTGCTAAGATGTATGCAATAGAATGGTGTTTTTGGGAAATGTTAATAGTTCATTATAAAATAATTAAATTTTAAAAATTGTATCACATGGTTTCCAAACAAGCAAAATACAACAGTTCTTATTTCCTATAAGACTACATGGAAATTTACAGTTTTTAGTATTTTCCCCTTATAGTCCAGTAAATATTGAAAAAAATAGGGGGGTTTACTTACAAACGGTCCGGTAAGTCTAAATGTTTTATATGTTGTCTAGGATGGTAAGTTGTTGTTTTATGGAGGAGAGTTTTCGTTTGAATATACCTTCAAAATGTAAACAGATATTTAAAAACGGATTTCGGCATTGAAATCAGCGTGAAAATCTAGTTTATAATGATATGTCACAACATTATCATTTCATTAATTTTTTTTATTTATATCCAGTATGGCGGATCTAAGATGGCGGCCAAAAATGAGTTCCCTATCGAATTGAAGTACTACCCACCCAATAAACATCGGTGGTCGTCCCAAGTCAATATCTAAAAAAATTTGAATAAAATATGCATGTGGTATATTTTTTTCAAATTTTTCCAATGTTGGGAAAAGCCGCCATTTGTAATCGAGATTTTAAGAGGTTTCCTGTAGACCGATTTTTGGCAACTTTTAGTATATCACTCTGCAGACCCAAGACTACAAAATAAAATCATAAAACGTTTTCTTGCAATTTTTTTACAAGATGTTTTTTGAGATTTTGCAAAATAACAAAAAATTTTGACGTTTTATTGTAAAAAGATTTAAATATTTTCGTATCCAGAAGTCTTAGAACCAAATTTTTATAATTATATTATAGGAAATTTTATTGCTTACAACATTGACATTACATATCTTTCGCTAAAACGCACCAAAACGGAGATATAGGCGAAAATCTCTAGAAAGTACAGATTGTTTTGATTTTTCAATATGGCGGCGGGCGCGGAAGGGGGAGAGTTGTGCATTTTTAATTTTAAACACCTACTTACCGTCCTAGACAACATATAAAAAACTTAGACTTACCGGACCGTTTGTAAGTTATTATACCTCTATTCACTGGACTATTAACCTTAACAACCATTAGCACAACAACAATAGCTTATGCAAGGATTTCAGGGGGATTTCAGGGGATTTTAGGGGGGGGGGGGCATCAATTTTCACCCCATAAAACCCAGTCATACTGTTTCGCAAATCCTTAACGTTTTGTACCAAATGTCATTAAAATCGGATAATTTTCCCTCGAGTTATCGGACAGTTATAACTGATGGTAATTTTGTCCTCTATGGACCTCAAAACTAAAAGTAAATCAGATCTTACCACAATACCAACAGTAATAGCGTTTTCCCTATTTGGTAAAGTTGCTTAAGCTAAGTGAAATAATTACTTCAATAGAACTCAATGAATTGCTAACAGTGAATATTGATTAATCTAAGTAGGGACGGTTTTCCAGGAATTCCACGAATTGCACAAATACCACCTGTGTAAATCGTAATTACTAAGCTGCCGTTTGAATGTGATTAGCTAACTCATGTAATTTTAATATTTTCCACTATGAATGTCGGATTTGCAGCATTAAATCGCTTATTACTCTCCATCCTGAACCTCGATGCTTCAAACCTTAATCTCAATAACGCTAACTAAAAAACTACTATTTATGCACATTATTTATAGCGTCTATAAAACTCTAAAGTAATATTATACATATTTATTAATATACATATTTTATAATATACAAATACTTCCATAGAGTAATCAACTTAAGCGAGAGTATGCATTCTAAATAGTCTAATTGTATGTGTTGTGCCGTGATGTAATTTCATTATTTTATTCGAAATGATTCATATTATTATCGTCATAGTTTTGCTCTTTAATTTAGATATAAATATTTTGCAAAAACGGGTTTACAGTGTATTCGCACCAAATTAAATTATGTATTAATGCAATTGAATGATAAAGCGTACATCTAGTATTTTATGATTGGTATTTCTCATCTTACTGGTTACAAATTATCTTTTACTGCGTCTTAAGATCAACTACAAAATCCAAGTAGCATAAAAACGTTCAATTTCATCTACCATAGTTAAACAAACAAGTCGTACATTTCATGAAAAGAAACATTAAATGAACAGGGTGACAATTAAGTCTTAGGACACTTTATAACTTTAAAACGAAGAGAGATGACACAGCCAAATTTGCTTAAAATTACAGGTATTCGTGAGCAACTTTGTTGCGTATATGGCGATCGAATGCCACATATGGGAACGGCACATGGGAAGTAAGTTGAAAATCTTAAATGTAATCATAAGTAATATGCACCTCGAATTAAAGGTCTTCTTAAACCAAAAATGCCACGAACCGGACTTAAAAAGGTCAATTCAGTCAGATTTAAAAAAATGTTTTAATACGACATTGTACTTATGAGTAAAAAAATTTACAAGATGAAGGTAATACTTACTGGTCCTAAGACTTAATTTTGACACTTTTTACAGTGTGTACTAAAAAATTAGTGTTTAGTAAATCATAATAAAACAAATCAGAACCAAGTTTCAACCTTTCTATGTCAGAGAAAAAGAAACTTAAATAGAAAACAGTCCAAGAATAACGGGAAGGTTCTGGTTACCTAAACATTACTTTCACTCCAGCAAAAAAAGCCTTGTTTTCATTAGCGAGAAGCTCTTCTACTGGAATCTTTGTCTCAAAGACTTTTCCTCTTAGCTTTGTAAAAAAATCATCTTCTCAATGAAATACGATTTTCTGGAAACTATTGATATTAGTCGTGTAAATAACCAAATTATAGGTTTTATGTTAATCGTCCGTCTGAATAGTTAACATCACGTTTCATGTGTAAATAATACAGTTAGTAGTGGTAGAGGCTTTTAGAAATCATCAACGCGCTGCGTCCTCGGTCAACTGTTCAAAATATCTGCCAAAAATGAAATATAATAAGCAAAAAATGTTACATTTCACTCAATAAAAATCATTTATATTAGAGACTAGCAGTTACCCGGTGCTGACAACTATTATTTTAAATGGTACTTTTTTATGATAAATAATAAAAATGTAGGCTATATCGAAAACAAAAATAGAATATTTATTTTACTGAATTGCCAGTGGATGAACAATGTTGTTTTGTTTTTTTCACTAGGTGTATAAATATATAAGTTGTTAGGCGTACCTACCACTTGAATTTAAAGGGTAATTAATTCGGATGAAATCATCGGTATTCTTGGAATTAAGAATTTCTCTCCTCCCCCATTTAAGTCGTTCCATAAATGTTTTGTAAACCAGTTTGTGTTTTGGTAAACATTAGTAATTTACATCAGCACAATCGGTTGTTCAGATCAAATACTACGATTTTGATGAAAAACTGGTGTAAATTTAACATGTGGATAGAATGTCTTATCAAAGATAATACTAGTCTCTTAAAATAGAAAATATTGTAAAGTAAATGGTCATTCTATATTTACTGAGTGAACGTATACAGTTGTTACAAAAAAAAAAAAACAAAAAGAAAATGCTGAAATAATAACATTTACTGGTAACTACAATCAAACTATCCTGTTTTATCTAGCTGTATATCACTTTTCAATGTATCATCATTAAATTTATATCAGCTGGGATAAAAACCAACACTTTACTTAACTTTTAATTGGGTATTTGAACAATTACCTCCGGTAGTACCATTACAGTCAAAGGTAGTACGCTACAAATCAAGAAATATAGTTAAAATAACATAGTTAAAATTTGTTGATAGGAAAAATACTTATTTAAGTAAGAGCAATTATTTTGTAACGAATTTACTGTTGTAAAATAAATAAATTGAAAAAAAAAACATGAGTTAGGTATTATGCTGACAAAGGAGACCTCCTGGAGAATAAACATAGTCTTAAGCTTACAACCGCCTGCTTGAATTGTAACATATTAATGCTACTATAAAACAGCATGGTCAATAACCTATTTTGAATCAAGCTTTTTTAATGATTTAATTCCATTTTTAAATTAATAAAGCAAAGCAATTTAAATATTAAAATAATGGAATAAGTGCGTTTGTTAGTTAAATACATATTATTCATCACTATTTCGTTGTTATATGCATCAATATTTTACAATGACTATCAACTGCTAGATGAAAGATATATATATATTTATACTTTCTAATTATAAGTTTGAAATTACCAAACTAAATATGTGAGGAGGATGTTGAATAGATTTAAAAAAATATTAAAATGTATATGAATCTACAATTAAGTGAGAGAGTGCTAAATATAATAAATTACCAAGCAATTTTCTGAGTACATACAAAATGCTACTAATGGTGCATTATAAATACGTAAATTTTTCCTAGTATTTATTATTACCTAATTATTGGTTATCAAAGATGGAAAAGTGATTATGACAAAAAGTAATTAATTTGTTGTAATATATGTTGACTAGAGAGCCATTGAGACAAGTTTAACTGAAGTTGTTCAGTTTAAAAATAAATAAGCAGTTTAGATTAATCGACCATTCATTAGGAATTTTATTACTTGTGGCATTTCCGGCTCCCACTCATGTTCCGGTCAGAATTTGAACGAAATTGGACTGCTATCCCTTCAAAAATCATCAGATGTATCGGAGAGCTAAACATTGGTTTTGATTCAAACATTCACCAAAAAGATGTAAATTGAAACATAAATCAGGGAAAATGTAAAATAACAAGTACTAGAGATTGAGAAACAATAGTCTTACTATAAAGCACACTAAATATAACGTTTTGGTAGAGATCACAATTGCAGCCTCACTTTGTAAAATTTCTCTCAAATTAAGCTGCACACGTTTCCGTTGAATGTTGCTTGGAGGGTCCATGTTTTATTAATGTTCAATGATGTTGAATTCCACATTTCTACAGCATAGTTATAGAAGGTGTACATTTAAGGGAATTTCTCATAAAATCTTTTACCATGTTACGGGACCAATTTAATTTTTCATTTTATATCCACAGTCATGAACAGCGTTTGTTTAAATGTATACAAATATGTGTATGTTTGTGTGTGTTTTATTTGAACAAGATGACTCGAGGAGTTTTGGTCAGACTGTTATGGAATTTGGCAGTGAACGTGTAGGGCTGGACAAAATTGAATGCGTTTGCGAACCAGGAAGATTGTGGGCAAGACATCATATATATGTATATATGCCTGTTTTCAATCAGTATGCTCATGTCAAAAATAGTACAGTATACGTAGGCTATGTGCAGACACAAAACAAACAACTTGATGAAGAAGTTTTTTTTTTTTAAGATAAAAATTTTTTTAAATTCAAGTCAACTACAAAACCACTCGGTTGACAATAACGAAAATCTTACTCGAAATATGAAATACAAAAAGGAAAGATTGGAAGAAGCTTTCCCTTCTTTGAATGGAATCTTGGCATGGCTACTAAACGAGATCATAGACTATATTCAGATTTTTCAGCTATCTAGAAACTACTTCATCGTTCATTGTTTTAATTTCTCAGTTACTTTTTCGTAAGGAATCTTAAGTTTAAGGGATAATTTTAACAGTATACGACTCATAGAAGTAGTATCTATTTGATAGACCTGATGAAAGTAGATTCCGAATCCCCAGGTCATAGTGTTGTAACGAAAAGACTTCTGTGGTATAAAACTAATAAGTTACACATAGGTATTCCATTAAAAAATTACATCTAAATGATCAAAATTACGGGGTTGTTAACAGCAAATATGTATAACATTATAGATAGTTATAAATTCTAAAAATTCCATAACTTCATAATAATGACATAAAAGAAAATGCCTAGTATACGAAGGTTCTTTTTAGATAGTAAATAATCCTATCTTTGTTCTAAGACGTTTCAATCTAAAACGACGTTTGCTCCCTTTGATCTTATGCTGGTTTTATCTCCTTTTACCATAAAACTATCGAGTATCTTATTAATTTAAAGTAAGTAAACACACAGTTTATTAAAGAACAACATAAATCTAAACAAGATTTGGCAAAACAACACAATTTCAATTAACAGGATGAAAATTTAAGAGGATACAAATCCTTCATTAAATTGCTGACAAAAATCAGTATCAATTGGTAAGACATTTTTTAAATTTGGCTTAAATTGGCAGTTTCATCAATACAAAATAAAACGTTATAAGGTCTTTTTCTAAGACTTTTAAATAATTTCGAAATAACAAGGATGTTACAATTCTTGTGTTATGTGGAAACGGAGAAGTTCTGGGAAACATAGTAAATTGCGACAACACAAAAATGCGTTACTTCAAATACAACGCTTTTTCTAACCTTTAAAAAAAAATAGTAGGTAATGAGATGACACTGTTTTACGGCTTCTTAAGAAACATACCAATTACCAAAAACTTCACGACTTCTACGCAATGTACAGACAAAACTATAATTTTGTTTATTGCAACAAATAAAGTGCACTGTTCATCTGAGGATAGTTTAACTGAATTGAGAGGATTTTAGTATTTGTAAATCATTTAAATAATTAAAAGGTAACACAACATATATATTCTGTCAAGTACTACTTTATGATTATATGTTACTAGACTAAAACAAAAATAGATTCTCTATTGAACCTATAAATAATCTATGTTCTATTGAATCCATTAGTTATCGTATTTATACAAGAATGAATTTGTGTTCAACGTGTAGTCCAGTTAGCAAATTAAATCTTAATAATCATAATTAAAAGTAAAGAGAAGGTGTTTGAGTAAAGTATCTCTTTAAGTATATAAAGTAAATTCGGCGTTTGAAAATGTGTAATTCAAAGTGGCAGATGTAATTTAATGGAACGGGTGAGCCGATGGTTAATCTAAACCCTAAATAATGGATCATAATTTTAAAATAATTGAATTAATTGTTTTGTGGTAAATATATTTTTGGAAATCTATGAGATGAAAAACAAACTTTTCTTAAGCATGGCAAATTTCGAGGAAAAGATATTCTCAGCTAGTTATTCAGCTGTGGGAGTCCGTAACGGATTATTCCTGGTAATATATGTAGGTTTTATCTCCTTTTAGCATACAAATACCTTTAATTTCCTCCTAACAACTTGGATTTAACAGAGGTTATTGAACTTTTCCAATAAAACAAACAAGGTTCATGTTATTCTTTCTTGAACTTGCCAAGCTTTCCGTAGAATAATTTAGTTCAAATAAAATATAATACGATTCAACAAGATTTATTGCAGCCATTAAACATAACATTTCGTATTAGACATTGATACAATAGTACCTAAAAATAGTATCTTACATCAGTTATAAATTTCATATATAAAGTTATATCAAGTATTTATTGTAACATCCATATAAAAATAATTATATAAACGCAATATTATACCATGGTATTGAGCAAAGATATAAATGTCAACATCAATCATTTAAATGTTAATCTTTGTCATAGCATATTTCAAAATTTTCTGTCTATGTATGTTAATACTTTCTTGAACAAAAGTTGAAATTATCATTTATATCAGCTGCTGATTTTTCACCAATCCGGAAAAAATTAAAACAAGTATATTGGAAAAATTAAGCCAATTAAGTGCAAAAATTAAATCCTAAAATACAACATAATTTTTTATGCTGTAATGTTTTAAAATATCAAATTACAAATGTTAATAAAACTGATAAAAGAATACTATGAGCGTGGAAAACATGAGCCTAGATTGTTTACATTATCTCATAACATTTAATTTATAATGATACATAGCCTCATTAAATTTTGTAGGACATAAATAAAATTACAGACGAATTTTGTTAAAATTTGAAATATATAAAATAATTATAATGCTTTAAACTTTAAGCATTAAATCGACCATTGAGTACCGATTTAATGCATCTGTCTATAACAGTTTAAAACTTTTAAATCGGTCTTACAGATTTATCTACGCTTACAGTTAATAATAAATCAAATATTTCCATTACATTATTCGTTTCACCAGGTATTGTTCAATAAGTCTGACTCCACAATGCAGTTACGATACAAGTATATTATGTCGATACGGTGGAGTTCTGGGAAATATAAATCGAAATATATGTGCGCCAATAAACCACAAATGTGTTTCTTATCATCTTTTTATAGCCTAGTAACTGTAAAAATGCAGCTGTTGTGAAATGTAACATGTGTATCTTAACTTCTTACTTCAATGATATAATAAAATATCAAATAATTTCTGGTAAATATTTTAGCAAAAACTTCAACTATTGCAACTAAACAGACAGATAGTCAATTAATTATCTAAGTTCTTCAAAGAGTATATTTCTTTTACTATTTTACACAACTTTTATTATTTTGTTTCAGGAAACCGACATTAGGATACGATATTTACTACAATATCATACATAATACATTGTATTAAGGTATTATTAAGAATATTATTCTGAAAACATTATTGGTTGTACACCAGGATCCATAGCTTAGGGGGGCGTCTAGACCATAGGTTCTAGCTTAGTTAACGGGATTTGAACCCTAGGCAGAAGTAATACATTTAGACTCCACACCCCAAAAAAGAATCTCTCGTATAGGCTAATTCTAAGTGTTTAGTGAATTGTATGGAACGAAAAAATGTATATTTGTTACAAGAAAAAGTACAAAATATCCACAAATAAAAATTACTTAATAATATGTTTATTGGCAGCGGTATAACTTACTTATAGTACAAATATCGTACACTTAACAGTATTTAATTAAATTTAAATCACAGAGAAAACTCGGTATAGCACGAAAAATTGAAATTTAATTAGTTTCTTTTGTTAATGTGAATAAAAGTATGAACAAATTAAAAGTAAGACCAATGTTATATTATTTATGCTTACCTCATCCTATTGTATAAATAGAAGAGCGTAAGTAGCGTTTAAGCTGGATTATTGCATGAAACTGGTTATACGATGCTTTAGTCTTAGGAACGTATTTGACTTAAGATAAGTCCTTTTAACCTATGGTGGACTTTAAGCGAATCTTAGCTTACAGGATTTTCTTTTACATAAAAATCTACATAAAAAGCTTGTATTTATTACAAATTTACACAAATACACAACCAGATCTCCTTTAGAAAGGAAACTATAGATTTGTAAAGAATAAATACCCCCGCCGCAGCAAACCTGTCGACTAAGCAAATTTAAAATTGTCTGAATTGATTTTCAATTAAATATAGTTTAATAACATTAGGTTTAACGAGTACCTAGGTTTGCTGCTACAATGAAACTAATAAAGTGTGTTTTTTGGTAAAATATTTATAGCTTAGTACAAAATAAATAAATTTGCCAAGTTTTATCAAAATATATCCATAAACAAGCAAATTACAACATTTGACAATATTCTCCATAAGAATAACATGGGAATTTTAAATTTACAATTTTTTAAATTTTCTCCGTTACTAATAACCGAACAAAAATACTTTTATATACTAAATTATTTATTTTTTTAAGGTTTTCAAAAGGGTCTAAAGAGAAATTGGGAAATTTTGTGTTTTGAGGGTCAAAAGTGAGAAAAACCAATTTTTACACCATAAAACCCCCCGTAAATCCCCGTTCCCATAGTCCGATCGTGATGGTTCGCGAATCATTCAAGTTTATCCCGCTTTAAACCTTTAAACCAAATTTCATCAAAATCGGACAAATATTACTCAAGTTATCGCGTTCACGGACGTATATATATATATATATATATATATATATATATATATATATATATATATATATATAAATCTATATATATATATTTATACATATATAAAAATTTGAACGAATGGTGTTTTTCGCCTCTAGGAACATCAAAATGAAAAAGTAAATCGGTCCCGGGTCTAGGTCTTACCATGCCACCTACGGTAATAGCTACTTCCCTATAGGGAAATTCGCTAAAAATACCTGAAAGCACAAAAATACCTCAAACGACAATTGTAATAATCTCAGTTATACATTTTATTTCCTTAAATACCAAGTTTTTCTATCAAACAATGTGAGATGTATATTTCTGACAAGGGTTAAATTGAAAATCAATGTTAAAATGCGTCATAAAGTATTGTAATAAAAATATTTATTTATTTGATTATTTCTCACTAAAACTGGCTAGTTTAGATATTAAACAACACATAATTAATTTAACTGTACATTTTGATACAATAAAGTTGACAAAAATACACTTTTATGCAAAACTCTATTTAGAATAAGTAAAGTAAAGTAAAAGTTGTCGTTTCCCAAAAAAACCTTTCCTTTCAAATGGAACAATTGATTGGATTGCTGCTAAATCTAAGAGGTTCCAAATAACATTACTGTTGCAAAGGTCTTTTATACCCCTTTAGTGTAATTACGAAATATTTCATTCTAGACATCAAATAATGTTTACACTTATAAACAACTTATGTTTATGTATGTTAAGAAAATATATTTCTTAAGTATATGTTGGTTGTAAATGGGTCTTTTACATTTAGTTTGAGGTATTTTATGTCAAGTCACAGAAATGATAGACGGATGATTAGAGTTTAATATTACCTAAAGGTATAATTTATTTTTAGGTGGAACAAATATTATTTAAACATGCTACCCGGTACTAATTTCAATGTTATATTTAATTTATATCAACTGATAAAATTAAGTAAGAGGAAAGTCATTTATAGGCTACGTTTTAAAATAAGGTTATTTTCATAAAGCCTTAAAATAATGAACCAATCTGGAACGCTACAAACAAATAAGCTGTCTCTCAGTGTTTCGAAAGAATTCAACCACAAAGCTTATTATTTAGAAATGTGTAACCACTCAAAACCCAACTGTTGATGTTCGCTACAGAGTATAATGAAAATAAATAAAGTTCAACTTACATTATTGTAAAATAAGTGGTTTCACAATTATAATCAATATGTATTTATGTATACAGGGTGGTAAAAGTACAACTGATGGTTAAAATTTGCTGAAAAAAAAACATAGTCAATTTTATTTGTAGTATTCAGTACACTCTAAAATAAATAGAAGCTTTCAAATACTCGTTGCTTGTTTATTGACTGGTGGACTTTGTTGAATGGCTAATAAATGTAATAACATCATCAATCGCATTATTATGAAATATAAAATACCTGTACATATAAATTATCTTTCATACAACGTATATAAACCTAAATACTAAAAAAATACATTATTTTCTTACAACTTTAAACAAATTATTATAAATATAAATTGATTGATCAAGTTTATATTGTTTGGAAATATCACTTTTCTCGACTAAACTAGAACCATAAATCACGCAGTGAATTTATTGACATCAATCCAAGTTTAAAAGTTTCTATTTTTTAATATATCATCCCTGCTGCTCAGGTTAGGTACAAAGATTGAATGATTAGGGAAATTAACTTTACTCTTAAAGAATATTACGTCATCTTAAAACTAAAGTGTATTAAAAAATCAAAACAAGACTGCAGTTTACAGTGGTAAACAGAGCTTGTTGTTGGATAAGAATAAATATTTTATAAATAAGTAAAAGATTACTTGACACCAACGACACGATAATAATATCAGTTCAAATCTATCCTAAAACGCTTTCAGTTTTCATTCAAAAGGTTTCGTAAGAACGAATAGTTTAAAAGCGAACATTCACTTAAGTCATTATCGCATTTGAAATAATTCGATTGCATATCGCTCCTATGAAAAGAACACGTTGAAGCATAGTTAACTGTTTTACTAGAGTTGAGCGTAAGAAAAATGTTTACATTCGTATTAAACATTAGATTGACAGCTAAAATTTTATTTTAAAGTCAACTAGCTCATAAACTAAGTTTATTTAATATTCAAAACAAATTTAACCGCGTTTCAGATTTCCCGGTTAATGTTGACTATGAGTATTTACCAATACTAAGGCCTTAGCAGGTATATTCCGCAAGAACTTTGGACTGCCGCCATTTTGTAACGGATGAACCTTTTTTGACGTAATTTCCGGAAATGAACTCCACTTGACCAGACCTTTAAAATTATGTGCATATCAACCTATGCTTACATTAAAGATTATGTACCTACTCCTCCTGGGCCGTCCCCTGGTGAAGGTGAAAAAATTTTAATGCTTCCAAAAAGTAGTTTTCATAGATATAGGTTGATGTGAAAGGTTTGAATTTTCTAACGAATTTAGTTAAAAAGGTATCAAGCCATTTCCAGACTTTTTTGTCATCCTGTATAAAATAATGACATTTTAAACATCAAAATTATGACCACTGATTACAAGGTTTGCAACATACGTTGGTTTGGAAATGATAAAGCGTACACAAGGCGTTTACATTGACGTAATAAAACAACACTCAGCTGTAGCCTACATTGTTCACTTCTTTGTAATGATTCTAAATTAGTCGGGTCTATAAGGAGGTACAATACAGACAGCCTATTATGTTGATAAGGTGAAATTCTGGGAAACAAAGTTCAGGATTTATGTTCTTTGGCAATTTAGATTTACAAACGCTTTTCCTCGAGTAAGAAGTTTATAGAAACTCAATAAAGCAAGCTATTTTGAAACCTAGAATTCTAGATTCAATTGTCATTTTCTATAGGATAAAGTTGTAGTGATCTTAAAAATTTAACAATCGAAATATTAATTAGTTTATGTGTGATACGTTTTACCAAAACCTACCTAGTGAGCTTTGACATGTTTACAAAATGTTCAGATTACAAACAGTGTTGCTAATGTTCAGGTAATCGTATATATGAACAAATTTTGGTTTTTATTTTCCGAGTACGTTTGGCTCTTCTACCCGACCAATTTTCATCATTGAGGTCTCAAAATGAAACAATGGACGCTTAGATTTCACATCAAGCTTTGCAATAAATTTATCAACTGGAAATTGGTTTTTAACTGTTTATAAACATTCTAGGTATTTTAAATTTTGTAGGTCTGGAACTGTAATTTTTTTAACCGGCAATTATTGGCAATAATAATAATTTGTCCCATTCTTCATACCAAGGGTTTTAACCCCCACGTCCCCACCACCAAAGTGGGGCTAAGATTATTTGTAATATTTTATCTCCCTCGAACTCCGAAGATTTTAACTTTATATCTATGCTTATTAAGCTATAGAAAGTTTTTGAGATAATGACTTAGCGAATTTCATCCACTCTAGCACCGGCCCCAGCACATCGAGACTCTAACATGTCAAGAATTGTCTGGTTTGCACCACAAACTACCCCTCAATGAAAAACTTTGCGTCTGCAACGTTATAATTGGGGGTTTAATGTAGAAATTCCCGGACAACATCCTGTCCCCCCTGACACTTTCTCATCACGACTCCTATTGAAAGGGGGCCTGGGAGCGGATCCTTCAGCGAGCCAAAGGCGAGTAATTAATTATATAATCTTATATATTTTGGTCTATTAACCTTCAATTAAATCCCGGCTTAAGCTTAGTTATTCAACTTGGACGCCTTTCAAGTCAACGCAAGGTGAAGAACCAACGTACAGATATTTTTATAAGGGTTGTCTATGATGAAAAAATTAATCGCTTCAGTATTTTTTTTTATTTATTTTTTTTATTTTAGACTCATAATAATCAGGAAATGATAGGCCTTTTTTATAGTAGGTTAAATATTATATTACGATGTTGGGTTGAATTTCAAACAGCCAAAGTAAAGTAAAATATAGCCAAATTGGAAAGAAATTCTTAATGGGAGTAATACTATAGGGTTATTCAATGAGAATGGTACATAACTAAACGTTTGGTACATCTCTTTCTATGATTTCGAACAGCTGATTGTTACAACAATGGAAATGGCGTGTTTATCATAAGATTGGAGTATTATTTCAAAAAACCTAACACAGAGAAGCTACAAAGAGTAATATTTTATTTATTGTAACGAAGTGTTTGCAATGACAATCAAACAAACACATTGTGACAATCCAATTTTTAACGGTGTTGTACAGCGATTAGTCAGTGTTTTGTTCAGTTAAGATTTAAAAGGGTTAACTGTAAACATTGAACGTCGACATTTATTGATGATTTCTCTCAATATTGTCCGGCCAATTCTATCTGCTCGTTATTTTATGCTGTTAAAAAAGCCATACTGATTTCAATTATCTTGTTTATTTATGGATAGAGCCTAATTTTAAACTCGATTTAATATTTTTTCATGTAATTTTTTTACAGGCTTTAGTTGTAATAAACACTAATAGTGAAATCATGATAACATTGATTAGGCAATCCGATGGCATAATGTCGAGATTCATTTACATGTATTTTCACGAAAACAACGATATAACATTATTTTTCTCTTCATGTTCATTTTTGTCAAACTGTAAAATAAACCACTTAATAAAGTTACATTACAAAACATATAATATAGTTACATTAAATATCGACCAAAACTTTCAGGACTAAGAATAATATAATTTACAAATGAAATTTCCCTTTAACAAACCTCTTTAAATGTCATGTAACAATAGAAGAAGGTATGGCAATTTTCAATTAAACTTTTATGACATTTTAAGAGGTTTGTTAAAGGGAAATTTAATTTGTAAATTATATTATTCTTAGTCCATGTCTGTTTTGGTTGATATTTTACGTAAATATATCACATTTTTTAAATATTAGTTTATTAAGTGATTTATTAACAATAGTATACCGGTAATTATAATATAGGAAATATACACAAAAGTATTCATTATATTTTTTCCAATTTAGTTTCCCTACCCTTGTTTAAAGTGATATTATTTTCTGTATAATTTTTGTTGTTTTAGCAAAAAGAAGTGAAATAAAAGATTTTGTTTCCTTAAAAGGCCCTCTCCTGAAAGGAGCCATTGATGGGATTGCTGATATATCTAAAAAGCTCTCTAATTGTGTTACAGTTTTAAAGGCATGTCCGTAATATCCTTTTCGTTCGTTCCATTAAGGCATTTTCCTTCTAGTAAATTAAATAAACTAGTCAATTTTAATTTAAGAGACGTGTTAACTTGTAGGAAAATGCTATAATTTCAATACCAAATAATAAATGAATATTTTTACCATAAATCTTTGTCTTATTCAAACTTATGTATGTAAAGACTTCAGAACGACTTTTTATTTGAATTGGTTACACAGAGTGTTCAAAAAAGGTGGGGACATTAATTATGAAACAATTCTCGTCGATGTATAATAACTCAGATTTAGAGTTATTATACATCGATGGTGATCCCTTAGGTCAAATTAAAGAGAAAATAAAATATAATTTTTTTTATCGCTTTGTTAACCAGATATTGGCAATTTGTTACATAAACATTTTTATCTTTGATTTTTTTCAACCGATCTTTACGAAACCTAGTATGTATGTTAGGGTAGAAGAGGCCCATGTTAGAAAAAAATTATCTTGATTCTACTGTTCTACTTAAAACTAAAAACTTAAAATTTCAAAATGGCGGCCATTTAAATATTTTAAACTTAAATTGCACAAAAATGGCAGATTTTATGAAAATGTTTAAAGAACACTTTTATTTAGAATTTTTAATTCCCTATCAAACAATGTTGAGGAAAATCAAATAAGAAATAGCTTAAATATTATCAAATCAAATAAAATATTCCTCTATTTCCAGTTAACATATATACATGCATGGCTTGCGTCACAATTTTTAAATAAAATACTTAATTACGATTTATAGTTGTAAAATAGGACAAACCTGCCTAGCATTTGCCTTATTGTACCTCATTTTACAACTTAAAAACGTAAAATTTAAGCTATTTCATATTTGACCTTTTTGAACTTGGTATCGTTGATAGTGAAGGAATAAAAAATGCTAAATAAAGTGTTCTTTAAATCTTATCATTAAATTACCCATTTCTGTGTAATTCAAGATTAAAAAATTTATACAGCCGGCATTTTGAAATTTGGAGATGAATCAAGATGATTTTTTCCTAAAACGGGATTTTTAACCCTAACATACATACAAACTTTCATAAAGAATGTTTATGTAAAAAATACAAATTGGCGGATATCTGGTTAACGAAGCAATTCTGAGAAAAAATGTTATACTTGATTTTCTCTTTATAAAAAAAAAAGAATCACTACGTAAATTATGTCCCCACCTTTTTTGAACACCCTTTATAAGATAAAGATCAAAACAATATTAGTAAGTAAACAGAATTTCGTATGTGGAAATTTTGACATCTTGAAAGAAAAAAAATATTACTTATGTTTTTACAATGTATATTCATTCAATTGTTTTTTACTTCTTTAAGATAAGCAATACGGCTCCAATTGGTTACAGGTTTTTTTATTTCAGCCCTGTTTGATTGCTCTTTGTGGATTTAATGGGCTTTTAACTTGGTTTAGAGAAAATGAGAGGAATATTAAGTTAAGTTGTTTGTTTTTAAATACAAACTACACTAAATATTTATGAATACTTCACTATTCAAGATTAACAATTCTATCTAGTATTTTTTTTACCCTACAGTGATTTTGTGCCATAGTCAGTAGTTGTCTTATCATACACACACTCCTTGCCAGTTGTTGACTTTCTTTTCATTATTTTCCTTGTTCTAGCTCAAAGTTCTTTTTAATACAGGAACCCAAATTATGTTGTAATAAGTTGCTTCTCAGCGTCCTAAAGTAGTTATAAAAAAATTACTATAAATTATCATTTTAGGGTGTATAACAATGTAAACTAAATGGATGGTGTAAAGTAAAACTTGATTCATAAATTAAATAGCTACGATTTTTGGACTTAATCCCAGTTTAAAAGTTTACTGAATGTCTGAGGAAATATTCCTACCAATTCAAATTGTGAATATTGCACGCAGATTTAAACACAACATTTAAACAAACAGTGTTTACAATACGTTAGCAACCTTATGTGTTTTACGTAGTAAATATATTAGTCCTTAGGGCCTATGTGTTTTAGTTTTTAAATTAAAATTTAGCAGTTGAGGTTTAAGTATATAGTTCAAATCTTATTACGTTTGCAACTCTTTAAAAAAGTCAACTCTTTATAACAATAGCAAACAATATTTGGAAAAAATACTTTTCATAAACCGTAAATAAAAAAACACAAGTTTTAATATAAGAAATAAAACATTTTTGTTGGTTAGATAACCTTAAAAGATACAGGAAAGTTTTATTTTATTTAGAAGAAGTTTCTTATGACGAATTTCTAGTCGTAGCTAGGGAATACTGTCTTTGAGCCAAAGGTCTGTATAGAAAAGCTTTTGGAAAATGAAAACAAGGGTCTCTTTTGCTAACACGATATTATTTTTAGTTTAACCAAGTCTTTGCACTATTCTTACTATTATACCGCTTCTAGGAAAGGTTTTCTGTACATTTTGTATTACCTTTTCAATATAAACTTCTTTAATCTTCTTTTTTACATTTTCGCAAACTAAATTTTGAAGTATTGACTCAGTGTGTAGCTAAATATTTATACTGTTTCTGTATGCTTTCTGCTTTATATAGTTTGGTGTGAGGAAATGTTTAAACACCGCCATGTTGGATACGTCAAGCTTCTACAGTACTGAATCATCGCCCTTGCGTCGTTGTTAGATATGTATCAAGCTTTATTACTTAAGAGAGTGTAGAGGTCAGATAAATTTGATTTGACAACATCACCTTCGGGGCTACCACTGTCATTGTTGAATATGTGATGGGAATACGCTTGAACCTTTGCAGTTTGCTTATTTATTGTTATATGTTTAACAAATTTGGCGGATAAGCTTAGTTGGCAGGTTCACTATGGCAGGTATTTTTATAAATTTGAGCACAGTTTTAACTCTGATATTTAAAAACAAAACTTTATTTTATGAACATATTTTATTACGAGGTTGAAACAATGACTAACGAAACGAGTTCCTGACATAAAGAGTCCTATCTTTCCACCTAATTGAAATCCTGCAGGTCTTAAAGTTGAAGGTCCTTATGAACATTGAAAGTTAAGTCATTTGATGCATATACTAGGCGAACCTCCTACGTTTGAACTACAGATAGTATTATGAAAATTGAGCAGAACAAGCGTATAAGATTTAAGTGATCTTTGAATCAACATCTATAATTATAAGAACTGGCGCTTTATCCAAAACTACATTGTGAGTAAATAAAATCGCACACGGTTAATTAGCTACATTCTAGCAATACGTTCATTCATTGAAACAATTTACCTAAGACATGACCGTCAAATTTTATTGATATGGATGATATTATTATATGTTACGGTGGAACCTCGATAACAAGACCCTGGATAACAAGTCACCCTTGAAACAAGTGTCATTTTTAATCCCCTATAATTTATTTAACCCCTAATTACATGTTATTGCAAACCTCGATAAGAAGACAAACTTGATAACAGGTCTTATTTTATAATCACCATGAGAGTATTGTTATCAAGGTTCGACTGTATACTATCATTAGATAATAGAGAATAGTTTTCAACACGTATTTCTCATTGACATTAGGCATGGTACGTCAAAATATAAATAAAAGGCTTAACACTACAACTCTTACCTTGTCCTCTTTTGTAGAAGTTGTTGTAGAAAATATCTGAAACAAATAAAATTTTGTTATAATTTGTGTTTTTATAAAAATATAACCTTACAATTCCTATGTAAAATAGAATACATGCGCCCGAATATTTAGCTTTATCTATATAAATAAAATTAGAGTTTTGTCTGTACATTGCTCAGAATCATACATTTTTAGGTTATTTTTACGTTTTATACATTAAAGAAGCCGAAACAAGTCTCATCTAAATTTATGTCTGTCTGTCTGTCTGTCTGTCTGTCTGTCTGTCTGTCTGTCTGTCTGACACACTCAAGATGGCATTTTACGCAATCTTCTCCAGGAAAACGAGAGTACCTATCAAGACCCAAGTCATTTTAATGTATTCACTGGATTGGCGAGAGTGTCTTTAGCCATTAAAATATGGTCGCACTACTTTGTAATTAAAATTACGGCCGTTCAAAAATGCAGTTTTGTGCGATTTTTGTCAAGATTTCTTCTTCTAATTTGTATCACATATCTAACAACACAATTTCAATTAACAGGATGAAAATATAAGAGGATACAAAACCAAAACTCTTACTATCTTACTATTTCAAAGATATATTATCTCACTATTTTACACAACTTTTATTTTTTTTCGGGAAATCGACATTAGGATACGATATTTACTACAATATCGTACATAATACATCGTATTAAGGTATTATTAAGAATATTATTCGGAAAACATTATTGGTCTTACCACAGGATCCGCAGCTTAAGATGGGGCGTCTAGACCATAGGATAATAATGTCATAGCTTAGTTAACGGGATTTGAGCCCTAGGCCGAAGTAATACATTTAGACTACACATCCCAAAAAATAATCCCTCGTATAGACTAATTTTAAGTGTTTCATTAATTGTATGGCACGAAAAAAAAGCATATTTGTTACAAAGAAAAAGTACGAAATTTCCACAAATAAAAATTACTTAATAATATGTTTATTGGCAGCTGTATAACTTACTTATAGTACAAATATCTCACACTTAACAGTATTTAATTAAATTTAAATCACAGAGAAAACTCGGTATGCACGAAAAATGGAAATTTAATTAGTTTCCTTTGTTAATGTGAATAAAAGTATGAACAAATTAAAAGTAAGACCAATGTTATATTATTTATGCTTACCTTTAAGCACCCTATTGTATAAATAGAAGAGCTTAAGTAGCGTTTAAGCTGGATTATTGCATTAAACTGATTATACGATGCTTTAGTCTTAGGAACGTATTTGACTTAAGCTAAGTCCTTTTAACCTATGGTGGACTTTAAGCTAATCTTAGCTTACAGTATTTTCTTTTACATAAAAATCTACGTAAAAAGCTTGTATTTATTACAAATTTACACAAATACACAACCAGATCTCCTTTAGAAAGGAAACTATTGATTTGTAATACATGTAAAAATACCTGTAATAAATACGTAAAATAATAATTGTAATAATCTTAGTTATAGATTTTATTTTCTTAAATATCAAGTTTTCTATCAAATAATTTGAGATATATATTTCCTAACAAGACATGAATTCACTGTTAAAATGCGTCATTAAGTTATGTAAAAAAAAATATTTTAAATTTTATTTGATTATTGCTTACTAAAACATGCCCGTTAAAATATTAAACAAAACATCACTAATTTAACTGTACATTTTGGTAGAATAAAATAGACAAAAATGCATTATTAAATGAAAAACTCTATTTACTTAAGCAAAGTAAAAGTTCTTGTTTTCCAAAAAAAACCATTTTCTTTCGAATGGAACAATTGATTGGATTGCTGCTAAATCTAAGACGTTCCAAATAACATTACTGTTGCAAAGGTCTTTTATACCCCTTTAGTGTAATTACGAAATATTTCATTCTAGACATCAAATAATGTTTACACTTACAAAATAGATTTCTTAAGTATATGTTGGTTGTAAATGGGTCTTTTACATTTAGTTTGAGGCATTTTTATGTCAAGTCACAGAAATGATTGACGGATGATTAGAGTTTAATATTAGGTATATATAGTCAATGATATTACCTAAAGATATAATTTATTTTTAGGTGGAACAAATATTATTTCGACATGCTACCCGGTACTATTTCAATGTTATGTTTAATATATATCAACTGACAAAATTAAGCAAAAGGAAAATCATTTTTAGGCTACATTAAAAAAAAGGTTATTTTCATAAAGCCTTAAAATAATGAACCAATCTGGAACGCTACAAACAAATAAGCTGTCTCTCAGTGATTCGAAAGAATTCAACCATTAAGCTCATTATTTAGAAATGTGTAACCACTCAAAACCCAACTGTAGATGTTCACTACAGAGTATAATGAAAATAAATAATGTTCAGCTTACATTATTGTAAAATAAGTGGTTTCACAATTATAATCAATATGTATTTATGTATACAGGGTGGTAAAATTTTCTGAAAAACATAGTCAATTTTATTTGTAGTATTCAGTACACTCTAAAATAAATAGAAGCTTTCAAATACTCTTTGCTTGTTTATTGATTGGTGGACTTTGTTAAATGGCTAATAAATGTAATAACATCATCAAACGCATTATTATTAAATATAAAACACCTGTACATATAAATTATCTTTTATACAACGTATAGAAACCTAAATACAGTACTTAAAAATACATTATTTTCTTACAACGTTAAACAAATTATTATAAATATAAATTGATTGATCAAGTTTAAATTGTTTGGAAATATCACTTTTAACGACTAAACTAGAACCATAAATCACGCAGGGAATTTATTGACATCAATCCAAGTTTAAAAGTTTTCATTTTTAAAGATATTATCCCTGCTCAGGTTAGGTACAAATATTGAATGATAAGGGAAATTAACTTTACACTTAAAGAATATTAAAGAATATACTCTTAAAGTCATTTTAAAACTAAAGTGTATTAAAAAATCAAAACAAGACTGCAGTTGTTGGCTAAGAATAAAGATTTTATAAATAAATTGCTTATCTTTAAAATTAATTTTCCTAAAATGACTAAAGCCATGTTTTCAAATCTTGATACAAGTTTTGTCGTTTTATAAAATGATTTGTAAAAGTAAAAGATTACTTGACACCAACGACACGATAATTATATCAGTTTAAATCCTAATACGCTTCATGTTTCCATTCAAAAGGTTATGTAAAAGTGAATAGTTTAAAAACGAAATATCACTTAGCTCATTATCGCATTTGAAATAACTCTATCGCTCCTATGAAAAGAACACGTTGAAGCATAGTCAACTGTTTTACTCGAGTTGAGCGTGAGAAAAATGTTTACATTACATTCTAATGATTAGCATGCATGTTAGGGGATTTTACTGTTATTTTCATTTTGATTAGTTTTCTAGGAACTTAAACACCCACTAACGAGAAAACAAGCTTCAATTAAAAAAAAACAAGACTGTATACAGCAGTAAATGTGGTTGGTTTTAGTAAATTTCTTTACAGAAAAGCCCAGCATAAAGACAACCAATAACAAACTACCTATGTAAACAGACTTTCTCAACTATATAAACATAAAAAATCACAGTAACGGCTATTTATCTATTTACAAACATGTGAAGTCTTTTAAATTTTTAGTAAAGAAATTTCCATTATGCTCCAATAAATTATGTGTTTATCGAATATAAAAAACGTATTTTACCGAAATACGAGGCAATTAACTCAAAACTATAATACAATTATAATTTTTTTGCAATTTACTTTAAAAAACGTGCATTTGTGTCGCAAGTATCGCTTTTTTAGAATTATTTCAATAATGCTAATTGTTTGAAAAGGGTTAAATCACAAAGTATAAACATTACGGTTAAGCTTAAAAGTCTTCTTGACGAAAGCTAGTCGAGAATATTTTTTCTCGATGAAAACGACAAAAAGGGATTTTTGGATTACCAACACTTTACAACACGTAGTAATGTTTGTTTTAATATTATCCGCAAACTATCCTTAATTATTCGTCATAATACTTAATACTTTAATTTATTTATTATACTTAACTTCACCGATAGTAGGTTATGTTTATTGTAAAATGATTATTCATAGACAACAATATATTTTTAATGGGAGTAGTTAAGTGTGCATTCATGATCATAAAAAAAACAGTTAACCACTAAAAAGATGATTACAATTTAGTTTCTTAAAACAAGATAATATAAAATTACATTTTAAACATCACAAATTATGATCACTGAATACAAGGTTTGCAACATACGTTGGTTTGGAAATTATAAATCGTACACAAGGCGTTTACATTGACGTAATGAAACAAACCTCAAATATAGCCTATATTGTTCACTTCTTAGTAATGATCCTAAATTAGTCGGGTCTATAAGGAGGTACAATACAGACAGCCTATTATGTTGATAAGGTGAAATTCTGGGAAGCAAAGTTCAGGATTCATGTTCTTTGGCAATTTAGATTTACAAACGCTTTTCCTCGAGTAAGAAGTTTATAGAAACTCAATAAAGCAAGCTATTTTGAAACATAGAATTCTAGATTCAATTGTCATTTTCTACAGACTAAAGTTAAAGTATTCTTAAAATTTAATAATCGAAATATTAATTAGTTTATGTGTGGCAGGATTTACCAAAACCTAACTAGTGAGCTTTGACTTGTTTACAAAATGTTCGGATTACATACAGTGTTTCTTTTTAGAGTTTGTCTGGCTCTTCTACCCCACCAATTTTCATTATTTAGGTCTCAAAATGAAGGTATGGACGCGAAGATTTCACATCAAGCTTTGCAATATATTTATCTACTGAAAATTGTTTTTAACTGTTTATAAACGTTCTAGATATTTTAAATTTTGTAGGTTCGATGGTCTGAGACTGTAATTTTTTTAACCGGCAATTATTGGCAATAATAATAATTTGTCCCATTCTTCATACCAAGGGTTTTAACCCCCACGCCCCCACCACCAAAGTGGGGCTAAGACTATTTGTAACATTTTACCTCCCTCGAACTCCTAAGATTATAACTTTATATCTTTGCTTATTGAGCTACCGGTATAGAAAGTTTTTGAGATAAAGACTTTGAGAATGTCATCCATCATAGCACCGGCCCTAGCACATTGAGACTCTAACATGTCAAGACTTGTTTGGTTTGAACACAAACAACCTATCAATGAAAAACTTTGCATCTGCAAAGTTATCATTGGGGGTTTAATGTAGAAATTCCCGGACAACATCCTGTCCCCCTGACACTTTCTCATCACGACTCCTATTGAAAGGGGGCCTGGGAGCGGAGCCTTCAGTGAGCCAAAGGCGAGTAATTAATTATATAATCTTATATATTTTGGTCTATTAACCTTCAATGAAATCTTGGCTTAAGCTTAGTTATTCAATTTGGACGCCTTTCAAGTAAACGCAAGGTGAAGAACCAACTTAGAAATATTTTTATAAGGGTTTGCTATGGTCATAAAAATCAATCGCTTCAATATTGTTTCTGTTTTTTATTTTAGATTCATAATAATCAGTAAATGATAGGCCTTTTTAGATAAGGTTAAATATTACATTACGATGTTGGGTTGTATTTCAAACAGCCGAAGTAAAGTAAAATATAGCCTAATTGGAAAGAAAGACTTGATGGAGGTTATACTATAGGCCATTCAATGAGAATGGCACAAAATTAAAAGGTTGGTACGTCTGTTTCTATGATTTCGAACAGCTGATTGTTACAACAATGGAAATGGCATGTTTATCATTAGTTTGATTTGACAAGGTCATGTTTTGTTTAGTTGAGTCTATGGAAGCCTGTCAACAAATGGAAACCCTACCAAAAGTATAAGAGGATGTTATTAAATTTCAATCTTTAGTAACAAATCAAATTTAAATATCATCATTAGCTTTTTTCACAGGGAAAAGAACAATTTATCAAACAAATTAACTGTATATATCATAAGATTGGAGTATTATTTGAAAAAAAACCTAACACAGAGAATCTACAAAGAGTAATATTTTATTTATTGTAACGAAGTGTTTGCAATGACAATCAAACAAACACTTTGTGACAATCCAATTTTTAACGGTGTTGTAAAACGATTAGTCAGTGTTTCGTTCAGTTAAGATTTAAAGGGGTTAACTGTAAACATTGAACGTCGACATTTATTGATGATTTCTCTCAATATTGTCCAGCCAATTCTATCTGCTCGTTATTTTATGCTGTTTAAAAAATGTTTCTAAAAAGTCATACTGATTTAAATTATCTTGTTTATTTTTTTTTTATTTTTTTTGAATAGAAAAATTCTTTATTGCTCAATGTACATAATATACAGTTATTGTAAACAATCACAATAGTATTGAACACAATTCTGGTTATACTATTTATACAAATATGCCTATGAACTTACACAAATTTTTTTAAACCTTAACTGTTTAAAACATGGGATATAATAATAAAGAGAATCATAGAGCAATAAAGCCCTGAGGTTATAAACCTTAAAGTGGATATTTATGGACTTGTTTGGTATTGGACTCGCTGTATGGAATATTAGCAGTGGATATTTATGGATAGAGCCTAATTTTAAACTTGATTTAATATATTTTTCATGTAATTTTTTACAGCCTTTAGTTGTAACAAACACTAATAGTGAAATCATGATAACATTGATTAGGCAATCCGATGGTATGTCGAGTTTCATTAACATGTATTTTCACGAAAACAACGATACAACATTATTTTTCTCTTCATGTTCATTTTTGTCAAACTGTAAAATAAATCACTTAATAAAGTTGCATTACAAACAAATGATATCGTTACATTAAATATCGACCAAAACTTGCAGGGACTAAGAATAATATAATTTACAAATGAAATTTCCCTTAAACAAACCTCTTAAAATGTCATGTAACAATAAAAGAAGGTATGATAATTTTCAATTAAACTTTTATGACATTTTAAGAGGTTTGTTAAAGGGAAATTTCATTTGTTAATTATATTATTCTTAGTCCATGTTTTGGTTGATATTTTACGTTTGTAATATTAGTAATATTAGTTTATTAAGTGATTTATTTACAATAGAATACCAGTAATATAATATAGGAAATATACACAAAGGTATTGATTATATTTTTCCAATTTAGTTTCCCTACCCTAGTTTAAAGCGATATTATTTTCTGTATAATTTTTGTTGTTGTAGCTAAAAGAAGGGAAATAAAAGATTTTGTTTCCTTAAAAGGCCCTCTCCTGAAAGGAGCGATTGATAGGATTGCTGATATATCTAAAAAGCTCTCTAATTGTGTTACAGTTTTAAAGGCATGTCCGTAATATCCTTTTAGTTCGTTCCATTACGGCATTTTCCTTCTAGTAAATTAAATAAACTAGTCAATTTTAATTTAAGAAACGTGTTAACTTGTAGGAAAATGCTAGAATTTCAATACCGAATAATAAATTAATATTTTTACCATAAATCTTTGTCTTATTCAAACTTATGTATGTAAAGACTCCAGAACGACTTTTTATTTGGATTGGTTATACAGGGTGTTAAAAAAAGGTGGGGACATTAATTATGTAGTGATTCTCATCGATGTATAATAACTCAGATTTAGAGTTACTATACATCGATGGTGATTCCTTAGGTCAAAATAAAGAGAAAATCAAATATAATTTTTTTAATCGCTTTGTTAACCAGATATTGGCAATTTTTTACATAAAGATTTTATCTTTGATTTTTTCAACCGATCTTTACGAAACCTAGTAGCCTATGTGGGTAAGGGTAGAAGAGACCCATGTTAGAAAAAAAATATCTTGAATCTACTATTCTACTAAAAATTTCAAAATGGCGGCCATTTAAATATTTTAAACTTAAATTGCACAAAAATGGCTGATTTGATGAAAATGTGTAAAGAACACTCTTATTTAGAATTTTTAATTCCCTATCAAACAATGCCAAGTTCAGGAAGATCGAATAAGAAATAGCTTAAATATTATCAAATCAAATAAAATATTCCTTTATTTCCAGTTAACATATATACATGCATGGCTTGCGTCACAATTTTTTAATAAAATACACAATTACGATTTATAGTTGTAAAATAGGACAAACCTGCCTAGCATTTGCCTTATTGTACCTCATTTTACAACTTAAAATCGTAAAATTTAAGCTATTTCATATTTGACCTTTTTGAACTTGGTATCGTTGATAGGGAAGGAATAAAAAATGCTAAAATAAAGTGTTCTTTAATTCTTTTCATTAAATTACCCATTTCTGTGTAATTCAAGTTTAAAAATTTTCATTTTAAAATTTGGAGATGAATCAAGATGATTTTTTTCTAAAATGGGTTTTTTAACCCTAACATACATACAAATTTTCATAAAGAATTTTTATGTAAAAAATACAAAATGGCGGATATCTGGTTAACGAAGCAATTCTGAAAAAAAAATATTATACTTGATTTTCTCTTTATTTTGAAAAAAAAAATCACTACGTAAATTATGTCCCCACCTTTTTTGAACACCCTTTATAAGATACAGATCAAAACAATTTAGTAAGTAAACAGAATTTCGTATGTGGAAAACTTGACGTCTTGAATGAAAAAAAAAATAGTAACTTACGTTTTTACAATGTATTTTCATTCAATTGTTTTTTACTTCTTTAAGATAAGCAATACGGCTCCAATTGGTTACCGTTTTTTTTTCACTGTTTGATTGCTATTTGTGGATTTAATGGGCTTTTAACTTGGTTTAGAGAAAATGAGAGGAATATTAGGTTGTTTGTTTTTAAATACAAGTTACACTAAGTATTTATGAACAGTTCACTATTCAAGATTAACAATGCTATCTAGTATTTTTTTTTTACCCTACAGTGATTTTGTGCCATAGTCAGTAGTTGTTTTATCATACACACACTCCTTGCCAGTTGTTGACTTTCTTTTCATTATTTTCCTTGTTTTAGGTCAAAGATCTTTTAAAAAAGGAAACCCAAATTATTTTGTAATAAGTTGCTTCTCAGCGTCCTAAAATAATTATTAAAAAATTACTATAACTGATCACCCATATCATTTTAGGGTGTATAACATTGTAAATTAAATGGATGGTGTAAAGTAAAACTTGATTCATAAATTAAATAGCTAAGATTTTTGGACTTAATCCCAGTTTAAAAGTTTACTGAATGACTGAGGAAATATCACTACCAATTTAAATTGTGGATATTGCATGCAGATTTAAACACAACATTTAAACAAACAGTGTTTACAATACGTTAGCAACCTAATTTGTTTTACGTAGTAAATATATTAGTCCTTATGTGTTTTAATTTTCAAATTAAAATTTAGCAGTTGAGGTTTTAGTATATAGTTAAAATCTTATTACATTTTCAACTCTTAAAAAAGTCAACTCTTTATAAACACAAATGTTAGCAAAAGTACACATAGCAAACAAAATTTAGAAAAAAATACTTTTCATAAACCGTAAATAAAAAAACACAAGTTTTAATATAAAAAATAAAACATTTTTGTTGGTTAGATAACCTTTTATTTTATTTTATTTTAAAGTTTTATTTTATTTAGAAGAAGTTTCTTATGATGAATTTCTAGTGGTAGCTAGGAAATACTGTCTTTGAGCCAAAGGTCTGTATAGAAAAGCTTTTGGAAAATGAAAACAAGGGTTTCTTTTTCCAACATGATATTATTTTTAGTTTAACCAAGTCTTTGCACTATTCTTACTATTATACCGCTTCTAGGAAAGGTTTTCTGTACATTTTGTATTCCTTATCAATATAAACTTCTTTAATCTTCTTTTTTACATTTTCGCAAACGAAATTTTGAAGTATTGACTCAGTGTTGCTAAATATTTATACTTTTCCTGTATAACTGGCTGGGTAGCTGAGTGGTTATAGTGTTCGCCTAGCAATCAAAAGGTCGCCGGTTCGATCCTGAGAAAAGTTAGTAGCTTTTTGATGGTTCGAAACTGGACCCAGCTGTTTCTGATCATTGGGCTTTAAATAAATGATCCTGACTAATGAAACCGCTGATCTTAGTCAGTAACAAAGCTACACAGGTCATCACACACCATTCTACACTCATCCTTCACTCATATTTGGGTTAAAATACGCACCTAGGTGGCGTCCCCATCTCAATAATTGATTGATTGATTGATATGCTTTCTACTTTATATAGTTTGGTGTGAGGAAATGTTTAAACACCGCCATGTTGGATACGGCAAGCTTCTACAGTACTGAATCATCGCTCCTGCGTCATTGTTAGATAAGGATGTTTCAAGCTTTATTTCAAGAGATATTTCAAGAGAGTGTAGAGGTCAGATAAATCTAATTTGACAACATCACCTTTGGGGCTACCACTGTCATTGTTGAATATGTGGTCTATGGGCTACGCCTGAACCTTTGCAGTTTGCTTATTTATACCTATACGTTTAACAAATTTGGCGGATAAGTTTAGTTGGCAGGTTCACTATGGCAGGTATTTTTTTCAAATTTGAACACAGTTTTAACTCAGATATTTAAAAACAAAACTTTATTTTATGAACATATTTTATTACGAGGTTGAAACAATGACTAACGAAACGTGTACCTGACATAAACAGTCCTATCTTTCCACCTAATTGAAATCCTGCAGGTCTTAAAGTTGAAGGTCCTTATGAACATTAAAAGTGATGAAGTCATTTGATACATATACTAGGCGAACCTTCTACGTTTGAACTACAGATAGTATTATGAAAATTGGGCAAAAAAAGCGTATACGATTTAAGTGATCTTTGAATTAACATTTATAATTATAAGAACTCGCGTTTTGTCCAAAACTAAATTGTGAGTAAATAAAATCGCACACAGTTAATTAGCTACATTCTAGCAATACGTTCATTCATTGAAACAATTTACCTAAGACATGTCCGTCAAATTTTATTGATATGGATGATATTATTATACGTTACGGTGGAACCTCGTTAACAAGACCCTGGATAACAAGTCACCCTTGATAACAAGTGTCATTTTAAAATCCCCTATGATTTATTTAACCCCTAATTACATGATATTGCAAACATCGCTAAGAAGACAAACTTGATAACAAGTCTTATTTTATACTCCCCATGAGAGTCTTGTTATCAAGGTTCTATTGTATATTATCATTAGATAATAGAGAATAGAATTAATAGAGAATACCTTTCAACGCGTATTTCTCATTGTCATTAGGCATGGTACGTCAAAATATAAATAAAAGGTTTAACACTCTTACCTTGTCCTCTTTTGTAGAAGTTGTTGTAGAAAATATCTGAAACAAAAAAAATTGTGTTATAATTTGCGTTTTTTATAAATATATTACCTTACAATTCCTATGTAAAATAGAACACATGTGCCTGAATATTTAGCTTCATCTCTTATAAAACAGTCGGTATATTTTATTCCTCTCTAATGAAGACCCTACAACCAATGTTAAAAAGAATCGTACCATTATATGGCTGGTTAAAATCAATGTGTTTTCATTATTTAAACACTTGTTGACATGATAAATGAAAATTAGGCATGAAACGGAAAGGTACTCTATTAAACCATTACTTTATAATTTAAAAATTATTTTTCACTTAAGATAAAAATAAATAAACATTTGTTTAAGCTAGCTGCATCTAGTCGCTTCATGAAACAAAGGACCGTAAGAATATTATTTTACCTTCTTAAGCCATAAAGCAGAAAGTTATAGCGCTGTTATCGTTGACAAATATGAACACTGTGTCGACAACGACATTCATGATACTTTAAAGTTTCAGCTATGTATAAAAATATAAAAGGAATAAAGTTATAAAAAAATCTGTGGCTGAGTAAAACAAGTAAAGTATGTGAATAGTTCTGTTACTTCCTGTTTATTTCTCAAAAAATATTTATAAACCTTTATGAGAAATAATGTTGTTTGATTAAACACACACTTTGTCTGTACTTTCTTGAGATCTTCAGGAAAATTCTTTGTCAAGCTTGTCTTTACAGGATAGTCAGGTCTTTACAGACAACGAAAAGGTATAAAGGGACACAATATCTATTATTACTGAATTCTTAATATATTGCATCTATCAGCTCCCATGCTGTGTCATTACCGTTATATCGGTTGTATTATTTATTGTAATTTTGTTCCATTTCAAACAACACACCAGTCTTGACTTATATTTTGGATACAAATAAATAGTAAATAAAAATAAAAATAGGTTTAACAGAGTTATTTAACCATCCGGTCAGCTCCTTTGTGACGTATTGATTAGTGTAGTTAGTGACGTAAGACGACCGAGCTAATTACTATGTCCAGAACAGAGTTTTGTAACCTAAAAACAAACTAAAATACAGATTAGATTTATGTTTCTAGTTAAGTCGTAAATACTCGGTTACCTTTTTAAACGTTGTTATTACAATAAAGACTAACGTTGAGTATATTGTCAAATGTGACGCGGGTTTGTATTAACAAAACTTGCATATAATGTAAATCAAATTCATTTGACGAATTGAATTAAAAATTCAATCATTCTTTGGTCAGCACTTCAATAATTTGTATAAATATTAATTTATACTACCATTTGTAGCATTTAATTTTCTTATATTGTATATCGTATGCTAAACGGTGAGGTCAACACTTTGAGATGCAAGATCTTCATTTGTCAAGTATTGATTAAAATAATGCCTTAACTTTTGTAATGAAAACTAAAATTATAAAGTCTTAATCGTGGCTAAATGTGCAATATGATTACAGGAATATAATTTTCTTAATGTTTACTAAGCCATTTAAAATATTACTCATAACACAACTTAGGTGTCATCTAGTATTTTTGCTGTTCTTACGAAAACTATATTATAAAAATGTTCAAGCAGGACATTTTCTACATGGGATAATAACTTAAACAACATACTAATATTACCATGGTTAAACAAATTAACAGTCCTAATCCTGAAAACCTTAAAAATATTTGTTTATGTAATTAAAAATTACCCAAAGATTTGAATGATATAGTTTGGTGGTTTTGGGTTGTCTCTATGTTGAACCCACTAGGTAAAAGTGTGGTTGAGTAATTATTGGCTGAATGTGATGAGCCGGCTGTGGTAAACTCAACATCTATCGATACCTGTAAAATTCCAATATTTGTCTATTTGCAGATTACAAAATTAAACTTTACAGACGTCATACTATGCATGTAACTAGAATAGTCATGTAACCAACCTAGTTTAAAAGTAGACCTATCTACCTGTATATTTTATAGCACTATTGGTGCAGGGCAAATACTTACTCTTTCTCATTTGGGTCCTTTAATACATCTAAAAATATATTCTTTCCTGAAGTATATAAGTAAGACATTCAGCCGATTATTTGTTGTCAATTTCTCATTAATTATAGTTGCTTTTTTTAATTTTATTCTAATGTTATCTTTCAATATGAGGATTTCTTATAGGATTTATCTTACGGATTTCTCCCATAGGATTTCTTAAAGTAAAAATGAAAATTTGGATACAAACTTTGTATTAGGTAAAGTAGTATGATCAGCTTCATTCAATCTAAAAATAGTAAATTAATTATAAAAATTAATTAATAAATTAGTATTTATAATTTGTTTAACTGAATAAAGAATTGTAGAACTTATAAATTATTGTTTAACGTAACAAACAAACAAGTCAAAGTTTTTATAAATATGTTTTGAAAGTTAATTGTTCTACAAATACTAAGCATCAACTTCGAGTCCACTATGGAAAACCCAATTATTTGTTTAATACGATTATCTTTAACTAGTGTCTGTGTAAGTATTAACTTCCATACACGTTATTCGGCTTTGGCGGTTGATAGCTTAAGGGTTTCGAACTTTATCTGATGTTATCTGATACAGCATGGACATTTCGATCAGTCTAGGATTTCCATCCCCTTCAGGCTGGATTTTTCCTAGATCTCCTTCTAAATATAAAAATAAAGGACCACGTACAGTTTGTTTGGATCGGCTTAGCTTTCTTGTTTCTTTAAAAAATTGTTTCTTAGTACATTTTTATTATTTTATGTTATCCTTGGATTTTCCCGTGCATTTAGGCCTTACGTGTGTGTAGAATGTGTCAATCAAAGCAAGGGGTGAGCTGATCAAATTAAAACACTCAATCGCTAAATCTTATTGGTGACAGCGGCACGTGAACCAATGAAAAAAAATTAAATAAAATTAAAAAGTTTCACTATCGGCTAACAATAGTGAAAAGAGTGTTATTAAAAATTAAAAATGTAATAACAATGGGTAGTTTGGAAGTACAAAGATGACTTCTACCTTCCTTTAAGATCATTACAACTGAAAGGGTGCGTTATTCTGTCTGGTGAAAAATGGTTTAATTGTTACAACTCATGTTCAGAGACTAGTAAATTAAATTAAAAAGTGTAAGGAATGAACAAATATCAACAACACCTAAAGAAAGGTAAAACATATGTCCCAAAAACACTTAGACTCATAACAGGGAAATATCTGTAATGACTTTTTTTAACAGTTGTTTCCTGGTGAACAAAATTTCCAAAATTTAAATTTTTTATTTAATGATAGCAAACATTAAAAGGCTTATGGTTGTATTAAACGAGCCTGGTTTTGGCCACTGTGGACAACGAAATAAAATAATAAATTGGTCGCAGATTTAGGGATCTCCGTTATTTTTTATCTAAGTCATAAGAATTCTAGTTCTGAATCTTCTTGTGGATTTTATTTGGTGCCTGTGAATGTAAAAAGACAAAATGTATGATCGTAATATTGCTATGAAATAAATGTTTTAAAAAGATAAATTGTAAAAGTGTAATTTTTTTCGTTTTTAAACCGCTGTTCTTTTATGGGTACTTTGGTATTATACCGTCCACACCGATAAATCTACTTCAAAAATAAGATTTTAATTAGTTTAAATAACAAAATCTTTCAAACCAACTTAGCTATTCCAACTTTGGTCCAACTTAACCATTCTCAGGTTACGATGTAAGGTGTGGTCGGTATAGGAACCAAAGTACCTTCTTTTGCGATAGGAATATTTCTACATATGCCATCCAGAGTTTAGATCAGGCAATGGCTAATATACCTGGTGAAATTATACTTTAAACACTGTCTAATTTAACCTTTGCCTGTACCCAAAAGTGAAGGATTCAGGAGATTAAATGCAACCAACAACGATACTTAAGTTATAAATGATGGAATCCTAAACAAATCGACCTTTTTTTCACAAAGTTTTTTATTTCTAAAAGAATAAAATTAATGAAAAACAAAGTTTAATTGGCTAAGGCACAGATCAGTGTATTTGAAAACTCGTTTGACGTAGAAAATACGTTTTGACAGATGCCAAAGAACAGCTTGTAGTATAATAAAGTTTTTAGCGTTTATCCTTTAATTTGTAAAACGTAGTAAATATTAATTGTGTTTGTGAATATGTTCGCACGATTGTTGTGCTCTTGTTATGTGTTACAGGTGAAGATGTATTCGTGGATTTTATGCAGTAAGTTTATTTGGAATACAGAATGATCAAAGGATGATAACACATTACATTTTGCTGCAGGATACACCATATGGGTGAAATTATATAAATAATTTTGTTTCCATTTATGGGGCTTGTTTTCTGTGTTAAAGTCGTATGTTCAACTAAATTGTCAAATAATGTGGTCCTAAAGAATAAATAGAAGCTTAATATGTATGTAAAACACATGGAAAAAACGAGCTTTTTCTTTCGAAAATTAATGAAAGTTATTTTGTAACCCATAAGGAATTTCAAGGCTTTAAAGGATTGTTGTAAGTAAAGTAAAAAATTCATAACCTTACGAATTAAATAACGTGTTGTAGTAGATGTCTCGTGATAGAAAATAGCTTGGGCAACTATTTAACAGATACTTGAATAATTTCCGTGTAAATAAAATATATAGTGAAGACCGAAAACACCCTAAAGCTGCAATAACAGACTTAAGAAAGCGAAACATTTTCCTAGAAATTATTCTAGGAAGAATTATCGTAGAAATTATTCTCCTGATAAGGAACAAAAAACCAGACTTTTCAGA
This sequence comes from Macrosteles quadrilineatus, assembly GCF_028750875.1. Classification (NCBI taxonomy): domain Eukaryota; kingdom Metazoa; phylum Arthropoda; class Insecta; order Hemiptera; family Cicadellidae; genus Macrosteles; species Macrosteles quadrilineatus. The sequence continues at coordinate 27,529,844 of NW_026542599.1, read as the reverse complement.
TACAACTGAACTGTGTATCTTTCCGTAGGTATGTCAAGCTGTGATTACATTTATTTTATTCCTAGCTTTACTTCTAACACCCCTAAGCAAACTTTAAATTATTTTTTGCAAACACTGGCTTAAAGCTAATAAAGAATAAGCTTTAGCTTTACTACGAGTTTTGTTAATTCTTTAATTTTAATCAATGGATTTCACTATTGACCTATTCGTAGTGGCACAGAAACAGTTAGACGTCAACCCGACGTACAAATTCTCTCTTTTTTTCTGCATATATCATACCTGTGCGAATATATTTCACAGTTCACACGTGGGTTCTGCCAACACCAGCGATTCACGGTATTTATTGGAATTTTTCTGCTTGACATGATACATTATTTTACCAAGCTAATATTTTTTATTTATGCGATTTTTAAACTAAGCTTATTAACTCAAAGCATTTTTTAATCTTGGTTGAGTTTCAAACAGATGTCCTCGTATTACAACATATATTTTAAATTACCCAAATAACATTGTTAAGTAAACTATTTATGAACAGTTGAAAGTTATATAGTTTGTAAAAATACGATACCTGCTCAGAGGGGCGACCGCTAGACGATGGAAGAAAATCCTAAAAAGAATCAATATGCACATCCAATTAAAGGTCTTTATTAGTAGAACGCAATGCCTAAAATTTGAGCTTAAAAAGCCACAACTTAAAGAGTGGTAGTTGTTAAAGACTCAAAATGACAGATTTAAGAAATATTTTAACAGCTGTCATTGTTGTCTCGGTGTCAGTTTGTGTCCCTGTTTGCGGCATTGTATTTTACTAAGAAAGACCTTATTTTAATATACATTGATATACCTATCATTACCCATAAGATTTTCAACTTGCTCCCCATAGTCCGCTCCCTTACGTGACATTCAATCATAGTGCACACAAAAAAGTAGCTTACTTTTACCAGTAATGATATGCCAAATTTTGTTGTGATGCAGTATCTCTACTCGTTCTTAAGTTATAAAGTCATCTTAAGACTTAATTGTCACTCTATATATTAAACTAGAGAATGGTACGTTTTTGGAAAGATTGGTAGAATTAACAATGGATATAATAAAATATATAATACAAAACGAAACCATTCTGTAATATTTCACTTTAAAAAATGTTGAAAAAATTTAGAGGTTTTTACTGATTAGTACAATCCTGTTAAGTCTTAAGATATTCATACGTATTCCATCCTTATAAAAAAATAGTTGAGATAGACAAAAAACATAGATTTAAGTATAAACTGTCATAAACTCTGAAATTTATGTAGTCAAGCAAAAGTAATGGTGAGTAATATTGCATTTTATACACAACCAAAGATCAAGAAAAGGTCTAATTAAGCCAAGGTAAGATATTAAGCTATCCATCTAATATCACAACTCCTGTAGTCTCTAGGTGGTGCTGTTAGGCATAACGGTAAGTAGTTTGGGAGTTCAGGGACTCGAATGCGGAGTTTGAAACATGAGGGAATCGTTGTAATAAGAAGCCAAACTCTGTCTCAGGTATCGCATATCATTATTATGAGATCGAGACCTCATTGCACAACAAATCAAATACTGCTATATACACATTTATGTCCAAATGATGACAAACCTAACATATTTATCATGTGTAATTTGGAAATGATCAAACACGCTATAAAGATGCTACGTAATTTACCAAGATTTTGATAATTTACCCTACTGAGTGTTTATTATGGTTTTAGCAAATCTTTTATTTATATATATATTTTATCTTTTTTTATATTGAAGGTGTATAATGATGAAATTAAATCTTTGAGCTCCCTGCTGGTAAATGTTTTCCTTTAGAGGTTAAATATCTTTTTATGTCGAAGAAGCATAATTTGTCTTCTGTACAATGCTTTTTGTTTCATTTGAATGAAATTAACCAAAATACAACCTGCACACTGGGACGGGGAAGCGGATTTTTATCCCCCTGGAGTTTTACCCCCTGGGCAAACGTGACGTCACAAACGAGGGGGTAAAATTCCGGCCGCGAACTTTTGAGTTTCGCGACATCAGCTCGATGGATTAAACGCGGAATTAAACATATATTTTCACGGTTGTGAATTTAATCAGAACACATCAAATTATAAAAACCTAGAGTGTACGGCCCGGATTTTTACCCCCGGAATTTTACCCCCGGAATTTTACCCCTCGGAATTTTACCCCCGGATTTTTACCCCCGGAGTTTTACCCCCGGAATTTTACCCCCTGGATTTTTACCCCCGGAATTTTACCCCCTGGCCAGATATATAAATTAGTGAGAATGATTAATTATCTTCATTCTGTTTTAATTTAATAGTAAAAATTTATTATTAAGTAGCCTATATTAATTTATTTGTAACATTAACTAACCGAACAGGTTTTTAATTTTAATTTTGAGATTCTAGTTATTAGGATTCGATCTTTGAAGCTAACAGTTGGTTAATATGACGTATAAACAATCAACTGAATGATAATTGTTTCGAACATTTCTTTACAAAATAAATAAATAAAGATAGGCTACTAAATAATGAAAAGTTTACAATTAATTAAAAACAGAAATAAGAAAATCAAACATTCAATTTCTAAAATCGGCCAGGGGGTAAGATTCCGGGGGGGGGTAAAAATCCGGGGGTAAAATTCCGGGGGGTAAAAATCCGGGGGTAAAATTCCGGGGGGTAAAGATCCGGGGGTAAAAATCCAGCCCGTACATCTTCAGTTGTCTAAACGCTAGTTATATGGACAGGGGGTAAAATTCCGGTTTTTATTGCTAATCTAATTAATCACGCTCTGTCTATTTTCATTAGACTTCCAAATCCACGGGGGTAAAATTCCGGCCGCGAACAAACTTTTGGCCACTCAGGTTACTACGTCATAGTGACGTCAGCTTCGCCCAGGGGGTAAAATTCCGGCGACCCACTGGGACCAATGTGTTGAGCCTTATTTTAGTTGTTACTTCTTTTTGTGTATCAATTTAAACCGAAATCTCTATTTATAATTCTTAAACTGCCTCGAGTTGGCCTAAATACCATAGTGTTATAAGTTATAACTTTCCATGTCAGCTTATAGAACTTAGCTCTAAAAGATAGACGTGTGAAGATTCTAAAAGTGAGTTGCCTCAAAACATATTTTTCATTTCATCTCAAAGAAAAAATGTCCTAAGAATACGCTTATTCTGTGTTTCTGTGTACGTGTGTTCTGTGTGTGTGATTGAATTCTGTGTTTTAAATTTTATATTTAATTAAATATGTATTTAAAATAGTTCATGTATTAAAAAAGGGGTTGTAGTGGGATTAAGTTGCAATAATATTTGTTTGTCGTTTTATTCTAGAGGGGTATATTTAGGTTTGGAATAATAAAATAAAATAAAACCGAAATAATCAAATTGGTTCGTATTATGAAAATAGATAAAACTTTAATAGAAGGTATAATTAACGTAGGTGAGTTCAGCAGTGTTAATTTCACAGGCTATAGAACAAAGATTGTTTTGATTCGTTAATGATTCTGAATCACTTGTTATTTCTAAAGATGGGAAAGAGCCAAAACCGTTTATACCCACTTAACCTGGCAAACCCTTGCTCGCTCACCCTTTCATGGCTTTTACGTTTTATATATTACATTATTGATACTCCAAATAGTAATTTAATCCCCTTAAATTTTGGAATAGCGAGATTTCTATAAACATATTGTAACTACTGTATACATATGAATATTGTACATTGTTTACTCAAGATTAGTCAAAAATATTAACGTAATTTGTGCAGGAAGTAAAAAATTCAAAAAATGTCAATACAAGAGTTAAGAATAAAACATTTTTCATTGGAAGATTTATGGAAAAAATGTCCATACGATGGTAATTTGTCTGACAAAATCGCCTTCCTTATAATCAAAAAGTATAGACACGCAAAGTTCCCATTCTCAAATTCGTTTCACAGTTGTCTTGCAGTATAAAATAGTATTTTTGCATTTTTAAATACGTTCGAAAAAATATTTTAATACTAACTGCAAGGAGGCTATGTTTTTCTTACGCTGTCCCCTGTAGGAACCGGTCACTATTTAGCCTTTCCCAAACTGGTTAACGTTCTTAGCCTTTTGAAATTACGTTATGCCTTATACCACTATTTCAAAATTGTGAGAGTATCTCAATACATTTTTTCATGACATCTAACCACAAATTTTTCTTATTTTTGTTTCTATTTTTTTTCTGTTTTTTGGTAAATAATTTTAATTTAGGCTACTTGTTAGGCCTAACTGTTAAGTGAACAATTTGAATTAACTTTTAAATTATATTTATTTACAAAACAGTGTATAACACATTGTAATTGTTACATTGTATAGTACAAATATGTTGGAAATAAAAATGTCTACTCTTGAAATAAACCTTATTATTCTGATTCAATATGAGTTTGAAGTGTGAATGCCAATTCGGAATACTTTGGTATTGTTGCAGCTCGCCAGTGAAGTGAATAAATATATTTAACAAGCTTAACAAACCAAACATAAAATGCATTAAAGTGTTACATGTAAAACCATTATATTCACTCGTGTGTGTTGGTTATTCACGGAATGGTATTATTTATTTTTATGTTTGCGTTCGCTGCTGAACCAATACAAGCGTGAAAATAAACATACCCAGCAAATAGGTTAAATAATAATGACGTATCGGGTAGTTCAATGTAATTAAAAGTTACTACTTAAAAATGACTTTTCACGATATCTGATATTTTTCACTTCATTTGTTCAGTATTTGTACATTTGCTCTTCGTTTTTTATAATCTGCTTTTAAATTTTAATTAGATGGTGGATGAATCACACAATCTGCAAATATTAGGATTATTAATTTTCTAAAATTGAAACCATGTGTTAATTACATTGTGTCAACTTATAAGGATTCACTTAGTGTAAATATTGCAGTATCAGTTTTGTAATTTGTAAATTTAGTAATTAGATATTTTCACATATGTAATGTAATCACATTTTCAACTAAAAATATAATGGTGGAAAATATATTGTACCAAAATATTGTTTCTAAAATGAAACGGCAGTATGAAGAATATTATCTTTCGTTGCAAGAATCTATATTTATAAAAGAGGAAGTTTGTATATATATAAATATATTTATTTGAACGTTATGGACTCCGAAACCGCTCGACAGATTGTAATGACACTTTCAGGCATTATTAAGCATTATTCAAGGATGGTTTGTGTGAAGTTTGGTGCAGATCCATCAAAAGGGCTCCGCCCCAGTAGCTCTGGAGTTTCCCATGTTAACCTTATGAGTACTTATATTTAAATTGAATTAAAGAATCTAAACAGCTGGTTCAACTAAACAATTTAAATTCCTAGCAAGGAGAGTTTACTAACGACAAAGTAAGTGTAGGAACTTAGAGAAAAATTAAGATACAGCATTTGGATGTAGAGAGTCAGAACACGTTTGGTTATGTAGAGTAAAATATTCATATTGTTATAGTTATAGTATAGGTATTTTTTTAAACACCTTGAATATTCATATTCTCATTAAATATTTTTTAAATCTATTCATACATTTTTATACATATACATACATACATTTTTACGTGCTACGCTGATTTAAAAAAAATACTACTATTCTTACTGACTTGAGTTTGATACCAAAATTATTCTCGATCATGTAAATTACATTACAAAATGTTCAACAAAAAACTATTGTTTTCGTTAGAATACAAACTTCTAGTAACCATTTAACGAAAATACCATATAAGTAGAACATATTACGTTCGAGTAAATAGATCAAGTGTGGTGTACAAACATGATTTTGCAATAGGAATAATCCAGTAATTACACTATTTTGTCAATTATTTGGTAAACATGGTTAATTACTATTCTTGTTCATGCTTAGCAAACGATAGCTACTATGCTCAATGCACAATTTATATTTGAGTAATTATATGTATATAAAAAATGTTTCTATATAGTATTTCACCACTTACTCTACAAACAGTATCTTTTTCAGTGATTTGTAGTCGGAGATTCATTGCATTCTAAAGCAAGATGACCTTTGACTTTCTATCGATGTGAAGTAAATAATTATAACTCATAAATAATCTAAAACATAGGGCAGCGAAATTCCAATACACAACGTAAACCACTGGCGCATACATGTGAGAATATTGTAAAATATATGCATCGAATATGAACTACTCAACCAAAATAAAGGGAAGGGGTTTTCGTTGAGTTGACGCATAACAGTTTTCAGAAAATCGCACACGTAGATGCAGGTTTTTAGGAGTTAAATACTGATGATCCATTATATTATCTCCTTCAATTACTGTCTACCCTATGAAAACATGTAATTAAAAGTGGTCTGTATACTAGCACAGAAAATATACTTCTATTACCCAGAATGCTGACGCTTACGGAGGTAGCATTAAGTGAAATTTAATTTGGAGCGCTGCCTGTTGGTAGCGCTAGTGTCTTCAACTCAGCGCGCACGGGAGAAGTTTATCCAGTTTGAGTCAACTGTAACTAGACGGGCGCATCATATTTCCCGCTCTCTCCCCGTCCCGCCATTCCACAGTCGCGGCATATGTGACCTTGAACGAGGCTGCCGCAGCCGCTGTCACTCACTGGCGTTTCAATGAATGCCCACTATTATAGTACTACTGTATTAATTCAACGTTTTGCGTTACCTCGTTATCTGTTGTCTTTATTCCACTTCCAGATAAAATGTTATTCCAGTAGTGTTTTTAAGTTAACATATGACGTATTTGTTTTTATAATCTTTAACATCCTCAGTCGCGATAATTCATAGTTTGCTGTTTTGCAATAAATTATTATATATAAATAGCCTTTATTTAATTGCACTATCGTGATGGTTCTAAGGATTATTCTAATAAAACGATTGAATTAACTCACTTCTCTTCATTATGTTCTGTAAAACTTTTGCAACTACAGTAATTTACAATTAACTCCCAGATGAGCAAGATTAGAAATTTTAAACATAAAAAATAACTGGATGACAACGCAATATAAAATATATTTCAGTAATTTATTTAAGTTTTGTAGCAAACATTTAGGACTTTGATGGTTTGTATAAATATTTATAGTGCCATTGACAAAATATGCGTAAAACTTATTTATTAGGTTACCAAAGGTAAACAAAATTTTTAATAATCTTCCACCTTCTACCTTGTTATCCAACACAACTAACGATTTAGATTAATAAACAAAAATAATGTAAACGAAATTTGCCAAATAAAAATAATTTATTCGAATGAGAACACTTACATTTATATCACAAAACAGTACAAAAAAACATGTAGGCTAGGCTAAATACCAACAATAAAATAGTAAAGTACAATAACCAAATAGCTATTACAAACAAAGAACACGATGCAATTGCAATATATAAGAGCAAATAGCGTTAAATGCGCTCGGAAAAACAAGTGCCCAGTATCGACAATGAAACAATAGTATATTACAGGTAAAAAATTACATATGACAAATAAAGATATTGATAAACAGAATTATGTACACGTAGAAAGGTAGCCTACAAAAGCCAAATAGCTAATACAAATGAAATACAGATGCAATTGCGACATATATGTAATAGCAAATAAGGTTAAATATACCCGAAAAAAACAAGTTCCCAGTATCGATAATGAAACAATAGTATATGACAGGTATAAAATTACAAATACCATATTAGGCTATTGCAAAACAAATAAATATATACACGTAGTAATGTACAAAAGCCAAATAGCTAATACAAACAAAATACACGATGCAATTGCGACATATAAGAGCAACAATGTTACAGTTAAATTGAACACAAAGGAGCAAAAAAGAGGGTTAAAAACTCAATAACTGTGGACTCAATAATGGACTGGTTTGTCTTGTATCAAACCTTAGACATGCTTTAACACTTTTAACTTGTCTAAGGCACTGGTTTTCATGCTGGTACTTATCCATTTGCATTGTTTCTGTATCAAAATACGGAATAAAGTTCTTACAACGAAATCTTCATTCCTAAAACAATTGGCATTGGCACAAGTCAGTGACCCGAATGAAACTATCTTACTGGTACTGTTTAGCAACCTACGTACAAGATGGCGTTTGTGGGCAATTGATTTGTACCTTATTTTGAAAATTTTTAACGCTGCATCGACAACGTACAGGAGGCTCTCCGAAGGGGCCAAAAGTCCACTTGTTTCATCCACTTTAAAAGTTGTAAACGATCTGTTAAGGAGTAGCAGTTCCTTTCGACTTGAAAGCTTTGAACGTAAGTCACACATCTTACCTAAGCACTGTATGCATTTGTACTTGTTGTAGTACCTGTGGGCAATATACCCAGCAAAATACACTTGGGAGCACGTTTCCAACATGACTACACTGTCTGGCATCACATCTATTCTCTGATTGTTGGTTTCAGCTGCCCCCTCACTTGACGTGGAGCATTGGCTGGAAGATTGGCTGATGTTGTCCTCGGTATTGGCCATTGGATCTGATAAATACATAATTATAAAACCAACTGATCATAATTATGCAAACATAAAATAACAAATGAGAACCTAAACACATGCGTATAGGCGCATTGACTTTACCAGGATAGATTAAATATACAGTATTTCAAACATAAAATAACAAATGAGAACCAAAACACATGCGTATAGGCGGATTGACTTTACCAGGATAGATTAAATATACAGTATTTCATTGATCAAGTTGTTATGTGCATCCAACAGATCCTTCTATTGTTATGTATATACATTTACACAATCGTTATCCTTTTCACTTTTTATTTTTACTTTGGAATGCAAGACAACTTGAATGTCCTTGGACAATGGGTCTTTACAAACAGCAATTTTATCCTATATAACAAAACTAATTTTATATCTTGGTAAATCATTGTAATCTCTCAAACAACAGCTCAATAATTAACAGCATGCAATATAACAAAGCTTTATTCAATTTTGACGTCAAACTAAAAATATATGACAAACAGCAATTCTTCAGAACAAAAATATAATTGCTATCATGAGTAATCCTGGTTATCTTTTAAACAACAGCTTTATAAACATAATGCAATATAAAAATCGCTTTTTTACTTAAACTATCTCAAACAAAATTGTTAATGGGTTTATTATTGGGGTTTTCTGAAATATTTTACTACACCAATTCCTGACTAGGGGTTTCCTAAAAAACTAGAAATTGTTCTACCAAAGTTGTACGAGGATTTTTATTGCTTACCTTGAAGGTCTTCGCTTTGATTACAAGTAGATATTTCCAGTAGCTTGTCTTCGTCTGGGTCGTAGGAAGTTGTTTTGGGCGGCTCTATCATGAGTTTTAGTGTCATCACTCGAAGAGTTCCTCTAAAAACTCGTACTGAAGGATTTCTGTTGAATCCACCTCTTTGTCTTATCGCAGAAAACAAGTTTTCTAATGGATCTTGGTTCAGCCTGGAGGTTAGTAGAAACTTGCATTTTTCACTTTCCAGCAGCTGTAGCATGGCATTAATGGTAAAAATAAAACCATCAAAACACGGTGGCCTAGGAAATTTGCAATTAATTTTTTTCAAGTTAGTGAACATTTCGATTGCATTTTTCAAAATGTCTAACACATGTTTGTCACTTTGACTCAACGCACAGTTGTCAGGATTTCGAGACCTTAACCTCCTACTATTCATAGCATCAAACAATGAATTAATTGTTGCCAGGAACCTCGCCGTTGGTTGGGCAGTAGGGCTTCTTATCTGCCCTGTCGCTACTGCAGTGTGCAAAGCGGCTGATGTTGTGTGGCTGAAGACCTGAGCAGCGAGCGACACTTTCATCTTCTGGAAGTTGTTCGGGTATATATGAGCTGGGGTCAATTGATGTGCAGCTCTTGTTGTCTTGCTACTGGATTCGATTTCAAATAACCGCCTGATGTCTTTGAAAGATATCCTTTCGTCAAAGAGGGCAAAGTCATGTGTCAGGAGATTATTTCTGACAGATTTGAGAAGATGTGGTGGGTCGTACAGAGTGAAAATCTTCTTATCACCAGTTTTAAAAAATGGCTTCTCAACTGTTGCTCCTAATCTTCTGTAGGCATTGGTATTCGTGGAACATTGGTCTGTGACAACAGCTTTGACCATTAATCCTGTTTCTGATAGGTGCTCTATGGCGTCTTTGATCAGAGTAGAAAGTACTGAGCCTGATAGACCATCCTTTGAAACAAAATAACCAATGGGTAATTTCCATTGATAGTATAAGCCTCTTATCATGAAAACGGTTGCTTCAGAAGCTAATTTCCTCGTTCTGCCTAAATAGCCACAATCCTCAAACCCTTCAATCAGGTCATACTGTGGCGAATATTCCAGTTGTTTTTTAATAGCCATCTCATCCACCAGCAATACACAACACTTTTCTTTCTCATTCATGCTTGCAGCTTTATGTTTGATTTTTTCAAATAACTTGCTGTTAAAGCCAGGAATGAATAACTTTTTGGAAGATAACCAATTTCTAACCGTAGATATTCCTGGTAAGGTAATTTTTTTTGCCAAGAATCTATAGGCAGCAGGAGACCTTAAATACAATTCAATGGCAAACTTCATTTCGTCTTTCTTCCAAGCTTGCCTTTTTTTGTGGAGCTGCATTCCAAAAAGTGTTGCTGCAGCTTTGGATTTTAAACCCGCTGTGATATTTTGCAGCGTTGGTTTAAAATGCTTTAATTTTCGGATTTGCCGCTTCAATGCTGATATTGTCGCCATTTTAGATGCTAATTGCTTCTTTTTTCTTGTGAGATTTTCCTGGATCCGTTTTTTTGATGGTGATTCAAAAAGGGTCTTCCTTACGGTTTGTAGATTTGATCTCCCTACAAATCTGCTTGCTTGCGGTGACGCATTCACAATCCATTGTCGCACTGATGGAGACTGCTCAATTTCAAAAGTTGCAGATGACGTGCTTACAGCAGGAGAGGCCATGATGTCTGTTTGTGGTCTTCCTGGATATCTTCTTGGTGAACATATACTTCGGCTAAGATGGACATCAGGAGACTGTACAACAGATGGATCTTCAACTTCTGAATCCGCAACAACAGATGGATCTTCAACTTCTGAATCCGCAGCATAAGGGTAGGGCACTGAACCACGGATCAGTCTTCCACTTGGAAGAATTGCTTCCTTCGGAAAGTGCTTCTCACAAACAACTTTGATCCTGTTCAGCTTCTTTGGTGAAAATCCAATCAGCAAAGGATTCCCTGTAAAAAAAGAATAATAATTTATAGTATTTGTGTTCAGTCAAGTTGGCTTTGATTTTTATTTTATTTTATATGTCTTTGTTCCTAACAGTCTATATGTGATTCCCATCACATTATCATATGTTAATTTCCAGTGTTCCAGTCATTCGCCACGAATCACCTCTCATAACAATATGTAATCATTTTTTTCTTAATTTTTACTTTTATATATTAAAGAAACCGAAACAAGTTTTATCTCAATTTCCGTGTGTCCGTCTGTCATGGCCCGGAAGGCATTTTACGCGGCCTTCTCCTGACAAACAAAAGCACCGAATGGTAAGTTATTTGCCAGTATTGAAACATTTTTGACACTGTCTTTAGCTATTAAAAACGAATTTTTACGTTCTCCGAAAATATCTTTGATTAGGCTCGTCAAATTTCAAAATGGTGGCCATTTAAAATTTTTAAAGTGAAATACCGTGAAAACTAGTCATTAAGGTAACACAGTACTCAAATATATTTTTTTTATTATTTAGTTTTGTAGAACAGACTTTTCTGAACACGTAGATAATAAAAATTAAGGAAGAAAGAAAATTATTTTTAAAATTTTCAGCTACTTTTATAAACTATTGCAGCCTAATTTAGCATGTCCAAGGTCCTACTAGCCTACTAATCAAGACGCAGAGGGTACGCCGTCAAATATTAATTTTTTTTTAACATTTTTATTATTTAGTTTTGTAGAACCCACTTTCCTGAACACGTACATACCACATATTATGGAAGAAAAAATTATTTTAAGCAATACAGCGACTTTTATACACTCTTTATACACTGATCATCCATGAAGATAATCAATCAGCAATAGCTGTTGCAGGAAGTCTAGAAAACAAAAGACTTAAACACATTGATGTCAAATGACATTTTTTAAGGGAAGTTATCAAAAAGGGAAGTGTTGTTTTAAAGTACATTAACTCTGAAAACCAATTGGCGGACATATTAACAAAAGCTCTGTGTAAACCAAAGTTCCAGACATTCAGAAATAAGATGAATGTTGTTTAAAACTGTTTGTAAGAAGACAATACATTTTTATATTTAGGGAGGGTGTTGAAGCAATACAAAAATATATCAAAATATACCCTAACTCAATTATTTATTATTCTATGTGTAATTAAAGACTGTTTCATGTTTATAAAATTAGTTGTTATGTTGGCATAGCAACCTCCTAGTTGGTAAAAACAAAATGTGCTTATGAGTTGTATAAATTTATATGTGTTCTGTTTAAAAGTTATAAAATAAAGTATTGTTTGTTTGAAGAGTCAAGTATTATAATTAAATAAGGTCCACAGATTTAACCTCAACACTGACAATTTAATTTTGCTCAAAAACATTTTTGCTTCATATTATTGTTGGTAATAATGTATTTAACTTAGTACAAAAATTTCAAGTTGATAGGTTAATATTTGTAACAGTTATGTGTACCTAAAAACTGTCATTTTAACATGGGCGGGATAGGGAGTACTGTGTCACCTTAAAACAAAATTTTAAATTACCGTCTTTTGAAATTTGGTAAGCCTTATGATCAAAGATATTTTCGGAGAATGTTTGTTCCTGTAGACTTAAAGTTTCTACAAAGTTTCATAAAAATATCTCCAAGGGTTTTTAAGTTATTAATATTTTCAAAAAAATAAAAAAATTGCGGTTTACGGCTGAAGTAACACGAAATTGAAAAAAAATTCTCGACATTTGCGATTTATTTTTTCATGTAGAATCTGAAGCCCGATATGCTTTACTAAAAAACACTGTATATGCCAATGCTTGAATGCAAATCTGTGCGTGCATACCTTCAATTTCAGACCTCAATCATGAAAAGCGGTCGGGTAGGAACGGTGAGTAGGAACTATTAACTATATATAATCAATGGTAGGAACAGAAAGTGACACATTGGAAAATCGAGCTTAGCATCATCCGTAAACCTCTGTTACAACCACCCACTGCAGTTGTGAATTTTTACTTTACACTGTACACAACCGCCATTGAAGCGCCGTCAATGAGTGGAACCTTGTTTCTAAGCTATTGGCGACGATCATTAATAAATTGAACTTTCCCAGCCATATACAACACTGATTCGATGTCTTCTTTCTGGTTATCAAAACTTCAGAACAATTTTATACACAAACAATCTCTGGTTCCTGACCTGGATGATGCCTAGTTAGTTAATTTCATTTACGGTTACACTATATTAAATATTCCACTTGCGATTAATTACATCCTTTATGTAAAAAAAAAACGTTGTAAATCTCACTTGGATGGGATTTGCCTTTAAAACTTGATCGGAAATGGTTGCGGTATTTGTAAACATATCTAGAAAAAATAATCTTGATCAGAACAGCTGTTCGTTATTTCATAGATGATTATGTGATAAAAATTGGACGAAAACTTGAAAAAAATCGCACAAATCTGCTTTTTTAAACGTCCGTAATTTTATTTACAAAGTATTGAGGGCATTGAGGCCATATTGTAATGGCTAAAGACACTCTCGCCAATCCAGTGAATACATTAAAATAACTTGGATCTTGATAGGTACTCTCGTTTTCCTGGAGAAGATTGCGTAAAATACCACCTTGAGTGTTACAGACAGACAGACAGAAATTTAGATGAGACTTGTTTCGGCTTCTTTAATGTATAAAACGTAAAAATAATCTAAAAATTTATGATTCTGAGCAATGTACAGACAAAAGTCTAATTTTATTTATATAGATAGATAGATAGATGAATATTATAACAGAACCGGTATGGATCATAAACATAAATAAATGATGTCAATAACCCGAATGTTGTTTAGGATAATTAGTTTTCACATTTAGTTTAGTATTTCAAAATGTAGAGTCTAACGTTCTTTCACCTAGGGCCACTTGTCGGCTTTAGCAGCGGTACAGAGTAATAAATCACCGTCCTTCTACGAAAGGACGGACCCTTCCTCGCCAGTTCTTAGAATGTTGTAACTCAAACCTTGGGTAAGGGAGTTGTCTTTTGTCTCTGTTTCGACGAGCATCACATTGTTAAGTTCGCATAGCTTCATATAGAACGTGAGAGGCAGATCCCTCAACGCATTTCATTAGTCTTATTCACATTATGTTAAAACCACATTAGTTTTTTCACAACGGTTTCATTTATACAGCCCACTAATATTATTTGTTACTTTCTACATTAATACAATTATAGTTAATTTCAAAGTGTTAGTTTTTATTATTACCAAAGCAATGGCGCATAACGCGCTGCAACACTTTAAGACAAATTATTTTTTTGTTCCAGATTGTTACCTCTAATTATTCTACTGATAATTCCAGTTTTATACGCCATAATACATTTGAAGTTATGAGCAATCAAATAATTTCTAATCGTAATGCTGCGATCTTATTTGAAATGTAAACTTATTAGTACCTACTAACTTTATAGAACAACACAATACACAATACAAATTAATATTTAAGTTTTGTATTCTTAAAAGGTGTCGTGAAAACATTAATATATAAATATATATATATATATGAATATATGATATTATTCAGTACTTACCGCAATTAATCGTCCAAATATCGGCTAATGGTGAATTGGGGAACCGGAACATACGGACACCTTCCTCCCGGCTTGAAGAACAAGACTTATAGCTACACTTTGTCCTTGTCATGATAACAATTAACTTAAAATAACTAAAAAAAACACACTATTTCGAAACACAAATATCCATTGACAATTGAGAATACAATTCCGTTTTGAAATGAACGCGCGCGCGCGCTGGCTACACTAGACAGTGCAGTGCAGACGAGCCACGACAGCTTAGCTAGGAGAGAGAGGGAAATAAGGGTGCGTGCAGTTGGCAGCACTGACAGCGCTTGCCCGTCAACGCTGGTGGCGCTGCCTATCGAGCGACAGGCAAAGCTCTCTCCGAGTACTTAACGCTTTATAACCAGCAGTCAGCATTCTGGGTTATAGTAGTATATATTCTGTGATACTAGGGATGTGAAAATATTTTTGAATATATTGTTACTTGTTGGTGGGGGGGCGATCTGGTCTAGTGGTTAGAGCAGGGGACTTCCATCCCTGAGGTCCCGGGTTCAAATCACGTGAAATCGCCAATGGATTTTATCTAAGCGATAATGCCGTAACAACTAGGTCTAGCCTGAAGGAATGTGCAACACAATACCAGGATCGTGCCTAACGTCTTTTAAGATTTTTTTAACTCGCTTTTTGGTGAATATTTTGTTTGAAAAACGTATTAAGCTAAGATAAAAACAACACGTATTTTGGAAGAATAATTAATTGAAGTGTTTGTTTAAACAAAACTAAGATTAAGATTATAATTAATTACAATTACGATTTTAAGGTTTATGCTACCTCAGCCATGACGATCATTGTTACGTGTGGACATGGGTGAAAAAAATGTTTTCGACTTAATAATGTTTTTGATTACCATACTTCTTTCCAAATACGAGTTAAATACAAACCAAAATAATCCGATTTTAGGTACTACAAGGATAAGGTTTAATACATATTAGTGTATACAAAAACATAAAATTGGTTCAAAACCCATTTTTAACCTGCTTGTTCTCATAAATATGTTGGAACAATTACAATTGGCTTGGGTTCTATGACACGTTTGCACTATACCGATAGTGCCCAAGGGGAATTTATAACCCAACAAAGACTTTAAGTAACTTTTAAGACTTCACCTGGGATACAGATCTGGTAGTTGGATGTTATTAAAGTTTTAATTTTTTTTTAGTTAAAGTACCATTAATAATGAATGATTAATAAATTTACCAAACGAAAATAGTTCAATAAGACGTTTACTATAACTTTTTGAATAAGTATTTGAGGCAATGTAACAGGCTAATTTTCTTATCTGGATTGTAAGACTTTCTAAGTAGCAAGTGCAGAAGACATTCCTATTATTTTGTTTATGAGAAAGCTTCAGATAACAAACGATTTAATTTCAAAACCCGCCTTTGTTCTTTGCTTTACGGATATTTTCCCAGTAATAACGTTTTCATAGTGGGGTTTACGGGACCGAGAATGGTTGTGTTTTGTAAATAGGCTAAGATAGTTTGAAAGTGATTTTTAAATATTAAAAACAAAAATACGAATGTTTGGGGAAACCATTGATATTGATTTTACGCACGGTCACGTGTTAGGACAAATTTGCATTCGGCGTTGTAAAGTAAAAAGAATAATTAAGCTTGTAGCCTATTTTTATGAATTAAAAAAAGTGAATACGTACATTTTAGAATAATATGGGGTCAAGTCGGGTAATTGGGAGCAAGGGGCTATTGGAATAACGGGTTGCAGTCATGTTATTTTTGCTTAAAAAAGTACACATGTCGAATTTTATAACACATCATATGTTTTTTTTCAGTTACCATTAATTGTTTTTATAAAAATTTCACATTTTATTTTTTGTGATTTTTTTTCTAAATGCCTGCATTTACACTTGTCACACAAATTTGATTGTGACTCTTTGGTATTTTTTTTTTATTTTTTCCTGGATGTGTTGAAATGATAAGAAGACTTGAAATGTACTTATTTTTCATCGAGGAATCCATAAAAAATATCAGCAATAGCTTCAGATGAACAGATAAAATGTTATAGCCGTGATCCCAATTACCCCTCCTAAAACGCATCAGGGGATAATAGGAATCACGGGGTGTGGGGTAATAGGAATCACGGGGTGTGGGGTAATTGGAATCACCCCACCAAAAAGTTTGTAACTCCCAAAGTTGTTAACATAATTAAAAAATTAAAAATTTCTCTGAAAACTGACAACATGGAATATATCCCAATTGCCCCAGAACTGATCTATATATAAGCATTTGGAAAATACCAACTGTGATTCCATTTTCCCCAGTGTGGTAGGGCAATTAATATAATGCCCAATGGTTTTGAAAAACATTTTTTCCATAGGTATTTTTACTTTACCTTGAAATTAATTCAGCAATCACTTAAGATACCAATTTATTTGTGAGCAAAGTTTCATAGCTCCATACTGACAAAAAAAACTGTGTCACTTCAAAGAGGAATTATATGATTTTCTCATTCCAATTACCCCACTTGACCCCGTTTTTGGTAACATAAACAAGTTTTGAATTTACCGAGGGTGTTTCAATAATAATAATGCAATCTTATTATCATATGTACATTTGATTGTTTGTGTATTAGAAGGTATAACCTGCAAATTCATTTAAGTGAATTTTCTGGGTAATGTTATTTAACAAAAGAAAAGACATTCTTTTCCTCTTCCAAAATTTAGTTAGGTTAAGTATTGTTAAGTTGTTGTTAGTTTTCAGTATTCAAATCCAGTAATCCAACCAAGAATCAATTCGTATTTATTTTGCTCTAACAGATGTTTATTACAACATTACGGATCAGATTGCACTTAATGGAGCCAAAATATTTAAAAGAATTAAAACAAACGCCAAGTAAACATTGAACTAATACAGTCTTCCTGAACTTTAACTCTCTGGTCCTTAAAAATAAGTTTATTTTCATAAAAACCTTTAATTCTTTTAAATCATTTAATTAACCTAGCCATTTTAACGAACCATTGATGGTTAAATGTTTTGTATTTGGAGTTGTGGTTGCTTAGCAACATAATCAAAGCCGATGACGTGGTTATCAACCACTAAACAAACTGATTTCTGATTTGCAAGCTCTTGTGATTTAGGTTTTAATTTTTCACCTCTGCAAAACGCTAATTTTCGTTAACAGTTTAAATTTATGAAATAATTAATTTTATGAAACATTAATTTTGGTTATCAGTATGATAACAATATTTCTCCAAGTATCTTATTAACACCTTGAGTATGTTGGTTTTTAATTATATGGTGAACTAATTTATGTATTTACACCACTGTAATTAATGGCTATTCCTATTTCAAGTAGGCTAGCTAATAATTAAAAAAACAATACACAAGCTTAACCCAGTGCGAATTATGTAATATTCTTTATAATATTTCTATTTTTGAAATAAAATGTAACATAAAGAAAACTACGTATTTATTATTTCTATTAAAATAATTCATCTTTAAAGTATTGTTGTTCGGATACCTTATTATGATACCTACATCAAATATACATTATAAACACGAGAAATTATGAAATTTTACTTTATAAAATCTCATATTCTTCTATTCTTTAAACTTTCTTATTATTTTAATTTTAAGTCAAAATTTTTGTCTTAATTGTAAGAGGAAAACAAACCTTTGTTTTATTGAAATAATACTTGTAAAATATAATGTTTCGCTAAAACAAGTTTTATGTATAACAAAAGAACTGTTAAAAACCCTTTCCTTACAATATAAAGTTAACTTTTTAACTATTTAAAGAAACTTAACGAAATCTTGTAACAATTTATCCCAACAGAAAGGAATGACCAAAGGTATTATAATTCTCTTGCAAACTTCCTAGAGAAGAGGACAAAGATAGATTTTTAATTTAAGTCTCTT
Organism: Macrosteles quadrilineatus; assembly: GCF_028750875.1. Classification (NCBI taxonomy): domain Eukaryota; kingdom Metazoa; phylum Arthropoda; class Insecta; order Hemiptera; family Cicadellidae; genus Macrosteles; species Macrosteles quadrilineatus. Next base: position 27,511,146 of record NW_026542599.1, on the reverse strand, counting down.
TTCATAAAAGAGAGTTGTTTCTTTTATAAAAAAGCTGCATCAATAGAATGTCTTTTAGCAGTATTTCTTTTAGCAGAGCATTGTCTTTTAATTAAATTTATCTAAGGAAATCAAATGTAACAAATAAAAAAGATATTTTAAAACTGAGGTTTGAAAAAATTATTGTTAGTTGGTTATTTGATTCTGCATCCACCACTTCGGAAAAAATAAGAACAATGTACAATTATAATATTTTAACCATTTAATAATACTTCCTTGCTTCTACTAAAATTATTACTTTACTTTTAATCTTAATAAAACAACAAACACTACTAAGTATTACTAATTAGTTGTCATGTTCCTTTTTACAGTTTTGATCATAACTACTATGGGGTATTGCGTCATGTTAAGGTAAACAAACCCAGCTGTTTTCACATGATAACGGAGGTCAAGGTCGAACGCAAGTAGATATAATCCTCATTCCTTTTTTTATATATTTTACAGCCAACTTGTTTTTCCAGCTATGAATTTGTTCTGCAATAATTTTAAAATACAAACTTTCTACTTCTTTTAATTGATCAGGCGAAGAGATCTAGATATATATCTTAGTTAAATAATTGGATTATATGTAAAAACAATATTATAGACTTGCCGGACCGTAAGATGGGTTAAAGGTAATTATGTAAATTTACAACCAATATAATTTGCTAAATTCAACTAGCAGCCTCCCAACCCAACGAGAGAGGGAATATCAAGATTAAATCACAAAAATTGAAATTTATTTATATAAAAAGTGAACCAGAAAACAATATACAGGACCCTACAATGTGAAACAAAAGAAATAGTTATTTGTGCAACTAGTGAGCAAATCGAGTGAGGCGATTGCACTTTGCACTCGAGTTGCACATTATATGTTTCCTACAGTTACCATAAAACAAATAAATTGGTAAAGAAACGTGCCTTCACGTTGCAAATCTAGAGTGAGACAAAGTAATTAGAGTGAGGCAATGTTAACACCTGTATGTTGGTTTTTAATTATATGGTGAGCTAATTTATGTATTTTCACCACTGTAATTAATGTTAACATTGTCTCACTGATGAGCGAATTGGCCACTTTGCTTTCTCAAATCAGTGAGAGAACATGTACATTGTTAGGTAACTGTAGGAAAAATAAATTTAGGTGTCGATAGTCACAATCCAATTGAATTTAGACTTTAAGTCAAGGTTCAAAAGTAAGTGAGCCGTGGCACAGACCCACGCGTATGTTCTCCACACCAATGTGTGTCGGCCACTGTGCTGAATCAATCACGTGACCAATCAAAAAGTGCTAAATTACATACCCCATAGTGGAATGAAAATGCTTGAGGCTAGACACGTGCTGCGGCCAAACGAGAAATTTAGGCGCAAACGAAACTAAGAGCGAACTAAGTTGCCGTCAATAGCCTTGTAGAGCTGTCGTCAGCCCGATATCAGCATGATAGATCAGACTGTCCACCCTAAAGGTAGGTTTAGGGAATATGGACATTCAACTGAAGAAAAAGCTTCAAATTAGTACCAATGAGGGGAAAATATTCTCCGGAAAGTAAATAAAAGATTCGTATAGTAACATTCGCCTATTTGTTCTGATGATGATTAGAGTGTCCAATCGAAATCGATCACCACTTACAATCTTTTATGTATATTCACCGTCTTGTCAGTTAACAGTGTATAAGCGTAAATATATGTTTTAAGTGTCATTAGACGTATGTTTTAATTAATTTCACTAAACTTAACAACACGTACATTTCTGATTTAAAACTTCTCGGCCGTTACAATAATAAAAGGTTTATTACTAAACTTAGTAACCCTAAACTAAACTTAAATGTTTATGCATAACGGTATTTTCATACCAAAATGTTGCAATTTAATCAAAGGTTTGATGGAATGTGGAATGTTGTTTAGTAACTATTGGAAGTAATTTTAACATCCAGAGTGGAATTAACCCACGCCAGTCTATAAACACAGAGTCAACAATTCATGATTATATAATGAAGTACTATGAAAGTTGGAACACTTGTATAATATTAACCCAATTTAACTACGTATTTATCAATTAGGGTAAATTGATAAATAGGCTTAGTTATTAATTAATTTATAAACACTTTGTGTTTATTGTTTCGACATTCTAATACAGTTTACATAGTTTGTGTCTCTGCTGTTTAATCTGTAAAAATAAACTTTCAACTCAACCCTCAACCCTCGACTCAACCCATTTGATTGGACGAAACATCCTCAATAAAATTCAATGTAAGAATTAGAACGTCGAATGAAAAAATAATCGTTAAGATAAGGGTAAGGTTATCTATATATAGACTGCAGAGTCTATAGTTAGTGTAGAGTTTACCACCGGCTGTCCTAAACCGATAAACAGCACCTCCCAGGTAAGGGAGTCTCACAGTAGTTGTACGTGAGAGAAGTACGCAATGTGAACACTCACTTCTCTACAAGATTCCTATCCATAAAAAAATGTTATAAAGCATGAGAAGCTAAATCAATGAGAAAGTTCATAATTTATCACACGAAATAAGCGATCTTTCAATCAGGAATATTCATAAAGAATTGTTGTGTTAACAACTAAGCACAACTATTTCATTTAGTTCTGACGTCACTTAATTCATTTCCCAGCTTAATTTAGTAGACTTCCAGCTTCATATAGGGTTCATATTAAGGTAATTCAATAATGGTATGTAAATATATGTTATAATATAAGTTCACTTATAATATAAGTGTTATAAATATAAGTAAATATATGTTATTTACTTACTTTACCACTATGATTAACATATTCTTGCCACAATAACTGAGTATTAATACTAAGTAATTAGCTAGCTGTACGAAAGATTTGATCACAATCTGAATCGTGTACTTTCAGGAATAGTAAGTGACAGCAAGTGCATTTAATGTGCATTTTGTGATATCCGCTATTAAATCTCAATCCTAGATCAGTATCTTTAACAAATCCTTGACATGGCTATTAAACAACTGTATTTTTTCTCTGAATTATTTTCCTCTCGTGCCGTAATCTTTTATAAGGCTTTCCGCTTTGTGAAGTAAAAGGAATGTGATGTCCGACTTCTTTCCAACACCAAACTCCAGTGACGTAATACTAACAATAATCTGTCCACGTCACATTAGGTTTTGCGGTTTTACTTCACTCATTCTTTGCCGGGCCATTTACACAAAACAATATTTACATTTTTGGCAAGGATGTTAGTGAAAAGCAAAGGGGCAATGATAATGTCTACTAACTTTATTTTATGGGAATACTGTAAAAAAAACTATAATTTTTATTTTTTTATTAAAAACATATTACTATACGCAAAATGCCTTTTTAGATGTATGTATATGTTAATCACTCGTATGATTTTTTGTAGATTTGTAAATGGTTTGTATTATAAACTTATTTCGCATCCTAGGACGCTAGACCTTAAGATAGATAGATAGACTCCTAGACGCTAACTCGGAACGGTTTTACACATTACGCCAATTTGAGCCAGAGGGTAAAGGTGTTAAAACAGTTAAAAACCATTAGTAGAACCAGAACTTCGTAGACCGAAGCATCGATGTTGAATGCTTATAGCTAAATGCTAATATTAAATGCTGATATTAAAATGTTAACAACATTTTAAATTTGGTTAAAAATATATAACATAAGAATAACATGAAGATTTTAATTTACAGTGTTTTTTTTATAATCCCGTAACCACTATAAGCAAACAACTACGCTTTAATGTTGTTAGAATTGTTTGTTTTTATTTTACTTTCAAAATAGTTCAGAAAGTAATTGCAGAAATCTACTCATGAAATTGTAATGGAGGTGATAACGGACACACATGCTAAGAGTAAAACCTGTTAAAACAGTAGTTATATGATGTGGTATTCAATAAGACAAATGTGAACCAGTTAATCCCACTGAATATTGCAATACCAATTAATCCTATTGTTTGCAATTAATTAATTATTGCATAATCGAACAATTTAGAAACACATTCAAGTTCTATTTGCAGAATCGTATTGGATTTCGGTGGTAACGTCACATATTTTTCGCCATAATCTATTATTTATGGTCAGTATATATTATCAGTTTGATGCTCGGGATCGAGAACAATACTGATGTTTTAACGCTAGAATCTATTTTATCAAATGGTTGACTTAATTTTTTGTGGAGAAAAACACAGCTGAACTTAGAAATACATTTCAGTTTAATGCTTATCCAAAGCAAAAAATTTAAAAATTATACAAAACTGTGACTCTTGTTTAGGAAAAGCTATTAATTTAGTTATCAGAAAACCAATTCTATTTAGCTCATTTAGCAATATTAAAGAATTGCAGTAAATCTTAACCGTTTTAAGTTAAAATTTACTGCAATTCTTTAATATTTTATAGGTGTTCTAGACATATAAATCCATAGAGCATTGGTTAATATACTTGTCTTATTGTAATAATCATTTAGATGAGAAACAATATTTTACGGGTGGTAAAAACAACATTGTCGTATCAAACATATACTATAAAGAGGTAAAAGAAAACCTGTATACAGCGTTAACAACGGACTTTTTTTACTTGAATTTCAGTTCTAATTAATGAGTAGGTTTGTACAATTCCTCTAGTGTACCTGCATATTAAGGATACTATTTCATTGTTGCTGTTGCAATATTGTATGCAGTGTATGTATATTATTCATCAACAAAGCCTGAGGACGTAATTACCTACGGGTTCCTCTACACGTGAGATGTCCTTTGTTTAAACTTGGCACATAACAATATGTGATACATAATATTATCACCTCAGAAAACATACAGACCAAGCAAATTATTGTCTATTGGTATTCTTTTTGATGAATTGGGTTTACTAGGGGAAATTCATTCTTACAATACTAGAAACAGGCTAAACATATCAATGCCTATTCACAAACTAGGGTTTTACAAAAAGAAAACAACACATGCTGGAGGAAAGTTTCAAAATAATTTACCAGATAACATTAAAAAAATGTAGTATTATTAAGTTAAAAAAATTGCTAAAGAATTATTTAATTTCAAGACCACTATATTTCTTAAAAGAATTTTAGTATGTTTAAGCTTAAATTTAGTCATATGGAAATATTTTTGACGCAATTCTATGTACTAATTTCATGTTCAATAATGAAATAAAGAATGTTTGAATTGAATTCTTATAAAAATATCTACTAAAAAACCATGTCAGATTTATTTTACACTTAGATAATATTACGTTTAATATGTATTCAGGTTTGCTGCGTCAGGTAAGTAAAGGTGGTCTTTTGTATAACTATAGTATAGTATGTAATGAATCAATTTGCAAAATTGAATCAAAATAAATCCATAAACATGTAATTTGCATCAGTTTACATCTTCATAATCGTGGGATTTTTAAATGTTTTTGTTATTTCATCCGCAACCTTTAATCTTATGTTTCAATTCACAAAATGTTTTTTTAAAGCCCTACACGATGGTTGTAGTAAAACTTTTGCATTTCTATGTTTTAAGGGTCGATAACAAAAAAAAAACCCCAATATAACACGCTGTTATTATTTCTCGATATTTCTGGCCACCTACAGCCAACCAGGGCAACTACAATAAATTATCAACGATGTAAATATTTAATATCACAGTGTTTTATTTATTAAATCCTAGATAGATATACAAAAAAGTCAAGTTCGCCTAGAAAGATTTAATCACGCTTAGTCGAGGAGATAATCAGGGTCAGCGATTCTGTCATTTATCTAATGTTGAATAAATTAAAATTTCCATCGCTCTCATAATAGGATTATTAATTGCTATATCTCACCAACGATGACAGCCAAACCACTGCAATTTGCAAATTTAACACAATACATCCACATTACTTAAAAATAGTACATAATGAAAATTTAATATTAAAACAAATTACTGTTCTTTTAATATAATTAAAATTAAATGAATATGACCTGTTATATTAATAAATCAAAGGCCATAAAGCATTGCCAATTATTGTGTTTTTAAATTTTGTATTAATGCTAAGTAATAAATCTCTAATTGAAAACAAGTCGTGTTAATGTATTTTAGTAGTGCAAAATGTATGTGAGATTGTAATTCCTTCTGTTTACGTGTATTATGCATGATAAAAAATTAATTGTTCAAGCTGCATACAATATATTTTATATAATCATGAAAGATGTATTTTGGAAGATTTTAGAAACACTTGTTTCTCTCAAAAGTATAATGTGGTATTTAAGCTCCTTAGAGGAAATCTTGGTTCACTTAAGACACCGTGGTTCTTGGAATTTATCCAAGTGCTTGTTCATGTTCAGAGTATGTTCTTGATTTGTTTACAGTTATTTGGTAAAAGGATTTTTTAGTAATACAAAATATAGAGTGATTAAAATGTTACTACAAGTTGCACTGATACAAGTGGCTATTAGATCGTTTTATATTCGCTGGGTTGATTCCCATACTTGTGATATCCATAATAATCTTACAAAAGTGTAGAGCCAGTGGGAGTACCTGGTCAATATACGGAAGGGTAGACCCGTACTGCGCCAGGTCTAAATAATCCCTCTTTAGCAAACGCCCGTACTGCGCCAGCACTAGTCCAGGTAGGCGAGCCCGCATCATTGGTATTGCGAATGTAAACAAACATCACAGCTTTCGTTATTTCACCTAGGTCAACACCCCTTGTCGCTAATTTAACAAATCTTGCTCTTCACCTCAGTGCCATTGAGGAATCACAATTAGATACATGTTTAGCAATCAACGGTGCTTTGGAAAATGAAAAAAAGTACAAGAAAGAAAGCCACGCTTCTTCGACAACAGTTTGTCAAAACGAAAATTAATCAATTAAGAGCCGGTGACTTGGACCTACTTTGTTTCTTGAAGTGTGTTGCTATCAATTTTGCACCCATTTAGGCCTAAACAATAACATTACTTTTTTGCTACACTACTTTACACCATATACAGAAGCAGGTACTTTTCTTACGACTATTCTCCATTTTTAGGCGTTTCCGTGATAGCAAGTAATAATATCGGTCGTTTCTGTCATCACAGAAAATTGTCACGGATGTTACGCACGCATTTGCTTCCTATTTTATCACTTTAGCTAGTGGGATGATGCTCAGAATGTTTACTTAACTAATTTGCTTTAGTTGAACGCTAAATTAATTATTTTACCGTGGAAAGCGTGACATTATATCGCAATTTGAATTTTGAAAGGTTTTCTATTAATACGGTAGCAAAAAATACTGAATTACTAATTCATCAACTTAAATGTGTCTTCGAATCATTGTTGTATCTTTGTTTATCGCTTTTGCCATAGTTTTTCATACAACCGATTTATTTTTGTTACCATGGATATTGAAAACTGCATTTATATTAATTCAATCAATGCACGCAGTAATTTCAACGAAACATAGTTTAATAAAAATATGCCCATATAAGTAACTTCTTTGTATAAACAAGTGGATCTGTCATCTCCTAAAAAGATTGTTCAACCCGGAAGACATGGGATCTGACCTCTCAACGTTCAAGAGTAAGAGATTGTCACGTCACGTCAAATATTTGGATATACACGGCTACGTTGTACTATTTGATTGAGTAAGTACACGTCTATGGAGTGTTAATATAAGAGCAATAGCCTACATATAAATAGAATGCAATTGTTCAACTAATGTTAATAGGACTAAATCTAAAGCAATATAAATCGCTCGAAATGTATAGAGTAATTTGTAGTTTTAAATACAAACTTAGCACACAACATCTACAGAAGGAAGTAAAACGTTAGGAAGCAATACATTATTTTGAGACTTTGAAGTTGGACAACAAAGATATCAATTTGGTAAATTTGATGCGTAATAATAACGTAATCTATTTGATTAGTAATATCAATAAGGTCGTAACACTATGTGTTGGGCATCACCCTACACTAGATCCAAACATCTACAGTATCTAGAAAACAAAACAAGGATAGACATATTAGACGATAAGTTATTCCTAGATATTGGATACTTAAGTCCCTCCATTATGATTATGTTGATTAAATTAAATCAAATATTTTGTTATCCAATTTGTAAACTCAAATCTCTCTGGATTTGGAAATTTGGATTACTTTACCACGTCGTATTGTCATCAGATTTCATGTTAAATATTATCCTTTTTTTAAATTGAGAGAAAATTTCCGGTTAAACGTTTGCATTATATTGTCAAAGGATATCTCATTGAGACATAAGAGGTCGACTAATGTGTGTGATATGTTTACTTCCGAATCTTTCATATTACCTTCAGTTGTATTATGTTACGAGTTGGGGAAATTATGCTTTATAAATGTAAACTGTGACTTCTAAAGGAAATATTGTTGAAAAAGATTACTAAATTTAAATGCTAAAATAAACGTCAGAAATTAAAATAAAATATGATTTGTCTCAGATTTAACGCAGGAGTGGGATTGGACTAGAGACTGGAGGAGTTAGTATACACGTACGGTATTATATTATGTTATTTTCTCTAAATTATCATTATGAATTTTAAGCCGCTCCTCGACCCGGGCGAGTCAAGTCACAGCTTGGCAGAGAATAAGCTTTTGATACCACGATCACACCAATGGAATGGACACAGCAATGTTATCCATACTCTCATATGGATGTATTAATTCACTTACATCCCTGCGAGAGGCAAATGCAATTACTTACATTTTATGTATTTTAGTAAAAAGAACTTCTTATGAGTTTAATAAATATAATAGTAAAAAGTTAAGTAGCTTTTAAAATTTATATAAACGATAGCAGAAGTTTGTTTAAATTGTATAACTTGTATAAAACAGAGCTCTCACAATGCAAAATATTGCTTTGTTTACATTGGGCCTGCAATAGTTCAGGGGTTTACCACCAGATGGCATTGGGGTATATCTCTGGCGGCTAGTTTAGGAATTAGCTACCCTTACAAATTGCCATCTAAAGATTGATGTGGTCAATAAGGATTCAATTAATATGCATTAGCTTAAAACTGACAGAAACGAAGATATATATATTTACAGAAATATGAAATGAAACATTTTCTCAATTTGAGTAAACCCTAATACACTTTTATTATTTCATGTTTGTGTACGTATGTTGAGAGTTGCTAAGAATATTCACACCAAAACTGCAGCATCGATGGAAGTTTTGAAAACTTGACTAATGATGTAAATTTGAAAGCAACACATTTCTGAACTGAACCTTAGGTGAGTTACATTAACTTTAATCCTCAATTTTATTACAGATAATACTGATATAATTATTGTATTAAATGAATTAACATTCACACAACTTTCAGAAGTCAAATTTTACCTCCTTCCATAACCATTCATGCGTAGCCTAAAAATACAATATTGAATGTTATCACAGCCAATAGACCATTGGACTATGCCATAATAGTCTGTGATGTTTTATATATTTACAGTATTTATATTAAGTTTACATTAGACCTGCATTTCAGCAGTAAAAATTGTAACAATTGTGTTTCGTATTTTAATAATGTTATTTTCAAACGCCTTCCAGTAAGCATGTTAATAACACTTGAGTTGCTTTTCTATGGTAAATTTAAACTTTACAACACATATTTAACACGACAAATGCAAAAAAATGTTTAATAGTGGTGATACGATTGGCATTTCATGAACAAACAGAACAGGCAAACAATCACAAATTTTACAATTAGAACTACTGACAGGTTCTGTAAATCATATAAGTTTAATTCTTAATATTTCACAGCGCAGTAGCATTGAAATTATATTATCCTACATAAAGTGTGTCCCCAGTGAAAACTGTGTTAATTTAGAAGATTAAACAGTAGATAGCTTACTAATATTTTCTTACTGTGTAAATGATTTTACCAAGATGTACTAAGATGTTTTGTAATCGGACATTGCAGTTCTATTGAATGATCCTCAATTTCAACGGAAACACCTAAATGAACCAGAGAAGAAATATTTCTTGAGCCATCACAGTCACTAGGTGGGTCGACAACTGGGCCTGTACCGTACATACAACGGATTGTTGGGAATGAAATGAGAGGTTTGCCAAACTATACATGGTGTGTATAGCGTCTAGAGAAAGCTTCTTTCAAGAACTTTGAAAATCCTAGAACCTTATGAAAAATTCAAGTTGAACCTTAATTTGTATTCGAAAAATGAAATATATGCGTTTCAATATAGTATCGAGGTATTGTTTTAGTCTAGCACAAAACAAATAGCATACTCTTGGAATAAAATTCGCATTATCAAATTAAATTGAATCAAACCGACAACCTAATATCAGCCTGAGAGTGTACTGCTGTCCATAATTTGATTTGTGTCATTTTAACTGCAGTACTTTTTAACCTAGCCAATTCAGGAAAACATGTTGGAACTACAGTATAACTTCTTGTCAATGTCATCACCATAGTATAGAAAACTCAAGAAACAATAATATAATTTGTACTGTGCTCTCTGAATTTTTGTATTCGTTTCGGTATATAAAAAGTAATTATTCCAATGAAAACTTCACATTTTTGTTTTCTAATTGACAATTCAAAACCAGCAACGTAAGTATTTCCATCCATTATTTCCATTATTTTGTAATACAATAAGTGAATTACAACATCTTCTTGATTTAATCACAAGATGCGTTTAAAACTAAAGACATTGTCGTCACGACATTAAGGACAATTTTTTGTAAAGAGATTAATACAAATGTGAAATAAGGAGGTGGATTTGGAATAAATTGAGAGGCAAAACATACACACACCTACGCGGTACCATGATAACTGCACACTTGTGAACAAATATAGAAAAGTAAAATATTCTTTACTGGTGAGGACCTAGTGCTCAAGAGAGTATATATGAGGTATATATATATATATATATATGATATATATATGGTATATATATGAGTATATATATATGTCTCCTATCTTGCCTGAATTTAACATGTAATTATTATAAGTAGACTTTCGGTCAATCGTGTCTTATTTACGCCGGGGGCATTTTTTATGCAATAACTAAAAGAATAAAGAATGCGTAGAAGGGGAAGTGGTTCAATCCTCTTAAGGTTTGTTGTGGCATTAGTCAAATTTTACAATTTTTTTAAATTTTGAAGTTGAGTAAGACTAGTTGAGTATTAGGCCAGTTGCTAGTAAATTTTCGAAAAATCAGATCCATCAGACAAAAAAGCTGGATAAAATTAAGCTATTTATTGAATAGTTAAAACGCTTAGATATGTTTCGAAATTAACGGAAAAAATATTTCCCTACTGATTTGTTAATTCGCTCTGAATATCTTTATGTGAGGGATGATATCGTGGCAAAGCGCGGGGCTTTAGTCCGCAAGGTCCCAGGTTCAAATCCTTCCAATAACCAATGGGGGTTTGCTATGTAATAGAACCACGACCATCATGGCCTAGCATAAATTAATAGGTGGAACTTTTCGGGTTCCAAAAGAAATCTAAGTTGCCTAACAGCATTGAGGAAAATAAATTAACGTGTTACAAACCTCAAATCCCAAACCTACAATTTCTTATCTGGCTCTGAAAAATCAACTTCGAATCAAGCTCGAATCCAACAAATCAGAAATCATTAAAATCGATCCAGCCGGTCTCGAGTTACAAACTGTTGAACTAAAACGACTTTGTTATATATATATTATATAATATATTAGGATATATAATAGTTTAGTTATATAATATTAGTAGGATAAGTCACAGAGTGTTTATATAACACTAAATTAACTCTCAGACTCATTAATAGGGCAGTTTCTCTCAGAAATATTATTACAAAGAAAAGGCCGCTCTGGCGCAGTACAGGTCTGATTTTGGGTGGTAGATTATAGTGCTGGCGCAGTACGGGCCTGCTACCTGGACTCTCTGGCGCAATACGGGCTCCCCGATACGGGGTCCTGCTCGGTTGCAGGTTGATGGTGTTAGTGAATAACGAAAAAATATAGCACACGACTCTTTTACTTCTTACAATGTGAAATAGAAAGACATGCAAATAGGCTGGCGCGTATTTCGGTTATATTTGTGCACACGGTGTTAAAATAAACACAATATCAACATATAATAAAACATAACAAAAGTAAGATAATGATTAAGTAATTTAAAAAGCAAACATCCAAACATAAAATTACAGAAATTATAAGCTAATTTGATTATGAAAGATAAATGTTACTAAGCCTTGTTTGCAAAGTTGAACATTCAATAGGAAAACGCATTTACTTGGAGAAAGAAACTCTTGCAGATATCACTAATGTTTTAATGTTTGAATACATTTTATTATCTTATTTTAAATTTCACCCATCAAAAGAAATTCAAATAAAGGATTATTTTAAATAATTATTTTGAAAATATAAAATTTAGGGCTGCAGTATGATATAACAACACTATAACCAGTATAACCACTATAATGACTTAACACGAGTTAAGTACACTAGGAAACATACTAGTTATACTAGTTATAACTAGTATGTTTCCTAGTGTACTTAACTCGTGTTATATTGATCCAATGGGTTCACCCTGCATATGATTCTCAATTTGAAAGTTACCCTAGTTATAAATTAAAATCATAAATGAGCTTACAACTGTTTAATCAGAGGAAAATTACGGAATTACGTACTACTTTACACAAAATGCAAGATAAGCTTATTCATGGTTGTTAAGTCATATCCAAAATCTTAAAAACGTAAACTTATTCCCTACATAATTTTTCAACTTAAAGTGTATTAAAATAATATTATAATTAAGTTTGCGATCCCAAGAATTATATAAAGCCAAATGGGGTTTCCACCAACTTCACCTTTAATTACCATCCATATTTAACTAGTTATATATCTATGTTAATTACATTCAAATGTATACCACGTTATGTATCTTGAAAAATGACTGAAGTTCACTATAGTAATGAAAAAATATTCAATGAAGTAAATATCTAGGCATGAATTTGACGTTTATTGCACTAATAACCTTCTAAAAAATTATAGTTAATTAAAAAAAAGATTTTTTATTTAATCTAGACTTTTACTTTTTTATTTTAATCTATATAATATTCGGAGGCTTGGAACTGGATTTGTAGTGACTGAAAGATATTAGTGCAACGGCAAAGTTTGTAAATGGCGCATTTGTGGTTGAAATCTAGTCGTTAGTTTCCCCTAACAATTTCCTCAAATGAAGTAATTCTTATACGTTCAGGAATCTTATTTCCATGTAAAAAGGCTTCCGTTACAAAAACTTGTGTATAGCAAGGGTCAAAGGATCCTTGGGAAGGGTTTGTGGATTAAAACAAATAAGCTGTTCGCTAAGAAGAGACAATTTTATGAGCAAAGTGTCCATGTTTAAAGAGGTTTCAGCAATATTTCCTTGTTATTCATTTTTTTGACTAGAGCGCTACCGTCATTCTGTTTTAATAAAATAGTAAAAAATCTCGTAAAAGAGTCAAAAGATCATCCCTTTGTCATGGTTTTAAGGTGTCATTTTTATTTTGAAGCTGCAGCTGTTATAGAAGATACAAGTCTCACAAATTAAAACCCCTATACTAGCTTGTTTTAGGTAATGGCCATACACAGCATTAAAATGCATCTAAAGGGGGAAAATATACATTCTGATCCCATGTGTTCTCAAAATAGCCTTTTACTGTCAGTAACATGAGATAGATTCGTCAAATAAAACATAAAATAAACACTGATTTTGCCCTATTTTATGTACACTGATAATGCTGAATTCAACATATAATAGGACTTAGTATAATGTAAAACGGTTCTGGGGCTTAGCGTGCTAGGTTGAAAATAAGGGACATGCAAATTCTTACATTATTGTTTTATTTTTTTGTTTATATTGGGTCTTTGAAAGTAGGCTACTTAATTATAGTTGCAAGGTGTATTTTAGAAATAATTACAACTACCGTGAATTACATTTTAACAACACAACTAGGTCATTATGATGGTATATATATATATATATATATTTTTTTTTTTTTTACTTCATTGCCGGTCTTCTAATATGCATCGTTCTAGCTATCTATTAGATTTCGCGTAATTGATGATTTATTGTAGAACTTGCGGAAACGGCGAGTTGAGACTCGTTTACAATAAATTCCCAATAACAATAAAACTCATAGATAACTATGCAACAATGCATATCAGCTGATTTGCAATGAAACAAATAATATAGTGAGACCAAAGTGTGAGATGCGGTGTCTTATGTTACATTTAATTTTGGTTGCGTAGGCCTAAACAACACCCTTTATACCCCTTTTGTGTGTGTCATACATAATACTGTGTAGGCGAGTTGCCATGTAGCCTACCAACAGACGTAGTGGCAAATGAGTTTCAGTCAATATTTACCACAGATCAGCCACGTGGTCTACTTTCAAAGCTCTCACCACAGCATCATTAGGCTAAATTTGCATCACAGATCAAGTGACTCGGAGTCTGGTGATAGCTTGCTCTCAATGTGGGATTTAACATAAGAATCAATGAAAGAATAGTGAGTAGTTATTTACTAATTAAACTAATACAGAATTTTGTCGTAAAAAAATCTGTCCTATTACAGTAGGCCTTTCATTTACAACCAAGCAAAAAACATAGCCTCATATTACTATGCACTAACTGTAACATAATTTAGATTGCTCAGTTGAAATGGACAAAAAATTCTTAAACAATAGGTTGATTAATTATAGTGCCTATAGTCCTATTAAAAAAAAAATTGAAAAACTGTGATCACACAGGGAAGTAAATAAACAAAATTTAGATTCTACAGGGTGAATAAAAAGTCAAGAACCCCCCCCCCCCTCTAATATTTTTCTAAGTAAATATACAAAGATATCCTTTTGGTGGTCTTGCAATCTTAGCAGGAAGGTTCATTTACTGATTTTGAAATTTTTGAGAGTCCCCAAAAAGGGGGGATTTGTGGGGCAACTCAACAGTTTTAAACGTAAACTCTCTTCAAGTGACACCTCATTTTGAAGTGTTTACAAAAACTTAAAGAATTGTGAAAACTAGAGATCGTTATCTCTTCTCTATCCAAAATGGTAGTCCCATAAAAGATTAATGACGTTACTGTTACATTAATATTATTGTGTAATAAAAAGTAACTTTCCTCCCTTGAATTTGTTCCTAAGTAAATATTATAGAGTTGTCCTTTTGGTGGCCAGGCAACCTTAGCAGGTAGTTTAATTTAATGATTTTGAAATTTTTGAGTGTCCCCAAAAAGGGGACAACTCAAAAACTTTAAATGTAAACCCCCTTCAAGTGACGCCTCATTTTGAAGTAATTACAAATACTTAAAGAATAGTGAAAATTCTATTATAAATATAAATTTAATATGAATTTAAATTATACATATTATTTTATATAAATTACATTATTACCTTATATGTGATACATTTACGTCACATTCTATTTATAGCTAATGTTAATATATAAAATATTGATAAAATTAGCAAAATTTCAAATAAAAAGTGTCATTAAAAGTGTTCAGGTTCAAAAAAAAGCTTCTTACCTTGCTCTCTTTGATAGGGAGTCACAGTACACTGATCTGGAACAACAGTTTTCAATAATTAAATTTATAAACAATACATTTTCTTTGTAAAAAAAAAGTCAAATACAGTTATCAAATGACTAGAAAGGTTTTAATAAGTTTATATTTCCTTCCTGAAACCATTAAGCTACTGAACTGTGGAATTTAATTGGAAAATCTAATGTCTGACTACAAACATGGACACAGAGCAAAAATATATTTCTTTATAAATAGTATATTATGTAAGGTTTCAGGGAATTCAAAGTGGTATTCAAAAACATGTGGATTGCGCTTATTGAACCCAAATAACTCTCAACATTACTCTCAATACTCCCAACAATTGTGATACCAAGAATTTGAAGCCTAAACATAGCTCCATTCACCCGGATAACAGTTAAATTACATGTTTATTAGTACATGGCATGAACTAGTTTCTAAAACAGTTGTTGAGCTCGTTACGATTCTTTACTTATTTTAACAATCAACAGCTTGAAGTTATATTTTAATTATAATTGATACTTTTTTGAAAGAAAAAAAACTTTTTTAGACATTTGATGCAAGTTGTTGTTATATATAAAAAGATACCACGAGCTAAAAAGAAACCATTAAGTTTAAAACCAATTACAAGTGCTATAGCATGAGCATGTCTCGATAAAATGAAGTCCAAAGCACAACGAGTTAATATTATGTTTATGAATTTGATTTAAAAAAAGTAATAATAGTATTTTATTTACTGCAGAACAAAATTCAATTGATCAATACATTTATCGAAATGTCGTTTTTCTCCATCAGTTACTGAGTTTTCCATTTAACATTCTTAAGAAGATTGAACACATTTCTTAGGATATTGTTAGTTAAATACTAACGTTGTGTTTTAAACAATTTTTATTTCAAAACCCGACTTTTTGTTAAAATTATTGTCTATAACAACATAAATTGTTGTTTTAAATTATATAAAATATAAATTTTTTAAACACGTACGATAACTCACATAAGTCCGAAATCATAAATACTAGTTAAACATTAAGTATTTACGTGGTAAAAGCTCCTTTACGATGGAGTCAAATTATTTTTCCAAATTAATCTGAAACTTAACATTTTTCCAGTTGTTTGATGTGATATATTAACAAAGTTTAATTATTTTCCTTTACAATAATTTGTATTTGTATTTTCACCGCAAGTTGTAAAAATACTTAAAATATTACTTTTTGCAAAAAATAATTGTTTACAAGGAAAGGCTATTTGACAGAAATGTTCGTTATGTCTCCAGAAAAATCTTTCTCGAATGGAAAAATATATTACAACTTAACCAAACATAGCTTTGTATTATTGTATTCCTTCGTCATTTGTAAGATAAAGTTTTTTTTTTTTTTTGTATTCTTATAATTAACTTATTAAAGTGATTTCTAGTTTTTACATTTTTACTTGCCACAAGTTTCAAAATAGGCTTCATTTAGGGAATGGTTATAAAGTTTGGTTGGGAAATGATTGATTTATTAGATTCGAGAGGTTGAACTTTAGTTTTCTTCCCCCAAAATGAACAATGTAAAGTAGTTTGATGTAACTATACGAAGCTTGATAGCTTGATTGATACACTGTGACATATTGGTTGGTTGAGTCAGTGATGCCATCATATGGCACTAACGAGAGGTCGAAATATGACATAGCAACTCTCATTATGTCAAAGGACATCTGTATGCAAATCACAGGCTAAAATGTGTTTTATGTGATGTTTACCACATTCAAATGGTTTTGTGTTAATTGTTTACTTTTCCAGCAATAAACATTTCATTTTTGGTATTAGTATTTGAGTTTCAAGATGTTTCATAAGTATACAAATATATCCAAATTTGTTCACCACTGAAGTTGTTAGTGTACAAACCAGATGTGTAAGATTTTGCATTAATAAATTGTAGATCGAGAGAGTAATTTCTCCAAATGAAGTTGAAACACCTAAGCTGTGTAATTCTATATTGTATGATGCGATTAAGCTTAATTTACAAAGTTGAGTGTTCCTCAAATTTATTACTTTTTTGTAAAATGTTGTGGATATAAGAAAAGAAATATTTCAAAGTTGTTTATTTTAGCATATTTTCCATATAGGGAATAAGCTGTTACGGTTATTCTAATGGTAAGACCGAGCAAGGGACTAATTGTTGTAAGATTACATGTATGAATATTTTATCCAAACTCTGAAAAGGTTTGATGATTAAACTGTATGTATGTGCTTATTGTGGAATACAAAAAAAATAAATTCTACGTGGTTGTGTTGTTAGCTTAAAATATAATAGGCTTACTATAATCCTAGTTTATATGAGCGTTGTTAGAGACTCCTAAATTTGAGTCTTAAATTCAACACTCAATTATCGAGTTATAAGCCTTATATTTTGTTCAGTTTATGTTAGAATCTGGGAGAAAAGTTACGTTGATACGGCAAGGCTAAGTTACTTTGTTTGCTATTGATTGCTACACACTGGGATTTCATTTCACATTGTTATCACAAGAAGAACAACTAGAGGACCCATGCTGCTCCGCAGCGATAAAATGAATATAATATCCGAGATATAGGCCTAACCAAGTTCATGATTTTTGATTGAGTAAAACAGTATCTTGAGCTTAACTGATTCAAACGATCAATAGCTCAAATTAAAGCCTATAATTGACTGATTATTTTGAGTCTAAAACGTATAAAAAACCTCAACATTACTGGAGCTATTGATTGTTACTCATAGAAATACCTTATATAAAAAAAATGTTTGTTGTTCACCTTGCGTTTGCTTGAAACTCGCCCGATTTGAAAAACTAATAGCTTAAATGAAAGCCGGTATTTCTCTGGAGGTCCTTAGACCAAAATATATAGGATTATATAATTATATAACTGGTGAAATACATCTTAAATTGAAGAAAGAATCCGAAAATGAATCAAATTACGTTTTTTGGTCGAACAATACAGTAGGTAAATATATGCCGATGCTTGATGGCAAATCGGTGCGTGCATACCTTCAATTTGAGACCTCAATCATGAAAATCGGTCGGGTAGAAGGGCCAATCGAACTTGGAAAAGAGAAACCAAATTTAACTCCCATAAGAAATACATGGGGAGCAAATTTCTTTTACGTATAAGCCGAGTGGGATTATAGATAAATATATGCCGATGCTTGATGGCAAATCTGTGCGTGCATACCTTCAATTTGAGACCTCAATCATGAAAATCGGTCGGGTAGAAGAGCCAATCGAACTCGGCAAAGATAAACTAAATTTAACTCCCATAGGAAATACATGGGGAGCAAATTTCTTTTACGTATAAGCCGAGTGGGATTATAGATAAATATATGCCGATGCTTGATGGCAAATCTGTGCGTGCATACCTTCAATTTGAGACCTCAATCATGAAAATCAGTCGGGTAGAAGAGCCAATCGAACTCGGCAAAGATAAACTAAATTTAGCTCCCATAGGAAATACATGGGGAGTAAATTTCTTTTACGTATAAGCCGAGTGGGATTATAGATAAATATATGCCGATGCTTGATGGCAAATCTGTGCGTGCATACCTTCAATTTGAGACCTCAATCATGAAAATCGGTCGGTTAGAAGAGCCAATCGAACTCGGCAAAGATAAACCAAATTTAACTCCCATAAGAAATACATGGGGAGCAAATTTCTTTTACGTATAAGCCGAGTGGGATTATAGATAAATATATGCCGATGCTTGATGGCAAATCTGTGCGTGCATACCTTCAATTTGAGACCTCAATCATGAAAATCGGTCGGGTAGAAGAGCCAATCGAACTCGGCAAAGATAAACCAAATTTAACTCCCATAAGAAATACATGGGGAGCAAATTTCTTTTACGTACCAGCCGAGTGGGATTATAGATAAATATATGCCGATGCTTGATGGCAAATCTGTGCGTGCATACCTTCAATTTGAGACCTCAATCATGAAAATCGGTCGGGTAGAAGAGCCAATCTAACTCGGCAAAGATAAACCAAATTTAACTCCCATAAGAAATACATGGGGAGCAAATTTCTTTTACGTATCAGCCGAGTGGGATTATAGATAAATATATGCCGATGCTTGATGGCAAATCTGTGCGTGCATACCTTCAATTTGAGACCTCAATCATGAAAATCGGTCCGGTAGAAGAGCCAATCGAACTCGGAAAAGAAAAACCAAATTTTTTTAATATATAAGATTACTATTGGTTAACGCTTCTAATTTTTTTATGTGGACGAAACACAATAGAAAATATAATCAAAGTAAATAACCAATGTTTATAAATACCATGTGTTGTTCAAAGCGTTTAAATATTCATGTCAATCATGTCTTACTTTTAGTACTGGAATTACACAATATAAATAAGAATGAACTTATATAAAAAAAACCCAGTATAAACAACAGCAATAAACAATACATCCTAAATACAATAAACTTAAACGTGTTTAACCTTAAACATAAGTGGCCGTGATGGGTTCCTATTTAATAGCGTGTAAGGGGGGGGGGAATGAGATTTTAAAATTAAAATTCTGCAAATTTAATGTTTTCTTTTATCTCTAGAACAACCAATAGATGGTCTAACAGTAAAATACATTCACAATAGTTTTTGTGATAAAATGAATATATAAATAACAATATATTATTCCGTTTAGAAAGGTTCGATTAACTTCGATACTCTTCATCTATAACGTTTTATAGCTTAAGGGTCAGAATCTTATCCGACGTTGCCCAAAATAGAAGTTTCAATCATTCTAGGTTTTCAATTCCCTCAAGACTGAATCTTTCTCTGATCCCTCCGTAAACATGAAAATAAAGGACCACTTATATAGGTTGTTTGCATTATATTTGCTTTCTTGTTTCTCAGACAATCGTGAATCGGGCTGAATGTAAAGAAAACAAATCATTATCATATCGTTTCCATACGTTTAATAGCATCAAAGGTTATTTCATTTGATCTAAAATTATCACGGAAGCAATAATTTTTATTGGCATAATCACGTTTTATTCTTCAATTATACCTGAATTGTGTTACAATTGTACAGTATTAGTATTGTGCCATACACAAAGTGGCGATACTACTTTAATTCTGAAAGTATATTAGTTATGCTAACATTTATATAATTTCGATCTTTTCCCTCTATCCTCTATTCTTTTGAATGTGTATTAGTGTAAAGTTACCTTACTTAAACAAATAGGACAGTAAAAAAAGGGTTTTTTCATTATTGTATAAACATTGTAAACATTTATTTCGGTGTATTTTTAGCGAATTTCTCATATAGTGAATAAGTTATATCTAACATTAATTTCGAAGTGATGTTATAAAGTGTGTGAGTGTTATATGTATATGTATACTAGCATTTACAAACGATTTCTGTAAGTATATGTATGGTAATGTTACATTATTACTAATTGTTGATGGTAGTTTTTGTAAAATTCAAATACCTGAGAAAGAAATACGTTTCAAGAGTGCGAATGTATTATAAGCCTCATGTTAGATGCATTCATTCCTACATATTTATGAGGTTGAACGGATTAGATACAGAATTTTAACCTGTTTGAAGTAATTGAAATAACGTTGATGAATAAACATATAGAACATGTTACCAATTACATATGACGTGTATTATTTCATCCATTTTTTAAAATATACCTACTTAGTATGGACTTATTACTTTTTAATTATTGGTATATATATCTTTGTAAAGAGTATTAGACTATTTTTTTAATGGTTGGTCGCATTTTTAACCTTACATTTTCCGTCCCTGGGTTTGTTTATGGAACGTATCCAGTAAAGCAAGGAATAAACTGTTACATACAAAAACGAAATTTGATGATGAAATACCTTTTGACAAGGATAACAGTACGCAAATACACCAATTCAATGAGTAACTCAAAATGTAACGGTTTCAAAATACGAAAAAAGAATTTGTTACAAATTAAATATTTTGTATAGCCAAGCTAAGACTACTGGTACACATTCTATAAAGGTAAATAATCAATTACATAAAACGATTGGTTACAATAGTTATTGTAAATTTTCCTCTGATACGTGTTGATGGTTATTAACCTTTTCAAAGTAACCAAATTGTTCACAAAAGTAACTAGTACGTTAGTTTACACCTGTTTTGACTAAGTAACTTTGTTTATTTTCTTATCGGGTTAGGTATTCACCTATATACTTTAGTTTACAAGACGTTTTAGTTTTTATGTTTTTATATCAGACTACACAGAAACAGGTACTTTTCCATCCGTATTGGATAGGCTTGAAAGTTGCCATTTACCGTGAATAAACATGGGAAATTAACGTTATGTACTTTTATCGTGCACTTAATGTCCTGAATAAATTGTGATACGCGTTTAAAATGTACTAATTATGTGTATTATGATGTAAAGTATTGTACGGTACTCGCCCGGTAAGCTTTAACACTCGCACGAAAATTCCGCGCGAGGCGTCACGGTAAAACACCACGGGCTCGTAACGTAATATACTATTACTACTCAGTTAGTTTACTAAACAGAAAAACAGGCTTGTAATAAACCTATGTAATTGCAATGCAATAATTCGTTGTGATGTCAAGTTTCAATTAACTATCTTAAGCATTCAACAAGATAATTTTTGTAAACTCATTCCCCCGGTCATCTTAACCTATTATTTCCATTACAGACAATCCGTGAATTGAAATGAGATGCAAGTCCTCACCGAGTACAACATTGTATCCATGGAAACGAACCTGTTTTTCTTGACTCAACAAACTAACCATCAGGCTCGTGAGTTAAATAACTCTGGGAATACCGTATATTTTTATCCTATTATCAAACGATCTATTCTTGTGGAGGAGTGTGAGGGTTCGGTCCACGGGGTCCTTGGTTTAAATCCTGCCAATCACGAATGAATTGTATCCATGTGATGGTACCACGACCCTCTAGTCCTAGTCAGAAGTTATGTGTAAATTGATTCAGCAAAACGTTAAGGTGGGACAAATATATATATATACTTGTATATCCCCTATGGAGCCTATATTATTGATGCTTTTTAATACTTTAGTACTTTTCATTGAAATGGTGACCATACAAAGTAGGTATTTTAAGCCAAGTATGAATGAAGATGAGTGTAGGATGAGTGGCGCGATCTTGTAGTCTTGTTAGTGACTAAGGCCGACATGCTTTTAAATGTCTAAAAAAACATTTCCACAATGGTAATTATGTGTTTATAGACTTCAATTGAAGGACTTCGTAAAAAATTGCAACTCCGAGTTTATGATTAAATAGTCTTCCAATAAATAAATAAATTAATAGAATAAATTTAATTTCTAAGCGTCTCTCAGTACTAAATCTGCTTGACAGCGTAACCCAGGTCTATTTTTATACTAATATTAAATTTACAATCATGATAAAAAAACTATGTGTTTGATGAAATAAACTTAATTATTCAATTGTTTTAGAGTGTTCTAATTTTTAAAAAATTAATATTGTGGATATACTATGAAAAACATCAAACCTAATGCAAAAATATCGTCACCATTCTTAGAAAAGCACGACCGAAAGGTATTAAGATCCACAAGAAAACTTTTGTAAAGCAACGAACAAAGGCGGATTTAAAAGTCTAAATCCAATCTTTTATTGTGATCTAGAGCGTTCAACGGAAATATAATTGGTGTGGTTTTTACCCACAAAGAGAACTTAGAAACATTATTATTCGGATAAAAATCACTAAAACAATAATACATTTATATGGAGAAATCTCATTACCTGAATATTTCATAAGATTGTTTAGTGCTCTCCTTTGTGTAACACCTCAATTATAAGCTGACACTTTATCTAGTAGATCTAACATATCTGTATGATCATAAGTCGTGTACCGCAAGTTTCGCGCTCCGCTCCACTTCGGTTGTTAATCTTGTCTTGAAGTGGGCCACTTTCTTTACTTTGAAGGGAAATACTATTTTTAAATACCTGGAACTTTACCTTTACGCTTAAAACAATGGTATGATGGTAAATTACTTTCCGTTTGATTAAACAATTAGTATACAAATAAATAACCACTAGTAAGTATGTACTGGAAAGTATTGCGCCCTTATAGTATGAACTATTGGTATAAACATCATAGTCTATGTTATAGAAAATCACCACCAAAACAACATTTTTGAAAATCTTAACATCATAAAGCATAATTTTCATCTATTTTTATATCATTAACATAAATATACTGATACTTAATAACTTCTTGATCACCATTGTACGTGTTATTAAATTTACGGAAAGTAAATAAAGAAACCTCTTATAACACTTAAAACATATATTTACGCTTATACTGTTACTCACAAGACGGTAAATATACAAACAAGGTGGTAAGTGGTGATCGATTTCGATTAAACACTCCAATCATCATCAGACCCAAGGCGAATGTCTGATGGAGTGTCCAATCGAAATCGATCACCACTTACCACCTTGTTTGTATATTTACCGTCTTGTGAGTAACAGTATAAGCGTAAATATATGTTTTAAGTGTTATAAGACGTTTCTTTTATTTACTTATACTTAAGTTAATAAAGGAATGAAAAGTACTATATTCGAAAATAATAATTTACATTAACTATATGATTTCAGAGAGGTTTGTTATTCGTCTTGTACTTTTCTGTATAGGCCTTTATTACATTATACGCAATATTGGTTGAGACAGATTTTCCAACTTACTAACAATGTATAAAAAAACTATTTGCCGTCGAATTTGAGTGATTTTAAATACTTGATTAATTTTACATCTATAATGCAAACATTTTTTGTTCAAATTAATATAATTTTGTGTACTAATTTAAATTTTTAGCTTGAAATTATTATGTAAATTGGTCTCAGAAGTTTGAATTACACAATAAACTTTTACTTATGATTGATTTTAACTTTAACTATAAAAGAAGTCCAAGTAGTGAGAGAGTCAAAATAAGATAAAAATGTATAGCTACTTTATCCGAAATATTATTGCCTTTTTCTTGGACATTTTCCACCAAAATTAATGGAACAATTTTTTTCACGATGTTACGATGTCTGGAATTTTATTCGAGCAAGAAAATAATTGTGACAAGTTTTTTTCAATTTTTAAGTCATGTTTACTTTAATTTTACCTTTTTGGGAAATTATTAATTGTTAAAAGAGTATCGAAAAATTCCATAGCATAAATTTTTTTTAGGGTTGGCAGGGATAATGGTAAAGACTTATTGTTGTTTATTGTGTTGCTGTGAGTGTAAATACTGGAATCTATTTCTTTGGCAATATAAACTTCAACTATATTTATTATTTAGTATGCATGTCAAATTATTGGTGTGACGGATTAATGCTACTTTCTAATTGGGTGTAAACCTATTTTTCGCAAATAGACAATACAAGCACCATCAATGGATAACAAGCTTTTCTGTAAAAATGAGTGATCCTTCGATATTGTGATAAAACTAATGAGTCCTCATTGGCTATTTTCTTTTTTGCAATACGATCGAACCCTCAACTCTTGTTATTTACTGTCGGTTCAATAAAAATCAGTAATATTTTACAAAACGTCATTCGCGTTTGGCATGGGTTAGGTTTGTTTTCACGACCGCTTGGCATAAAAGTGTAATGCTGAATATACTATTCTATTTACAAACCCTTAGTGGAACGATAAACAATGGGGTACCTTAAAACTCAGTTTATTGACTCTCAACAAAAATAGCAATACTTTGTTTTATTGTTAGGTTGTATGTGTAAATATATAATTAGTAGTTTGGTAGTATATTATTAGACACATATTTGTCTTCCTGCAAGATATTATTAATCCCAGTAAAACATAAGTATTAAATAGTCTTTCCATAACTCACCTAATTATCTGTGAAACAGTAAACTCGTATTTTGACAACTTAAGCTATGATAGCACCACTGTATGTTGTGATAGGAATTCCAGTTGGAATAAGTCTTTTACAAAGGCAACTAAAGATAAAATAAAAACTAAAATAGATCTGGAAACTTTATTTCAAATAAGGCTTATTATTTTAGCTTCGATAAAGCAATGGCTATAAATAGCTTTATTTTATAACTTGGGTAAATCATATCTAACTAAGTCATTCATCGATATCTAGATTTGACTTATGTGCTTCATAACTGTTATAAAGGCGTGTGATATTTATTACAGCAAGTATACATATTTTATTTTTTGTTGGTCTTCTAGGATGAAAAAAAAACTGCTTAGGTCACCTAACGGAAGTAAATAAATTTTCAATATTACTATCAATCTAATATAATATATCAGACTATGGTTTTAGAATTTATACAATTTACATTTCTGTAGTTCTGTGTATTAAGTGACTTTTAATCATTTTAAAATTATATAGAGTTGGTGTATGATTATTATTTACTAAACAGTTTAATTGTATTTAGTTCGTAGATGGGGGTTTTGACTAATCTCACTTCAATTAAAAACCCATAAATTTTATTATCTTGCATAAAGTCATGTTCAATCAAATAGTTGATTGTGTGTCGATTATTGGTTGATAACCATCGGAATTTACCACCGTCAGTCCATCAAACACCAGACATTAATTACATTATTAACAAATAATGTGTTACCTTCGATATGAAATAACTCTATTGCTTAAACATTATGCCATACAATTTTTTTATTATTTGACTAAACTACTAAAAAAATGCAAACTGATGCAGCCTCATAACGTTATACAATATTACAAAGTTTCATTATACTCTGTAAGATGGGACCTGTCTTCTCAAAAAGTATAAAAGTGTCGTACGTATTTAATTAAAAATACTAAGTTTACGTACACCTAACAATTCTTTGTTGTTAACAACCCTTTGTAAATGGTGATACGTTCCTTCCCAAATATAAAGGAAGGCACGGTTTTCAGGCGGATTTTTTATATATCTTTAATAGCAATGCGTATTTTCTCCTAAACTTGTAACTTTATAAAAATCTCTAACATTCTATCTCAACAACGGTATATTTAATGTTTTCCTTATACGCTTTTCTGCGGTCACAGTAATCTGTTATATGGCTTTTAGCTTTGAAAGGTCCGGTAAAAGGAATGTGATGTCCGACTTCATTCAAGGACAAACTTTAAGATGACGTAATACTTTCTATAGTTGAGTCATATCAAGATGCTGTTAGTTTACTTAATCTTATCTAGATAATATTTAGAACAATAATACGATGATTATGTTTTGATAAATAGAGTAGCATTCGTAGAAATAATGTGGTGATTGTCTTGCCTATTATCACTAATAAGTCTATTTTTGTATCTTTACACGTTAGAGGTTTTATAAAATATTCGTTTCACTTATGAAATAGTAACAGTTTCTATAGAAACGTTATAACATTTGTTAAACGTAACGTTAATTAATTTGGTGTGTGGGATAAAACAAATATATATACATAATATATACTTAAATGATTCTAAAGAAAATAAGCTTACATACATAGTTCCAACGATGCCCCGTATTTATACAAACATTAAATTTTGTGTGGCAAAACTAAAGATTGTTAAAATGATTTATTTAAGTACTTGTATCACTTTGAACGAACACTAACAGTATTATATGAATAGTATAACTTATAACCCATCACACATATTTCAGCTTCATTACAACTTAAAGATTTTATTCCATAAAACACTTTCCATTTTATTACAGCTTTGGTAGCAAGAGCTATTTTTCCAACGACCACATAAATTTGGGTTATTTATTTAAACGTTCAAGCATATATTGAATTGTAAGAAGCTTTTCTTGTTTTAGGTTCTTAAAACGATTTACAAGTTTGATAGTAAAATAGTGAAACACTTCATTTACATCTGATAGAAAATATAATATAAATGTTACGCTAAAGCTATGAGATGGAAAATAATACGTCAGTGTTAGATTCTATAAGACAAACTATTAACAACACAGCCCTACATTGAGTACAATAACGTACGATAGGTAACCATTTATAGTATATTCCAGTATATTAACTGCTTACTAACTTTGTGAAACGAAAATTTAAGATCCGACGAAGTACAAGTTTATGACTTGGGTGTGGATACGCAGAGGCAATGTCAAAATATTTTTTTTTAATTATTATTAGCATCTAAATGATTTATTACACATTATTACAGCCAACAATTAATTCATTACCAAAATATTATAACGAAAATGGCCTTTGAAAATACTAACAATTATGTTCTATATGTACGATGGTACATTTAGACGTTGTTACATTAATACTTTTGGGTCTTTTAGTATAAATAAGCTTCAAACAATACTGTATTGGCTGGTTGCTACGTTCCCTAACCAAGAGACGGAGCAAAAGACGCTTTAGTCAATATTTACCACAGCCCAGGCAGGTGGTCTACCTTCAAAGCTCTCACCACAGCATCGAATTAAATATGAAAGTATATTAAAAACTCGCCTTTGGATCAATTAGGGCTACGCCTCCAGGCCCCCCGTTTAGTATTTATGGTAGTGAGATTGTAGGGAGCGGGGAGAATTTGTTACCGGGCAAATCTTACACTGAGTGAAATACCAATGTAGTTAAACACTAAGCGCTGCCAAAATTTTTAAGAAGTGGTTAGAGATCAAACAGTTTTTGTTAAGAACTGTTTTTAAATATTTAAGAGGAGGGGGTTGAAATGGCTAATTTCCGTATATTTTTAATATATTTTATTTAAACTTATAAATTTAAACGTATATTTATTTATTTTGTTTAGTTTTATACATGGTCCCTTTGAAATAGTATTCTGTGACATCAGTCAAATAATACACATCACTTTTTAAATTGTTTTATGATTTTGAACATATTTCTAAGGCTACAAAAATATTTTTTTATATCCAGTTGCAACGGAGAATGGTTAGAAGTTTGGTTTATCTTTCCTAAGCCATAAAGCGATAGATGATTAATTAAGCTTTTATAGCTTCTGAAATAAAAACGGTTAACCCACAGTGACAAATATAAGGTTTGTGTCCAAATAACAATTTAAGCTGACTAACTTTAATAGGGTGTGAATTTCAATTTGATGTAAATTAATTTAATTATTTAAATTGTTTACACCTTACTTAACGTAAGGGATATATTTTCGAAATATTCATGTTAAATTATTTTATATTATTTATTGTTCGCACGATTAAATGCTGCATCTTACGATTATGTCTATTATCTGGTTTAGGTACGTTTGTGGCTTATTATTAGGTGAATATATAAACAAATTCACTATTTATACTACAGATTTATGTATACTGCATACGATGCTTTGAATGCAGTTGATAACCCTATGAAACAAGAAACTTGTTGACACGGAGTTATTCCATGTTATTTTAAAATGAAGTATTCCTGATAAATAAAACATGTAATAGAGAATAGGACGGGTTCTATGCCGTCCGTATTAAGCTGCTCTACACCGTAACTTTCAGTGTGTTCTTGCAAAAGGTAAAACAATGAATTGGCACAACAGAGAGACACACGTTAAGCAATTACTGTAAAAACATCAAAAACTATGCCTTTAGGAATTGGTATTTATGTTAAATATGCAGTCTAGAAAATAAGTTTTCCAATTATTCAGTCTCAAGAGATTATAATCTTGGCTGAGAAATAATATTGTTTGATTAAATTTAAACTTAACTTTTCTTTCAACTCTCAGAATTTCAGAGAAGAAGGATGCTATTAACACATTCTTCTCTGAAACAGCCTTAATTGGCGTTTAAAAGATATCGTAGCTATATTCTTTCCATAACGCCCAGTCGAAGTAAACAATGCAGCTTGGACAATGTTGAAATGAACATGTAAAGTAATTCCACATTTATTTAATCCATGGGATATTTCGGAACTATAAAATATCGGAAACAATACAAGCTTGAAATCATTAAGCCGTGATTAAAATATTTTAAAAGTTAAATGGATATATTATTGAATATGTTAATTTATAAGGATTATATTGTAAGCAAACTCCATTAACGTTTCAGTAAATTGTTTTTGATTTGTATTTTACCAAATTTAAATAAATTTTGGAAAATAAATTTGGATAAAGATAAATCTTTTTTAAGCTAATGCTTTGTTTATGTACTATAATATACAGGGTGTTTCAAAAAGAATCCCCCCATTTTGAAAAAAAATCATAACTACTCATCTATGAATCCGATTTGATCGAACAATATTCTTTTAGAAAGAGGAAGTTCTTGAGTTTCACGGAAAATATCCAAAAGTCCCATTTTCTAATTTTAACCCCCCTGAAAATCCAAAATGGCGGACAACTGAAAACAACAAAACACGTTTTTTAACGTATATCATTACTACGCGGTAAGAGCTAGCAAGGATTTGGAAGAATTTTCATAGCCAGGAATTAAATTTTCTACAAGACACTATCAGGCGTTTTCTGGAATTCGGAAATTGTTAAAATATGCATACATTATGCAATCAACTTAAAATAATATTTGAACGTTCGAAGAACATAGAGCCTTTTTGATTACATTTTCAGTTAAATTAAATTCAGTTAGGTAAATAAAATTAACTGAAAAAAATGTTTTGTTAAATTTCAGTAAATTAAGTTCTTTTATGTATAACGTAGTAACTATACTTTCAGTTCAACGTATGCCATTAGTGATTTATCCATGCAATTCTCCACTATGATTAAAGTAACATGAAAACTTTTAGGCTAAAACTCAACGTAAAAACCTTTTTTCTGTTTTAGTTGAATTTTTTCACTCATCAATGAATGTATGTTATAATTTACACGTGGATTCGCCGTATTGCCAGCGATTCGTGGTTTGTGTACAATCTGTTCGTATATTCTGTCTCGCGTGTTTAATTTGTCCACAGAGAAACAGATTGATCGATAGTTTATAGACGAAAAAAGAGTAAAATTTGTTTTAAATCCTACGTAATCTTACTTGAGAACTAAGTTAAGAACCAAGTCCCAATTTAAACTTCAAAGGGCTTACTAGAAGATATTGAGTGTTGGAGATAATTGTGGGTAATACATAATTGTGCGCACAATAACAACTATCACACGCTAGAAAGTGTATTTATGTGAAAAAATATAAATTAATAATATTTTCCAGAGAATTGTACGTGGTATGAGCCATGCTATAGTGATGGCAGAATATTACGTATATTGTGAATAACGCTTTACACCTGGTATATTTACTCACTTTTACTATATAGTGACAACCATTAATATACAGTACATGAAAAAGGACTATTTTAGGTTTTGTTCAGTACTATTTTAATAAAGTTGGTATTTTCAAATTAGAGCATATAAGATATATTGTTTGATTACACGAAGCAACAAAGAAAAGATAAGAAAAAGAATGTAAATAAATATGATATTTAAGTGGATGATAAAACCCAATAATATACCTACAATTTATTTTCTAATGCCAACATTAACTGCACCTTTCAGATCTAGATGTTGCATAAACTGATCTCAACGGATCCCCAGACTAACTGATGGGATAGTTAACACAACTGGCTAAGTTACTATGGAAACCTTGCTGTCATAAGTTCATTACACAGAATCATGGGATCGTAATAGATGTTATTGGATTTTTATTCATATGTCTCGGTTAACTATTTTTAGTCACTCATAATATCAATATCGTACACTCATGTGCTTTTAAAACGCAACAAAATACATTTTATTTTTTAGAGGAAATTCTTGAACTGCTAATGTATTTTAATGGAAGTGGGTCTAAAAGCTCTCAATCAGAACTTCTTTGTGTCCATGGAAACAACGATTGTGCTTGAAAATGCCTAGGCTTTTCTTACGCAAAAATAGTTAATACTAACAAACATTTACAAAACTAGATTGTTATACTAACTTAATTCATAATAGTAACAGTAAAACGTGTGGGTTTTACATGTTGTAATTTGTATCCACACCTTAAACTTATACATTGCGTTGGTTGTTTTGTTTTTATATATTGAAAAAACGGAAATATAGTTAACAGTTAACTACTCGACATATCCGTAAAATGTATAGTGACAGTTGGTCATGTCAGATAAAGAAATAGAGAAACTTGCATTTTGTAAATGATTTCTAGAAACCCTTATTAATGTATTTATACAAAAGATGCTGACATTTTACAACTGACTAGTGAAAAATACCAGTAAAACATTTAATTCTCAGAAGAATTTCTTACCAATGAATATAATGAAGTATGTTTTATAATTTATTTTATATATTTAAAACGCGTTTTCCTGTAAAAGTCAAAAACCAAATATCAGTACGCTTTGCTTTGGAAATATTCGCAGCCTTATTGAGTACCTTAAATTACTCTTTGTGGTATAAATTTACATTCAAAATTTTTGAAAGGTTGGAAATTTATAGCTTCATTCATCTAATAGTAATCTCAAAAAAATTCAGATTTTCAGGCAATTATAATTTTCTTGAGCGTAATTATTTTAAGCTACGAAATATTCTTCGAAAGGTATCGCGGACGTGTTTTGAACCCCATTAAAATGATTAATTTGTGAACGGGTCCCCCCGTAGTTACATGTTGCATATAATGCTACGCTCACGTAAATATATGATGTGTAACATTATTCAAATACTTTACGTAGAAACAAAAGGTTAAGAAAACTTTAAGGGGGGAAATAAGTGTAGAATTAGTTGGAATTAATTATGGTTATGTAATGGCTTTGTGACAGTTAACCTTTTTATGGAGGGGGGGGGGGGAAATACGTTTATTTACACAAGATAGCCAGCCTTTAGTGTGAGACTCCTGAATTTATCAAAAGTTGGACACAGATTAATTAAGAACTGCAGATTTTTTAACGATGGTAAATTCACTTGATAAAATATTCAAAAAAGTATTCCGTCCCGAAATCTATTTTAGATTCTGAATAATACCCGGATTCTACACACGTTGAATGAGAACAAAGCAGTTGTAAAACAGGGTAAGGTTTCCAAAAATAGCCTCTATATCCGCCTATCCTAAGTCAATAAACAGGGTCTCCCGCGTAACAGGCTCTCGTGGAAAACATACGTGAGAGAACCTCACGATGAGATCCACGCTTTTGTATTAATCAGTCCCAGGTCTAAGTTTTGCCAAGAGCTCGTTCTCTTTACGAGAAGTTCGCTAAAATCTTCACTTACATCCTAAATACGACCTGGATATATGTCACAAGTTTCTATGCATGATTCAAACTCAAATAAAATAATGACTATGTTCTCAATAGGAAATTACGTACAGCTACAAGACTTATAACCACACCTAAAAAGAACAAAAACAAAAGCATTTATATGCACCCACGTATACATGAAAAGTGCTTAGTGGAAAACTAAAAGGCTCCATTTTCCTTGTTTATTTTGGCCAAATAAACAGCGTGGGCAAGAATGAATGATATTTTAACTTACCGTTATTTAAATTTAGTTGTTAGTTTTTAAGTGAGATTTTATTTTTTTTACAAAAAAACTTTTTTAAATCCGAAAACATGTTACAGTAAATTGAAACGAAATAAGAATATCTGTCAAATGTATTTGCTTAACACTGTATATGCATTTTTTATGTCAGAAAAAAATGTTAAAAAAGAATTCTGACTTGTAAATATTTATTGATATCTCGATATTGACCTCAGGTTGATATTTAAATTATTTTTACTATACAATTTAAAATATCCAGAGGCATCTTTTAATTCTTGCTTAAATCTACAATTAAATACATGTCTTGCATATGCCCTACATACAATTTACAGCTTGCATTTTTGTTAAATTTGTATTTAGTTATTAGTGCATGTTCAAAATATTATTAACTATCCATTGACCTTCCTAATCACTATCTATACATTTATTTTTTTCTGACTATCGTAGTTTTATCTGAGATTTGAAAATGCACCATCTGAAGTATAAATACCTATACAGGTTTAAATATTTAAAGTGGTGAAATACCTGCCAACTGGTGTTCTAATAATAGAATCAAACAATAGAACATGAACGGAACCTGTAGAGGCAGTTGAGATACTTTGTGAAATGAACCACAGGTGACTAAACACGTTACTTTAGGTCAAACTTAAAAATACGACTTGTGGCATTCACTGCAAACATATTGATAATCCCAAGTCACTGAAACATAACTTATTTATGTTAAGATTCCCTTGAAATTAGCTAATGAAATTGTTTAACCCATGGCAGACGATGGGTTAAGTTGCATATTTTGTCAATAATTGGCGAAGTTTTGTATTTGCACCCTATTGTTTCAAACCTTGTACCGATGGAAATTAGTTTAATTGAAATAACTAAAACAAAATCAAATCATTTAATCATTGGGTAGAGTAAGATTAAGAAATAATAGTGTCCAGCAGTTTAAAAGATTTAGTTTTGTAGGGTTGGTAGTGTTCTTAGATAACAAATTCAAGTTTGTCAGTTAAGTTCACTAGAAAAATGGTCTACTAAAATGTGGTTGCTGTATAAATTGTAAGTAGATTTTAATATTGTTTAATAATAAGATTTTAGGAGATTTATTGTATATAGCATTTGTAGAAATCATTTTTGGAAAAACCTGTAAAGTAAAGAATAGTTTTCAAATCAATTTTAATGCATTTTACAAGAAAAGAAAACAAGTATAGTTCATACAGACCTGTAGAGTTTTGTTCTTGAGAAGCACATTTTCACAAGGTGTTGTAAGGATCTTAAATCCACTTTTAATTATTAGAATTTGTAGAGAATAGTTTTTATCGGGTTTGTGTGTTGTTTTCAGACAGATATCAACCACTTCTTGTTCTTGGTACTACCACTTCTTGGTCCAGTAGCTTCTTTGTGCCACTTCTAGTTTGCATGGTATCTGCTAGTGCCTGTTTTGACCATTAAACCCAGTGTCTCTGATTAAAGTAAGATCTTTCCAGTATTTTATTATTTAGTACAATATTTGGAAGTAATAAGAGCATAATTGATTTTATTGGGAAAGTGTATTTTGTGAAATTTGAGAACCGTAAAATATATATGTCTTTGGCCTACTTAGTCTTTTAATTCATCTCAATTCTACTACCAGCTTAAATTAGATTCTTCCTAAATTAAAGTATACTACCTAATTGGCTACATGGTAGGGCTATAACCTCAAGATGCTTAATTCTTATATTTATTCCATATCCAAGCTGTGCTTCCTTGGGTACAACTTGACAACTGTACTCTTATATTTAATTATTTTATTTGGTTTGTTGGTATCGATAGCTTAATATTTTCATTTTCTACAAAATTATTTTTTACTTACCATAAGAAAATAGCAATTTTGTTAAAAATAAAGCTTTTATGACAAAAAAGCTTAAAAAATCTGCAATAAATATATTTTTAGTTATTAAAACTGCAAGTTTATTATTTTAAGGTATTGTATTGTACTTTAATTATTTATTCATCTTTTACATATTGCAGTGTAATCGATCAGGCAGAAACACTATGTTTATGACTGTATAGCTAATGTCCATGCATATGTAACTTAATCAAATATTACTTTACCAAAACAATTTGTTTGTTATTAAAATATTGAGGATTGCTCTATTGTTGATACAATCTTTGAAATAAAACCCTATTTCAATACTTCAGTCAACATTTCAAATTCATTTAATACAAAGGATTATTTTCATATAGTCGAAACGTAATGTAGTATAAAACTTTATAACGGTCAAGATAGTCAATAAAATATATGCTAATAATATTGAAGTTGAGTTTGTGGAAACAAACCGTATTAGAACTAAGAGAAGGTTTCGTATCTTTATTTCTTATCGCAATAGGCCTATATAGAGATCATCTTCCTGCAGAATACCCTTTTATCCACCGATAACGACTTATCTTTATCTGGAAATCCAAAGCCATTTGACCTTTACCTTTTTTCGTGCAAATACAAATTTTGATAAAGACAAAAAACTGTAAAAGTAAAAACACATGTGAATATTGAAATCCAAATATTTTGCAGTAAATACACTATTTTGAATTTTACCGACGAAACGGTTAATTAAATATGATTTTTACCTTTTTACAAAAGAAACGAATTTAAGTCACAAATGTGTGTCATATAGCTCATTTTCAAATTCCTCTTATTGCAAATTCTACCACTGAAAACAAATTGTGCTAACACCTGGTTCATTCAGGTTTTTGAAGCAGGTTTTGTTTGTATAATTGAACAGTTGATCTTTAAAAAAAAACTTTACATGAAGGCGTGGTTAACGGAGAAAACATTTTGTACCAGAGGAACAAATCATAATAATGGGAAATTTCAGTGTACGTAGATGGAAATGCTACAACAAAGTATACTCTTATATCTGTGCTACAGCTTAGCAAAACAATAATCCTGAACAGCCTAGTGAATAAAGTTAATGTATACATAATCAATTGGAACACAATTCATATATTACTGAAATGTAAAATAAAAAACATAAATTCTTTATTATAAAAAAAAATACGCTTTGACATCCATCAAAGCGGATTCAGTGTGTCAAATGAGTTTTCAAACACGCTGCTATGCGTCGAAAGCCAATTAAACTTCGGCTTCCATGAATTTTGGTTTCCGCAGCAATACGCATGCTGTAATCCGCAATGGGACCAGAGTTTCATCATTGTAATGATAATGTTGTTGGACATATCCAGAATCGGATACCTTTATCCCTCTAATTACTGTAAATTTGACAACTGTTAATGAATAGCGTTTGGATACCAAAAGATGTATGTTTATTAAACTAAAGTGTTTTGCACCATCTTATAATGATGATATAATGATGCGTGGCTTTATAATGATGATTTTGTCGAAGGGGAAATAGCTAAATAAAAAGGATCATGTGATAAAAGTAGGTGGAAATTGAATCAAGCTAATATATACAAAAAAATATCATAAATTATTAAATATTCTTAAACTCAGTTTCGTTAATGGCGTGTAATAATATTCATTGAGTATTTACTGAGTGATTAACCTAACAATAAAGAATTTACAATGAGGTGTCCAACATAAAAATGATAACCCATGTCTTAATAATTGTTTTAAGATCATATATTTATAATATTTAATTAGATTTTCCTAGACATACGTGATGTTTCAAAATTTTCAGCTAATGAATTTGTATGAATATATAGTGGCACTTAAAATATATACATTTATATCATCACTAAGCAAGTGGAGTTTGTATAAATATTAAATCAAATGTAAGCCAAAGTGCCACAGTTATCAGCCTATTAACACTATTTGGCTTAGTGAGATAGTAACTGTATAGTTCAATAATTAGTGTAGTTGTTGTGTGTAATTGGCAGGTGCAAGTTTAGCCATTGATCTGATCCTTAAACTGGTTTAGAGTTTATTCAATTAATTATTCAATGGTTAATGTGCAATCTTCTCATCTACAGCAGTTCTTCGTATTCTTAAGACTGCATTTGTTAGGTAGCATTGATAAAATTGATAGAAAGAATGACCCTATTTATATTTATTAATTCACAATTCAAAGTAATAATAGACAAATAATAAAATATTATTTGTTATTTCGTTACCTTATGCAGTAACAAAATGTTTATCAACCAACATTTTTACATGAAGGCTTAGGATTTGAATCTAATCGTGATTCGAATTGTCTATCTTTCTTTAAATTATTATTTTTGAAACGCAATTATTACTACCGTGCATGTTAAAAAGCTCATTTATATTTTAAAAATACAAGAAAAACATCCTAAATGGATATTTGTAATAATTAACTGGGAACTTTTTATATATACTAATATGGGAATTTGAGTCACCTACATCGTTAAAGGGTGGCTATGGTATAAATCAAGACCTAAGAATGTAAATATAAAATATTCTACTAACTTAATACACGGATGAATAATTAATATTTTCTTAATTTAGCGAATCAATTAATTTTGATTACACCACTAACCTTTAGAGCAAAAAACATAATTGTTTTAAATGCTGGATGTGAGTTGTGTCCAAAGTGAATTTGTATTTGAATGCCTTAGAAAATAATGTTTTAAAGGAACAAAAAGCTAAGCCCATTGAAATACCCGTAATTGTTTCTTTATTTTTGTGTTTCGACGGGATTCTGGAAAAAAATTCTCTTAAAACAATCTAAATCCTACAATGATTGAAGTGTCCGTTTCGGAGAGCGGAGGATAACACTTGGAACCCATAAGCTATGAACCGTAATATACTATACTAGCCTAGGTTAGTTAGGATTATAATAAATTACTTTATATTATAACAACTGTAAACTATAAACAAATGTAATAATTTGTTAGCTATACTTTGCCTTACGAAATTAAAAGAAGAAATATGTATTTTCTCTTTAAATTTATTCGAAGCTGCAACCTAAAAGTTTATTTAATCGAAAGAAGGAAGAATTGACATCCAGATTGATTTGTTAACAATGTACAGTATGATATTCTTATTTTTAACATCGTCAAAACATGTGAAGTTGGTTATGAAAATAAATACAACCTCAAGTTTTAATTTCTCTAAAACTGTTATTTCATAGCTTATTACCTCAACTAGAGATTTTGTAAAAATGTAAAAATTGTTAAACATTTGCTGCATAATTTTCCCCAGAAATTAAATTAGCGTAAATGTTAGTAAAAATATTAAGTCATGAGGACTAAAAATCATTAAGCTATTAAATTTGAAAAAAACCATAAGTGTTATGTGTATTAAATAGTTAGAACATAACTAAAGGATTTTGATTGTCTATTTATTATTAGGATACATTATTTTACTGGTCTAATTACATTTACAACATTATTTGAAACATTTTAACATCATTAACAAGAGGTTATGAGTAGTTTCTAACTAAGTGGGCTGAGCAATTATCGTGAATGTAATTTAAACTATTCATAAATCTGTAATAAGTCATTGAATCCCTAATATTCGGTACTGATTACTCAAACAGTCTTGAAATTTGAGATAAGTATTTTTTACGATTTTTATTATTGAAAATCTGTAAAACAATAATTTGATTATAATTTATTTTTTGTATGTATAATGTTATGAGCAGCTGATAGTTACGTATAAAGTTTATTTTAAGCAAGCCACACATTTAGAAACTACTGAAACTTAAGGGGTCGTCGGTGAATGTAAATTTACCACATCAGCTCGTCTCAGCAGTCAATAATTACAAGACTAAAATGTAGCATGGTGGCATCAAAATAGACAGAACACTACTATAGAACAACAGTTAATATGTTAATATTTACATAAACAGAACTTTGTGTTTAACATCATATTTGTTTTTTTTCATTCATGATCTATTAAAATAAATAAGAATTTTGCTTTATAATGAACATAAACTATACATGATCTAATGTTTCAACGTTTGTTTGAATGGTATAAATTGAGTTTTTTTATGTTTCTTGACAATATATTACTAAATTGAATGCTTACTACAAACACATTTTTAATGCGAATCAGAAACACCATGCTAAACCATAGCTTGCATGTATCATTATTGAGTTTTAAATATTTGGTCCCGTAAAAATTCAAATAAAATAAAATAGTTAGTTTAGCACTTTTTATATAACGATAACTGAAAACTGAAGAGCTCTTTTTAATTTCACTGTCACTAAACAGATAGACATTGGAAACGAGACAAAATAACACATTCATCGAAGTGATGGATTTATCTACTTCAAATGCGCTTTATATTCCCACATAGAAAATTTATATTGAAAATATATAAAAAAAATATATTTGAAATATAAAGCTATATATTTGCTAATATATATTGTCAATATATTTTAAATATGCAAATTATGGGACCGAGTAATATATTTAGTTATATTTCATTTGTGGTATTTATATATAAATTATATATTTCAAATGTGTTCTTATAATATATTTTAAATATGGAAAAGGGCTAGTATATTAAAAATATATTTAATATAATCTATTTCAAATATATAAATAATATATAAAGCTGTTTAAACAGTGTTTGTGAGTCGCTAAAGCGACGCATAACACCACGGTGGTGTGTTATGAGTCGCTTTTACGACGCTTAACATTTGGCGGGTTAAACAAAACCAGGTCTATAATTTAGGACTACTTAGACAGCTCTTTTATGGAAAAATGTTATGCTTTTAATTGAGAGAAGCTTTATCCAAATGTATTATCGTAGTATTTTAGGTTTACTAATTACACAGATTTGCTTCATTCGGGATGTAGGCCGGCCTGATATCGTTACTATAGTAGTAAAAATTCAGACTTGCGCAAATATTTAGCTAGAATATAGGCAAAAAATAGGCTAGAATGCTGTTTGTAAAAATAGATTGAATAACGTACATTTTTATTGGTAAATGTACCGTATGTATTCTAATTTATAAACAGTTGATCCACTTACCGTAAAATCGTACAACTATGTAGGCCGTATCCAAATTACTAACACTCATGTTTTGAGGTTAGGTCCAAATTAGCACTCATTTTTAATGCCTAGCCTAATAATTACACATATTTAAAGACTAGACAATTTCACTTATACTCTTTCTTGTTTCTTCAGCAAACATTCTACAGATACGCATATTAGGCATATTGCCTTAAGCTAGAATCGTGCAACTAGGCCGTAACCTAAATGACTAACACTCATTTTTTGAGGTTAGGTCCAAATTAGCACTAATTTTTGTTGCCTGGCCTAATAATCACACACACATTTAAACAAAAGACACTTCCATGCATACTCTTTCTTATTTCTTCAGAAAAAATCCTGTAGATACGCATATATCTGTTAAGTCCACAACATATAACCTACGGACGCAGTCCTACACCCACCTATCGCCGGCACAACACTGCTCAACTGAACATAATTAAATCAATATGGCCGCATATATATATGTGGAATATATTTATAATATAAATCTATTTTGTATTAGAAATGTAAATGTTAAAATATATTTTTAATATATTGAACAAATACATTTAAAATATAAATGTAAAACGTTGAATAATCTTAAACTATATTTAAAATATATTTAAATATTATACGAAATATATTTACAAATATATATTATAAATATAACATACAATATACACTTTAAATATATTTTAATAAATATATTCAAAATGTATTATGAGAAATACGATTAATTTATAATAAACTTATACTCGATTTATATTTAAAATACATTCTAATATATGTTCTAAAGTATTAAATTTATATATAATGCCAACTATTTTCTTTATATATTTATACTATATTAGGAATATAGAATGGAATTATATATTTGTACAACTATATATATTAACTATATTTTGAGAAATTTTTACATATTGAAATATATTCTTAATATATTTTCATGAATAATTCTTTTATGTGGGTTGTATGTGTCCTCCGGTACTTGTAGTGAATAAGAACGTGTATTTTGTCATTCATAAGTAATAGGCTAAATTCACTTTCATGATAACGTTATGCTTCCTGCAATGAGCCATAGTTGTCTTGTAGGGCTTTTATAAAATCTATTTTTAGGTTTTATGCTTAGTTTTGCCATGATTACACATGTTTGAATATGGACTGGGTAATAAATATATGCTTTTTAGATCATTTGAATCACTCCATATTTTAACTGATAAGGACCTATAGTAGAAAGCAGTATACAAATAAATGAAAAAGTGTCATAAAATGTTGGTGCATGGAAATAAAGAGGTCCCTAAGTAATACCAATGTTTCTATTTAACATTATGTACCACAGTGTCCTAAGTGGACCTAGATTTAATCTAAGAAGCTTACAATGAGTCTAGCAAACTCCACCTCCACCTTTATACTTTGTTTTAAACAGATTTTATATTACATATGTTCATTGTAGCGTGTACGATCATGTAACTCAAAATTGGATTAAATAAATATTATCAGCAATCTAACACATACTTTCACTCGAAAACCTTTATTATTCAAAGCGCATAGTAAGCGATGGAAGTAACTATGATGTTTTATGGGGAAACCACAAAAGTCCGGCAAGCCGTTTTTCCAATAATTGTATTTTCAGTTATTTTGTGGGGAAATAACTTAAGTAAAAATACATTTGAGCTATTTCTACAACAATAGGGGCTGCGAAACCGTTCATGTAGTTTTTGTAAAAATATATTTTTTCGGCGTTTCGTGAGTTTTCAGAGCAAAACCACCATTGCCAATCAATATAATAAACACCTAGAGATACTATAGATTATTAACCACATAAGTTACCAAATTTAATCAAAATCGGGCAATAGGTGTAGCCTGTAGCTCTTAACACATTCAAACACACATCTACACACTCACAGACTTACCTCATTTCGTGTTTAAGTACTTTACGTCTGAGATAAACTGAAATGTATTATATGTTTTTGTAAAGTGGATCATTAGATAACCGTTCATATTCTTAGCTTTAATTTTCTATAAAGATTATTATGAGAATCAGTTAATTATTTAAGTTACTACGGTACGTGATAGGTAAAACTCCAAATGTTTTGAGTGATAAAAATGAAACTCTAATGATTGTATTGCAATGATTTCTAACAATTCGAATAAATTGTGCGGGCGTTGATAATCCATTTCCTGTGTTTATACGTACAAATGCATTAGCAGCAAAATGTTAATTCAAAATAATTGATATTATGTTCCACTATATTACTCAATACATTCTTCCTCTGATATTTACCAGATTAACTTCATTCAAACCTAAATAGTGACCCTGAAAATATGATTTTAATTGTTGTATGAATAATTTAAAAATTCAATATATTAACAGTTGCTGTTGCATTTGTTTACATACTATAAAGTTTAGATGGTGGAGAGTTAAAACTCATACAACTTAACTGTCAAGACTATTAAACAATGACATTGTTTAATTGAATTAAATGGTGTCATGGTGACACATTGATTGGTGGAGTTCGTGACGTCACTCAGTATGACACTAACGAGAGGGTGAAATATGACATCACAACTGTCATTATGTCCCACGGCGCCATCAAGCGATGCAAGTAAAAATCACAAATTGTTTGGTGTAATCTTTTGGGAAAAAGTCATTCTAAAAAAAAAATAGCCTACATTCAATCGATTAGAATGAGGATTACTTTTTTGGTAAAAAGAATTTAATTTAATATTTTTTAACATATTTTTATAGAGGAAGTATGGATTATCACTAAAACTCCCAAGTGACATTAATAGTGTTGTATCGTGCTGAATCACGCAGTTTATTGTATACAATACACATGATAAATATCCTTGTGTAACACCAACAAATTATTTTAAAGTAGATGCACTACCATGGTTTCAAAACTCTTAATGACCTCACTTTAAAGTGCATCAAAAGGAACATTCTTAATTAGTAAAACAAGGTAATAAGTAGTGTATTTAAAATGTTCATCCTAGTCCCAGAAATATCGAACGATATTTCTCTTAATAAAAGAATACATACTTAGTGACTCTGTTGAGCTTAAGCGAAACTTTGTTTTGGTCAGGAAAAAGGTGGTTTGATACAGTACATGCATGATAATATAAAATACTAATAAATGTTGCAAGTAAAGATTGTGTATTATTATTATTCAACAAGAGTCATCATCACACACAACAACAATATATTATAAAACTTATATTAATGCAAAGGTGTATGAATGACAAAACAGTTCACATAAAGTATTGTTTGGGACAAGAAAAAGCATTACTTAACCTATCCTAAACATTTTTAGGACATGTAAAACTGATACATTGTGTTTAAAGATTGGGAATTCACTTTATTTGTAAAGCTCAGCTGTGATGAAAGACATTTTATTGTTATTGTTGATGTTAAGCATGTATTTTCTTAAGAATTGTCCAATATAAATAGGTTTCAAACAGTTGTTAGTACTTAAAACATGTTTGAATACTTTGTGAGGATGCTCCATGATTCTATTAATCCTAAAACTTTTCCAAAGTTCAATCATCG
The DNA here is from genome assembly GCF_028750875.1 of Macrosteles quadrilineatus. Taxonomy (NCBI): domain Eukaryota; kingdom Metazoa; phylum Arthropoda; class Insecta; order Hemiptera; family Cicadellidae; genus Macrosteles; species Macrosteles quadrilineatus. The sequence goes on along the minus strand of NW_026542599.1, from coordinate 27,467,777 downwards.
AATGTTAAGTATGTCAATATCTCCGTAAGGTAAATGATATACTTAAAATTAAGTTTCAATAACAACGAGAATTGTAAATCGATCAGTTATTAATTGAAATTTGACAGACTGTTATTGGTAAAATCCACATTCAATTACAAAATTACTTCTGATTGTTACAAACAATATTCAACAAATTATCATGTTTTTGATTGACATGAAACTGTTATGAAACTTAAACTATGCTGATGCGAGTTATTCATAAAATATTGGTTTTTTAACATTGTTTTAATATTTAATAAATGTTGAATATAAATACAGTACTTATAAAATTATTTCAAAGTCCACATTTCATCTGCCATAATTGCCTCAATCGACGACAATAGCTACTTGATACAATAGACATTGATACAGCTTTGATAAAAGAAACCTTTTGTTTGAAGAAGTAACTGAAACTACTAACATATCTTTGTGTTCCCTTTAAAGACGTTCACTAAAGAATTGTAATATATTTCCGTAATTTCTTTCTGTGGATGTTTATTGTTTGTTGCAAAAATCAGCCAATCTTCTATAAAAAAATAATAATAAGAAGAAGACACTTTTCATCTAACTAATTGTTAGGAATTATTTAGGACACTTTTTGTGATAAGATAAATTTTACATAACAGATTTAGTTGGATCTGCAAAACCACGATTTTGTACTGTTTGTACACAGTTTTGATTAAATCTATTACAAAGACAATACACGTATAAACAAAAACATTTATCATCACCACCTTTTTATGAACTGTTCGGAAACCTTTTGATTATCGAATCGAAGCTCAGATATTTTACCATTTGTTAAAGTGAATGGATTTGAGCATAAAACTGGTTAATTTCCTATCAAACATATGCTCACAGACGACGAGAGAACCGAAGCTAATTTACCTGTCAAGTGGTGACAACTCCTGAATAAGTTTGATGATCAGTTTAGTTAGGACACGTGAGGTTAAGTCTAATAAACAAACCCTCATACTGCAGATGAAAGCAACACTTTAAATTAAATTGAGGTATAAATATTTAAGTAATTAACTATTGTGATACTAGGTGCGAACGTATTTATCTAGTTATTTAGCATGTATTCCAAACTATCAACATAAATAGTCTACTATTTCATTGGTTATGATAACCTACTTATGATAACTTGTCTAGGTCGGTTTCATTGCTCAGGTAAGTTTTTTTTTTACTATTTATTAACATCAATACTATCTTCATCTTAAGACTAGAATTACTGAACAAGTTGGAAAACAATGTTGAAAGCACTGAAATGTAATATGTTTAAAGTAAAAAGTCACATACACCACCTGAAAACACAAGAGATAGCTTGCATTTGATATCGCTTTGGTTGTCAAGAATAATTGACAGGATAGCTTAAGGCTTTTCCGAAACATATCCAATGTTATCCGAATTTGATACTTCGATCATGCTGGGATTCCAATCCTCTCAAAATATAAACCTTCTAACTCACTCCTAAGAACCTTTTGCTCTCTACATCTCTATTAGAATGAGATATCTTTTTTTAACTTTTTCATGAGTACAAAGGACTATTTACAGCTTATTTTGATTAACGTGACATTTCAAGAAAGTTTTTTTTTTTAATTAGCCTTTCAAGTGGAAATGTATTGTAAACAAATCAATGAACCCCTTAAAAAATAATATAAATGAAGTTTTTCATTCAAGATCATGTTGGAAATATATTGGACACTTCAAATTGAGACATAGTAAATTTTTAATAAAAATGTTCTCGAGCCTGCAAAGTCACGATTTTTCCCATATAGTATACTGTACCTCTCAAAGTTATTACCACGAAAACAGATATTCTATTTACAAAACCACATAATTTGAATACGTTTTGTATTAGTTGCAAAGCTATTGGTCATTGTGCATGATCAGACTCAGGCTTTAAGTGTTATTGAAAAATAAAAATCAACCATAATGTAGTTGGTTCGTAATAATATCCTACGTAATAATAATCCTAACATAAAACAATCCTACGTTCAGTGAACTAAAGACAACGAGGGAACCAAAGTTAATTTAATAGCAATTGATATCAACTTTCGGTTAAGATAGTTCGGTGATCAGTTTAGTTAGGACATGTGAGACTAGTAGTTCAGTGACTAAAGACAACGAGGGAACCAAAGCTAATTTACCAGCAATTAATGAAAATTCTCGGTTAAGATAGTTCGGTGATCAATTTAGTTAGGACATGTGGACAAGTAGGCTAGCTCAGTGGACTAAAGACAACGAGGAAACCAAAGCTAATTCACCAGCAATTGATGACAACTCTCTGTTAAGATAGTTCGGTCACAGACAATGGAATAAACAATAAACATTAAAGTATTATATTGTCTGTGGTTCGGTGATCAGTTTAGTTAGGACATGTGAGACTAGTAGGCTAGTTCAGTGGACTAAAGACAACGAGGAAACCAAAGCTAACTTACCAGCAATTGATGTCAACTCCCGGTTAAAATAGTTCGGTGATAAGTTTAGTTAGGACATGTGAGACTAGTAGTTAAGTGGACTAAACACAACGAGGGAACCAAAGCTAATTTACCAGCAATTGATGACAATTCTCGTTTAAGATAGTTCGGTGATCAGTTTAGTTAGGACATGTGAGACTAGTAGTTCAGTGGACTAAAGACAACGAGGAAACCAAAGCTAACTTACCAGCAATTGATGTCAACTCCCGGTTAAAATAGTTCGGTGATAAGTTTAGTAAGGACATGTGAGACTAGTAGTTCAGTGGACTAAAGACAACGAGGGAACCAAAGCTAATTTACCAGCAATTGATGTCAACTCTCGGTTAAGATAGTTCGGTAATCAGTTTAGTTAGGACATGTGAAACTAGTAGTTCAGTGGACTAAAGACAACGAGGGAACCAAAGCTAATTTACCAGCAATTGATGTCAACTCTCGGTTAAGATAGTTCGGTGATCAGTTTAGTTAGGACATGTGAGACTAGTAGTTCAGTGACTAAAGACAACGAGGAAACAGAAGCTAATTTACCAGCAATTGATGTCAACTTTCGGTTAAGATAGTTCGGAGATCAGCTTAGTTAGGACATGTGAGACTAGTATGTGTAATAAGCCCTGATATTTTGGAGGAAGGCGAACCATTAAACTGAATAAAGGATCAAATATGAAATATTTATCCATATTACATCAAACCAAACTTTATGTGATATAAGGAATACATACATTCCTTACTCTTAAGTGGTTGTTTAATCTTAAAATATATTTCCTTTACAATATAATTAATTTTTTTCTGTTTTAATTACTGTTTGCCAAGCTATGTTTTATTATAAATGACTGTCGTCTCCCTCATTTTAATTTAGACTAACATTACCGCACGAGTACAATACATATGTTAAAAACACTGAAATTAAATATGTCTAAAAATGCAATGTCCCATTAGACAATTGTAAATACAAGAGATCAACATTTACTCGATATCACTTTGATCGTTTAAAGTAATCGACAGAATAGATTAAGGAATCTGAAAGTTGTCCGATGCTATCTCAGTTTGAGACTTCAATCATTCTAGGATTTAATCCTCTCAAAGTATAACCCCTTCCTTTTCTCTAAAACCACCTTTCCTAGAATATAATTTGCAATAAATCCCTTTCTAGACATGAGAATCAATGAATACTAGAGCTTGCTTGGATTACCTTGGATTCCCTGTTTCTTTTCAAATTGTTTCTTACATTGGAACGAACCTTAAGTAATATTGGCTTGGCATTCATACTCTACCGTTATCTGAAATAAATATTTGTTCAATTTTCATTGTACACATTTCAAAACGGTAAAAGCGTAAATAAAATAAATAAATAAAAACTGTTATATTAATTTGTAACATTTCAAGTACCAGTGTTAAGAAAATTGTGATTTAAACATGGTTTTAATTGAAAAAGTAAATTATTAAATTCACAGTCTATTGTTATTACACTGAACTAAGATTATAAATTAAAACCATTACTTTTAATATGATTTCCCTCGTGAATTATTATTCAAAAACCATAATTTAGGATTTATTGCGACTACTCTATGCCGAAAAACAAATTAGCTAATTTTTATGATAGATTTATCTGAGATCGAATGAGAATAAGACACCCTATAATACATAAGTGTGCCCATTTGCTAATTATTGTTTATTAGTTCAAACGTGTAAAAGTTGTTCACTAAAGTGCTTTATATCGCCTTGTTTCTGTCCAAAACGATCATAATAATAATAAAAGCCCATTTGGAAGAGTTGACTATGAAAGTAACATTAAAGTAACACTAATTATAACACACTCATCAAGAAATAAGCAGACTTTGGAGAAGGATTGAAAATCATTTGCTGCCAGGCCCCTTTTTTGTATAGCTGTTATGGAGGTTTGATGTAGAAAAATCAAGAAAACCTAGGCAAAACGTTATTTTTTATGTTTAATCTTTTTTTACAGAATTCACTTAGCATGAACAACTATGCAACGTGTAAGAATTATTTATATCTGATAGTGGTTGATTGACGTATATAAAATGTATACTATTTAGATTTTCAAGACTGAATTTAACATACTATTCCTACAAACAAGATGTCCTAAAGAAGCAATTTTAAAGATGAATAATACTTTGTATTGAAATAATAAGTTTACCAACAGGAAACTGTATTAATAATGTATTCCAGAAAAATTTAGTTTATTTACGATAATTTATTTGACTGATTGTTAGGAATCTGTGCAGCTTTATTTAATATCACATTTTCAATATTATTTCCCAGTATGACGTAAAAATATCAGTATTTGGAATTCATTCTAAAGATAATTTGAGCTGATTAATACTTATGATAACTGGAGGGTAATAGAATTCGTTAAAAAAAGAGCGGAAAAATAATTTAATAAATACTTCCCTTGAAACCAGATATGTGGTTTTGGATCCTTTCCAGTCGTGGTTTTGTTTATCGACAACGAAATTAAAGGTTTTCCGCTTTGAAATGGCTTCATAAAACATCCACTTCACTCCATTCGACGTTTGATAAAGTTTGCTATTCAATATAAATTTCAACATACAGACTTTGAGCAAGGGAGGAATAATTGAACATAAACGGCATGATATTAATTATAAAAGTAGTATTGTTATTAACCTATCTATTTACAATTAAAAGTTTCAATAACTTACTTAATTCAAGCTACTGTACGATTCATATTATGTGCTATAAAATCATAGTTTTAAATGAGCCATTTGTAAAAAAATAAAGTATGTATTACTGAGTTACAAAAGAAAAAACTATATATTACATAGCTTAAAACAGATTGATAGAATAACTTCTTGATCAGCATTGTACGTGTCATTAAATTTACGGAAATTAAATGAAAGAGATATCTTATAACACTTAAAACAGTAAAACATATATTTACGCTTATACTGTTACTTACAAGACGGTAAATATACCAAAAAGATGGTAAGCGGTGATCGATTGGGTCTGATGATGATCACCACTTACCATCTTTTTTGTAAATTTACCGTCTTGTGAGTAAGAGTATAAGCGTAAGTATATGTTTTAAGTGTTATAAGACGTCTCTTTTATTTACTTTCCGTGCATTGATAGAGTATTGGTTCTTGGAAATTTCTATCTTATATGCTCTTAAAAGTGTTTGTTTAATACATCATTTATTAAATCACCATGCTACTCTTTTTAATATGGTATTTATTTAAAACACTAATTATAATTATATTCAGTTAAACGTTGTTTCACATGGAAGATGGATAACATGATTAATCCAATATTGGGAAACATTATTTGAAAATTTTAAAAAGCACTTAATTTACAACAAGTAAGCTAAGCTTTAAAAACAAGCCGCACTAATTAAGTCGTTGAGATTACAAATTGATATTGAAAAATACCCAAATAGGGTTTAATTAACGAATTTGTCAATTTTGGTTAAGATTATTTTACTCAAGCTAATGTTATATTTTTATGGTTATGTTAAACGAAACACATTAAAAACAATAAACAATGAAGAGCTATTTAACTTAGAAACATTGCAAACCACCAGGTTTGACTATATGGTCAAAGAGGATCGATTGTTTGGTTCCGATAAATTTCCGAGCCGTTCTAACATCAGCAAACTTTCCATAAACAAACGTTCCTCTCTTTACATAGTCTTTTTAAATGGATGATGTAGCTGGTCAAGCGAAGGGGACACGGGTTCATACCACACCAGTCACGAACAGTAATTTCCCTCATGATAATAACTTCAAATGTTTATTTACACAGGGTAAATCAGACCACCCAAGCACAACGGTTTTGCCTAACAAGCGTTAAAAACGACCTTTTTATTAAAAATCTGGCATTCAACATTTTTCAGTGGGTTACAATTTTAAAACTTCACTTTAGGCACTTTTCTTTCAATGTTGCGATCATTAAAATACTGGTCATTTGTATACCTGACCAGTAAGTCAGCCAGTTACACAAGGGCTGTATATCCCGTTAATACAGTATGTGCACGGATACAGTAGTCTGATTCATCCTGTATAGAAACAAACCTCAGATATAACTTTTTTACAAAACAATTGCTAACTATCTACAAAATCTTTATGTTATTATTTATGTAATTTGTGTATTTTATGTATTTTATGTATTTGTAGGGTAACGGTCCAAATCCTGATCTTATTTTTATCTGAAATCAACCCCTTGTTTGATAGAATCGTTAACTGATAGGCATTTGGTTGAGAAATTATCTCTGTTTACAACCACCAACCTTCAGATTTGAAGGCGATCTCCATAACTACTTCACTATTTAGATAGTTTTGTAGATGAAGAGAGCTATTTATTTTTTTAACTCCTCATAAATAAAAGTTATTAAACAGTTAAACCAGTACAGAAAATGACAGAAGTTTGTAAATTTAATTAAAATTCTGAGATGTTTCAATTTTGTTATATTTTATAAAACTCCAAAAGTGTTTTTTTTTTATATTGGAATATGATTGTTTATATTAAATGTTTAAAACCAGAACCACGTAGTGAGATAAATATTACGGACAAAACCTTCGATTTCTACGGTACGTTAATCTGAACTTGTGTTGGAAAACATATTTCTTAACATTGGTATGCATCTACATAAACATTTTCAAATGAACAGTAATCTAAATCAATGGTTGTGAGCTGACAGCGCCGATAAGTTAATTAAAGGAATGTGAAAGTCGATTGATGTTAACAGAGTGGTGAGTTGTTGATAGTTAACTAGAGGACATTAACCACAATCGGATTTAACTTTGTTACAAAACATTACATTAGTGGCTGAATAGTTGTATAACTATTTTATTTGAAAACAATTAGATATATTTGTGAGGTCGATTAATTGTAAGTTTGAATAGTTTAGGACTTAAATGTTTTGTTTTTAGGATATACAGATTTCCATTTTATACTATGTTAACAGTATTCATCAATGAAACTTCCGGCGAAACACTTCCAGTAAACCGTTTAAAAGTAGGCCTATAATTTAGAATAAAACCACAAGTGTTACATCACCGATTTTTGTGTTCTTTAATCTCATGTTTCTAATTCTGATCTCTGTCTTGAGAATCTTTGATGCATGTTTTATTTAGTAATTGAATGAACGAAGTGAGTTCTTATAAAACAAATACGCCACATTGGCAGCTGTAAAACTAATCTTGTTAAAAATATACATCAGAGGTTACTGAACCCTTACCAGTTTTTACTAGAGCTTAATCTTTACAAATTCGTTGCTCTCAAGTTTACTTATGAATTGATTAAACAAGAGTATGGTCATATTTGCACCTACACTTATACGTCATGTTTAGAAAGAACTCGCAATTTTCAATAAAGTCGTAACCCTGACACCATCGATCACTTACTTGGCCTTTATGAGAAATTCCTACTAAAATATTAGTTTTTTATACACTCTCTTCAAAGGGCACAAATCTTATTTGATGGATCATATTTATTCACATTTTAAATATTAAATATGCGTTAGCTGTGACATTGGTTTTGAATTCTAACTGTTTGTCGTATTCGTGTAATAGAATCTATTAGGAAAATTATGTATTTTTGTATGTTTACCCTTCAATAAATTATTGTTTTAATTTTAACTCTGCTTCTCAGCTGATTTAAAAAAACCACCAACCTTCAGATTTGAAGGCGATCACCTTAACTACTTCACCATATCCCTCACCAACACAACATTGATAGACACTTTCACAAACAAACAACACAAACACGCGCAAACATACGCAAACACACAAACAAAAGAGATATTCATTTCAATAAGCAGTACTACAACTGAGTGTAACCTAATCAATAATCAATGTAAGTGTTTTTACTCTAGATTAAAAATAACCAATCATTCTCTTCTGTATTCTCATCCCGTTGCGAATCACGAGCAAAACAACTTGTTATATTTAAAGACACTTCGCTATAATCTATATTGGAAACCAACAACAGGGTTGGAATCTAATTACGTTAAGTCAGTCGTGCTGTTACTGAAGCAACGCGTGTTATTTCCTTAACAACATAAAATAAAACAAATTAAAGGGACAACTAAAAAACACGGCTAAATATAAAAAATATTAATATTACGCATCAAAGTAAAGTTCTCGAAGAAGCTAAAATTTGTCTTAGGTTTGAATAAACTAAATTAAATTTGTTTACGAGATTGGATGATTTGTAATGTTGCATAATAGTTTGTAATATGACAATGCTCAGAATTCGAACCTCTAAATTTTGATATGACTTAATGAAATCATATCATATTATACTAATGTTATCTTATCTTACTAATATTATAAATGTGAAATTGTTTGTGTTTATTTGTTTGTTTGTTTTAGCTCACATTTCCGATTAACATATAGCCATATTCTTATATCAAAAATCCTTTCGGGCTCCGCGCCCCAGTGCCTCTAGGGACACTCCATGTTATTCATTTAATTAATTTAAATTATTATTCACATTTAAAAGGAATTAAAGAATCTTGCCAGCCGTTTCAACAACACAAGCTGGTTCTATGGAATTCAATATCATTATAAGTGTTATAAGGTGCAACAGGGTGCAGCATTATTACATTTTTTTATGCATTTATGTCAACAGTTAATTTGAACCAAGCAGCAACAAAAAGCGGTGATACACAATGAGAACATTCAAAGTAGGATTGTTTACAGTTATGTTTTATGTTTTTAATTTATAATTAGTCTAATAATTTTGCAAATATTCCATAGTTGAATTTTTATTGTTTAGGTGTCGTGGTAGAACCTCATGGCTATGGTAGATGTGTTATACCGTGAATTAAAATAACTAAATTTACTCAAACCGTGTCCTCTCCCATTGCAAACCCAAAGCACGAATATAACTCTGCAATAAGCATTCTATACTTATATGCTAACCCCGTACGAAGGACGAGTATTCTGCTAGTGACATAATTATCAAGAATTGTTAATTTGTCGATGAAAATTAAATTTCGTAATGGTACGCAATACTGTAAATTAAACCGATGTAACGCACACTACGACGTAAACCTATGACGTAGGCTGGCAAGCTGTTCAGATGTTTGACAGTGGTGTAGCGGGGGTAGGGGTATGGGAGTAGTAAATTACAGGACTGTCTGTAGCTGTCTTATCAAGGATCGTAAATTGGTCTCAGGGTCAGGGAGCTTCTAAACATCACGTGACATCATGTTTTTCTACGTTTCCGTAAACCAAAACTGAAAACACCCAGAATCTATCACGAAAATATCATCTCTATTTCTAGGTAGGATAAATATATATTTTAAAATATACAGTCAAAATTTGAGCTTGAAAACGATGTTAGGCTATTAGGGAGTCATGGCCATCATGTCTACTCTGTCAGTATTTTGATTTCTTTTTTTCATTATAAACGGGGCGAGATCAGTAGATACAAGATGTAGACGAATTATTTAAACTCTAAAATGCATTGCTCATTGACTACGTTTTTTTTTTCATTAAAACTATGTAAAATATGTACATTTCTACAAGTTCTTTGTTGAAACTATGATAGTGGTTTAAATACCTTATTCATGCAATCCAATTGTTGTCTCCACAACTAGTTTCAACCTGCTAGGAGGTCATCATCAGGTGAGTACAAGGATGAATTACTTCATATGAAGGTCGTCAGTAACAGTTTTTTTACATTTACACAAACACACAAACTCACCTGATGATGACCTCCTAGCAGGTTGAAACTAGTTGTGGAGACAACAATTGGATTGCATGAATAAGGTATTTAAACCACTATCATAGTTATTATTCGCAATCCGGAGGCTACCCACACCATAATGATCTTTGTTGTAAACTTATTACTTAGTTAAGTCAATGCTTGTAATATCTATAGCTTGAAGAAGCTATGTAACTAATAAATTAAACATTTTGGAGTTGTAATCTTAAAGAATTTAATCAATTTTATAAGTTTTCTCTTGAGAATAGTTACCAAACAGTTAGTCAAAGCTATTTTTTTTCTATTGAAATCGTCAACTTATAAATGCCCTTAAATGCCTTGAGTAGTTTGGTGTGAACTTAGATGGTTTGTTTTAAAACTTTTTTTGTTTTTTTTTTATCCGCTAACCCAATTAATTAATTCTTGAACATTTTTATGGCATAGTTTAGGAATGCGTGTCTAACTGAATTCAAACCCAAGCAGATTTAGTGATACCTTAAATAGAATCTTTCAATCCAGCGCAGAATATTTTCTGTGAGATGAACACAAAACTTTGTTTTTAAATATAATACTTCACTATTTGTTTAATTTATACTTTTTATTTATAGTTACAATCAGTCTAAATCCTTTATATAATGATATTAATTCAAGCATAGTGACGACACTGTACCCTATTGTACAACAGCCAATCACTAAATATGGGTTTTAATATTGCTACATTTAGCTTTTTATACATTTTACCAAGGTCAGAATTTTTAGTATTTTCCTCTAAATAAAATATTTACGTTGTCAATCACTGAATATAATATAAATTGCATAGTGGTTAAACAACAAGTTAAAACGTTACTAAAAATGACCCTATAAATAACATATTTTTATAATATATTTATATTTCAATGTTACGAAAATGGAAAACTGAATTCCTTATAGCGTTCTCTGAGTCTATTTTGGATTGGAGAATGGGAAAGAAGTCCTTTTGACTATTTTTAGCATCAGAAATATGTTCATACTTTAAGCGAGTGTGAATTGCCGTTCTATATACAATATTTCACAAAAAGTTTTATTTTACAACCCATGTTAATGATGAATCCATTGTAAAATATTCCTAAAACAATAAAATGCTAACAGTGATGCATGCGAGAAAACTATTACATTGTGAAGCCCTTTTGTTGTTTTTATGAGTAAGCTTTCTATAGAACAATAAATATATTAATTATGCGGAAATGATATCCATATATAAATTCTAAAGTACCCATGAACTTTTGAGAATACAAGTCACACCCCTATAAACCATATATTTAAAATTTTCGTCATGACGAGAAACCTTGTACAAAACTATTCATTATTTCCTAAATTACCCGTAATTCCTTTCTAAAGGGGACTTTTCATACACCTAATGTTAAAAATACCTCAGCTGTGCTTATTTGTTTGAATTTATTAACTTGTTAAAATCAGGTGTGTTTATTTGTTCGTATTACTGTATATTGTTTAGTTTATTTTAGCTTAACTTAATCAATCCGTAGTTCAATCAATAGTTTTGTTAATACTTATGAAGTCAAACGGGGTGAAGCCCGTGGGTAACAGCTAGTTTTACATAAAACACTTTTGTAACTGAAATAAAAATTTCAATCGTAATATATAGTTTTTTATAGAAACATAATCATCCGTTGCTAACAGCATCAACTATTGCGAGAAAGGATAATTTACAATCATAGAACTATATAAAAACGATTAACCATAAACATTTCCAATTATTTAGAAAAATACTCTCAAATTAGCACTTAATAATCACCAATAAATTTGTTATATTTATGCAATTCTGATAATGGCAGAACAGTTGCTTAAACATTTTTACTGTACTAAATACTGACGTATGTTACGGATTTTATCTTACTTAAAACCTAAGATCCATATGAATTTTTAATTTTGCATATAACATTTTTGAAATATTTGTTTAATAAGAGGTTTGTATTTTTGTAACTATTTAGATTTTTTTATGATATAAATTATAAATATAGGAGTTTTGTATTTTTAAAGATATATACTGTTTAAAATACTCGTTTTACATTTAGAATTAAGATAAAATGGTCATGAGGTAATTACAATGGTAGACTTAGTATATTTTTAAAATACCACTTCTATAACCATTGAAACTGCAATTGAATTCTAAATAAAATTACAGAATCACTCCATCATAATAAAATTGCAGAGCATAATTATTTTTAACCGTGATATAAAAAATACCTTTATCCCTATTGGCTAGTATTATTTCATAAAGTCCTTATGGGCAAAGAAAATAATTTACCATAAAAGAAGCATTTGTCTGATAATTTTGTATTTCAATGTCAATAAACAAATATCGATTGTGGTTCGGTATTATTATTGCAATAAAAGTCGTATTTATAATTACAATAACTAGTAATTAGTACCGTAGTAAAAGATTAATCCAAGGAATTTTATATTTATTAAATTGGCTTAAGTTATGCCTCCAGAACTACTTAAAAAATTTGTATTGAAGAAAAATTTTAACTATTACAAAGCGTAGACGGGTTTTAATTTTGTATAAAATATTGCATTAATCATTTGCCTTCTCAATTTTTACATCACATTGTCGCATACAAAACAAATAATTTACCATAAAATTATTCCCCATTAATTCAATCGTTCAATCGTTCATTAATTATACCTTTCCTAGATAAAACTCACTTAGTATAATTGTAACTGTATTATTCGATAGGTTCATTAAAACTAGATAAAAACTTAACAATCCAACTTTACTTAGTTTTTACCTTCGTGCCCTGAAACTTGAGCAGACCGGAAATAGTTCCGCACAACCGGAACAGCCGTCAACGACGCGAACACAAACTGACGCTTCTATCGTCCCGACGCGACCTACGACGCCGCGCACACACGCGCACGCGCACCCTATCAGGGACTCGTTATCACCTAATCTTCTGCACAGATGGTATCAGGCGTCCCGACGTCACTCTGCTCCTAATGGATGACCGAACAGTGTGAAATAATGGCGGGAACCACCAGCTGTTTACCAGCCGATAACACATGACAGCTTGGGCTCAACTGCAAAATTTATGCGCTCTTTTGTAACAGTTCATAACTGCGTGACATCGACTGTCGGGGAAATTTTCAAGGTTGATTGAGCGGTGTTGGATTTATCGATGGATTGCGTGAAAATCGCGTCGATGTGGTGCAAATATATTTGTTGGGACGTGAAACGTTTCCGGTCACAACCAGAGTTAAGTTAACTTTCGGATATCACAAATGTTTTTATTCGTTGTAAAATTTTAATTACACTTGAATGATATCTCTTACATAAATAATACAAACTATTCTATTGCCATTGTATATAAGCAAACTTTTTAATAGAAATCAACGCGGTTGAATTTAACAGAGTGTAAAAAAGATTATAGTAAAGTAACGTTTTGTAAAATAAAGCATATATGATGTAGATTATAACTGTATAAAAAATAAGAGGGGAAAATGAATAATGTTGGTGGTGGCTCACTCTATGAATGGTTATTTCAACAACATTCAATTGGGAAATTGACAAGAGTCATATTGAAAAATATCTACCCTGTTATATAGTCACTTTACATTTTTTTTGGAACCCGTAAGATTTCCGACTAATCAATAAATTTGTTTTATGAATTAAGTATATTGTCACACATCGAGACCTATCTAACTAATCATACAATTTATGTATTAATCGTTTTGCATAATTCTTTTCACATTCGGATAAATAATAAAGTTAATTTTTTATTAACTTTCAGCTATTATGATTTAATGATTTATTAGGCCATTGAGCAAAACAATAGGCTTAGTCACTTACAATACAAAATAAATATTAAATAGTCCATCTCTTGATTCACAAATAAATGCAAGTTAGATAAATATAATAATAAGGAAACAAACAAAACCATGCAAAACAAAGCTGAAGTAATCGTGTTACTCAATGATTATCATGATCTTTATATCATGATATCAAGTTTTAGTGGAAGAAGCTTATAATTTTTTTTTCAATTTCACGAGGAGTGAGTGAGTATATTTATTTACCTGTAGGATATATCTACAAAATGTATATTTAATTGATTAGTAAGTCCAGCAAAAAACTAATTTACGGAAAAATCGAAGACTATGCCTACTAAAATAGTGTGTAAAACAACAAGTGGCATAACAGCTTATATTTAAGTTTGTGAAAGGGTTTGGCTTTTGTGGACAAAAAACAGGCTAATAGCTATAAGGAAAAACTACGCTTTATTAGAGGAGAAACTTCTTACTTTTCCTGTTGAGAGTCGTTTTCTTTGGAGGTCCTTTACTTCGTTCACAACAAATCACAGGAGCATCAAACAATGTGTCAAAATGTAGAGTTTTTATTTAGACTCCCCTTTCACCAATTTGTTTAATAACAGTTAGTTTTCGGGATTTGCCCCATGGGCCTTCACGGTTTTAGTGTATTTCTTATAAAAAAAATTTTACTTAAACAGACAAACTATTTCTGCAGTATTAATTGCATACTAGAACGGTTTTCCATAGTAAAACACATAATATCAGGAGAATTTTCGTGTTGTTGGCTGAGTATAACCATAGATTAAACATACTCCCCAAGGTATAACATACAAGACCATGATTTCCTTATAATATAATATGCCTACGTGGAGCAATTTTTTAAACTAACACTTTCCTTATTTCTTGATGGATTTAAACATTTGAGGTAAATAATAATATACAGAGGGCTTCAAAAATAGGTTTACAATACAAACAGATAAACAGCTTGAACACAAAAGTAAGTGAGTGTTTTTTAAGTAAGTCCAACATTTTTAAGAGTAAATTTAAGGTTCTGCTCTTCAAATAAATTGGAAAGTTTATGTATGAATGAATATACTTTTTCCATACAATTTTTCATTACTGTACACCTACTTTTGCACCCCAATGTATAGTAATATTTTGGCTTAGTTCTTGTTTGCAAAAAGAAATTAGGTTTTAGATAGGTAAATTTTGAAGAGCACTGGCAGGCCTTAGCTTCAGCTTTCGTCCACAAGATTAACATAGAGAATATTTTTCTATACCTCACCATGAGAATATTTTTGGTTAATTTAAACAACAACTATTCATAGTAACACGCAATATAACATAAGAAGAGATATTCAAAGTAAAATACGAAAACCCGATGAAATCACAACCCAGCCTTTATTCGTTTTAAAACTCAAATGTAAATATTTAGCCTTTTGTGTAAATGCTTATTTTTTTGCTTTTTTTATAGGGACAGGGATAAAATTACTAACTGCAAGCTGCATTGCTGCAGTATTAAAATATAATTATGTTCATCCCTAAAGTTCTTCTGAGTCCTGTATACCCTGAAATGAAGCTCCAGAGACTTCAGCAGCTCCACTAGTCTGATTTTGATCCTGTAACGTTTTATTCCCCTAGGAATTAGAAAGGTGGTTTCAAGGTACTTAATTTGTCTTGAGCTGCGGAGTAATCAAGTGAAAACCACAACACGTTGGGAGGAGTAAATAAAATTTTTTAAATATTGTCATTATTTTGTTATATTATTAGAATAAATTAAATTATTGTAGTAAATAAGTACAACTGAGCACCCGGAATATTATATTTTTAATATAAGTGACACGTTTCGGACATAAGACCATTTTCAAACTTCAAATACATTAAATACTTAACTGTTGTTTATATATAAATAAATATAATTTAGATATACAGATGATTTATAGAATTAGACAGGATTTGGAAAAACATTTTTGTAACTGATTATTTAATTCTAAAATTTAGACAAAGATTGTGTTTCTTGAAGTAATTTGGCTAATTAAAATATGATTTGGATTTTTTGGGATTTTCTTCGTACATGAAATATTCTTCAGTTGAATCTATTCTATTTTATCGACCAACCACAATTACACGAATTTAAAAAACATGAAAATTCTAAAAGTTTTAAACAAAGGAAATCGAATGGAATAAGATAGAACTAGAAGGAAAAAGAATTAATGAATCTAAACAGCTGTTTCAATTAAACAAGTTGGTTCTGTTCTATGATGTTCAATAGCATTAAAGTTACAAGGATTACCAACAGGGTGCAGCACTATTATTTTTTTGTTTATTTATGACAACAGCTATTTTGGAACCAAAAGGTGAGTGAGCGTAGCCAACGAACTTAACCCTGGAGGCGAGTTAGCGTAGCGAACGAGCTAACCTGATGGCAAGTGAGCGCAGCGACCGAGCTCCAACCTAAAGGTGAGTGAGCGTAGCGAACGAACTTCAACCAGGACGTGATTGAGTCATGCGAATGCTTATGAAGTTAAACGGGGCAAAGCCCGCAGGTACAGCTAGTCTAAATTAAAACATAAATGACTAACAACCATAAAATATTAGAATAAACTATTGAAACTATTTCTGGATATCGCCTGTAACCATAAAAACAAAATAAAGCTGATAGAAATTATTTTTATCATCTGTGAAGAAGAGGGGTTTGTTTTCTACGTTTCGCAGGGTTTCAAATTCTTGTACGGTTTAAAACCTTAAAAAAAAGTTAGTAACTTTTGTTTCTAAGAGTTTCTTGAAGTATGCTCTATGATCTGTAGGATGGGTTTGGTTTTCATAAAATCTACAAACTTGAAGAATTCGTAACACCAGAGATTGTTTCTTTGTTTGCTCCTGACAGAAAAAGAATTCACGAAAATCTAATAGTTCCCACCTCAGACCTCAGATGGCTTTAAGGGTTAAGTGTTTAATGTTTGTAAAGTTTTACTGTTGTTTGGAAACATCAAACCTTGAGAAGAAACAAGTGTATCAACTCTGTAAATTGAGGTGGTTACTTGGCAAATTAGTGCGGCGAGCTTACGTCTTTGTACAAATTGCTACTTCTCTTCTTTCCCAGCCTAAACTGTTTCAACTTAGTATATAAACATATAAGTTATGTAGAGGCGTTGTCCTACTTAAATAGTACAGCGGTCAAAGAGTACAGGATTTTACAGAAACTTTAAACTATCTGTTCAAACTTTGAGATGAGATAACTTAATGATGTATTTTTGACCATGAAGCACTCACATTCACAAACGAACTACAATTTCTTCATTATTCAGTGAAGTCCATAAATGTGCGTAGTTAATTAGACCTAACAGTTACGATAGAAACCCTACCATAAACTTCAAATGTGTTACGTTTACTAATTACTGTTCATAGAAGAAGCTTTGAACAATTTATTCACTAGTAAATTGATTGTATTGATACGGTTAGGCGTGTACCAGAATGATTAAATAAGTCTTATAAAACCCATGGATTACAAAAGAATGGGATGCAGAAAAAGTTCTTAATTCCACAGTTATGTTGGGTTTTACTTAAGATATTCGTCAATTTAAAAAACGTGGACGAAAGAAATGGTAATGAATCCTCGGACATGGATAAAAGACCAATAAGGTTCAAGAATTGAGAGAGAAGAAGTAAAATTGCAATGCTTCGAACTTCAACTAGTCAGCTGTTTAATAATTTAATTGTTAACGATTGTTGCAATTAATGATTGGTACAATGAGTTTGCATCAATGTCAGTGGCAATGAGAGGTTATAAACGAAAACATAAAATCTCTTAGAAATTTAGAGTTGTGATTATTAGTAATTAATAACCGGTCGTAGGTAAAGTAGTGTAAGTAAGTCGCGTAAATAGTGTTAACACTGTCTTTAAGTGATCGTTGCGTAAACTACTATAACCACAAAAGTTTCGTAAAATAAGATATTCATAAAGTTTCTCTCCATCTCAGGAACCATTAATAATTATAATAGATTAATCATCAATTGAAAGATTTTGGTCTTATTCCCATTCTCTAAGTCTTCTATGCCCCCGAGTCTTAACAATAGCTTATAAAATAAATTATAAACAGTTTTCTACTACAGCACTCTACAGAAATACCTGATTCTACAGAGCTTTATAGTTTAAACCCCTAATATCATATACTATTGATTTTTAACTTGTAAAACTTCAAGTCGTTCATACAAATCACCTTACTGCCTTTATGAGATGCCTGATGTGTAAACTAGTAGCCTATAGTGTAAAATTCCGCGTGTCCCTGTGCTAGTCCTACAGCTGGTGGATGGTGTAACGGCTACATTAGCATTTACACGATGTTACAGTCTGGAATCGTTTACAGTTGGACGGTTTACAAGACCTGACAGCGATGGATGGCTGACATTAGTGGCTACGTTCAGTGGTTTGTGGTTTGGGATACAATATCCTGATAGGGTTATTGTATCCAAAACCACAAACCAAAGTACACAAAATCCTAATTTATCTCATTTCGATTATAGTTGTAATCTTTTCGAGGTCGTGAAAATGTTTTAAACATGTGTGAACCGTTTTTTTATGTAGACTAAAATGAACAAAAATGCAATCCGGTTTAGTGCAATATTCACTTTAATACAATAACCATTTTACTGTATCCATTATATCGTACATTATGAAACGAATAAGGTTCGCGCACACAATAATTTTAAAAATACAGTTAAAAAGGAAATTGCATTCGCATAAATGCCGTTTATACGTATACATAGGTTGTATTACTGATTAATGGGGTGACTATAACGGTTTTGAAACGTAGAGTTTTTAACGCAAAATATTATTCACTAATATCATAAACAGCAGGTTTAGAGATAGATAGCCCATGGACTTTTTGTTGTGTTCGACTATGCGCCGCCGGCAAATTAAAATGAAAAATATCGTTAATATGAACTTCATTAAATTAAGTTTAAACAACAATTTACTAAAAACAAACAATTCAAGTTTACCTCTAACTTCGGAAAATATATCTTGATATTCTCGCTGGTTTTACCATTCACTCTAGAGATAAATATACCACATTCAATTTACGCAGCCGTGCGCAAGAGAATTTCTAAGAAATACAAGCAGTGAAGCAGTTGTAACTACTGTTCTGAAGCTCATATGAAAGTGATGAACCGATTTAAATGCATCCCGCACAGCAGCTTTATTCAATTTTTCAAGTATCTTTACACATTTTCATCGTGTTTGACTGCTCGAGAGTAATGCTTTACAGTTTTTAAGACTGTAGATAAAGCAAAATGTGCTAATGCTTGCACAAATGTTTTGGATGCTGACATTTTAATTCATGTAAAGGATATGTTTCCAACATTTTAAGTAAGCCTAGTTATAAATTTGTTCACCAAACTGTAGGAAGCTATTATGGTATTTAGTTTCCGTACCACAACACAAAATGGGTTTCAACCTAATAAAGTTAGAATCATTATTGACTTATTATTGAACATGCATAGTATGTAAACGCGTTTTTGAATTTTACAAATTCAAAAAGTTGTATGAAAAATATTATGCTTGTGGATTAAATGTCGTAGCTTTTGTAGTTCTATGCAATTATTTAGTCTTATTTTATGTAAATTTGCATTTTTTTATATATAAATTCTATACAACAATTGAGTTGATGTTTTTACAATTAACAGCTAGCCTGAGTAATACACTTTTATAATTATATCAAAAACTCAAAACTTATTTTAGTCTTTTTCTTCTGTGTAGTAAATCGATGCGAATGTTTAAGAGTTACATAGGCCTATTTATCCTTCCTTATTCACTTTACTGGCACTTCTCTGTATAAGAGTTCTTGTGTTTCCTGGTAGTGAATGGGACTATAGCAAATCTCTTTGTTCAATATCTCGATGTCACCCGTTTTGGCATGATTGAATAACAAACCTCCGCACACTGTAAGTTTTCGAGTTACTATTTTATTATAAAAGTGAACACTTAATGTAACCATTTTCGTATAAACACTGTAGTTTAAGGGTTCGTGATTTCTTTAACGGTTTCAATACTTATCAAGTGATATCCTGTTCAATGTAATCACCGAGGAGCGCAGTTCGCAATAACAGTGTGTTGTTTCATCAGCAGTTGTGAATGTGATTTGCCACGGGGCTTAATTTTACAATATATTTACAATGTGTGTTGATGTCATTGGTTTACCGAATGAATGGCGTTTCAACAAATATATTGATTTTAAATAGCTTTGTTTATTTCGTTTCGTCACTTAATTGTTGTCAAGTTTTTATTTTAAGTCTCATCGTTATTTTAGATTTACGATATCATGCTATAAATTTAATGAATCATTTATCCAAGCCATTTAGTTTTATTGTGAAATATTAATGTTGCGGATAACAAATATAGAGCTAGTTAGTAATGCTTCGTTTATGATTGTTTATTTTTTATTTATTTTTTCACCAACGGCATGCACCATTTTATATTGGTACGTGTACTTACAAATAGCCGAAAAAATTGTAAAATATTATGAGAGGCTGACAATTAACAGAGAAAGAAATCAATATGTAACAATAACTTTAACGATCTAAATAATGTAATATTTTTAAAAATTTATACACTTTTCATGATTTAAAGACATGTAATTAATTGCTTTGAATGAGATTTAGTTTTAATTTTAAACATTAATTTACCTGTAGCTAATTATGGAGATTGCATTTCGCAATAGTTTCTGTTTGGCACGCTTATTGTTAGGTGTCCTTTAATGACCGTCATATAATTGCTAAGTCTAGGCATAGGCTCAGATAATTGCTAAGTCGGCTAAGCATAGGCTAAGTCTATGCTTAGTCTATTTATCATTATCATCACATAAGGAAATCAAATGTAATTATCGTCCAAGAGAACCTGCAGTATTTCTTTTTTTATAATCACCACAATCCATCTAGGATAGATTATAAAAAAATTAATATTGTTAAGACTCAAACCATGATTCAAACGCGTAGGTGTGTACATTTTGGAATAGGAACTAGGAACTAGGAAACTAAAAATGTGTGACTCACACATGTTTAGCAGATTGTTCTTTTTTTAACTGATACTTAATGGCAAACAATTCATCAGGATTTTTTTTCCTAGGCTTTATGGGGAAAAGTGAAATCTTGTTGTGAAATAGATTAGCACCCGTTGTATGGTGGCGAATTGACGGCTACTTACTTTCTAATTTGCATATATTCTGATAAAATAGAGACTAAAACTTCGGGTAGTAAGAGGGTCGTTACCTTCGGGTTTTCACTAAATAAAAACTTATATTTTTTTACTTGAAAAGGTATTAATTTTTCTTTAGGTGGGATGTGTTTTTATGAAATGTCATACCAACAATTGTATTCGTATTTTCCACCTTTCAAATTTATGGAATATATAAAGTGGCATAAATATTAAAAAACCTTGTCCAAATGGTATGGTAACTAAACTAATGAACAAACTATTATTTTTGTAAGGTGGCGTTACCGAACGAACTATAATGAAAGTACTTTAATGATTCCTTAAACAATTTTTTTTAGCAGACAGTATAGCTTCATCAACATTAGTAAAACAAATCAAAAATTACACACAAATAGATTTGATATGTTTGATTTTTATACTATTTTCATATCCTAAATTGATTTGCCCTGCTCAAATTAAATGTTTGAAACTGCAAAAATAATTTTAACCCCAATATTTCATGTATAGGACTATGTTTTCAAGAATCATGGGCAGCAAATATGTTTCCATCCAATAAAATGTACTTCCAAGAAAACTCATGAGAATACAATCATAAAAAGAACATCATTAAAGTTTGTGAAATACATTGACATTTTTGTGATTTGTTGAGGTCAAGAGAGACTTTGAATCCATGGCAACCATGTGTCAGAAAGCATCTTGGTATGACATGACAGGTTTTGCGTTGGATGTAACCTTTTTGTATAAGTAGTACTTGTTAGAGTGGAGGCTAATACTACTGAATGTGACATTTACGGGAGGCACCAGTTCGTCGACGAAATACTGATATCGATAAATACGAAAACGTTTTTGTTGACAAGCTATTTTACTGTCAGAAATTATGTGGGCGTGGATCGGGGAAATCATGGACAGCATGCACGAAGATCCACCACTTCGGATAAATACGTTATGGCATGTGGTGATACGTTGTGGGGGTGGCATTTTATGTTTTAATGAACTCGTTACAAAATGAAGCCACTCAAACCTTCTCCTCGTAAAACACCCTACGTCTAAGGGCATGACAATGGAACCTTAGGGTTTAAGAAATATAAAACTACATCTATTTTCAAAGGGGAAAACATAATTTCTGAGTAAAAGTAATTCGGTTCGTAAATGAAAGATGCGGGAATCATCGTTTAGCTTTTTGGCCTTACAATCACAAGCTTATTTTACACTTGATTTAAGACCTGTCAGCTGTTCTTTTCTTTGATCGTATTGTTGAAAAGTAAAATTCAACGTTTTCTCTGCACTCGTTTCGAAAACTGATATACAATTGCTTATTTATACATTTTTACAATGGGGTTTTACCTTACAGCTTTTGAAGTATTTTGTACAATGTTTCACGTATAAAGTGTATTTTTATGATTATTTACAGGGATATTCCTTCTTATTTACGTCGTAGATTGAATTGTAAAATACATAGCCTAAATAATAAAAACCTATAATGTCTGTTTTTTTTTTTTTTTTTTTTTTGTTACTTTGTGATGTTGGGTTTAATTCTTTTAAAATTTGTTTCGTTGATCAGTGTCATACATGTTATTAAACTACCTGAGAGTATAATAAATACGTCAAATAACACTTGTAATAGTATATTTACGCTTAAACTGTTGAATCAAAAGACGGTAAATACATATAAAATATGGTAAGTTGGTAAGTGGTGATCAATTTCGATTGGAAACTCCAATCATCTTCAGACCCAATAGGTGAATGAACTGAGAGAAATATAAATGTTGACGGACTAGGCAAGCCTTGTGTCTCTATTTGTTAACACGAATTGTACATTATATTTTGTCTACAGCAACTATCTATTACTTTTTCCCCCTATACCATAGTATATGGAGAAAGTATTGTTTTCGTCAAAATTTTCGAGTTTGAGTTTTGAGTGGATATATTCGTTTTGGGTCCCCCTGGACCCAAAAAAGTGGTTTTCGAAGTGATGTCTGTGTGTGTGTATGTGTGTGTCTGGATGTGTACAGAGCTAGAGACTACACCTGTAGTCCGATTTCGATGAAATTTGGTATGTAGGTTCTAATCCATGGTATCTCCAGGCGTTTTTTTCATTTTTTTGAAATTTTGATTTTTAATGGGGAATTTCCCATAAAAACCCATAAAAAACCGGAAATATCGAATTTTCTCAAAAATGGCCCGAACGATTTTGATAAAAATTTAGTATGTTGTAGTCCTTTAAATTCTGAACAAAATGGTACAAATCCCATTTCTCTAAAAATTACGGTTCAAAAGTTATGGTAAATTATGTTATTTTCCCATAAAAACCCCATAAAATAACGAAAAATAGGATTTAAAAAAACACGCTTTTTATTTAACATAGTATGTAATGGTCCTTACAACATTCATAGTTTTTTTCAAATTTTTAGAAATTTTGATTTTTAATGGGGGTTTTCCCATAAAACCCCATAAAATAACGAAAAAATAGGATTTTCCCAAAAACGGCCCGAACGATTTTGATAAACATTTTGTATGTCATTGTCCTTTATATTCTGAACAAAATGGTACAAATCCCATTTCTGTAAAAATTACCGGTCAAAAGTTATTGTAGATTATGTTATTTTCCCATAAAAACCCCATAAAATAACGGGAAAATCGGATTTTCACAAAAATGGCCCGAACGATTTTGATAAAAATTTTGTATATTATTATCCTTTAAATTATGATCAAAATTGTACTAATCCCATTTCCGTATATTTACTCTCACCGCTTACACGTGATAAAGGCTGTTGACAAACTTATGGGAGAAAGTATGTGTCAGAATGCTGATACCGTTTATTTAAAAATCTTTGCGTCGATGTTTCAGGCCATACGGAAATGCTGTGTTGGGCATTGGTTTTAGTTTGAACGTAGGTGATAACATTTGGATAATACAATAAACACTACTAACTATACAATTACATTTGAATAAATGTCACTTTATTAAAGCTAAATCTGCTTACCTTTATTGTTGTGATATTTCCCCTGGTTTAGTCCTTCACTTTGTCTGGAACAAAATAAAGAAGTGGGTTGTAAAAAATAACGTTTTCCAAAATATTTGATCTGGAGATTAAGGTGAGGAGATCTTAAAATAAGACAAGATAATTAATCTTATAAAAAGGATATTCGTTTCATATTCATGTATTTAGAGTATTGTTTGTCAAACACATTGTACACCCGAATACCTTAACTCTCACAGAAAAAACTTAAATAAAGTAGCTCAGCCGTTAAAATAGCTAAACCAAAGTCGATGGTATTTTATGAGGTTAAGCACCTTCATTACTACGGAAAAATATGTTAGCACCATAGGTTAGCTGGTAAAAACATAAGAAATAAATCTTTCGATGTAAAAGTAAGATCAGTGCCCTTTACGACGAAACTAGTTGAGCATGGAAAACTCGTATGCCATCTAAATAGGTATCTTACTGGTTTAAATGTCCCCGAGTAAATGCTGCAAATGTGTCAGTAAATGCTGTTAAATAATGACAACCGAATGACCCCAAGTAGTTGTAAACGTTGTTACGTAAAAGTACTGTTTCAATCTATGCAGTATAAAGTTGAATTGCACGAATCGTGAGCCCAAGTTGTAATGGCTTGAGCTGGGAAGAGGAGATGTTGCAATTTGTACCAAGACGTAAGCTCACCGCACTCATTTGCTACACAACCAACTTAATTTATACAGTTGTTACACCTGTTACTTCCCTAGGTGTAATGTTCTCCCAACATCGGCAGAACCAAACAATTCCGAACCTAACAAGCCTATTAAGGTGGAGAAACTTTTATATGCAATACTTTTCTTGTATTAGTCAATTTTTGTGGTCGTAGACACCCCTTAAGTAGCTTTAAATTATATTGGATTAAGGATTAAAAGATATTTAATTTATGAGCAATAGCTCTAAACATACTTAAATATAATACAATTTAAAACTAGCGTCAATCGATTTTAAAGAACGTATTTATACAACGAAGTTTAGGTTTCAGTGTTTCTGAGTGTGTTATTTAGCATTTACAATATGTTACAGCGTGAAAAACTTTACATTTGGACGGTCTACAAGAGCTGACAGGGATGGATTTCCAATATCAGCTGCGTTCTTTCTAGTTGCACAGTGTTTAGAATGAACAAAACTAAGATCTACGTACCTAACAAGTTGAAAATCATGATGTACGATTTAGTATTTTATCGAATTTTAAGCACACGTATAAATTTTAGTTGTTGATCAAATGCACAAAAGTGAGAAACTTTTACTTTTATTTTTTCAATCATCTTTAAACTAAAATAAGTTTTAAAATTGCGTGATCAAAGATCAATTCCTTTGCGTAGATGCACAATTAACATTAGTTTAATGAAGATTATAATTTAATAGTTGAATTGGTTTAATTACATACGTAGTTAAATGTTAATATTAAATCAGGTATATTTTTAACTGGTTGTAGAGACACAGGAATACTTCCTTTACTGTATGAACTAAGCGGTTGCAGGTAAGAGCTTGCAAATGATTCCTGAAAACACAAATTGAGGTAGGCTTTGTAAAACAATTTAACTGAATACATCTTGTGTATTGAGTATCTTCTTATCCACCATACATGGTATTTCGTTTTTAAAATTATGCAATATCTTTTCCATAAATACCTTTGAAATCATTAATGATAATGTATATACGTGGTAAAAGGTGACGTGGTTGGAAGAAGATGGTTCTTGAACTGATCTTAGCGCCAATGTTAAGATCAGACCCGTTTCCATTTCTAAACGGAAGTGTAATTTTAAACGCATTACAACGGTTCTACCTTGTAATGTATTTCGGAACTCATTCAACAGCTTCCATGTTACAAATTATCTTTTGCAATCTATCTCTATTTTCTATCTCTATATTATATATTCTATATCTATTTTCAGGGGACCCGTGCGCAAAATTCATTTAATGTCATTCACAATTTGTCTCCAAGGCATATCGAACCATTCAATACCATTTTAGCTTTCATAGATGACTTTAAATCGGGAAATTAAAATCAAATAAATATCTATTTTATGATAACTAATGTATTTGAATATGTGTTTGAGTCAATTAGTCATTTATAAACTAACCCTCGATTAATATTAGCCCTGCAATTCATTTCTTAAACTGTGCCTTATTATAAATTTATGAAAAAAATTCCATAAGAGCATATACAATTTATTTTCTAACTGCCAAGGGAACCGATATGAAGGGAGCAATATTTTTAAAACTCTTTTATACCATGTTGGATTAAATTTATTTCAGGATATAAATACACCACATTCAATTACCCCAGCCACGCTCAAAAGAACCTCGAAGAAATACAAGCAGTAACTCTCAATGGTAACTATTGTTCTGAAGCTCATATGAAAGTGATGAACCAATTTAAATGCATTTCAT
The DNA here is from genome assembly GCF_028750875.1 of Macrosteles quadrilineatus. Taxonomy (NCBI): domain Eukaryota; kingdom Metazoa; phylum Arthropoda; class Insecta; order Hemiptera; family Cicadellidae; genus Macrosteles; species Macrosteles quadrilineatus. Next base: position 27,441,168 of record NW_026542599.1, on the reverse strand, counting down.
ACGACTCAGCATCGGTTTCATTCCATTTATTTAAGTATCTTTTCAAATCCATTTTTGTGCTTGCCTTCAAGTGATTTTTGCCTTTTGTTTTTACAATTTGTGGATTGCGCTTGAATGTGCTTATGAATGTATACTTCTTAGGTTATTTTTTCTAGTATTCATGATAGCTTTTCCGTATTGCTAATCAACAATTTTGTAAACAGTAGTTATAACAAGTTTCCTCGATAGAAATTAAGTTAATCGTAGTAAGTAAGAAATCCTTTGGAATGCTCAACAATATATTAATGTAATATTTAATAACCGAACATGTATTTTAGTGTAAATGAGGTTTATCTGTTTGTGTTACAGCACTTATTAAATTTTTTATATCGATAAAATTGTGAATAAATCGATACCGTGCTTTGAAGTTTCAAGTAAAGCAAAGGACCACAATTGAATGAGTGTGGTTACATGTAATCTGGACATATATCTTATAAGTTGTTTACATTATTAAAACAATTAAAACATGTGACCAAATTCAAATAACTTATAAAACCAAACAAAACAGTCTTTTTGAAATCAATTAAAATCAGTCTCTCGGTAAATGTTGCTTGTAAATATAAGTTTATATTGAAGTTTTTAAGCGATTACTTACTCGTCATATCACAAGTTGAATTACACTTATTACTTTTAAAACGATAAACGTGTGGTTCACATATGAATGTATGTACTATTTACATATATCTTGATAAATTCAAGTATAAATTCCATAGTCTAACTAACAGACAATATTTGATTGCATATCAAATAAAAATAATTGTATCAAATTGGTATATATTTTTCCTTTTCTCGAATATAAGAGTCTTAAATGCAATAACTAAACCAAACAAACCGCTTTGGAACGAATTACCTCAAAGTGAATCACTCACCTAGAAATTCAAGCTTACGAAAGTCACATCGCCACTGTACGTAATTTGTGAATTGAATTTACAAAGCTAACTTAAGTAGTCACCTCGTAAAATAACATGTATGTGTTTACCACATGTTTAGTTTAAAACTTCACCTCTTCGATCGTATTGACATTTTTTACAACCCCAGCTTTAGCTTTCGTAGATTTTTTTGAAGATTGAGAAATATAATTTTCAACGTGATCGTTTTTTCCAATAGGTTTTTCAAGTTTTTCACTCTGTATTTTCCTTATTTATACACTAATCTTCAAACGTTGTTTTAGAAAAAAAATTGAAAAAAGAAAAGATAAAATGACAACTGAACGAAGCAATCATAGGTAAACTGTCATCTACAGACTCCCATATATCAGTGTAGAACCTTCTTTATGTCTCACACTCACTTGGAGATGTGTTATGTTTTTGTCATCGTTTTCCGTTTTGGACTTAAAAGAGAAGTATAGTTATTATTTTTTGTTTAGCAATATTGTTTGGCAAAAAGTTATGTTGAACTTCCTAAACAAAGATTTTAGTTTCTAGTTTTAAAATAAATAATAATCACAATGTATATTTTTCCACGTTCTTTCGTACGTGAATTGCAATTAAGGTAGGGATAAATCTATGTATCTTTAAAATATAGGATGTTCACTTTACAGACCACGAAAGTCAATCAATATCAATATTGTCTAAATACATAATTTATACTTAACAACCAATTTTGGCTAAACTTTTTGCCCTCTTCAAGCTGGAATTGCACGTCATACTTTAACCATCTTCTGTTGAGATATTGCCTTCGCTAATACAAGACCGTGTTGGTGTGTGGCAACGTCACAGCGGCCGGCTCATTGCAACGGTAAAATCAGAAATAACAAACGTGTAACACAAACATTGCAGAGAAGCTCCATTATGAATAGCGTAACAGCTGTTCGGTAGGACGGGGCAGCGACGTTGCCACTTTTCTCTCGCCCACGTACTTGTATTAGAGGAGGCTACGATTGAGACCGTAATTTGTATGATAAAACCGCCCGTTTTCTTTTACATATACTGTCACGGACAACACGTTACATTGACACCAGCTGATTTGAATACGTGAGTCTGGTGGATGTTGAAACTGGGTCGGAGTCTTGGTAAATAATCTTACATAAACTATTCAACAGAAACATATAAGTGTTTCTTTGTACTAACTGTTTGGTCTCTGGTCTGTGAATTAATTTATTTTTATACCTAACCTAAATAACATAACCTAAACTAACCTAACCTAACATAAACTAACCCAACCTAACCTAATCTAACCTATTATAAACTATAATGTATGATCAAGTTGACTTATTATAAAAAAATATACCTAAAGAACGATCGTGAATTCAGTACATTTCATAACTTTAACGCAGCGGGGTTAACAATTGTATTTATGTACTATACATTTTTACTTTTATTTTCTATATATTTTTATATTGATGGGGATGGTTGTAAGCAGTGCAAATGTGTCTTTGATTATCTTTCTCGCTTACAATGTATTATTATCTATTTAATTAAAATATTCATAGTTTTTGTAAAAGTTCAAAACTAAGACATCGATGTCCTGTTCAGTTTTGTACACTGTGAAAGGCAAATTGGTGTTTTTGATTAATCAACCGTGGTGAACGTAATTTCCCCCTAGGCTTCGATTGACAATTAACTTCCAATGGATGTTGATGACAAGATATTACATGTTTAAAGCTTTCACTATTTCAAAAGCCTATATTTATCTCTTATCTTCACTTAAGAAAGATAATTGTACCTCATTTTTATCATTTTTTGTTTAATATACAACCAATCTTAACTCATTTTGCAATGAGTATCAAATGCACTTCACTAAAGCTTATTTGCTATTGTTATAGTTTTAAAAGATGAACAGAACAGCAATTTCAGTTATATAGCCTCGCCTCTTTCTCCTCTAAGACTTCCCATTTCATTATTCACTATTCATTTCATTTCAGTATTAGCGTACCTAAGTTTTCATTTTGAATGAGGAGGATATGTAAAATGTAATACAAAAATTAATCAAATATTCTATGTTGTTATTACATAAGACAATTAATTATAAGATATCGTATTACCAAAAAATAAGTATTATGATGTATTAGAGTTAGTTACATACATTTTTATATCATTATTGTTTTCATCACAATACCCCAATCCATTTGCAAAAGAAAATAGCCAGAGAACACTTAAGAAGGAAGTTTTAATGAGACAAACTTGGCCAGATCAATATCTTTACTCCACGCGAAACGATTGTTCGCGAATTAATTGAGTGTTTTCTAGTTGTAGAGAAATCAATAACATTACAAAACTCTGTTCAAGTCATTGTTTTAATTACCATGCAGTTTGTGCCTTTATTTCTTTGTAATTTTTCCACAGTTATTTACTTTATCAGTGATTCGTCTTCTTTCAGTTTCTGGGCGTTTCTGTTCATTTTGACTGATAAGTAAGCGTGTGGAATATCACCTAACAGTATTTTATGAAAGCATGCAAGGCCTATCCTAGCCAGTACATGCACTATATAGACTGTGCGAACATAACTCTAATGAAAACTAGTCCTAAACTTTACTGAAATTTTGCATTTCATTGAGCTTTTGATTCTAACCCCTATCTCTAACCAAGTTTTATCAATAAACCCTAGATTTGAACAACTATATTATGTAATACAGTTTTTTTTTGTTTTTCTTACAAGAGAAAAACACTTGAACAATTTTTAACTTCTTATTTTCTAGAGGTTTACCACCTAGAAATATTTGTGTAGTTTTTATTTATTTATTTTATATTATTTATTTAATGCCTTTCATTTATTCCGGCTATTGATGAAACAGAACATATCACATAAACATGCAAATAAATCAGCAAGAATAATGTACACAATATACAAATTGTTTCATGTGTTAATGTTTGTTGGTTAATGTTTTATGTAAAGACCATTATATTCAAGGTTTCATAATATCTGATCCGTCTTCAACAAAACGACCAATAAAACATTTTAAACTCAATACCTCGGCAACTAAGTATATTAAAACTGTAGATGTAGCTTCTATCACACTTCTACAGACATTTACCAAGTCTTGACTTGTTTCAACTTGCAGACAACTTCTCATTCGTTACAAACTCCGGATTCATAAAGTTTGTTCTGCTTTAACATTATAAATAAAGGGTTTTATGTTATTTTAAGTATTAATTTGTTGTTTAAACGACTTAAGCCTGTTAAGCTTCGAGACTGATTGATTTCGTATGAATTGACTGTTAACTAACTTAAGACTGTTTATGGGTGATTTATGTCAAGCACATATAGCCTACTTAACTTTGGAAAGATTATATTCTTATGGCACTTTTTTTATGTGAAATTCGGAAACAAATAACTCGATGTTATTAAGTATATTAAGTAAGGAAATGCAAACATACCATGAACTTTAACTATTTATTTATCTTCAAATTACTGTCACCAGAACCTTTAACGATCGTGGAATTGAGGTTCTGTGAAAAGCAGCATCGCATTATAATGGTTAGCCAGAGCTACAAAATGTATAATTTAAAATTCTTACCCGTCAAAGATTTTTCACAATAAATTTTTAACAAAATATAGGCGAAAATACGTAAAAGTATGAAAAATGTGTGAGATAACAAAAAAACGCTTTCAAGTTCGGACCTTCTTACCTGAGTTTTATAAAAATAATAATCTAAATATTACTAAGTATCTCGAGCTTTAGTACTAAAAAGCAAATAAATTAATATTTAAAATTGTCTGATTTTGGGATACATTTTTTACTTAATGTTAACTTAATATATGATAATAAAAATTAATTAAGTTTCCTGCATACTAATCTTACTCTTATAGTTTAGCGCTACTAATAACCAATTTTGATTGTTCTCATAAAGAAGAGAGTAAGACGGAATCTCAAGATAGTTTACATAATTCAAAATAATGCCTTTAAAAAGTTTATACTCAACAAAATGTAAAACTATTTACAATTAGCTGGTTGGTAAAATAATTTTAAATATGTATAATGTCTGCGAAAGGCCACAAGTAGTTGCAGAGATGCATACTTTATCAGCAAAAAATCTTTAACTTTTACTCTAGTGAAATGTTTGTACATATTTTTTTAACTATCTTACTCATTTACACGAAGACTATGCTTATCTCTGCTATGTTTTATCATTAAAAACTTCACTATAATTCAATAATTAATTTTATTTCATGGGCAAATACTTCATAACCAAATAAAGGCATTTAGGCCTAGTTAGCGTCTCAAACTACAGACAGAGTTCAATTCACACACAGAGAGAGACAGGAGGGAGAGACAGGTTCAATTCCCGGCACATCCACAAAACTTTAATGGGGTTGGACTGTTTTCCCTTGAAAGCGTTTGAATTTACTTCATTAAAAATGCCACTGGTGTGGAAAGTAAAAAATATTGTGTTGCAGCCGATTTTGTACAGTAACTGCAAGTGTTTGCTTGATTTTATGGCATTTTCTTTACATCACAGCGTAAATGTATTTTTTGGTACTTTAATCTAAATTTTTTTTATCAATAACTATAACAGTGTTTTGTTGTGATATCGTTTATAGAGAGATATGAATATAAATTGCTTTTGGTAGCAATTCTTGGAAGCAAATTCGTTAGCACGACATCAACATTTCGGCAATCCCACAAAAAGATCCTCGAACTGGGGAACCTCTTTGGACCAATTGACATGAGTAGTAGGTTATTTGTTATGAAAAGAAGAAAAAGCTAATTTCATTGTTGACCCAGAGTTTTAACCCAAAAGATGCACATTTAAGAGCTGAACTTGAAAATCTAAAAATAAATCACGATGGTTTCTAAAGTTATGTAGCACAATTAATTTGCAGTTACAGGGCATAATAATTTTTTAGTCAAGTTATTCTATTGTCAAACCAATTGGAGTGAGAGACATTAAAAATTGTTATAATAGCTTAAGGAGTTCAATAGTACTATTGTGTAGACATTTTCACATTTAGTGAAGAGTAGCTAAGAAAATATAAACTAATGTTGATTGAAATGGAAAATAGATTTTTTACGATTAATATACAAAGTGACGAATGCAAATCGGTAAGCAAACAGCTTTACACTAAATTACTAAGTAAATCATTGACCTGGAAAAGCAAACTTACAAAAGCCACTTTCCTAATACGCGTTTACAACTTTGTGCTTTTTGCAAATTAAATCTCTCTTGTGTACCAAGCCAGTGTACAATACACCTCTACAAATATTTACATTTTCAAAACATCTTTTAATGTTAGAGCTACTTATTGAATATGCTAAATTCACAACAGCTATTAGAGCTCACAACCTAACCTAACGTAGTTTTTAGTTTTATGAATGTTTAAGATAACTAAAATTTCAAAACCAAACAATATTCAAATTGGTTTTTACTTTTAAAAACTTTGTTATATAATAGGTTTATATAATAAGTACCGGTATGTACCATTATTGAATTTATGTTTTTGTTAAGCAAATACCTATTAAATAAAAAAAATGCATTAGGTGTTACGAAAGGCAATGACATGATAGGGACTGACAAACTTAACACCATCATGATGATAATAATATGTAAGTACTGTGTGGTTAGCATTAAATATCATAGGCAAATATTTCCAATTCTATTATGTAAGACGATTAAAATTTTGTTAATCAGGAAATATAATTTAATAAAATATTGTATTGTTTGTTAGATAGTTATATTGAGAATTTTATTTGTAACGATTCGCCGACTCTTCGTAAAATAATATAGGCCTAGCCAGAGAAAGTTGAAGTAAAATGTTTTAATGAGACAAACTTGGGAAGATCAAAAACTTTACTCTAGTTAAAGTGATTGTTTACGAATTAAATGATTTCAGTTAAAAAAGAATTGAGAAAAATCATACTAGCCAGTCATTATTTTAAGTTTTTTTATTAAACTATATCAATTTGTTAATAATTACAAAGCAGTCTTGTATAGATTTTTAGCCTAGTTTTACTTTCCAAGAATAACTTATTAAAGCGCTATCATAAAAAGCGCATTATTAAAGCACGTGAAAAGGTCCATTGACATTTTTGATTTGTTGAGGTCAAGAAGAAGGGACTCGGAAACCATGGCAACCATCCCGGACCGAGAGTTAGATATATTGGTACGACATGTGAAAGGCGTTGCGTGGGATCCAACATATTAGTACGAACAAAACATTTGTGGGTGGAAGTTATTGGTAAGAAATAAAATCTTGGATCAATTCGGAAGCACTAGAAGGGTTTTGTAAAACTTTCAAAATTTCCATTTAGTATTCGACTTGCCTAAACTGTAATGAATTTGATTAGAATCCTAAATACAATTTTTCTTACACTCAGAATCAGCCAAAAAATGTAAATGTTTTAGTAAAATTCGACTATTTTAGTTTAAATTAAACCTTAAGAAAATGTATATGCATTGGAGACATATTTAAGGTTTTTCAATGGAAGCCATGAACTCTGGTTTCACTAATATTTAGACCGTGTTTATTTCTACTTTATCATAAAACGTTAGTAAGCTAAACTATCGTACAGTGTTTCAGGAAAAAGAAATTAAAATAAACGCGTGCATGCAACAAGTGTATAAGTTACTGTTATAAATATGTATAAGCTATTGTATTGTATTATTACAATATTATAAATAAAAAAATAATGAAGTTAAAATTTTTCTGGGATGAAATAAATATTAAATTAGATTCTGGAAATTCTTCAAAGATTTGAAGCTTCTTGACATAGATAAAGTTAATGAAAGACTCTGCAGCAAATACTCTTCTGCCGTTAAACTGAGTTTGGGTGGTTGATATTGTTGAGACTAAGGCAATTACTTGCTATTGATAGGAGGGTTTAGCTTACTAATAATTCTAATCAAAAATTAGACTAAGATGAAGAGTAATTTGAGGTTGTAAAGCGTGATTTTGACTTGTAGGTCCCTCGCCACCCAACCAAAATATTCCTTTCCTTGGTGATTATTAATATGGGCTGACGATATTAGTAAGGCCACATTAGCAATCCTACACATTCTTTACTGTATCGTGCATACATTTAGTTCTGGTTTCAAATCCCAAAACCATTTATAGTTTCCAAAATATAAATGTATTTACGCCCTTCTTACTAAATCACCTTTAAGATTCTTGTTTTTAAATACAGGGAGTTTGTTGTTTAAATACAAGCATCGGCATATATTTATCTACAGTACCACTCTGCTTATACGTAACCGAAATTTGTTCCTTATGTATTTCTTATGAGAGTTGAAATTGGGTTTTCTTTCTGAGATCGTTTGGGTCTTCTACCCGACCGATTTTCATAATTGAAGTCTCAAATTGAAGCTATATAGTGGTTTAAATTACCTTGTTACTGTCAAAACGATCCTTTGTAGTTAGTAGACTACAGCTATTTCATGCTACGAATGGAGCACATCATCAGGTCAGAAGAATGTCAAGTAGTCTTCATATTCCTCGCAGTGGAGTTCGTCAAAAGTTTAATAATAAATAGAGAACAAAACACATAACACACGGAAACACGAAACCTTTAATATTGGTCGACCACACGACGGTAACAACACACGTGATACCATCAAATTGAAGGTATGCACTCAAAGATTTCACATCAAGCATAAGCAAATCTACTGTATTAATAGACCATAAAAATGAATTTAATTCATTTTCGAATTCTTACTTCAATTTAAGATGTATTTCACCAGTTATAATTATATAATCCTATTTATTTTTGTCCAAGAACCTTCAAAGTTCATGATACTGGATTACTCAATCAAAAATCATCAATTGGATTAATTTTCGGAAATGATATCCATTTCAAAGCTGTGTAGCAGCATGGGTAGACGAATTCACTGATTATAAAATATTATTTGAAACATTATTCATTCAGTGATGATTTATTACAAATCATTGCTCTAGTATCTCCTCAGGTATCAGAGGAAAATCTGTGAGGTAAGCATAAATTTATATGCACATCAAATTAAAGGTCTTTTTTAGAAAAATACAATGCCTCAAACTTGACCTCAAACGGACAACCGAATAAAAAATGGCAGCATTGAGAATATTAATAAAATAGCAACAATAAGTGAGGTAGGTTTTTAAACATTTAAAGAGATAACGCATGAATGAGGTGCTCCGTTATCTTATCGGTTTAAAGGTCCGTTATCGCCGAACGCCATTCATTCGCGACATAGTATTTAATAATTTCGGAACTGGTTATAATAACTAATATAATGGTTTAAATACCTTCAGTCACCAGTTCAAATTAGTCGGCTATTGCAATAGCAATAGCTAATTTGAACTGGTGACTGAAGGTATTTAAACCATTATATTAGTTATAGTATTTAAAGTTATCTCTACCATGGAATGTTATTGATTTTAATTTAGATATTTTTATAAATCTTAAAATTGGAACGAAACATGCTTTTAGAGTCGGGTTTTCGCCGTTGTGTTTCGCTAAATACAATCTTCAAACTAACATATATTTTTGTATTATATAACAATTTTGAATATTTTAAAATATAAAAAAATACTTATTCATCTAGTATTATTTTACTTTCATACTATGTTTTGTCAGTAAATAAATCTAACTAAAATTCTTTCAAAACCCCTGACATTCCCACCTTAGAAAGACTGCCTTTAAGGCTTATTCCTGAAAGTTATCACAAAACTGATGGTGTATAAACCTACTCCATAAGCAATACAAATTTTTTAACTTAACTTTAAATGGTATATTTTTCCATTTAACATTGTTTTTTTTTTTATTTGAAACGTTGTTTTCAAATAAAAAAATATATATCTACATGCCTTCTAACGTAATAGAATTTATAGAGCAGATAACTTTTAAGTCTGAGTTTGGTATTTGTGATTTTAATATTTTTCTAATCCATAACTACTATTAAATTAAATTTCTAATTACATTTTTAATTATATTTTTTAATTATATTTTGTTTTACCTCAGCCTGTTTTGAAACTAAATTATTTAACATTGTTAAACGTAAGCCATCGGGTTGAGATGGAATGTGAATAAAATGTAAACACGATATCTGTATAAAATATACCTTCCGGTGGAATCACAATATTATTTACCAAAAGTACAAATTATTCCTTCCTCAAGACTTTCACACAACACAACGTTAGAAAATGTTTTACCAAATGCATCGTTAAGACATGTAATAATATGTGTTAAAGGGTGGAACTAGTCGAGAAGATTATATTTGTCGGTAAACATTCTTTGACTTCGTAACTAGTGAAATGTTTAAACATTCTTTCTAACTACTTTGCACATTTTTGAGAAGAGTGAGGTTTCCTGCTTTTCATTTATAATAGTATGAATTTCAAGTTAATTCATTGGAATTTTTAATTTATATTAACATTCTTTCCAACAAACCAGCTTTTCATAGAAATGTATAATTTTTATTTTATTTTATTTTTATTTTATTTTATTTAAATGCTTCAATACAGCCACAACCTAATAATAGCCACGAATGTAATAAATGAAAGTATTTCACATAGTACGACACTGAACATCCATTCATTATCATTTTTATGTATTTAAACTTGTAACTTTTTTAAAGTAGTGTGACCAGTTACAAAAGTAGTTATGTAACCGCCTAATCTTATAAAATAAATCAATTAAATTGGTTGGTCTAATACAAAATTAAACCAATTTTATCTGCCGCTGCAACATCTGGAGCAAATTCAATTTGAGGATACATAAACATAAAAAATACACATAGACTAGACAACACTGTTACTAAATCGTTAGTGAAGTAACATAAACCCTGTTGAGAACTAAGATAAGTGATTAATTAATTCAATTTCTTTACTTTGGCGAATTTCTTATACAGGAAATCCTACTGTAGGTCTCATGGTAAGACCTGGACCCAGGCCGAAATTACTTTTGCGTTTTGATGTCTCAAAACCACAAATACCATCCGTTAACAATCTAAAAAAGTTCCATTGAAAATGATCAGATTTTGATTATATTTTTGTATAAACAGGTAAAATTAAATTTATTATAAAAGACTTACAAAACCCACACGATTGAAATGGGGGTTTATTGGGTGCTTTATGAGGTAAACATGTATAAACATATATTAGCTTTTCCCATTTTTACAATTAACATATTTTTTCAAACCAATTTTGAAGAGCATGCTTTATTTTGGTATGATAAAGCAAACGAGAATTTCATTAGTCTGCAGATTTTCTGCGGCATTGTGTTTTATTTTAAAGCAGAAGTCCATTGAACAAGTTATGGCCCAAGAATTGAAATTAATTACGGAAATTGTCAGTAATTTGATTGATTTATTTGTAAAACTTGTTTTACCATTACAATTATTTTGCATTATATATTCTCTATTTCCGCTTAAACCATCTAAGAAGAGATGAACTGTTGGTTTAGTTGGAATAGTTTAAAATAATTTAAAAAAAATCACGTTTCTATGTAAGGTATGTTTTTGCCTTTTATTTTTTATGTAATGTAACTAATTACCATTGATGTTTTAAGTTACATTTCAAGCTGATATTAAAAATTCAAAAAAAAATACTACTCTATTTAGTATGATATTTTAATAATAATAATTTTATTTGTAAATTATACTGGTGACGGGGGAGACAGTAAATCCAATTAAAATAATGATTTTTTTTATCATTAATCAGAGAAACTACTTATTCGAAATGTTAAAAAAGAACTATTTAAAAATCTACCTGTTTAATGTAACTGTGACGTTTAGAAACACGAAAATAGTCATTCTTAGCTTTGAGTTTTTAGTTTCCGATTGAATTTCGAAATGTTGTGAAGGTTTCCTACGTCATAAAATATTGACTGAGGTGGACAATTTCAACAGACTTTTCCTGTCACGACCCGCCAAAAGGACATTTATCAGGACTAGAAAGATGGTCAGTGCAGAGCAGTGGGTGAAAATATAAAGCGACAAAATTACTCAAGGTTTGAAGAAGCATAGAAACGATTGTCTATTTTTATCATGAGTCATATTTCAGAATAAAAAAAACTCTTGTGTCAAATTTGTTGCTTTGCAAAATTGTTTATGGAATTCTTAATGCACTTGAACGAAAACAACTCCCACGTTTGGTTTTTACAAAGTTTTGTTATTACAAAACTAGAGTCATATAGCAGTATTTCCATGCTGTTTATTGTGATTTCATATTTTTTTGGAATCCCATAAAAATCTGATTTTGATTCGTTGCAATCAAATTATACTTTAGAGATCGTTTTCACTCAAGTTTCAGAAACTTCAACCCCTGACGACAAGTTGTTTAAAGAGTTTTCAGCGATGTTTAGTTAAATACTTTGCAGCCCTCTCCATATCCAGAGTTGATGAGATCACAGAGGTAAGTCCTCCTAATGTAAGTCCTTCGCTAGAACACATGTGGAAAAATAGGACATTTCAACTTTTTACAAAATCATTTTTATATACTTAGTATTAAGTTATATGTCTCGTTGTAAACTACAATTTGTTTCATGTTCGTATTAAAAAAGATTATGATAAAAAAAAATTTAAAGTGAATTTTAATATTGACAGTTCAATTTTTTTTAATAATTATACTAAAAAGAAAGTTCAAATGAGAAAAACATATATTCATCCTATATATTGATTTTTTAATATCTTTTAATAGGGTTTGTATTAGGTCGACTTGATATTTGTGATCTCTATGTATATTTTCATATTACGTAAGTAGTTAGACATTTTTAACTAATTAGTTATGAAAACACTCAAAACTCGTTTACTGTATTTAATATATTCAAATGATTATATTACTAAAAGTTTCGTTAACCACAACACCATAGTGTTTGGATACAAACATCCTAAATAAAAACAAAACAATCAAAGGTAAAAATATTTAAATATGGATTTTCAATCGCAAATCACAGCATTGAAATTCTTTCTACTCAAACATATTTACATATCTGTGCTTGGTAAAGCCGCCTTGTAAAGCATCCAGCTGTGCCCAGCAGGAGATCACAATGTAAAGGCAAACAAAGTATTGAGAACAACATACGTCACTTTACATTTACATGTATGTTTAATAAACGTATATTTCCTCCAATCATATTTTCATTTATCTTGAAGAGACAGTATCTAAACTCTGATAGATAGTTTTAAAATAAAAATAAAAACTTGGGACGAATTCAATGTCTGTTTATTGTAAATTTTCAGGGCTTTCCCCTAATCCCCCCACCGACAGCTATAGAAATATGAATGGAACCATTTTATTTAAATATATTGAATACAACTACGCCAAATTTATTTTTCCTAAATAACGTTAGTTAATAAAGGATTTTACATAATTCATATTGTAAGGTTGGGACCTATCATTCTATTAGGTCATTTCAACTTGATTTTGAACATAAAATTGATTGTTAAAGAATAGATCAAGGTGGATTGGCAAAACGACGGTTTTTTACATTTTTAGTACATTAGCTTGGTTGAAAGGTATCTAAGATAACTAATTTTTGACTAGCAAAAAAAATATTGTAAAAGTTACTTATCATTGTGGAGACGAAAACCCCGTTTTATCTTCATAACAATTTATTAACATTATCTATTTGCATAAGATCATCTGAATTTCAAGTCTCAAAATTAGTATGAACTAAAGATTGTAATTATTTATTTAAAAGTTATTTCTAAAGACATCAATATATCTATTTACGGTAGTTTTCCGATGATATTCTTTGACAAACACGTGTCGCTAAAAGGGGAAGCTTATTGAACATGTTTCTTTGATAAACTTGACCTAAATAAAACACAATTTGAAGCATATATAATTTAAAAAATTCAATTTATAAATTTTATACAGAAATTTATTAAAATATTTCTAATCTCCCACTATTATAGGTTTTTTTTGTCTATTAAAAAAGGGGGCACGTATGAGATTAATAAGATAGCATATCGTTTACTATTCCATACGCTTAAGTCCATCAAATAATTATTTTAGTTCAGCAACCTACAAAAGTTTAAGAATTTAATTAATTGTGTCGGAGAGAAATATGAAGATTGGTAGTAAATCAAAAACTGCAATTCGTAATATATTATATAATATATATATATAATATGTTTAATATAAAAATCTTCTGTGAGGTTTGAAAATAATCTAGATGATTGGAATGTTTTTGAGCACCTATACACAACTGTGTTACATACTTAAAATTGCTAAATTTAATTCTAATAAGGTATACACATCTGCATAGTAGCAATTTGGAATCACTTTTCTATAAGTATTAATGCTGTTTTTGTTATGATATTAAACTTTTAATATAGGAAAAGAATAATTTAAATTAGGGTATTTTAAAAGTGATATTATGGTATTTGATAAGTAAAGAACTAAACAAAATAATAAATTAAACAAGAGTCGTGTGGAGGTCTACACTTTGTCAGAGGATTTAGACAGATGCGTAATATGTTATTTATGACGTGTAGCGGAACATGTTTTGTTGAATCAGCTGACACAAACATTTACTGTTTCTTTCTTTACAAACCCTGTCATATTTCTCGCAGTCTATTTTCTTTCTTTATGCATGCACAATGTTTTGCAGTGCTTTATAGATAAATTTTGATTCTTTTGTAAATAAATTATGATCTCCAAGTTATAAAACGATTTCTTGAACGGGCAAAAGTAGTAACCTAACAGGTTAGGATAGGGTTTGTTGTAGTTCAATTATGGATTTTTTTTCTCATGTTAAAACTCATTTCTTCTTTTAGATAGTGAATTCAATTGCAAATATGTATTATATCATCTTTGTAGGCTAAACTAAAATGGTTATTTGATGGACTTAAGAGTATTGGATAGTAAACGATATGGTATGTTAGTGAATCTCATAAATCAAATGTTTTATCAATAGACTATAAAAGTAAACCTAAAACAGTAAAATATAGGAGATTATAAATATTTTAATCTTAAAAATCCATTTTAAAAATTTTATACTGTATAATTACAGTATAAAATTTATAAATTGGATTTTACAGATTTTCCACACTTCAAATTGTATTTAAGAATCCATGTTATTCTTATGGAGAATATTTTTAATGTTATAGTTTGCTTGATTATGGATATATTTTGGTCACACTTGGCAATTTTTTTTTTTTTAAGTTTTTTGTCCTAGGACGCTAGGCACGAGCCTGGGATTGTTTTCACATTACTTCAGGCTAGACCTAGGGGTTGCGGCATTTTGGTGACTTGGCGGGGATCGAACCCGGGACCTCAGAGACTGAAGTCCCGCGCTCTAACCACTAAGCCAGCTCGCTCCCCCGTTTTATATTATACTAAGCTATTAATATTTCACTAAAAGACACCACTTATTGGCCTTCCTGTAACAGCAAACCTATGTTATTTATAGTATATTATAAACCTTGTGTTATTTAAATAGATTTGATTGAAAATAAATTGAAACAAATGGCAATTCGCTTAGTCGGCAGGTTTGCTGCGGCAGGAGTATTTACTATCCAAGTATTTTTCAAAAAAAAGTTTGTGCTGCCGCTTGTGACAACGAAAGCCATTTTTCTTTACATTTTAGCTCGTTATTCAGGGGTTAAATTTCTTCACTTCTTTTATCTCAAGACTTCGCTAATATTTTAGCTCTTTACTTACATTACACCTATTCAATCATAAGTAGATACAATAAACCAACAACAATGTTCATACAATGTTCGTTGTATGAAGATACAATGAATCGAGTTTTATTTGTGGTAAAGATAGTGAAGACAAATTTCCTTAACCTTCTAAAATACTCGTTTATCCTAGATTAATGGTTGTTTGTTTAAAAAAAAAAAAAAAAAAAAAAAAAAAACAATTTAATCTCCTCTATGAATTTTTTTTACTTGATTTTTCTGTAAAATACAAACTAATATTCATGCTGTTCAGACTTCTTTGTATAAAAAACAAATAGAAAGGATTTCCACATTGTGATATTACAATTTTGTTCAACAAAAGAAAGTGCTGTAATTCTAAATAAAAGTAACTTGATTCATAAATAAAAGCTGCGGGAGGCAACTGTCTTGCGTTTTGGCTTCAAAATCTCTACCTTATTTCACAGTTTAAACGGAAGACTTGTCAGCTGTAAAAGTTAACTTTCTCTCTATGAATCACGTTGATTATACGTTATTTGAACTAAATTATAATTACGATTACCTTTACTTTTTTACAGCCCCAATTAATGTGTTTAAAAAGGTTCTTATGCATATCAAAACTTGTCTAGGTCCTGATTAGTATTTTATATGACTTTGTGATTTGTATTTCACACAGATTGTATATCTCACTATTACTGTTGTACACTTGAACAGATTTCTGCTTTGGACTGTCAACCGTAAAGGACTTGAGTACAGTTAACCATATAACCAGAACAATGTAATCGACAAAGCTTTGCTGCCAAGCTTGCTTTTGTAACTATGTTGGTGTGTGTTCTAAGCGAGTCATGTCAAACAAAGTTACGCCAGCAACAACACTGTGACATTTTATTGTGATCAGAATTGGTTTAATCTTTCATTCCTAGTCATCATCTCAGTATGTTCATAACCTTATACAGGTTTTAATTTTATTATTGATTTCTTTTCAACCCTATTTTTAAACATCGATGTATAATGTTAAGCTACCAGATGAAGAATATGATTACTGCAATATAAAATTATTTTCAAGAGATAATGCCCTTCCTAATTTGGTAACTCGTTAATTTTATACATTTCCCTATACAGTATGCCCGAAAACTTTCATCACTACTAAATCTTTATGCATACTCATCATTATATTGTTATATTTATAAAAACCCTTCCGTTTTATTTGCCTAAAAAAATACAGAACATTCCTTAAATCCTTATTCCCTTTATCCCTTAGGCGTAAAGTTGTTATTTACCTTCGGTGATACACAGGAAAGTTTATTTTAAACCTTTTATTAACAATTCTTTTTAAACATAACTGAGAGCTTCAAAAGAGTGAAATAGCTTCAAATGGCATATTTCCTACAGGCACTGCTACGAAAAATGTGCATGTTCCAAACATTTGCCATTTGGAAAAATGCCTTTTGGAGTTATGCCTTCCGAAGCAGTGCCAAAATCTCCTTTAATTCAAGTTGTTTAGGCCGAGTAACACTTAAGTATCTTCAATTTGTAATTTTGATTATATAGAGGGTTTTTTTACTTTTCTGAAACATCACGTATTATATATATAGATACTTCATATAAAGTAAAGCAAAGTGAGTTACAATTGCAGAGGCAACTTTTATCACACTTCAACAGATGTTTATAAAGTTTCAAGTTTTGTTAACTTGCAGACAACATTTCATTTGTTACAAACTTTGATACAACTTTGTTATAACTTTTTCAATTTCAAAATTGTAAATAAATACTAAAGAAATAGTTCGTTATCGAAACTTGTTAACCCAATGTTCCTACAACGGGGCTCTTTTAGAATGAGCATTGAAAACTGTTCCCGTGACATTAAAACTCAACGACTTGTCTAAAAATATATAAAATATGACAATATAAAAAGTGAATTTCCATTTGCCTGGTTAGATTACATATTTTCCTTACAGATATATTCTCTATTAATGTAACATTAAGACTATGTACGTTTGTCGCAACAGGGATGGTTATAAAGTGTGTATTTTATCTAAATGTTAGTAGCATAGTGATAGTAAAATAACTTATTAAATTTTATAAAAACATTTATCCATACATAAGTAAACTACGAGTTTATTTTATTCCCTTTATGAATAACATAGGAGTATAAAATATAAATTGGAATACAAAATGTATAGTGTTTTTTCTCCTTAACCTTTATGCGTACAACAGTGTTTTTATATATTGAAATATTTGCTGAAGCTTTAGAACAAGGCTTGAAAAATATTTATGACTTGGGGGGTCAAAAATGAGAAACCCCAATTTCTACCCCATAAAACCCCCTTAAAAATCTATACTCATAGTCCGATTATAATGGTTCAAGAAACGTAGGTTTACACACTTGTAAAACATTTCAACTAAACTAATGATGGTTACTTGTGTTATCGTGCTAACGGACACATAAAGCCTAAGTATATACATTTATATAATTTTTTTCAAAACATGGGTCTCTTCTACCTTAACATAGATATCAAGTATCAGAAATTTCAGTTGACACAATCTAAGGATAAAAATTATTGAGTAAAAAATACAAAATTACGGTTATCTAAAACTAAAGGATTTTGGAGTTTTATTCTTAAATTTTCTCCTAAATTTGGCCCAAAAAATCATACGTAAATTTATATTCCCACCTTTTTGAACACTCTGTATATGGACCGGAGATAAAAGGTAAAGTAGAATTGACTTGTTACGTAAGTATTAAGTATTGTAGTATTAAATTGAAATTCTAAATGTTTAATAACTGTTATGTGTTATGGGCTCAAAAAGATCCATTATTAGCAATAAACATTTTATCTCAAATCGCATTCTAAATGCAGTGAAGGTTTCTTACGTCTACCAATGTTTACTGGGGCGGAGAATATCAACTGGCTGAACGTCGCTGTCACGAACAGCCGAAATGACATCTGACTAGACGAGGGAGTTGTTCAATGCGGTTAAGTTAAAAAAAAACACACACACACACGTTCAAAACACATGTTTTAACACTAAATTCAAATTCATTTTATTTAAACGATTCTTGGTGTTGTTAATAAGGATAAACCTCCTTCCAATGCTACAACTGGCGTAGATTTTAGAATAGAAATTATAGTTAATGAATTGCACTTAGATCTGGACCGTGTAGTAAGCTTCTATTTTCAAGAAAAGAAAATTTCCCCACAAATACTAAATGTGTAAGGATAATGCTCGTATTTATCTTTCCTAGTATAATATATATATATTTTTTAACAACATTTACATAAACTAGCCAACAATTTTATACGGATACAGAACGCATTTTAAAGAAAGCTATTGATTAACCGGAATGTGTTTAATAGTTTTGTTTTCTTACGCAATAAGGAAATTTTTCATCCCAGTTTTTGTTATTATTCAGCTAATTAAGAATCCCTACTGTTAAATTTGTTACGATTAAATGTACAAACACAATTGTGATTTATTGTAAAGAATTCGAACGAAATGAATTACTCCAAGAAAGTTTCCAGTGATGTAAAAACTAACTTTAACGCCTGTCAACTACTGTTTGCAGAGGTTTCAGTGTTTTTCAGGTCTAAAATACTCTGCATCACTTAAACAGCTTTTTTTAATTTAAGAACAGAATTTTAAACAGAATTTTTAAGAAACACTTATCTTAAAAATTCTGCAAGTTGGATCTTACTTCCGGAATCGTGTTATAAGTAGTAAGTAGAGTCTTCATGTTGTAACAGACGGTTAAGAATATTGTTTGACGATCAATTTGCTTCCGTTAATAGTTGTGCAAGTGAAGAAAAAAATGTACAGTAAGAGAATTTTTTTAAAATAATATTTAATCCAAGAAAAGTGTTTTACCTGTATTATTACATCAAATAAATTTTCTTTTATTGTTATGGGTAATTCTTTCACTGTTTTGTCAATCGGAGGCCTTATTGTAAACAATATTTTATCCTAATTGGTCATACTTTAATATGTTAATTAATTAACAGCTGTGTCTAAGGAATATGTCGGCCTTAGTCACTAACAAGACTACAAGATCGCGCCACTTATCCTACACTCATCTCCATTCATACTTGGCTTAAAATGCCTACTTTGTATGGTCGCCATTTCATGGAAAAGTATTAAAGTATTAATACAGCTATTCGGTGAACATGAAAAGAGTAATCAACTATATAGTACACTATTGTCTGTGCCTATATTTATTACTTTTTTTTAAGAAGAATTTCTATTTTACAAGTACAATTATATTTCTACTGTTTCCATAAATATTCATAGTATCTTAACTTTTAGATCATGTAGATTAAATATTTTGTCAGACATATTCAGCAATATTAAACTAAAATTAGTAATACCTGTTTTACTACTACTAGTTGAGATTGGTTCATTGTAAAGTATGCATTCTAATTATTATTAGCACAAAATACTAGATTAAATAATTCATTAAGCTAGTTTTAATTTCAAATTTTCACAACATTTCAAGCATATTTTGAGTGGTTTCTTTAAAAAGATTTTATGAACTTTTGTTTATAATAAATTGTAATAAAAAGCATTTCATTATTATGAAATATATTTACAGCTGAGTACTTGGCAAAGCCGCCTTGTCAAGCACCCAGCTGTGCCCAGCAGGAGATCACAATGTAAAGTGTATAAAGAAAACTCCCACCAACGTCACTCTCCGTTGTCAAAAATGTTCAATAAATGTATTTTTTTCTTACAGCCCTTGTTTGTTTCCTTTGATAACAAACACTAAGATATGTACAAGTCTGGTATAAGAAACTATATTTTAGTTAACAAAATTATTAAAAGTTCTTGCCCGCTTATTATAAATCATAATAACACAGAGGAAAGTTCGTTTTTAATTTTATTTTTAATCTTATATTTTTATGATATTTTTCAGATTACATGTTAGAAAGAGTAACGCTCTAAGGCTCTAACGTTGTTTGATTAAACAAAAAAAATTTCAATGGTATTTTTGTAAATGGAAGTATGGCTACAATTTAGATTAGTAATATTTTACTAAATTAAAACTAATAATTACCTAAGCCTAATGTAATTAAAGAGATCGAGGAATACATTAAAAGGTTTCTTTGTAAATACTTTCTAAAGACCCTTAAACATATTTTTGTGGTAATGTTCTAGAAGAACCACGTGTTTCTAAAATTGACTACTTATTGGGCAATTTTTTTTAAGAGCTCAAAATTAAAATCCTATTTACATTATATTAAGATATAACAATTTGTAATATTTCATATAGACATTATTTCACCTACGGATGCATAGATTATGTAAAGATATAGATATACTTTGGTATGTTATTGTTTTTATTCAATGCGTGTAAAATATGAAAAAAACTCAATTACCTTCTACATTAATCTTGTTTAGCACACTTAAAAATATTTTCAAAGTTTAAATATTTAAAATTCAAACGATTTCATTCAGAAAGTGGGTTTGTTGACTTCATAAAGGCATGTTACAAGGAAAGATATGACATGTTGCTAAATGCCCCATGCGAATTGAACGTAGAGGAGGAATCATAAGAATGTCTTCCGCTCAGACAGCGAGAAACCCAGCTTCGTTGTAACTACATCATTTATGACGTATAGGGGAAATATTTTTAGGTTTAATTCACTCACATTATTTACTGATCCTTGACAAACACTCTATCACTATATTGCGCAGTACGTTGCCTTATTTGGTATGTAATGTTGATGTTTGTTTTGTGAAATATATACCCCAAGATTGTTTGGTAAAATTCCATAGACATCTCTTGACAATAAGCTACAATTTTCATTTGTATCTTATAGTGATTTAAATCATGTCCAGTTTATACGTTACCGGTTTAAAGATAGTTTAATCAGTTAAATTGTTTCTCCTTTTGTACAAAGTCATCTTTCTACTTTCAATAATAAATAACTTAATTATATTGTTCACTATGCTTAATATACGATTTTATTAAGTATGAGGTCCAATAATAATATAACTAATCAGAATTATAAATAATTTCCAACTCAATAAGGCAATGAGCCATTTCTGAACTCGATATAAGAACAATTTATTATATTTTCAAATCATTAGGCTCTCCTAAAAATAAAAAGCGAGTAAATAATATGTATAACAATTTTTATTATGAGAATTCAAGTTGATTCACTTACGTCTGAACCTTTTCTTAGTTTTTCCAAATGTATTATTTCTTTAAGTTGGTTTTGATATAACATTAGAACTCCTGAGAGTTTGGGAAACTTCTTAATATGACATTGTATTGAACTTCCCATCGCTACCTTTCCAATAGACGTCCAATCGTGCCAAAAACTTTATTTCTTCAGGTAGTGAACTATATCTATTTTATACAGAAATTCTGTTAGAAACCATCCTGACCTTGCGTTTCAATGCACCATATTATCTAAAATTAATTAAAAACACTGTATTTGGAATATCACCCTGACTACTTTCAGAAATATATAATTTGACACATGCGTACATACTCACAACAATCGTTCCTGGGTAGTGTTTAATGTTTGTTTGCTGTATGCTTGTTTTCAGATATTCTGGTTCCAGTTTTAAATCCAGTCATAACGTATAAGGTATAAGTATTATGGACAAGCTGTAAGCTAATGCACACAGTCGGTTTAGACTTATACGTGTTTTTTTCATCTGCTCAAGGATCGTTCACACTCACCCACCTTTTTCAATAAAGCTTTTCGTAGGCGAAATTACAGAATAAAGTATGCTTTGAAAGGATCCACAAGTTGATATACAGGATTGTAACCTTGGTTAATTAAACGTGTCACTATATTCAACATTATTGCAATAAACAAACATGTTAATACATTTTGTCAGCATAAACATTACGATAATCTTAATGATATTTCAAAATACAAAACATTCTTGTATACGACTTCTTAAAATAAAAATACTGAATTTATTTTTTTGAATGAGGAGATATTTTTCTTAATTCAAATCTTACTGTTCAAAATAAATTTACTTGGATTAAGATATCCCTTGACACATACAGAACATCTATTCTGTATACAAACATGGAAATTGTTTTGGGTATAGTGATTGTACACAGCTACATAGCATAGAAAATTTATATTTCGGACATGGCCTAAAGAAACGATTTTCACCGTCGTACTTAATTTATTTGGTTTTCCTTTAATCTTTATTTTGTAATTATCACTCTTGACAGATGTCTTAACATTGTTATAACTGTTAAGCCTATATACTTAGCACACTAAATAAATTAGATATTTGTCTAAAATATGTCACGCGTGAATAAACATGACATTAACTGGGCATAATATACCCACTTATATTTTTTTGTGTATATATGTATTATGTATTTAGGTAAAAATTAGGTATATATTACAGTATTATTATTTAATAATTTCAATTAGATTTTCTCAACATTAGTTTTCTCTGCCATATCTTGAAAGGTAGGTCACAGATTACCCATTTTTTGCCCAAAGTTAATTAAAATCGGAACAAAATTACTCGAGTTAGATGTTCCCACACACACACAAACCAAGGTATGTAAGTAGATAATATGTTTTGACGAATAGTGTACATTGCCTCTTGGACATCAGAATAAAAAATCAAATCGGTGCCAGGTACTAACAGCAATAGCTACTACCATATAGGACAATTCTATAAAAACTAGATAAAAATATTAAAATGAACATAAAAGGCTAAGAATACTTGGACTCCAAATATAATATCAAACTTTGCCAAATTCAATCATAAGATAAATAATTCTATAATATTAATAAATATATACAGATACCTCCCACCGTTTCTATTTTTGAGTTAAGTTTCCTTTACTAGAAAACAGTTTTTTTTATTATTTATCTGAGAAAAAGATTTGTTATATTATTGTGAAATGGATTAAATATTTTTTTTCTAACGAGTAAATCGTAAGTCGCGCTTTTGTACGGTTTTCTGTTTGATTTGAGTACTGTAGTATTTTAGTGAGTACACCGATGTTAATTATTGGATATTGCAAATATGCAATTTTTGAATACGGAAAACCTTCAATTAAGAAAAGTTGAAAGTGCGACTTATTGTAAACTGTAACATAATTTCTGTTACACCTAATTCTCATAGAATAAAAAATTGAAGGAGAAAATCCAATTTCAACATCAGGTACAATCAACTACGTTTTGTTTGAATAGAGTTGGCTACGTTTGGGATTTTAGATGGAGCTCGTCTTAAGCGATAACGCTAACATGATTTGTAAGACATGTTTTGTTCAACTAAGAATAAATGTAAAGATGAGGTAAGGATTGACCCTACAAATGCTGCAAAATATTTTGATGTCACAATTTGTTTATACATGAAGAAAATTATTTTATATCCTCAATCTAAAGGACGAAACTACGTTTGTCCATAGATAAAACATTCTCCATTTGGGTTTTCTTATTATCGCTTTGACTATTATTATTATTATTTATTATTAGTATTGGCTTTGACTATCAATACAACTAAAAACCATATGTGTCAACATTTTTAAAGTTCATATTTTTATAGCAGATGTAAAAATACAAAACAAAATATAAACCATAGATTATTTAAATCAAATGTTTGAACACTATATCTAATATCCATATTGGGCGATTCGGTAATAACTAGATAAACATATTAACAAGAACGTAAAAGGCTAAGAATACTTGGAATCCAAAAATAATATCAAACTTAACCAAAGTTTAATTATAAGATGAATACTTCTATAATATTAATAAATACTTTCACGCGAAAAAGTTGAACTTATCAGCGAACAGTTCAAAGAAAATAACATCTGGCGGGTTTCGTATAAACGTGGGATAGTGAAGCCCAAGATCCATACAGATACCACCCACCGTTTCTATTTTTGAGTTAAGTTTCATTTTCTAGGAAAAAGTGTTTTTTCTTTCACTGCTAATAAGATTTTGTATATTATTGTGAAATATATTAATTAAACTTTTGTTCTTGTGAGGAAATAATAAGTCGCACTTTTATACAGTTTACTGTTTAGTTTAAATACTGTACTGTTTTACCATTGGTTTAAGTATACATTCCACATGTTAAGCTGTAGACACTAGTGAGTACACCGATGTTAATTATTGGATATTGCAAATATGCAATTTTTGAATACGGAAATCTTTCAACTAAGAAAAGTTGAAAGTGCGACTTATTGTAAACTCTAACATAACTTCTGTTACACCAAATTCTCATAGAATAAAAATTGAAGGAGAAAATCCAATTTCAACATCAACTACGTTCTGTTTGAATAGAGTTGGCTACGTTTTGGTTTTTAGATGAAGCTCGTCTTAAGCGATAACGCTAACTGGATTTGTAAGACATGTTTGGTTCAGCTGAGAATAAATGTAAAGATGAGGTAAGGATTGACCCTACAAATGCTGCAAAATATTTTGATGTCACAATTTATTTTTTAACTGTACATGAAGAAAATTATTTTATATCCTCAATCTAAAAGAAGAAACTACGTTTGTCCATACATAAAACATTCTCCATTTGGGGTTTCTTACTATCGCTTTGACTATTATTATTAGTATTTATTATTACTATTTATTATTAGTATTGGCTTTGACTATCAATACAACTTCCAATAGTCAATGGTATTAGCTAATTGGCTCTAATTGGTATCCAAATCATTAGACAATGGCTTATCGTTGCTATGGCAGGTAAAACGATTGAGTCCTATTCCATTCTAAACCACTCTAAAAACCAATTTTTAGTGAGATTTGTGAAATCAATATTTTATTTTCAAATTAGTAGCTTAATTGAAACAGATTGGTAACTAGTGCATTAATTGTTGTATTATAAAGAAAGAGGATGAATTGACGATTTTCTTTAACCCATATTTCCTGGCTGTTGATTGGCTCAATCTGGGCTAAAATGTCAGACCTGTCAGAGTTGAATGATCGCTGAAACTAAACCCAAACTAAATTTTCAGGAACCGTAAAAACATCCATTGGACGAACAGCAGTATTTTTTTGCGTACCCGCAGTTTTTGTTTAAATCTCATCGCTGGAGGATTCTAAACTTTTCCATTTCAGTAGGACTCATTGACATGCAATCCACATCGGTTGAAACATATAAATTTACCAGTTTCAAAAAACATCAAATAACCTCATTGATCACATTTTAGTTAGAGGATGATATGTGATATTTAGGTTAGAAACAAAGCTGGAATTTAAGTCAATTAAGTCACAGTAAAGCTGGCCAAAAAATACAATGTTTATTTAGTACATTATTACACTCATTACACGTGTATTGTAAAGTAACATGGTTTGTCTCTCTACTCGTGCTCGAATGTAATTTACTACAACACAGTGGCTACGTTTTGTTTGTGTTAGGGCCAGGAAGGTTAAACAATCTGTTGGACGAAACCATCTTGTTTGACTTTCAACTACCCTGGGAACAAACGCAATGAAAATTATGAAAGTCATTCTAGTATATTTACATGGAAATAGTACTACGAGTGCTTAGTATTTATTTTTGTTTCTGTTAGGATACATAAATACAATTGTACATACCATTTTAATCTGTTAATCAAGAACTTTTTAATCGGCCAAAACCAAAAGGGAATTTTTTTAGTATGGTAGTGTTTTCTTTAAATATTGATAGACGCAAACATCTTATTCCTATGCTAAATATATAGTTTTTTTTATGAAATATAGTGTTTAGTTGTGAAGTTGCCAGAGTGCGCTGGTTGATTACAATCAATAGTTTATGACGTAAGCATCAATTAATGTGATTTTTTTCACAAACTATCACAGATAAAAAAATAATAAGAGAAATAACAGTTTGACTGTAGCACAATTTAACAGTGACTTATCCAACTGCATTCGTTTTTTATAAAAAAAAGTTGCTATAGCTGGTCAATATAGACAAAGGTCCATTTTTATTGGTTTTCTTTTTCGTATGATATACATTTTGGTGTAATGAAGCAACAATATTGTAAACTTTAAATAACAAGTTTAACAAATTTGATAACGCGACTTCATAAATTTTACAAGTTCATTTTGATCCAATTAAATACTGTATAACCGAAACTGGGCTAACAATATAAGTTTAAAAAAATGAAAAACTTTCTCTGGTTCTCAAATAAGCTTGTAGACCAAAACTTGTTAAAAAGTAAAATTTTATTTTCATCACTCCTTAACGAAAGTAACTATTTTCGATAACAGTTGACATCAATGAAAGTAGTCGTTCCCAATTTAGGGCGAGGGAAAATCGATCAGCTGATTTTCCCTCGCTCTAAATTTACTTTCCCTCGCTCTCAATTAGTTCTCCATTTATTCTCTACGCGCGCTAGTGTTTTGTTACTGTTTAATTTAATGATTTTAATCAGCTGTATGTATTGTTTAAAGCTGTTTTATTCTTTTATTTTCATTTTTAAACCAAATTTATTGAGAAATATACATAGGTTTCATTTTAGAAGATTTTATTTTATTTTGATCTTCAATCAAATTAATTGGGAAATAAAATGGTTGTAATATTACTGAGGTGTCTGCTAATCTGTGTTTGTGTATTTTTGCGTCGTGATGAAAAGTATCGTTCATAACTCGTACCGAAAGTTATTATCCGGCACTTGCTCCATGATTCCCGTCCTCGGCTTCGCCTCGTACGTGAAAATAGCTCTCAAATACTCGGCTTCGCCTCGCACGTGAAATTGGGTTCCCTATGTTCGGCTTCGCCTCACATAAAAACCAGAGCGCGCACGGAAAAATGCCACTTTCGGTCCTAGTAATGAATTATACTATTTCCTCAGTGCATACGTGAACTGTTTGTTTCAACAGGTACAAATATTAAAATCCAATCGAAAAAGTGTCTTGGAAATACGCAGAGCAATTCTTGAAGTTCAGATGGATAAGAAACATGCTTCGGTCACAGAAGTATCTACTAGTTGGTGAATGTTTTACAAAGGTTACGGACTTTGTTTGAGGGCCCTCATGACTCACTGCGGTCATCTCAACTCAAGTTTTCCCCCACTTTCGTTTACCCCCCCCCCCCTTCCCACAATTACTGATACGACCCCCACCACCGTTCATCGTTGAACTGCGATACCGGAGCCGTACAATGATTTATAGGGTTCAGTTCAACAAACACGCATCGATCACGTACGAGAGTCAGAGTTTACACTCGCTGATATTTCTGACACAACTGATTGAATTGATCTTTTAAATACTACACCGCACCTGTATGTGGTTTTCACACATAATTTAGACGAATAATTAAAAGGCAAATACCTCTCGCTAATATTTCAATAACTACAAACTGTAAGAACTTGGAAGTTACAATTAATTGGGCTCTAGATATGCAATAAGGAGCGTTTTTATGAAATTCCACTAGGGCTCTGTCCCAGTGATCTTTAAAGTTCCCATGCTGTATGAAAAAGATTCGTTTACATTAGAAAAAGCGTCCACATTTATATCACTATTTAAGAACTGTTTTGGTTTAACGTATAGTGGTTTAAATTACCTTGTTCTGTCCAAAACGATCCTATCTGGATCGTAGTGACTACAACTGTTTCGTGCTACAGGAGCACATCTTCAGGTCAGGAGAATGTCAAGCAGTCAATAGATATTCCTCATGGTGGAGTTCGTCAATAGTTTACAGTAAATAAATAACATTTACTATAAACTACTATTTATTTACTAGTTTATAGTAAATAAATATCATTTACTATAATTTACTATATATTTACTATAAACTTTTGACGAACTCCACCATGAGGAATATCTAATGACTGCTTGACATTCTCCCGACCTGAAGATGTGCTGCTGCAGCACGAAACAGCTGTAGTCACTACGAACTACATAGGATCGTTTTGGACAGAACAAGGTAATTTAAACCACTATACGTTAATTCAGACGATTCAGAGGCCACACCATCATGTTTTGGTTGGAAATTGGAAAAGTTGATTTCTCAAGATGAAAATGCTTTGGTCAAACTTTTCTTGGATTTATCCCGGAAACAGCTGTTTATCTCTTGCTTGAATGGGATTTGATTACGTTACCAGAGAAATTACACTAGTCCAATAATCTATTGGCAGTGAGTGGTTATAGACGAAAACAATCTCTCAGAGAAGATTTGATTAGCGATTATTAAGTTACTGGGAACATATAACGGATATCGACAAGTTTTTTACTGTCAGGTTAGTTTAGAGTAGAATGGCGAAAATAACACACGCCACTCATCCAAAATGTGTTCACCGTACTCTTACGTTAATCCCGCACTCGACTTTGTTTCGCACGAAATCCATACTCGTCCGATAAACTCCTGTTCTCTGGACTAGTGACGTAACATAATATACAGGGCGCGAATACATGTTGTGTTTTAGGTTTACACACCTGAGGAGAAGTCTCGATTCTAAGTAGGTATCAAAAACTCGTGAATTTCCTAAAATAATCTCGATGAAAATCATCCAGTAGCTTAATTACCCATTTGGATAGCATGTAAACTCAATAATTCAAAAAATGAGGGAAAACAAACATTTTATGAATTATTTCTACGAACAAAAAGAGGTGGTCGTTTTGATGTTTATAATCTGTTGATTTTGTGTCATGATTATATTTTACATATTCTAAGGCTAATCAGTAATACAACCAATTTCTTAAAATATTTAAGTAATTAACTACAATATCTATCATACTAGTGTGTGCTTTTCGTATAAAATAGTAATCGAATTGTAAATGCTATAACAAAATAATGACTTTCCAGCAAATAGACATTACAATGTTGTCGAAACTAATAGTTGCATATTTCATTAATTTAGGTCCTACATTTACTAGCACTAAGCTACGTCAATAGATTGTTTAATGATTCGTATAGTACTTTCTCATTGAACACAACCCAACACTTGATATATTTTCGGTTCACGTGTTATTTTTACCTGAACTCTATTGATTATCAGTATTCTACATGTCAAATGTATTTGTATTTCAAATCGTAATTGCATACCAGTATTTCACATTCAAACTTTATTCCATTAACTGCCGACACTACCCGTGATTTTCAGGGGGGCTGCTGTAAAACAATAACTCATTAATCATGCATTAAAAACGGGAAAACTTAATTATACCAGTTACTTTTAAGTTATTTTTTCATTCATTTAAGCGGGTTGAATTTTCCTAGGATTCCTAGTACAACTTAAAAGTGTTGTTGATGCATAAAAGGCTCTAACACTTTAAAGTGTACTTACTTTTAACACATTCCTACTATTTGAAGATACTATATCCAAAAGAACCTATATCATAGCTTAGTGAAGCTTAGTGAATAGATACTTGATATTTAACGATATAAGATAACGATGTTTTCCCTAATTCTTTAGTCGAAGTAGAACATTTTATAAATTTAACAGTAGTCAACAAACGAAATTTGACAATCCTTTTGTTAATAA
Organism: Macrosteles quadrilineatus; assembly: GCF_028750875.1. Lineage (NCBI taxonomy): Eukaryota > Metazoa > Arthropoda > Insecta > Hemiptera > Cicadellidae > Macrosteles > Macrosteles quadrilineatus. Next base: position 27,411,219 of record NW_026542599.1, on the reverse strand, counting down.
AACGTAACCATCTCACTAAATAATTCCCAAGCCTACCAATTTAAAACATAAAACATCCAAACCATGAATACCCAAAAAAAGTCAGCATCTATTTTGTTAAATTCTTGACCATTCCGCAGTAATTGGGCATTAAAAAGGTCGTGGCTAGAGATAAATCTGGGCATCTTCTGTTCTTGATTGGTAACAAAGTGACACCATACGTCTCACTTTATTTTACACTTACTCCACCAAAGTTCAACCTAGAATACCCTATTAAGGTCGTATCAATAAAGGTTTTTAATGTTTAAACTGTTCGATAGTTACCTTGTAGGTTAATTTAATGTTTTATCAGCTCCATTGTGTTAAATGACGGATCTGCAATAATAAGAACAAAAACCTGTGAGATAAATCCTAGAAAATTTATTTTTCCCCAAAAAACGTTTTCGAAAGTCGCTCAACTTATACCCATGCTTCGATCATATTGTTTATTAAAAATACAAATATGTAACCGTTTTCGGTAATAGTGTACTTTGTAAACGTCGTACCGGTAATAATATGGTTTGGTAAAATTAAATAAATGGCGTAAAAGATATATTTTGTTTACTTTTTGATCAGATAAAGTTATTTACAGAAACATGAAGAATATTTTCAACGTGTTTCACAGTCGCACACCTGAGGAAAAACTCTGGCGAATGTTTTGTTCCCAATATGCGTATTCAGCATATTTCTAATATTTTATGCCACTGTCATTTTCCCCCTTGTATTATGTGAATATTTTAGATATTTTATTTTACCAACTGAAATAAACATAAAAACCTGTATGAAATGGCTTAATAAGCACATATAATTACAAATATGTATTGTTGTTTTGAGAATAATATTATGATTATGACAATACAAATAACAATTGTAAGGAAATCTTTTTCATGTACATAATATGTTTTTCATAATATCAACATTGCATTTTACATAAGGTTTTGCTGTTCACGATTGTGTTTTATGTTCAAGATAGAATATGTGTATACAGTATACGTACCTAGCATACATTTATATTTCCACAACTTGAAAGATCTCAGTTATCAAAGAGTCTACCTTTGTAAGTGTTTTACTATAGTTATTTGTTTAACTAGTGGGCGAAGTGGCACTTTGCTGCACACGAGAGAAATGTTTTAATGTTGTGTTGTAATGTGAAACATTTCTCGAGCTCAGGAAAGGCAATTTGCGTTACACATTATATTGTCACTATAAATGATATAAAAAAAAATAGTCTTTGACACACTGTACAACACGTTTTTAGGTTGAGTTAAATCCAAACATTGAACGAAATGGGAAACGCTGCACCAGCTGATTGTGTTGCCAACTTATTTTCAAGCGTACACGAATTACGAGCATAAAAAATCACGCTGTTTTGGGTTGTTTGGTTGGGATTCTGTTGTGCACCAAAGTAAAATCTGTATGCCAAAGTAAAAGCTTTGCGCCAAAGTAAGACTTTCTGTACTATAATTTGTGCAGGGAAGCCCACTTCGTCGGGTGACTGTAGGAAAATGATATTTAGAAAATTATTATATTAAGACAATCAATAACCACAAAGATACTGTGTAAAAATTTTGAAGTAAAACCGTTAGAGATTTAGATTATTTAAGAATAAGTAGTAATTTGTATATCAACTATTATCTGAGTATAAATAATAACAACAACAAAATCTAAATGTAAGTAGCTTTGCGTCAATGATGTATACATATACCAGTTATTACTTTCACAGAACAATTACATTATGATTTCGGTTCATTGGGGCGAAAAACTCATCTAGATATTAAAAAGTAAGCCTAAAGTTATTACTTTACACACTTTTATTATAAACCTCAAATGGTATACCAACCATATGGTCAATATCGATACCTATTTACTAGACTATCGTTTCATGTCAAGTAACATATGACAATGGACAAAAAGTGTCAAGTAGCTATGTTTCCCCCTTTATACATTATTATTTTCTCCCATTCTTATCTGCAGTTTCCTTATCACTATACTGAGATGCTACAACTGGCAGATTCGTATTCATTGATCGTTTTATTGGGTATTGATTGGTGTTTAGAATATCCTTAAAAGTCAAACTGATGTCTTTACCTTAACTTTCGTTTTCTAGACAAAAGTTTTATTCTTCAAAAGCTAATGATTCAAACTGTCTTCCGCATCAATGTTGGTTGTTTGCCCTTGAGCTATGCCCGACGTCGCAGATAACGGAGATATCTTGGCATTTTAATATATCTGTTATTCGGACAAACATTTCGAACAATACAGACTCTAGATTGACTAAAAAATTATGCAGGTAAAATATTTGCTAAGGGGGGGAGTTGTCAGCTATGTGCAGGAAATTGCTAATAAATTCGCTTAATTATACAAATTAGTTGTGACGAATCCATTCATTCTGATTAAAGTATGATTGGGTGTATTTCCAAGGTGAGTTCAACACGTGTTTTATTTTACTAAACTCAACAAATATTTGTAAAATTTTACAAAACAATTAATTACTTTCAATTTACCGTCTTGATTAGGAGCACTTAAAAATTTCGACATAACTCAACAAAAAACTAGGATGAACAATTTAAAATGTGTTAATGTAGATTAAATCCCAGCTGCTTTTAGAAGTTTAAATTCACAAACAAATTTCCAGATTGCAAACCAATGTAATATTTCGTTAGGTATCTCTAGTAGTCAAAACACCTGACCTAAATAGATCACATGTTCCAGTTTCTGCGAACGTTTTTACATTGATGTGGAACCTATTAAAATGCACAATCCTAAATTCTGACTGAAGGAAGTACTATCACAAGCATACACATATTCAGATATATAACAGCTTTGTACTCACAAGTTTCTCCAATGTTTTACAGTACACAATGCTACACGAATCACACACAAGCACTAACTGAGCTAGGGTCATCTACGGGTCTATGGGTCGTGCGATAGCCCGCCAGCCAGTCCGCCAGCCTTGTGGTGGACATTGTAGTGCCACTTCCATACTAACAGCTTCATCTGCTGCTCACATCCGGCAACTGATATCTTCATCTTCTGTCTGGATGTGTTTGGACGTGTTAAACACACAGTAACGACCAATAGTGACCAATGAGTCAATAATGTGCTGCATAACGTTGAGTGGTAAGATGTGGTAGTGGCCATTCTGTACTAGAGGTGTTTCTATACAGTACTAAATATCAAATAAATTTGTAAGTAAAATATAATAGATTCAATAAATATTCACAAATAAATATTCAACTACGAAAGGGGAAATCATGTTTTGAATATCATTTAAAGAGCGTGAACAAGCTAAATCTACTCAGGAGAAATTAAGGTGTACCTAATTAAAAGGTGAAAGAATTTATATGATGTTAACATATTCAGTAAGAATTTTCACATCCAGTTAATGAATATGCCACGATGTATTTGAAACTCGTTAATAGATATTTAGCACTACTTGTATCGTGAAATTTACCTCTTGTTGAAAATATTACACTAATTTATCTAAATGATAAATAACATAATGGATGTTTACATTTATCTGTTGTACGAGTATTTTAATACTAGTCAATTCATAATCTATTAATAGGGTGAGTTTTTTAAAGTGATCCAATAGCTAACTTTTTAATTACAGGACTTAGCACCTCACTTTAAATTTGAAACTTGCTCAGTTTTAAGTTTCACTCAAGAATACGATTTCAGATTTTTTCATTGTGGCCGCCATTTTCCAATATGGCTGCCAACTTTAAAATTTCTTATGGAACACCCTGTATTTTATTTTGTTTTTAGATTTTACTCTAAAAAATAAAACATTTTTGTTCTTGACATATTTCAATATCTCTAATAGTTAAGGAGCTACGAGGACAAATTGTTAAGTATCAACAGTAACAACACTTAAAACTAACATTGTTTTAAAACATGCTTTTAGAATTCATGCAACTTTGTATGAAAACTTTAAGTCCTCGTAGCTCCTTAACCGTTAGAGATATTGAAAAAATCTCAAGAACAAAAATGTTTTATTTTTTAGAGTAAAATCTAAAAACAAAATAATATACAGGGTGTTCCATAAGAAATTTTAAAGTTGGCAGCCATATTGGAAAATGGCGGCCACAATGAAAAAATCTGAAATCGTATTCTTGAGTGAAACTTAAAATTGAGCAAGTTTCAAATTTAAAGTGTGGTGCTAAGTCGTGTAATTAAAAAGTTAGCTATTGGATCACTTTAAAAAACTCACCCTGTATATGTTAATATACCATTTAACAGGTGACTTCCTGTTTAATGACTAGCGACTTATGACTTAGCATCATAGCTATCAGCTAACCTGTGACTGCAAAGAGCTGTGAATAATATAAAACGTAACAGCAAAATAACAGGTTTTCATCACCGGTAGAAAAGGTGTAATAGTTGTTTTTTTGGTCGGAAATGTGTTTTGTGAGTTATGCGAAGCCGAGCGTGAAAAACATATTAAGCGGCGAAACAATCTTTTGCCTCGTTTGATTAACAAGAGTTTCCATCATACTCGAAAACAAGCGTTTAATTAATGAACATTTCATTTCAATCACAACTTATTGGTTTTTGTGGTCAGATAGTTATCACGCAATACTTACAATGTTATCTTTTCTTAACATTAAACTTATCGTTCAGCAACGACAAATGTTTTTCAGCATTGCAACAGATACAGGTTGGTTGTAAATGTACTAGTACAAAAAATAAATTATTTTAGAAACTAAACTACAATATCACATGCATTCTAAGAAACGGAATTTTTATCAAGAATGCATTAGATATATCTTATTGATAAAATAAAATGATTACCTTATTCAACCACAGTTGTTGGTATGACGACAAGTTTCGTTCCTTAGAACTTGATCAGGTAATTTGGGAGGACTGGAACTGCACTCACGGTCAGTCCCTGGTCCTAATCCAACTACGGAACTGCACTCACGGTCACTTTGAGCCTTTCTGGGGGTACCGGAACTGCACTCACGGTCAGTTTTTAATTAGCCTATATCACATTGTGCAACACCATGATTGAATTTATTAAAACTTATTAAATTAGTTGAAATATATTGAAAAGTTTTGATTAAATTAATCTAAACGTCAAAAAATAAACTTACTACTGACATTGTAAAAAATACACATATATATGTGCACAGAAAATTCTAGCATATATTTACGATAACATGATATGCTATATTCTTATTATAACGAAGCTTCTTTTGTAAAGGTTAGGTTATGTTAGGTTAGGTTAGGTTAGGTTAGGTTAGGTTAGGTTAGGTTATTTATTGTTGTATTTATTGGGACAGACACTAAAACGTGTATTAAATAAAGTATTGGATAAAGTAAGACAGAGGACGGAATAAACAGATGACTAAGGGGCTAGCGAAGCGTTCAGCCGTGAAAGACCGATTTTTGACCGTGAGTGCAGTTCCATATGGCTTAGGCGGGCGACCCTTCCAACCCTTGTAAATTCCTTTGACCGTGAGTGCAGTTCGTTGTCAGCCGGTAATTTGGTATCCAACCACATCACCAATGTATTAATGCATTGCTGTATGTCAATAGATTCTTTAAAAGACTGCCACAATCACAATAATGGAAAATAATTACAATATTAATAAAACTGATGACAACTGTATTTCAACCAGCACTGTCTATCACTGCCACTGACTAAATAAAACTGACTGAATCATAATGTTTCTTCTTCTCTCCAGTACCACCTGTATTTCAATGTGTTTTCTTCTTCTTATTTTATACTTCTTTGATTTGTAACTTGTCAATACATCAAATATAATATTTGACTTGAAAGAAGTCTGATAATTTAGAATGTTATATGGGTCGAGTTTTTTTTAGCTTTGTAGATGGTGAATTCTTTAATATCAAGCTTAAAACTTGTTGGTACTGTAATACTTCGACTATTTCTTTGTTCTTATCAAAAGATGTATAGTAGTTGTACCATATTGTTCAGAGTTAAAAGGGCAATGATAAGCTGAGTTGTAATCAAAATTGTTCGCAGAGAAAGTAAAAATGGAATTCATGCTTCCAAATGACATCATTTGAAGCGACAGAAATAGTTAAATGTTAAGATGATCACAAACAAAATGAATTGATGACAATTCCAAACATAATAGATGTGCAAAAATCCAGTTTATTGGTGGTAAGGGTTTTCTAAATGCCGCGAGAGAGTAAGCAAGCTCGTGTGTGTGTTTGTGTGTGTGTTTCAGAGTATCAATGTAGCCAACACTCCAACATCATGTTGCACCACTGATGACCAATGACCACAGCACGCAGAGGTTATCGCTGTTATCAGCTGCGCCTAGATGCTAGGAATTATTAATTTACAGATGAAATTCCACACCATGAGCCATTTACATAGTGTGTGGAATTTTATCAAAACTGCAGTGTTTAACATTACGTCTGAAATAGTGTTTTCTATGAGTTATCAATTACATAATATCAGTTGCATATAAATAAAAGTATTACAATGTTTTTAGGAGAGTTATATAGGGAAAACACTGATTATAAATGTACTTACACTAAGGCAAATATATAATGCAGGGTTTCTATAGAATACCCACAGGTGTGTTAGGCAATAAAGATAATATAATAAAGATATTTGTTTTAACTATTTACTTTACAGTAATGATTTATTTTGTGTATGGTTGAGCTAGGTTGGTTTATTTTTTTTCTTTTAGAGAAGTAAAAAAATATATGGTTAGTATGGGATACTTAATGTTAGTTTAGATCCGTTAATGGATGCAAAAATTATAAAAAGTCCTTAAACAGCATATTTTATATTTTATCTGCAGTTCCAACGGATATTCTATAGAATGACTAGGCACGGTTTATATTGAGCTCTATTTCATACTTTGCCTGGTTCATATTTGGAAGTGTTTAGAATGCATGATTATAAACTTTGCCTGTAATAATATAGTAGGAATATGTATTATACTATTAAATATACATAAGTACTATGTATATAGTGTGCTTGTGATATAAATTAGTTATCAGCTGTTTGATATTGTGGACATTTTTACTTGTTTATCTTTAGATGATTTTTATTGATTCTGGTTGTCATGGAGAAAATAATATTTACTAGTGAATTTTATTGTTCTGAGGTGTAGTAAATGTTAGTTTGTTAAAGCATTAAATATCTTTAATAATTTGTCTTCAATTTGCATTTTGAATTAATTACATATAGTTAACTGTATACAGGGTGTTTCGTAACTCTCTACGAACCTTTTAAGGTATTATTTCAGAGTTCATAAAAACTTTAATATCACATTTCAATCGTCTGTAATTCATAACAATTAGTACTGTAGAAGAGTCACCATTTTGTATTCATCAAACATTGATTTTCGGTGGAAATAAAATTGTAAAAGAATATCTAAATATTCTAATGTTAAACATCAAAATGGTGGGCATTTTAATATCTTGAAGAAGAATAACTTCAAAGCCGTGAATCTTATTGAAAAATTACCACATTGTTATTCGAAATTTACAAATGCAATTACACTTTAATATTTAAAACACAACGAAAATAACCAAGAAGTGAAAATGTTTGAAGTGCGTGACTATTAGTGTTAAGTAATGCTGGCTGTGACAGTCACCGAACCAAGATGCTGTTTACATAAGGGAATACACACTGAGCGTATCACAAAAATGTCATATCTCGGTTATTTTACATTGGATTTTCAATGTTGAACTGTCATTCTGTTTGTTTGAACATTTCCAATAAAACAGTCTTCTTGTGTTTTTGTTTAGATTCATAGGTTGAAAGTTATTCTTGTCCATTTTGAATTTTAAGATTGATATTTTTCCAAAATGTCCGTAACAAAACAAATCTGTGTTTGAATCAAGGTTATTGAGAAAAAGCAACGCTTTAAAATGCGAAATTGTGGCTCTGCGAAACCAATTGAACCAGAACCATTGAATTAACCATTGACAACAGAAGATTTCAATGTGATATAAGTGCCCCACTCACTCCCTGTACAGTTTGCAACTTCCCCTACTAACCTACGAACTCAACTTACCTTCCCGACCTCAATCTACCACCGGCGTTGTCCCCAAACCTTCAGCGTTGTCCGGAATCCCTCCCGAGAGTTTCCCTGGACGAATCCAAAAGTCCCCTTCAGGGATCCTTTACCTAACCCTTACTTGATTGGAGGAGCGAGCTGGGCTAGTGGTTAAAGCGCGGGACTCCGGTTCCTGAGGTCCCGGGTTCAAATCCCGCCAAATCACCAATGGATTTTATCCAAGTGATAATGCCGTAACCCTTAGGTCTAGCCTGAAGTAATGTGAAAAACAATTCCGGGCTCGTGCCTAGCGTCCTAGGAAAAAAAACCCCTTACTTGATACCTTTTCACTTCTGGCGTTGTCTTTGGCATGTCTACGTCCCCGAAAAAAGGTCCCGGTATCTCGAAACACGTTCCCCGCCTTTGACAAGACCTACAGTACTTACCTTTACCACTCCCGGCCCAAGCGTCAAGACCCCCTTCACGTTCCACTCCCCAACGACAGAACACATCATCCCTAGTATGATCTCCTGGAGGTACTTCGGCGTCGCAATAAAAGCATCGTACACAGTTCAACTTTATTAGATAAATTATATAAGATGTGATGCCGAATTCCAATACTTTAATACTTTTCAATGAAATCGATCATACAAAGTAGGTATTTTAAGCCAAGTATGAATGGAGATAAGTGAAGGATGAGTGGCACGATCTTGTAGTCTTGTTAGTGACTAAGGCCGACTTATTCCTTAGACAAAGCTGTTAATTAATAGCCCATACAGACAAAAGGGACCAACAGTTTATAGTGGAATCCGAACCACAACAATGGAATACGTGATCAATAAAAATAACAAGTAACTAGCATTAGGCGCATCCGAAAGGCTGTCGATGAATTTATAAAAGCTTTTTATAGCACGGTAAAGTATTTTCGTAAAGTGTTAAACCTAGATTTGAATTTCCTTAAAAGGCTCGTAAAAATATATGTCTTAACAATACATGCAAAACCTGAATATTCTAAATGTCTTCATCATCTAAAATATTTCTCGAAACATGATAAGCTTACTAAAATTAAGGTGATACTTGCAAATATTCTACTTCAAATAATTAAGCACCGTGGGAGCTTACAATGCTGACGTTGTGAGAAAATAGTTAAAATTTAGCACCATATAGTTTTTCACAATTTATCATTTCATTCCTTATCCTATTAAAGAGTTTTTTTTATATGTAAGAAAGTAACTTGTAATGTGTGTAGTTCGTTGTGTGTTCCGAGTTCCGAGTAGGCATGCCAGGGTGAATCTTCAAGGTACACCAGACTAAACTTGATTCGCAAGGTACATAAACTGTAAAATAAACATTAAAGTTGTCGATGAAATGTAAATCAGTTTAGAACTTAGTGTGCTTTAAATTCTGCAAACATGCGATAACTTGTGTTTGGATTCTTATATCTCGGAAGTTTTCATCTTTTTAACCATTATGGGCTATGAATACAGGGAACTCGTTTTCACATGCATTGAAATACAGTCCGAAAGTTCACAATTGATTTTTATTTGTTATTTAATCATAAATTATCTATGAAATATATAATTATTATCCTCAAATTCCTAATTATAAATTTAAAATTTCGCTTTCTCAAAAATGAAAGACATTGAGGAAGTCATAAAAAATCGAAACAAACAAAATATATAACTTGAATTTAAGTTAAGAAAGGGTTTAAATGTCGTATAGCTTTTTGAGGGAGAGCGAAATATTGAGTGATAGACTAGCCGAATAAATCGAATGCTTGCCTAGATATAAATTATAAGAAAAACTAAAACCATATAGATGTAATAAAAAATACTACATCACTAATCAATGTCTTCATGACTTCACTTTGATGTAATTAAGACGGTAACTGTAAATAAAAAAGTTTACAATCGATAACGAGTCATCAGATTAAGTCATCATAATGTTAAATGTAAATGAAAAGAAGGGTTTATAAAATTTACCAACTGACGATCAACTTAACTAACTAACTTATTTTACAACACAAACAAAAGTGTAGATAAAACTCTACTTTCCATTAAATATGCTACGTATAATATTATATTTTATTTGCAAATTTTAGAATCGAAGAAAATTTGACTTCACACCGTAGTTTTTATACATTGAAAATCAAGAAGTTTAAAGATATAATAATAACTTAACAACAATGGATTGTTTTAATTTTTTTTCGTATCGAACAAAAATCAAACCCCTACATGTGTTTGATTTGCATTAAAATTAACTGTATTTAGAAACGTATCATTACAAGTTTTACCAGCTAAAACGAAAGTCTGGTCTATTTTCAGCACAAAGTTAAATACGTTAAAAGTTTAGTAAACAAATATCGAACTGAAACAAAGAACAAATAAATGAGAGAAACAATCCAAACAAGGTTAACTTTACAACTTAGCGAGATGAAGATAGAATACATAACATGCGTTGAACACATCGGGTGCATATAAAATACAGCCTAAGTAGAAGTCGTACATTCGTAACACGTTCAAACTTAACACTTGACAATGCCCAAGGCGTTACGACTCTTTGCAACTAATGACAACTATTATAACACTACTAGTGTACCTGTTGCTCGAATTCGAGCAATTGCAAAGTATTAGAGGCGTTATTTTAAAACGAATAACAGTCTTAATTTCCGATTACCTTTAAAGAGTCGACGATGTAAAACAGGTCGATAAAATCGACATTTTTTGTAAATTTTTTATCATTTTTTAAAAGGTGATTTTGTTTTTAGTGTTTCTACAAATGTTCCCACTCATAGCCACATTAGGTTGATTATAATAACGATTATAAACATTTAAAAACGTTATTTCTATTTCTTCGTCGGTGGTGTTCTATGACTTTCCTATGTTTCCATAGTTTGCAAATCGGGTCTTTCAATGATTACTCAAGAAATGCAGCACAGTTTTAATTCAGTTTTCCTTTGATCATATCAAATTGTCCAGGCTTCCTCATTTTTTTCTATTTTAATATTTACGCCAACACAAATTCAAATTTGTAGCACACGTTTCGTTAAATTGCAACTAAAATATTAACAGCAATTAAATTATGCAGTTGATCTTAATGTTATATAAGTATGTTCTTCGTAAGGATAACATAGAAACTTTAAAAGCCACTGGGACAGAGCCCAAGGGAGTTTTTCAAAAATGTAAGGTCAGTTTGCAAATCTACACCCCTAGACGAACATTTAGGTATATAATAGTGGGGATGAATCTTAAAACAAAAAAGCCTTATTGTTTACAAAGTTTCATGTAGCGTATAACATATAGGTGTTGGGTGGTTATGTAAATATGGATTTATTTAAATGTCGCATTCAATATTTTTTCCTTTACCAGTTTTTCCTTTACATTTAGCTATAGGGTTAGATGGGTGCAAAGATTGCCACAGAGCTTGTTAGGCCTGGGAGAAGTTAACAAACCAAACACTTCAAACCGCACTTTACTGGTTATTCACGCATATTCCTCATATTTCCTGGAAAATTCATATTGCTAAATCTCGTCTTCGTATATGGCCCGATATGAACAAAGCATAACGATTTATTGAATACGGTAGTACGACATTGGATCTGTTATCTGTTAGGGCAACAGTAACATGATAAAAATTTACAAACCACTACTTAAATTGTAGTGCTAAGGAAAGAGGAGTTTTTTGACACTTAATCAACCTCTTTTCCACTAAACAGTTTAGCTGTTACAATTGATAATAGGATTAATATAATATTAATTTAATTCAATCGGATAGTCACCACTGTTGCCCATTGGTGTTGTCTTGGACTGATTGCTGATTCGAGAACAGCTGATTGCTGATTCGAGAACAGCTGATTGCAGATTCGAGAACAGCTGATTGCTGATTCGAGAACAGCTGATTGCTGATTCGAGAACAGCTGATTGCAGATTCGAGAACAGTTGATTGCAGATTCGAGAACAGCTGATTTCTGATTCGAAAACAGCTGATTGCTGATTCGAGAACAGCTGATTGCAGATTCGAGAACAGCTGATTGCTGATTCGAGAACAGCTGATTGCTGATTCGAGAACAGCTGATTGCAGATTCGAGAACAGCTGATTGCAGATTCGAGAACAGCTGATTGCTGATTCGAGAACAGCTGATTGCTGATTCGAGAACAGCTGATTGCAGATTCGAGAACAGCTGATTGCAGATTCGAGAACAGCTGATTGTTGCATTATTTTATGCCTGTAGTCCATCAGCGTCTTGTCTATGTGACTTTTACTGTAACGACAATTCGTTGTACTTTTTCTATCACAGTAATCTTTAGTTCAACACCAGAATCATGAAGATCTGTCAAGTGGTTCAATCCCTTGACCAGAATACTACATCACGTTTTAAAACATATACAATATATGGGTAGAAAACAATTTTCTATTAAAACTTGCAACCTCCAGGTGCTGTAAAATATTTAAATGTATATCCGATTTCAAATTATTGCATTTCATTCATTTTTAATATTTCATTATATTTACTTCAAGAGGATAAGTTTCGTCTCAATACATGTATCTCTATATAATCAACGTCAAGAGGAACACAATAATTTTATATTGTTTGTTTAATTTTTATGTCCCACAAATACTTCTAAAACTAATATGTTTTACTAAACGTGTATTTACTTCTATATTCAAACCGATGTTTGTTTATTGTTTAACATAAGTGAAATTTCATTTTAACAGTTCTTTCAGTTATTTATTCAGCTGCATGAGACACAACAGCCTACGAGAGTTAGACACAAATACTATGATGAGTGAAGTATTTTATTCTACAATTAAAATAATATTGCACACTTTTCTAAATTAGATTTTAATGTTTCTGTTACAGCAAGTTCAAGTTATATCAAGTTCGAGAAATATAAATTTTCTTTGGGCAGCTTTCATCCAATATTGGTTACAAGAAATAACGTTTCCAACTTATTTGTGAAGAAGAAAATTGTCTTCCCTTATGATCTTTTTCCTTGTTAAAATGTTTTATAAAGCACGCTTGAGTAACATATTTGGAATTACATTTAGAAGTATTTTAATAAGACCACAAACCTAAATATTAATCCTTTTTAGCGAATTTCCCATATAGGGAATAAGCTATTACCGTAGTACTCATGGTAAGACCTGGACGCGGGACCGATTTTTTTTTCGTTTTGAGGTCCCTAGAGGCCAAAAACACCATCCGTTCAAATTCATATATATATATATATATTTATATATATATATATATATATATATATATATATTTATATATATATATATATGTGTGTGTCCGTCAGCACGATAACTCGAGCAAAAATGATCCGATTTTGATGAAATTTGGTACAAACGTGTAAACCTACGTTTATTCGAACGAGTTCGCAATCCAGCATGATCGGACCATGGGAACGGGTGTTTACGGGGGGTTTTATGGGGTAAAAATAGGTTTTTCCCATTTTTGACCCAAAAAACACAAAATTTAGCAATTTATTTCCAAACCATTTTTTAGAGCTTAAAAAAACAAATAATTTAGTATATTGAAGCGTTATTATGCGCCTAATGGTTACGGAGAAAATTCCAAAAAATTTTAAATTTAAAATTCCCATGTTATTCTTATGGAGAATGAGTAAACTGTTGTAGTTTGCTTGTTTATGAACATATTTTGATCAAATTTGGAAAATGTTTTTATTTCTTACTAACTATTAACATTTTACAAAAAAAAACAGTTTTACCCTCCCTGATGCAGCAAACCTAAGTACTTGTTAAACTAATTCTATTTAAATCGGGAATAAATGCTATATTTTTAAGTAGACAGTTCAGTGTAAATCCAATCAGTCAAATGGAAATTCGCTTAGTCTGCAGGTTTGCTGCGGCGGGGGTATTTAGACATTTCTTATTTTCCATGACGATAATGATTGTTCTAAAATCTATCATCATACGGTTACTAGAACTTTTGTATGAAAGGAAGATAGTGATCATAAACTTGATAACTTGATAAAAATCGTAATCTAATTTAATAAATTAGACCTTAAAATCTTGCATTTACATCACAACAGTTGTCTAGTCAGGAAATCGTCCATTCTGATAATGATAAAGAGACGATAGAAATCCACAACTATTTGTTTCATGATAGAATAACTTAATAAATTTTAAAAACCCATTTACTTTTAAAAATCTTTACCACAACCTATTTTATTTTTAATTTCTACGGTAATTCTTCCCAAAGGCACCTTTACACTTTATGACCTTTTGGCACTATATAGTCACCAGTATTCCTTGAACACCATAAACTTTGATCTTGGCAGCAGGCGTGATTTCATTTATTGTTTAAACATTAATTTGTACATTCAAAAATAACCTGAATCAGTAACGCATAAAATTTTTTTAGGAGCCATATTTTGAACAAATATTTGATACCTTTCATTTAAAAGAGCTCACACTGAATTGTCGAGTGGCCCTCAAAGTCTCCATGTTAACCTTACGAAATTATGGTATTTCAATAGGTGTTCATTTGTTTGTTTTTAATTTGAAGTCATTTAAACTTTTATATTTAATTTCATTTGTTTACTAGCTGTTGTACTTGTTCTTTGCAACGGGAAGGGGACTCGAAATAGATACGCTTGACATTTACATCTGTAATATAAAATATATAAATTAAAATGTCAACGCTTTTAGAAAAAATGTTAACCATACCACATCATTTGATATGGCTTTTAAATTAGGCAAGTGGTGGAAACCATCATTTTGGTTTTAATAAATATTTATTCTTCTATGGACTAATATGAGAAAATGTAAAAAATTTTCCAATAACATTTTCATATACTTGATTTACCTACATCACCTTAATTTACTCATATTTCCTACTTTATTTTTTACATTTTAAGTTTTAATCTTGAAGTTTCAATACAACTAAATTGTTTAATTTAAATAAACAAATTCTATTTGGTACTAGTTGTTCTGCCCATTTTTCGCAACGGAACAAGAATACTTGGAAGAATAATGTGGGACTCAAGACCTACAGTATATAACAGTTACTTACATACTATGAATTTTACAGGCAAATCTTAATCATACTTTGAGCTTATTTTAATGAAAATCTAACAGTCAAGACGATGTTAGAGGCAAAATCTGCTCACATGGTTGTCTGTTTCTACTGTATCAGTCGTTCACAATAGTAAATGTTTTTTTTTTTTCAAAGAAGAATGCTTAAACTAGAGATTTTATGTCAACTTTACTTGTGTTATACTAGTGTTTCCATAAATAAAGGATAAAGGATCAAGGATCGTGTTAAAGGATAATGGATAAAGGGTAAATATATTCTTATATAAATAATAATTAATACTGTACAAAATCGTGTTAACTTCATCGTTAATTTTTTTTAATGAGTTTTTAAATATTTTCTTTGTTTGCATGAACTTAACATATCTTGATTGCTGAACAGAACTCATGAACGCCTATTACATCCCTTTGGGGGACATTATTTGGCTAGTGCAGTTTCCTTGATAGTGTTTTAATATTTACCTTAAATTGTCCAAATAAAAAAAATAAATATTTCTAGAAATAGGTTAAAAGAGCTAAAATATAACTGTTTAAACCCCTTTGTATTATTACCAATGTGCTAAAAACCCATTTTATTACTTGTACCAGATTGATTGTCATGTAAAATTGATCTCTCCGTCATACATTTATGCTATTCAATCTGTAAATGTAAAAAATTTAAACTTTGGTGGACTACTGTTATTCTCAAACAAATGTGGTTAGGGCAATGTCATCTTCCATATAATAATAGACAAGCATGTTTCCTACAACTTTTTTTCTCGACTCGAGTAAATCGCGGGGAAAATCTACGCAAAATGTTAGAAAGATATTTTCCTGTAGATGTGCAGAATCCCTTTATAAATTAAAATAGACTCATTCATAAGCAGAAAAAATTAATTTTAAATTAAAAAAAAATAAATGGGCCTTATATGGGTTGGCATGCTGGTGACGAAATAACAACGAAATATAAATAAAATCAAAACAAATTGAAGAAATCATTCGAATCACATGTTTTTTTATAGTGTGGGGTGAAAATAGAGAAGTCTGTCATCACATAATATGTTTGGTCAAGTTTTCGACCACTGGACGAGAGACGACCTCTAGTAATTAAAACACACATTATATAACAAGGCAGAGTATGCTTTTGTTAGTTTTCAAAGCAGCGATGCTCTTGCTCTAAGGGTAATTATCCTTTGTATTTTCTTGTTTATATAATTATGAACGTGACAGTTTACAAGCGTGATAAGACTGGTTTATGTAAACAGGATATTTAGTAAGAAAACAGGTCTTATTCGTTTGCACATTAAAATTTAGTTTCTATATTACAAAAACTAAGGTCAAAAATTTCTTTTGCACCGTTAGTTGAAACGTTCATAGAAAGCGAACCTCTACATTTATAGGCTATAGCATCTAATAATATATATGTGTACACTCACAACTCATAAGAATTTATATTACTAAGAATGCAAACTAAATTTTTCTAGATGCATGTGAAAAAGGTATTAACCTTTTATATTAATTTATCGTTTTTCATTATTTACTTTAAGATATCTATGAACAAGCGATCTACAGGAATTACTTAATTTCTCTCAAATAGCACGAGAAGCAGACAAAACTCAATTAGCACTTTTAATATTTCAGCTATCAATAGGGCTCAATTTATTTTAAGTTATTTTTAAAGAGCACTGACTTTTTACTTTTTAATATTGGGAGAAGTCAAAGTATATTATTTTTATATACAATTCCACATATAAAGTAAAATTTTCTATTGAATTTATTTAAATTATAAGAATTTATCAAAAGAAAATAGTGTCAATGGACTGATACAAGAATGTTTGTGGGGCCTCCCATACTCCAACTACAGTATACAAAACCTTGGTCTTACCGTGAACTAAATTAAATAACTTCTGTAAATATACATGACAAGGTTAGATTATACAATCGTGATATACTTCGTTTATATTAAGGTTTTACAATTAAGTTTGAGTTGATAAGCTGTTCTTTAATGCATGGTTACCAAAACTTGTTATAATGGTTATCAAAGTTCTATAATTATACAGGGTGGCGCAGATGGATCGGGTGGTTTTAAAATACTTGTCAAACTGTCAATTTTAAAGGTATTAAATTGAAATAAAGTGCAAAACGTGTAGTTACAATGGAAGTTTATTGACAAAAAATTAGTTAAGTTAGTTTGTAAAAATTACATCCATCTAATGCCACTCTCTTTTGGCTCGTCCTCTCCAGGGACTCTTTAACTTGTCCGTACGGAGCGGTGTGTTTCCAGAGGCACTGAAGATCAGTTATGTTGTACCAATACATAAATCTGGCTCGATCTCTGATGTGAACAACTATAGGCCGATTGCTATCCAGTCTGCAATTTCGAAGGTCTTCGAGAAGCTGATTCTCTCAAGCGTCTTCCCACTACTCCAAAGCTCTATTTCTCCCTACCAGCACGGATTCTCACCGGGTAGATCTTTTATGACAAACTTGATCAAGTTTCACTCCGACATCATATCCTCGTTCACCGGTCGAAAGCAGGTCGACACCATATTCCTAGACTTCTCCAAGGCCTTTGACAGGGTCAGCCACCCTCACCTTCTTGCTAAACTGTCGTCTCACGGGATCCACGACCCATTGTTGGACTGGTTTTCGTCTTACCTCTGTGGCCGGAAACTGGTGGTGAAGTTTGCCTCCTGTACCTCAAGATCGTTCTTTGCTACATCTGGCGTCCCCCAGGGCTCACATCTCGGCCCAGTACTCTTCAATATCTTTATTAATGACATCTCAAGAGTCATTCATGTCAAGCACCTCTTGTTCGCTGACGACATCAAGCTGTATTCAACCATCAATTCAATCGATGACTTCTATGACCTCCAGGATAGTCTTTCTGTTGTGGAGAGATGGTGTGTCGAGAACTTTATGGCTCTGAACACTTCAAAATGTGTTATCATGACTTTTCACCGGACCTTGGCTCCCATATTCCACAACTATGGCTTGAATGGGTGCAACCTTGACAGAGTCTTCGAGATTAGGGACTTGGGTGTTATGTGCACTGCTTCCTTGAGTCCAGAAAAGCACGTACTCTATATAAGTGCAAAAGCAAATAAGAACTTAGGTCTTATTACCCGATATTCACGATCCTTTTCGTCACCATTGGCACTGAAACCCCTCTATTGTTACCTCGTCAGATCACATTTGGAATACTGCTCAGTAGTGTGGTCCCCCTACCAACTCTATCTTCAGGAGAGACTCCAGTCAATACAGACTCAGTTTATCCGCCTAGTGGGTCTTCGTCTTGGATACCGCTACGCAGATGTTCCAGTGTGCGCCTTGGCAGCTGTCTTGGATCTTCGTACGCTGGTGTATAGAAGGAAAGTATTCGATCTGATGTTCCTACATAGACTGGTCAACGGAGAGATACTCTGTCCGGAGTTGCTTGAGCGGATTAGCTTCCACGTCCCAGGAGGGGGTACCAGATCGAGGGAGCTGTTTGCTAGGTCTTATCATGCTACGCTCTACGAACAGCACAGTGTCATCGCTCGCATACAAGCCATGGGAAACTCTCTGCCACCTGAAATTGATTTCTTCAACTGTAACACCACATGTTTCAGGAGATTGATCAGCTCGCTTCCACTTGATTAGAGAAGATGACCTATCTCATTAATTTAATCTCTCACTAATTTGTTAAATGCTTTTTATGTTTTGTTGTTCTCGTTGCTCTTTATTGTTATCTTAGTATTTATTGTTACATCATTGTTATTGTTTTTGTTATTTCGTTGTTGTTGTTATTGTTATTATTATTATTATTGCTATCGTTATTACTATATGCACTTTTGTTGTTATTTATACATGTTTGTTAGTCATCACTCATCAATTCAATTTAATTCAATAGTTATAACACAAATTGTATCCTGTATGAAATGGTTTGTCCGTCAAATAAATGAAATAAATGAAATGAAATTAAATGCCTTCCTTCTCGAGCGACGCATTCTTGGAGTCGGTCCTTGAGGTTCCGCATTGCTCGCTCAAGCACATCACCAGGAATTGATGTGATTTCGTTGTGAATTGCAGCCTTCAACTCCTGAATGGTCAGGGGTTATTTCATGTAGAACCTTGCTTCAGGAGTTGAAGGCTGCAATTCACAACGAAATCACATCAATTCCTGGTGATGTGCTTGAGCGAGCAATGCGGAACCTCAAGGACCGACTCCAAGAATGTGTCGCTCGAGAAGGAAGGCATTTGATGGATGTAATTTTTAAAAACTAACTTAACTAATTTTTTGTCAATAAACTTCCATTGTAACTACACGTTTTGCACTTTATTTCAATCCAATACCTTTAAAATTGACAGTTTGACAAGTATTTTAAAACCACCCGATCCATCTGCGCCACCCTGTATTACATGTTTGTTCCATCGGACGTGTTTAGTTACCATCGTAAGGACCATACGTGTCATGTATTGAACTCTTCATCAATTGTCATTATGTGTTCTTTGTCCTGAAATAGAAAGTCATCAATGTGTTAACGTTCCCGGCAAGAGTGAGTACTGTTTGTGTAAAAAAACTTGTCTCGTGAGATAAACTATTGTATCTTAACACCGTATGGAATTAACATATCCATATTTAAATACTGATCATAGTTAAATATAAATTTGCTGCACCATTTATCACGTATTAAACACATAATTCCTTGAACACATGACTATGTTTTGAAATGGTAAAAATAACAATGATTTGATAACCAGCTGTTTGCATCAAAAGTGGCACGAAGATATTTACGCAATGCTACACATAACAACAAAACGTAAAACTATTTGTTTACTGAGATTTATGTTTCATTTTGCCTTGCTTCATGATAAAAGGAGCTTCACGCTGCAATTTATAGTATAAATTCAATTTCATTGATAATTAAATTGTATTTGGCACAATATGGAATTAAAGATGTTATTCATATTTCGTTATCATTGATTTTCAAAATCAATACTACAAAACACTTACAGTAATCGATGGAGATACGTTCATAAACAAGCTAACTTTAGCAAATAATTTACCCTCTAAAAGGTTGAAATGGAATTAATACAATTTGTTTGAGTGATGAACAAAGTGCATGAACTTTAAGTTGATTCAAATAATGGTGACATTGTTTACATTTCACCGATGATTATTTCAGAAAGATTTTTTATTCACAATTGATTACATGTTTTATCTTAGTATACCTAAATTTAGGATTTAAATATTGGCAAAATTAAATAAAAAGTAAAGGTTGCGATAATTCTCTAGATAGATTTTTTTACCGGTTATGGTTGTCAGCGACTGACGTACGTATAAAAAAAGACAACGATGTAAGCAGACTTTGCCTTATAGTCTTGACTATAGCA
Organism: Macrosteles quadrilineatus; assembly: GCF_028750875.1. Taxonomy (NCBI): domain Eukaryota; kingdom Metazoa; phylum Arthropoda; class Insecta; order Hemiptera; family Cicadellidae; genus Macrosteles; species Macrosteles quadrilineatus. The sequence goes on along the minus strand of NW_026542599.1, from coordinate 27,390,796 downwards.
GGTTGCTGCAGTCTGAAGTGAATATATTCTATCCAATACTTGAAGGGTGAATCCAAAGCTAATGTTCTGATGGAAGTACTTTTACTATTTTTTTTATAATAAGGTAAAATTAGTTGTGAGTGATGATCAAATAGTTTTAATTAATGCAGACAGTTTGTGATTGATTCAGAAAAGAGTAGATTGTTAATTGAGTAGGTATCAAAACCCAATTATTCATTGTTAAGTTTACTCAGTGAGGTGTTAGGTAGTTTGATTGCCTTCCAGGAACGTTGTTGTTGGGTAATAAGTCAACTACAGTTTATGGAGATAATGCTTTTGCGGTATTGTGGAGAACGTTTTCAAATTCTGCACAGTAACATGTATGTATATGTAGGATAGTTTGTCGTAGATGAGTCATGAAATTTTAGACTTACGTTTAGCGCACTACTGAGCCTTCGTATTTTTAATGCCAAAACTATTGTACAACAGATAAAATGAAACACTCACCTTCCCACCAAGATCACAGTTTATAGTGTCGAGGGTATAATTCTGGCTATACCGTGCCAAAGATGATACCGTTGGGGCTGGTTTTTTGGACCTTAAGTAAATGGTGAAGAATGTACTTGCATCCACACAGTTATTCATATAATAGTTTTGTATACATGGCCAGAAAATTCAGATCACATCCTACTCGTAAGTTTTAAACGGACTATATCAACACGATCTTTACACGATCGACCGGATAAAGTATTTAACCGTATATTTGTAAGGGATATAAAACCTATTACATTTTTTAAGTGAAAAAACTTGTCTTTTTATTTACTAGTTTACTTTAAATTTACTAGTTAGTAAAGGATCTCCGAATGTTTATTGTTTCTACGTAAAATAAATTTTTGGAGTTTCCATTCACTCTCTAAAATTGTAAGAATGAAAGTTTACTGAATTTTCAGCGTAAAGCAAAGGACTTTAGGAGCCAATTTATTAGCTTAGATTAACATTTGAATTAGTCTGAGATTATTATCTAGCTTCTCTTAAAACATTTGCTGGAACCTTATGGAGACAGATTTCAGAATCATTGTAGTCCTGCTAACTATAAAACATTTAACGAAAGTAATACGATTTTTGATAGGGTCATTATTTTACATCTTAAAATTGTTTGGTCACTCGATCGTGCTTTGGAAAATATTTGAACAAGAAAATAAGCAAATAAATTAAAAATAATATACAAACAAGCTACAAAACAATTAAACCTGTGTTAGAAAAAAGTGTTATTTCGTTTTGATGTTGAACAAACTACCCCACTCATCTCAGTATTTGCATTTAATTCTCACAGTCTGTTGTGCAGCTGAATAAATGACTGAAGGGACTATTTTAAACTAAATCAAAAACAACCGTAAATAAATGGAATTTCAAGTATTTTGAACAATGAAATATCAGTTTGTGTAGGAATAGTCAAGAATCCTACGCGTTTCACAACTAATGTCAAGCAAGGAGCTTAACAGTTTAGGAAGCTAAAAATCAGTGTATAAACTAAAAATATCACAAGTACAGTGCTCCGAAATAAGTACCTAAGTCCTATTATGTGTGTTGAAGCAGTAGCTAGTCCTCTCGGTAACCCACTTTATAGTCTGCCTGAGCTGGAGTATAACTAAATGTTATATACTATAACAATGTTCTTATGGTATACTCTACACTTATTGCCGTTAGTTCTAAGCTCGATCCATAAAATGTTATGTAGAAAAGTAGTATTATAACCAGTATATTGCAGCAGTAAAAAAATACAGTGTATCTCCAAGAAATATGACTTCCTGCAACTGACAGGCATGTATATCACACTTGTATGAAACATACATCAACACTCTCAGGAAATCATTTAATTATGCTTTAAAGAAATCAAAGCTATTCAATGGCTTGCTTTTGAACATTGGATAGTTACTTGTATATTGTTTTACCTAACCCGCCATGTTAAACTTCCCTATCCCAAGCGTGATGTATACAACTTCTTTACTTCTCGAGTGATGTAAAGTTGAAAAAAACTCACTCGGTGAGGTAATGAAACCAATTTGAATAACATTGAGTGCTTAGCTTAAAAAATATACCTCTATAAAGGCAACGACGTTCAACGCTAGAAATCAGCCGTGCGCTTGAATTTTATTGTTATGTTTTGAAGAATTTTCCTAACCTAGCTTTTGTTTATAAATGTACGTTACCGTTAGAAGATGAGTGAAATGGATAATGGAAAATATTGTTCGTAACCTCCTGTATATTGTCGGGTCAGGTAAAATCTTGTACGTTACAAGTTACGCAAGAGCGTGTACGAACATCACTTAGGTAAACATTCACCTGCGTGATGTAAAAACACCCTTACTACACTTGTAAGGTAAATAGCTATTGGCCACTCTCGATAAAAATGATTCTCCAAACATCAATTGTTTACAAAATCAACAAAGGGGATTAACAATTTTGAATGTATGTAAATTTCTTTGGACACCAATCAAAATGCTGCATGTTGCCTGATGAAATAATACTAATTAATCAGTTTAAGTAATCAGATGTTATTACCAAAGATAAATCTAAAGTTCTGAATGCTGTACAGTGCGTTTCTAAAAGAATCGTTTAGTAAAAAGTAATACTGTCCTATAAAGAAAAACAAATGAGTCCCATACAATTAAAATGTTAAGCTTATTTAACTCTTTTGACACACTTTGGAATTAAATCACAGAATTAAAATTTTTAGCCACCAATAAATAATGAAACCTTATATAATGTTAACTGCACTCAGTGCAGTACTTCATAGCTTATACAACACAGCTTCTAGCTAAACAAGTGAACTAGTAACTTTATTTTGTGATTCAAAAGTAAATATGGACATTTAGCTACAATACTTAACTGCAGGCGTATGTTATCTCCGTTATGAAACGATGACTCACTCTATTCCCCGTCGTAGATACATGTGTCCGCAATATTCCGCCCTTGAAATATTTACAGAGACCTGCCAACCCCTTGTCAGGTAGCAGTAATCCCATGTGTCCGCTTTTGCCCTCTTTAATGATGTGTCCCCAATATTCCGTGTCCGCATTTGCCTGGTATTCGTATGTATGATGGTACTCAAGTCACTGAATGGAGCGCTTTCTGCCAACTTTATGAATAGAATGTGTATTTTATTTTTATTATTATTACCATTTGAGATGGGGGAGCCACCTATGTGCGTATTTCAACCCAAATATAAGTGCAAGGGGAGTGTAGAATGGAGTGTGATGCTTTGTGTAGCTTTTACTGAGTAAGATAGTTATTTTTAACAGAACCTTTGTCTACATTTACAGTAGAACTAGAGAATCCTTCGCCATGTTCAAATACTAGATAGATTAATAATAAAAATTAACGCAGGTAATTATGACAAAAGAATGTGCTGATGTAAAATACTGAGTTCTAACAAAGTTAGCGAGCTTGTTGAGGGTAAAGCAGATTGTAAACCATCGATTTATTATGTCACATTACCTAACACATTAAAAAACCTCAGTGAGAAGATTTAATACTGTACCGTTGCACACTTTGTGGCTCATTTAACTTTTTTAATAAAATGGTGGTCCATATTTATGTATATTTTATTATCAATAGTTGATGATAAAACTTGTAAGCTTACAGAGATTATCCTGTGTACTATGTTGATCATATATCAAGGTTGACTGGACACCAGTCTCAGATAGATGATAGTAATGGTTTATGTTGTGTGCTCAGGAATATGTACCTTGCCCGTAGGCGAACCTATCAGATCTGTTTGTCTTGTTTTAGTACGGATCATTTAATGGAATATTCCACTCAAAATGCATTTAGATATACAGTATCATTAATGCAAACAGTCCGCTCTGCTATTATCAGATTCATCCTTTAATGTTTTTTTCTTTTAGTAAAAAGGTAGTTTTGAAACTAAGTTTTTTTTTAGAATAAAATCAAGATGAGATTTTCAAGATTGCTTGTAGTAACATAATATTTTCTCCCTGCGTCTTTCATTACTGTGACATGTGAATACATGTCCAAGAAGTAATGAAACACTTGTAAATGTGTTTATCACTTAAATGGAAACACATTTTATTTCAGAAATTAATTACCAACCACTAGTAAGGATATATCTGAGACCACCAGTTCTTGTGGTAGGTTCAGTTATGATATAGTAGTTTACACAACGATTGCGTGAAGACAGTGTTAACGACACGAGTAGAAAATTTAAGGTACGAACCTTGGTGAGTGCCTTTAAAAATTCTACGAGTGTCGTTAACACTATTTACGCGAGTTGCGTACACTACTTTACCTACGACGGTGTTTTAATTACTCAAAATCACTACTTATAACTTCTAAGAGAGGTTATGTTTTTGTTTATAACCTCTCATTGCTACTGACGGTGATGCAACAAAACATTATATCAAACACTAATTGCACCAATCAACAATTAAATTGGCCTGAACAGCTGATTAGTTGAATTTCGAATCATTACAATTTTGCTTCTCCTCTCTCAATCCTTGAACCTCATTGGTCCGTTACCCGTGTTGTTATGAGTAAAACTACGCCGTTATGAAAGTAAACAATGCTGTTATGAGATACTTTTCAATTCTAAGAACTATACTGAAACGGTTACTTTAAAAAACGGTCGTAGGTAAAATATATTACATGATAATTAAAATAGGAATAATGAAGTTCAGAAGCTCACCACGCCCCCGGCAATAAGTGTTTTTGTTTTGTTGAGTTCTAAGTCACAAACGCTTCTAGCGTTGTTGTTTTTGTTGGCGAAACAAAAACAAGCTTAACCGAAGCAATATTCGTTTATACCCTCTTGGTATAAAAAGTATACAGATTGTTACAAACTAGCTATTGGGTGATAACTTTCCACAGCACCGACCTAAACAGGAGAATAAATACGGAGACGAGTAAGAAAAGATTTAATGATGGAAGTATTTATAGAATTTAACATTGTTATGAATCATAAACTTAGCATGTACTTTTTAATAAATGAACATCTTTATTTGAACCATGGGATGGGTCGGACTCTGTACCTTGCATCTGGCCATAGTGTATCGTACTTACATCTGCATTTAGTTTAATATAAAACTAGGTGTAATCATCGTATACAGGAACTGTCTATGTCTATGACACCATTTATAAATAAATTCTGGAATTGTAACATTTTGAGTCCTCATCTCCCCATAGCTATCAAGGGATTAACAGCGAAGTAATCCCACAACATTTTATTCGCTAGGGAAATCGTTACAAGTTGTGTTGTCTTTCCCTCCGAACAACCAAAAGATTGATCATTCGCCTATTGGGTCTGATGATGATTGAAGTGTCCAATCCAAATCGATCACCAATTCACCAATTATAATCTTGTATGTATTACCATCTTGTGAGTCAACAGTTTGAGTGTAAATATACAGTGTGTAAATTAAGTATTGAAACAAATCTGTATTTTTAAAACCGAAATAGATAGAAATTTTCTATTTGTGGAAATAATTGTTGAAAAAGGTCCCACAATTTTTTACATAAAAAATATTTTTTAAACTCCCTAACAGGGTTGGTAAGAAGGGGGTGACTTATTTTTTTCAAATAGCAACCCCTATTGAGTGACCCCTCATTTTGAAGGGTTGCCACAAACCGAATATTTCTATATATTTCTGTTTTAAAAATACAGATTTGTTTCAATACTTAAACACAGTGTATTATTACAAGTGTTATTTGACGTAATTGTGTTTTCAAGTTAAATTTAATCACTGGAAAACGGCTTGATAAAATGTATTATGCTCTTTTTATACTCGTATAAAGGTTATTTCATATATTTGAAGTTCCTCGAACCCTCGACTCACATCCCATCTATCTATGATTACTTTTGACCATTACTTTGGCCCGTCCTCCATACGTCACATCCGTTATTTTTGTTTCAACTCTTTTAGTAGCATAAAAATGAGTTACTGACATAGACGATATATACTGACTATATATAGTGTATATTGTCAATGGCAATGATTCCTAGTTCAAGGATTGGCAAAATATAAAATTTCATAATGAAACTTCCCAAAAAATACAACTGATGGTATTTCAAAAACAATTTAAACTCAAAGAAATTGCATTAAAACGAAATCAACGTTAAGTGAGGTAGTTTAATTGAACTGATGGTTGCTTACTAAGATATACAAAGTACTAAAAAACATCTAGTATTTACTTATGAATATGCTAGAGTCTGCCGTAGCCACAATGGTTGGAATTTAAACTGTTGGGATTGTAAAGGGTAAGTTGATTTATTTTGAGATAAATGCTTCGAGTAAAACTCCATCGGCCTTTGATTTTCTATTCAAGAAAACCGATTGAATATTTTCACTGCGGGTTGCAATTTGGGACCTTCAGATACTTGAGGCAAACTCCGTTCAAATGATTGTTTGTTTTTATCTCGTTTTGTTAGTCGCACACAAGCGTAAGTGGTTTTGTAGAACTATTTCAAACTATTGACGGAGCACAAACTAAAATGTTTACGTCTCAAATTTAGGTATGATAAAATATTTAATATAATGATGTGTAAAAACATTATGACTTCATCATTGTTAGTCTTTAAAGAAATTGAAAAATATCCATTGTTTGAATCGACTTAAAATAAATACATAAGCTTTGCTCAGCACTCAAACTAATTAAATTTATAATAATTTTAATTTCATTTTATCCTTTTAGAGGGTAAATTGTTTGCTGATTTATTGATTGATTTATTGATATTTATTTGTTTATTTATTGTTTATGAATATATCTTTGTGTTAGCTTTTAAAATCGAAGTTGAAAAACGTGTTTAGCTCCTTATTTTGCCAAGGACAAGCGTTTAATGATTTCCTAGAGTTTATACTATTCGTACATTTTTGCTTTGAGTTTGAGTCCTTCAGTATGAGTGTAAGAATAATAATTCGACGTTTCCTATTGGATTATTTTGCTTAATGGAATAAAGAAGAATTTTGATTTTGATTGAACGTAAACCAAGACAAAAATGCAGCAAAGCATAAAAATATGTATTTTATTTTAGTATCGCATTTGGATTAAGTATAAGCTAAAGATCTCTTGCGCACTTTTTTTGCAAGAGTTGGGTTATTAAATCGTTCAAACATAAATGTTACCAAGGCAAAAAAAAAATGCAAAACCCATATTTTAAACATGATTGTGTCCTTAAGACAATCATTAGATGATTACAATAACTGACTAATAATTAAATATTATCTTTAAATTTCACATCTATACCTTAAGACTTACTTATCTCAATCAGGTTAGTAATTATCAAAAAATTACCTATTTAAAATTCATTTTCATAGACTGGTTCTCTCGTGTTTAAAATCTGACTGTGGTTAAACATTGAACTGAGTGATCCGCTATTAAATTAAAATTTGCGTCTAAACCGTTATAAAGAGAGTTGTAGAGCATCATTGAATTCTGACATTGAACTCTATAAATCAATCAAAAGCTAAGGGGCGAAGCCCTGAAGGGAGGTATCTTTGTAGTATCCATTCGTCACTCCGTTAGACTATACGAGTTGACATCATATAAATGACACCTCAAAAAATTCTGTCTAGTAAGACAACTAAAATAGTATATTACAGCGAAAGCCTTTTTTGTATTAAGTATAATCTATATATTAATTTGAAACTGTTTTTCTTTGTCATAGCTAAATTGAGAGAACGGCTGGGCGTAGAAACTCGATAGAGGTGTCTAAAGAAAGGTCTTGGTCTGTAGATGAGCCATCAAAACAGAAACGTGGTAAATTCCCTTGGGGCTCTGCCCCAGTGGCCTTTGAATTCCCATCCCATGTTATTCTTATGGAGGAAAAACTGGGTTTTTGTCCCAGCTAATTTGAGAGAACGGCTGGGCGTAGAAACTTGGTAGGGGTCTCTAAAGAAAGGTCTTGGTCTATAGATGAGCCATCAAAAGAGAAACGAGGTAAATTCCCTTGGGGCTCTGCCCCAGAAGCCTTTAAAGTTGCCTCTTCAAATTTGTTTACCATATGCATAATTCTACACTACTTTTTAATGAAACAGCTGTTAATATTTAAATTGTGATTTATTGAATTTTTCAAAATGAAGTACAGTATTTGCAATGGATTTTTCTGATTTTAAAATCGATTTTATTCTGCATCGTGTCATGTTTTGCAATATAATGTGCTATTACCAAATCAGTGGAAAATCCTAATATCACAGTAACTCTTAAAATTATTTCTTAAGGAGTTAACTTATATCTATTGTATGGCTTGGATTCTGCCTTTTTCATTTATAATCGTTATTATAGACAACCTAATGCGGCTATGAGAGGGAAAAATTTGTAGAAACACTAAAAAACAAGATCAGCTTTTTGAGAAAACATAAGATATTTACAAAAGATTTTTATTATATCTAACTGTTGTGTAGATCGTGAGTATTTCCATATTTTTCGTGAGTCGCCTGTAATGCTTCGCAATTGCTCGAATTCGAGCAACAGGTACACTAGTATAGATTGAAACCCATGTTGTTGTAATTCAATATTGTTACTAAAGGCAAAGCTATTACCCAGAATTAAGGTGATGTTAGCGAGCACGTTAACATATTGATGACTTTCTATTTTAGGACAAAGAACACAAAATGAAAAATTGATACATAAATTGTTTACAGAACCGAACTAGTTGGAAACACATTCTATCGTTACTATGCTAATTCGTTATATCCGATGGAACAAACATGGAATATAATTATAGAGCTTTGTTATTTATTTGACAACCATACGAGTACAAAAAAAATATTGAACTAATTTCACAACACCCAATATAATATAGTTTTTTTTATTATTCCCTGTTATATATTACTTACCCTAGCTATACTTACTTACCTAAAGTACATAGCTATTACCTACTTTCCCTGCCATCTGAAAAAGCGGGGTTAAGTCCATTGACACGACTTACTCTCTTGTTAAAATTCGTATAATTCAATTAGCCAAATTTTATATTGCAATTATTGCATCTCAAATTTCTTGTTTTTTTTTCAAAATTGTAAAGTTATAAAAATTAGTTTTCTTTCAAATTAATTGAAATAGCAGATTTGCAGAATATTGATTCTTAAGGATATTCTTTTGCATCTAGTGTTAATTTAATTTCGTTTGCACCCCTAATAATTATCAAAGTGATTACTGCATTTACTGCATACTGCTTGTCCAGAGATGTACTTTGTGTATTAAGTATAGGGAATTTTCTTTATGTTGCATGAATTGTTAAATCCTATAAAACAACACCTTTTAGCTTTCCCCGTGGTAGAAGTCATTAAAAGTTTTGAGTACCAAATAAGTAAAGGGCCGTATTTGTCCAGGATAACTATCAGATTTTGCTTTTTATGAACTTTAAAAAAAATCCGAATTTACAAATTTACTTATTCGGAAGTTTTTCTGCAAAGGACCTTTCAACCTTACTTCTCATGATATAAAAAACATTTAATATACAAAGTAACATTAAACCTAATTTCTCACCAAAGCTCCTGTTAGTTACTGTTAAGAGACATTATATTAACTAATGTTGCACGGTTCAACTGTCTCCAACATAGTTAATAACAATAGTAAAAGGTAATACAAAGGCTAAGTACCTTTTGAGCAAGAGGATCGCTCCTTTGAAAAAGGCTGTAAGCCACCCCAAGCCATTTTTCGCCTTTTTATAAAATGAGTGTTAATTATAATGCTATAGCTTTCGCCACATTTGTTTTTAATCTACTAATACAACATTATTATATCCAAGTTTTATATTATAAAAGTAAAGCCTACATTTCTCTGTAACTTTTTCTCAGTCGTAAAATATAGAGCTTTGAAATATTGACCAGCCAAGCTTTACAATGGTGGGAGTTGAGTTAATCCTTGGTAGCTCGTTGCGTTTTAATTTTCAGTTTTCCAAGTACAGTATTCATTAAAAAAATGTTTATAGATTTTAACTATTTTTCTTTCTTCTAACTATTTGAAAGCTTCACATTAATTAGAAACATAGTACACATATTTTAAAAGCTTACAAGCTGCTATACCTATTACTTGGCAACTTGAATAGAGCGCGGAGAACAATGTTGTCTTAAGATCTACTGTATAAAATAGCTACACATAAAAAAACTTAATTTTACTACTTAGCGAAGTAAAATTATTTTCTTTATATTTATATCAGGGGTTTACACTCCCTAAGAACCAATTGCCGTGAATAAGTGGCGCTAATGTATGCTTAAGAATACTGTAAGTCTACGGTTTAGTTTGAAAAGATAAACTTATTTAAACGTTTATAAACGTCCAAAACTTACTTTCAACATCCAACAAATCCACGTAAACGTACGTAACAACAAATCCAAAATAGTCAAACAACATACCTTAGTGTAGCAATAAAATCAATTACTTGATATAATGATTCATGAAAAATATGCTTATCTTAATTCTTAAATTTTATTCAGACTTGCATTTTATTATCCTGTAGCTTACTTTATAAATTACAAAGAAGGGTGTGAGCAATATTCTATAGCACCTCTTCTACCTATGTAGGTATAAGTCAGGATACAATTGAATGAGTTAGCAAATCGGCGAAATAGGGTTATAGGAACGGGGTGTAGTAGAATTTTAAATTTTGCAAATATTGTTTTTTTTTATCCTTAAAACATGGAGATGACCAATTTTGATTGCAACTACTGCATAAAGCTTAAAAACAAATAATTTTGTATATTATTGAAGCGTTTAGGTAAGTTAGGGGAAAATTTTTAAAAACTGTACCTACATTAAAAATTCACATTTTATTCTTTTAGAGAAAAAGAACAAAATTGTAGATTGCTTGTTCATGACTGGATTTGAACTAATTTGGCAAAATGATGCCATTTCATCAAAAACACTTCTTCCCTTCCACTCAGCAGCAAACCTAAGAATTCGTTAAATTTTATGTTCTTTGAATAAGAAATATATGGTTTGTGTTTGGAAATTTTACATTTTGGTAACCAAGTGGATTTTTAAGTACATTTATTGTATACTATACATGATCTATAACACACACACATGCACAAATAATACACAAAAACCCAGCACATGCAGGTTTACTCTATTTAAATTCTAATATTACATTCGATGTAAATAAAAACCAATTCAAACAACTCAACAAAACAAACTCCCTTTGGCTATTTAGTATTGAATTTCCACGAAGTACAACAGGCCATGAGAACATCACAAAATATCACAAGCGCTTGGGATACGTGGGGAAATTTATACACAAGTCAAACACGATTCCACAATTTTCCAATTCGTATAAAAAGATATTTTTAGATGGATACGTTACAGTGGCCAAATACACAAACATTAAACCTCATAAAACGTTTCCCTCTACATTTACATGTCAAACCATCGAACTGCATACATTTGGACAGCACGTTCGTGATGAGTGGACTAGGTGGAATTACGCCAAATACGTCGTTATAGTTATTTCCATCAGATTCAAAGATGAGATTGAAATATTTTCATATACGTAATTTCTACCTGGTTGTATAAAGTGGTTACTTTTTCAGCTATCGTTGTAAAATAAAACTATTTGAAATGGCAGTCACTTAATTGTTGTCTGTATTTAAGAAATTGAGATCAACCCAAAATACACGTTTTGCCACACTTTTTTTACAATTGGTAAACCTGTGGTAGAGTCGAAAAAAATAAATAGTTGAATGAGCTTGAAACGTACTGGACAGTGTTGAATTTAATACAAAACTCATAGTAAGGTTAAAAAATTATCATCTTGCCTTGCCAATCTACAAACTGTCACGATCTAATTAAAAGTTGATCAACTGTTAATTTGTTTTGCCCGATTCTATTAATTTAATCTTTCCTTTTTTTACTTTTATCGTATATTACTCTGGTAAAGTGTGGTCGTTCCCGCGCGAGACTAGGTCGAGTGCAGGATTACCATACGAGTCCAGTACTATACGGAAATTTTGGACGAGTGACAAAAGATATTTTTCGCCATATTACTCTAAGCTAACCTAACAATAAAAGCGCGAATCCGTTAAAAAATGTTATTGATATTAAGTTCTAGCAATCTAAGTGTATATTGGACTAACAGTCTGTACTCATAACCTATAAGAGATGCTAAATTTTTGTATATAACAACTCATTGCCAAATACAATCAGCTGGTGTCCGGTGAAAACTCATTGCAGTACAGTAGTACGTAATTAAACCCCATTTGATTAAGCAGGTGGCAAACAGCCGTTTTCCGTACTAAATCCTTGCATGGAATATTATATTTCATTAAACACTATCGAGCCCCGAAATGGGACTTTCGTGACGAGTATTGAACGATACTTTCTAACACGATGAAAAAAACTGCTTCATAAAAATTAAAAAATTATCTGATATTTCATGATCTATTCATTTTTCTAAATCTAAACACAACACAGCTGTACAATTAATTTTAGTGTAAGACTCAGCTGATTGTAGCTTTGTTAATGTCAGGCAAAGTATTGTTTGTGTAGCGAAAGTGATGTTTATGTCAGGGAAAGTCAGCTGATCACTATTTGTTTTTAGTGTATGGAAATTAAAGATTTTCGAAGATCTCAGCTGTATGGAAATGGATTATTTTCTAATACAGAGTGGTGAAAGATCATTAAAACTTTGTAGAGTGTGGCGTAAAAATATCCAAAGTAACACCTAAGTGTAATTAGATAGTTTTGTTTCATTCGCAAAGCAAAGTATTCATAGGTTTGGAAAGCATTCAAAGTGACAGCCAGCATTTAAACTTAAACAGTCTGTAAGCGTGAAGATTACTCTTAACTTAAGAATATCTGATAATTTCACACGAGAATATAACTTTTCCATTCAGAGGCATAAGCTGATGACGATGTTCAAAACATTCTGAACTCAAAGACTTTACATTGACTTTATCTATAATATATTAACATTATGTCATAAAGTTATTTAGTAGAAAACCTAAAAATGTTTATATAGTGTGTACAAACAAAGTTCAAATGTTTTATTAATTTTTCCTAGACATTTAAGCTGTTAAATAATATAAAAGATAAGTGGTAAGTGGTTATTAAATAGATTTATTTGTGCTTTCTATTGTCTAATAGCTTGTGAAGCTAATAAATGCTTTGACGACATTATCTAATAAATGCTAATTAGTAATAATAATATAATTTGTAGCCTTCAGAATAGCTGAATGTGGAATGAATTAATATTATTTGTTCGTAACTCTAATCCTTTTAAGCTCAAATTTATATATAAATGTTTTATTAGTGTATTTGTATGGTTTATTTAAAAACATACGAATCTACGAAAAGAATGTTTCATGTTTTTGTAGACCTGATTATGGGGCTATAAAACCCGAAATTGTATACATAGTCAATACACCTACTAGAAAAAGAATTCCTCGGACCTTATTGCTGTAAGTTATTATTTCTCTAATAATAATAACTTTTGCCTAACTAATAAAAAAACTGAGTATAGAAATCGTCCTTTAACGATTCGGTAGATACAATTATTTTTCTTCGTTTTACTTATTGTCCTTGTTTCGCTAAGATTTAATATCATTATTAAGAAACAAACTATAACATAGCTATTTTATTAAAACCATATTGTAGACCTCCATTCATTTTGACTTGGTTTTTTAGAGTCAAATATTTAAATAGTACAACTCTGAAATACAGTATACAATATTTTAACGAAAGATTTTAGGCTTCAAAGCAATGCTTTTCTATAGAGTATGTGCTTGGCACCACGTAATATCTGATAATTACTATGAGTGTGAGAATAAAATACTAACAACATAATAAAAAATTTATCACTAAATAAAAACTGATCCATTAACATAAAATTTTAAAGAAAGCTCAAGAGTCCAACGCAATTCTTAATTAACTTCTCTAATTTGATTTCGCTCCCTGAAACAATTTTTAGGTAATTGGAATTGAACGTTATCTTTTGACTTGTTAATTATCAGCTGATCAATTTGATTGTCTCGAGATGATGGTGGACGAGGAGAAAAGGTCAACGTGTTGAGTTCTATTTTCAAACTTGTAGACACAATACTGTAGGATAAAAATGTCTGCAAAATCAGACTTTTTAACCAAACAGATTGGTTATAAGAGATTTCTATAAATGCAACATTCTAGTAAAATTAGTTTTCGTAAAAATCCAATCATATACAATTTAATTGCATTTTATAAAAGTAGGATATGATTATATTTAGTTTTATGTTTCTAAGTATTGAAAGACAAAAACCGATTATTTCCAAACTAGAAAGAATACAACTTAAATTATTTAAATATAGTACATAAAGACGTGATATTTTTTTCATTGGCGAATGCAGTTATTATTTTCAACATGAGCTTCACTTAATCTAAGTTAAGACTATTGAACTTCTATTTAGCTATCTATTTAACTATCTTAAGTAAGTTAAGACTATTTAAAAACAAATGTGAAATACACGTTCGGCCTATAATATGAACTATATACTGTATTTCGTCACATCACTCTATTATTTAAGCTAACCAATTCACAAAATTATAATTTAGTATTTATATTTTTTACCTAACCAAACTGTAAGATAGTATATGTTACCAAGGTACTCGACTTATTAGCCTGCCACTATTGTATTAGTTGCACAAATTTAGGTTTACTAATTTCAAATTCTACAACAGTGAGTGGATTTTCTCAGCTGTTGTCAATATTTAATTGTCATCGACTCCAATGGATCTTTTATTTTTGTTAAAGGGATAAACAAATTGCTTTCACCCTGCAACGTATGTACTCTAAATAGTAGTTTTCGCTGACAAAACTCTTTTACATGTTTTGAAGTTATAAACTTGTGTTTTGCAACCTACGCTTCAATGTGAGAAGTGTGATAGGATAAATATACGATAAAGAAAGGATCAAGAAAATTATTACTCTCCTAAAGCAGTGGAATGTGGTAAGACAGCGCTGTAAGCGCCTTTGGGGATTTGAATGATAGGTTTTATTTCTTTCATATTCTAACGCAAGAGTTTTGAGGCTTTTACGGTATATTCTATGGACCTAAGTGTATTTTACAGTGTATTTTTGTTTTAATGTGTATTTAGTAAATGTATTTAGGTGGAATTAGCAGGGAATCTCGTAGGGATAAGGTAGGGCAATGACAACTGCTTAACTGGAAATGTTTACAAACTTTTTTAAATTCATTTAAGTTTAATGCATTTCATTGAATGTATTCCTTCTGTTATTTTTTATCACTTTGGAATAAGGTTTTCTTAGGACACTCAAATAAATTTCAATTTTGTTATATTTTCTTACAACTAACCTCTAACAATTTGCCTATAAACACTCTAAATGTTGATTTGGATTTTACTATGGAAATAGCTTATCACTAATCTTAATAATTACATATTTACATAATTACGGTAATAAAATGTATTTAATGTAAATACTGTACAAAAAGGTTCCAAAAGCCTGAGGTTTATTTTCTTACGTATGCTATATGTACAACTAAGAAAACAATATCAAAACAAGTATAAACCAACGTATAAAAAGAGCCTACGTGAGTTTGACCAAAGTTTGTGTTGACCCTTTGGACGAGTTTTAAAACTTAACTTGCGTCATAGTATAGTCACACGCAGCATATCAATGACTTTTGGAGTTTCAAACTTAAGGGTTTAACTTGTTTGATCTCCGTGTAGAATGTTAATTTATATATTTAATTGAGGGGTTTTTACATAAAAAATTAAATATAGACCAATAACACTCGGCAAATGCCTTTAAGTGTGCTAAATAATAAGCAAATGCCTAATTTTTATATAAATATTATGTTTATCAAATTTTATCTCTTATTTATGACTTTTATGAACAATTTCCCAGGTATTTTAATTCACTTTCAATTTCAACTCATTTTTATCCGATCCATCTACAATTGAAATAAATCAGGTGCTCTACAACATGTTCACCCTTTTGAAGTTGAAGTTCATCCTCATTTTGACTTGATATTTCTTATCGTATTTTGAAATGCACTAGAAAAATGTAAACTCATTTTAAGATAGCATGATGACAACAAGTTCAACATATAATAACAATAAATAAAAGTTTTATGTGCAATACCATTAATTTTGCTGTAGGTTATGAATGTGAAGCTTCCTGATCAAGATTTTATTATTGTAAGACCAAGAACTACTGAACCTAATTTCAACTTGAAATAATCAAATAATGAATCTATTTTCCTCAAATATGTAACAACAAATTTCACTCCCTGTAAATTAACTGGCCAGTTTATTCAGTATTTGCAACCAGTATACACAACAACTCGTCATTATCAGTAGGTTCTCCCTAATCAGGCCGTTACTGAAATTTTCACTTTTTCTGCTACCTGTAGCGTAACATAAATTAAGGTAATAATGGAAAGAATAACAAACAAATAAGTGATAGTTTTACGCAAGGTTTCTCCTCACGACGAACATTTTAAATATATGGTTTATCGGGGTGGGACTTTTAGTTTTCACAAAAATGCATGGGTACTTTGGGATTTATATATGGATACGTTACATAAAACTGAAATGATTCAACCAGCTCAGTAGTTTTTACTTAACGTATTTCACTTGGACTTTTAACGTATGGATCTTGTGAAATTTTGTAAGAATTGCACTAAAGAGCTACTATAATATATTATGTTTACAACCAAATTTTGAAAACAGATAATTAGTTTTGTGATTTGTTGTTTTAATAAACGATAATACATACAGACACACATGTTTACTTAAATTTACAATATGTTAACGTATACAATCCTTGCTCAGGTGCTACATTGTGTACAAGAATTATATAAAATTCCTTCCACATTTATTTTTGAAATATCATCCATCATCGGTTATATGAGATTCATAGAGATTTCATGAGATGTCTAGTATATTTCAGACATTTTAGAGATTCCATTAAAAGATACGCCTAGCAGATACATGAAGTAAGGAGCTTAGTTAAGCTGAAAGACAAGGAAGAGATTGATTGTACTGTTCATCCCTGGACGATACATTTATCAAACAGTTTGTGTCTACTTCGATGAAGAATTTGGAAGCTATTTCCATCACAGCCATTAATACAGAAAATTATACTATTATTTTGGCCTATTAGACAAATACGTTTATTTTATGTTACACAAAAAGTCATGAGTGCGAAAACTTACCAATACTAGCTGTTACCCACGGGCTTCACCCCGTTTGACTTCATAAGTATTAATAAAATTATTGATTGGTTAGGTTAAGCTAAAATGACTCTTTTAGCGAATTTCCCATATAGGGAATAAGCTATTACCGTAGTACTCATGGTAAGACCTGGACACGGGACCGATTTTTTCGTTTTGAGGTCCCTAGAGGCAAAAAACACCATCCGTTCAAATTCATATATATATATATATATATATAGGTATACTAGTGGGCCTTAAGTTGATACTTGTCTTAAATCTTACCTACTCTTGTTGATACTCAGTCTAAAGTTGATACTATCAACATTGGAGCACTCTGGTATCAACATTTCAGTTATATATTCACTTGTAAATCTATATAAATGAACTGCTATCGGTCGTGGTGGACTTTGGTGTATATTCCCAGCATTTTGAGGTTATGTTATGTGGCTGTGCTCTACATAAATGCACTGCTAATGTTGATACCATCGTATCACCTAAAAACCGGTCTGTTAGTAGCCTATTGGTGTAGATGCGTGGACTTTGGTGCATATTCCCAGCATTTTGAGGTTATGTTGTGTGGCTGAGCTCTATATAAATGCACTGCTAATGTTGATACCATCGTATAACCAAAAAACTGGTCTGTTAATAGCTTATCGGTGTAGATTCGCGGACTTTGGTGGATATTCCAAGCATTTTGAGGTTATGTTATGTGGCTTAGCTCTACATAAATGCACTGCTAATGTTGATACCGTCGTACAACCTAAAAACCGGTCTGTTAATAGCGTAGTGGTATAGAGTGGCGGACTTTGGTACATATTCCCGGCATTTTGAGGTTATGTTATGTGGCTGAGCTCTATATAAATGCACTGCTAATGTTGATACCATCGTATAACCTAACAACTGGTCTGTTAATAGCTTATCGGTGTAGATTCACGGACTTTGGTGCATGTTTCCAGCATTTTTAGGTTATGTTATGTGGCTTAGCTCTACATAAATGCACTGCTGATGTTGATACCGTCGTACAACCTAAAAACCGGTCTGTTAATAGCCTAGTTGTGTAGAGTGGCGGACTTTGGTGCATATTCCCTGCATTTTAGGTTATGTTATGTGGCTGAGCTCTATATAAATGCACTGCTAATGTTGATACCATCGTATAACCTAAAAACTGGTCTGTTAATAGCTTATCGGTGTAGATTCGCGGACTTTGGTGCATATTTCCAGCATTTTGAGATTATGTTATGTGGCTGAGCTATAGATAATTGCACTGCTAATGTTGATAACCGTCGCATAACCTAAAAATCTGTCTTGTTAGTAGCCTATTGGTGTAGAGTGGCGGCCTTTGGTGCATATTCCCATTATTTTGAGGTTATGTTATGTGGCTTAGCTCTATATAAATGCACTGCTAATGTTGATACTTTCGTATAACCTAAAAATCGGTCTGTTAATAGCCTAGTTGAGTAGAGTGGCGGCCTTTGGTGCATATTCCCAGCATTTTGAGGTTATGTTATGTGGCTTAGCTCTACATAACTGCACTGCTAATGTTGATTCCGTCGTACAACCTAAAAACCGGTCTGTTAATAGCGTAGTGGTATAGAGTGGCGGACTTTGGTACATATTCCCGGCATTTTGAGGTTATGTTATGTGGCTTAGCTCTACATAAATGCACTGCTAATGTTGATACCGTCGTACATCCTAAAAACCGGTCTGTTAATAGCCTAGTTGTGTAGATTGGCGGACTTTGGTGCATATTCCCTGCATTTGAGGTTATGTTATGTGGCTGAGCTCTATATAAATGCACTGCTAATGTTGATACCATCGTATAACCTAAAAACTGGTCTGTTAATAGCTTATCGGTGTAGATTCGCGGACTTTGGTGGACATTCCTAGCATTTTGAGGTTATGTTATGTGGCTTAGCTCTACATAAATGCACTGCTAATGTTGATACCGTCGTACAACCTAAAAACCGGCCTGTTAATAGCGTAGTGGTATAGAGTGGCGGACTTTGGTGCATATTCCCTACATTTCGAGGTTATGTTATGTGGCTGAGCTCTATATAAATGCAATGCTAATGTTGATACCATCGTATAACCTAAAACCTGGTCTGTTAATAGCTTATCGGTGTAGATTCGCGGACTTTGGTGCATATTTCCAGCATTTTGAGATTATGTTATGTGACTGAGCTATAGATAATTGCACTGCTAATGTTGATACCGTCGCATAACCTAAAAATCTGTCTTGTTAGTAGCCTATTGGTGTAGAGTGGCGGCCTTTGGTGCATATTCCCAGCATTTTGAGGTTATGTTATGTGGCTTAGCTCTATATAAATGCACTGCTTATGTTGATACTGTCGTATAACCTAAAAATCGGTCTGTTAATAGCCTAGTTGAGTAGAGTGGCGGACTTTGGTGCATATTCCCAGCATTTTGGTGCATATTCCCAGCATTTGAGGTTATGTTATGTGGCTGAGCTCTATATAAATGCACTGCTAATGTTGATACTGTCGTATAACCTAAATCCGGTCTGTTAGCCTAGTTGTGTAGAGTGGCGGACTTTGGTGCATATTCCCAGCATTTGAGGTTATGTTATGTGGCTGAGCTCTATATAAATGCACTGCTTGTGTTGATACTGTCGTATAACCTAAAAATCGGTCCGTTACCAGCCTAGTAATGTAGATTTTCAATCCTATTGTATGAATAGAAGCTTGATTTTAATGTCATTGACATAGAGCGCCAGCAGGCAGTGACCACAGAATTAAAATAGAACGGGCACGCCAAACGGTAGAGTGAAGTGAAGCCTGTTTCCAATGCTTCGCACCTAACCAACATTGTATGCCACTGTGACGAGTCACCCAATACGGTGCGCGCACCTAACTGTTTTGTATTTTTACTATCTATTTTACTATTTCCTAAACTATTTTTTAGTCACTGACACATTTTTAACAACTAAGAATGTAGTAGACGTAATGGTGTCAACATTTTTAAAACAATGCATATGACTCATCTTGTTTCCAAATGATAATTTCTTGGATCGTTTTTGTTATACCAGCTGATCAGCTTTTTTCTAATGTTTGGGATTGTACAGTTATGTTTTCTGTTTTCACCTATAATAAAATGAGTTACTAAAGTTATTTGAATCTATTCTTTTATTAAAACACAGCAGTTTTCAAATGATAATTTCTTGAATCGCCATTTCAGACAAAGTATTAAATGTCTTAAAGTGTTAAAATAATCCATCGAATAGTTATCATCAATCAGTAGATTCATTTCTATGTACACACATGGCAAAATTAATATTGATTGTTTTATAAATTATATATTTATGGAATGATGGAGTAAGCTGTTTTTGGTGTAGTATGTGAGGAAAAGGTTACTCAGGGGAAATTCAAAACTAATACTGATTCCTGAAAAGGTAGGATAGAGGAGAAATATGGAGTCTTGAGGGTCTTAAATCAGTTCAGTAACTAGCCACCCCATAATTTTATACTTCAAGATTGTTAATATGAAACTAGCTGTAGATAATAAACTGGGATGGTAATGGGAAAGGATTAAATATATAATGATATTAAAAGTATCAGTAATTGTACATCGGCATTTAGAGGACAAAATGATGTGCGAGAGAGAACAATACCTTTTCCTACAGTCACCTGACAATGTGGGCTTTCTTGCACTGATTATAGAACAGAAAGCTGTTAATTGCTGCATTTACTTACTTCGCCGCACACTTTTGACTTTTCGCGCCGTTTTCTTCTTTGTCACACACGACACCACTCTCTACCAAATAACACAAAAAACGTGCTTTCATTATGCTCACAATCCTTTTACGCTGGGAAATGGGTTGATGACACTTAAAAATACCATGACTACGGTCAGCTGGTGCAGCATTTCCCATTTTAATTTTTTTTATTCAAGCCTAGCCTAAAAATGTGTTATAAAGTGTTTGGAAGACTAATTATTTATATGATTTTTAGTAATTGCAGGAAAAAATATAATGTGTAACAAAAGTGAAAAGTACCTTTGCTGCACACGAGAGGAAATAATGTTTACGCACGAGCCGTAGGTGATTGTGGAAAGTATCTCTAGAGAAAAATCATTTAAATTATTAGTCTTTCAAAGACAATGCACTGGGAATAGGGATCTGAAAAGAATCATCTGTCACATACCAAAGCCCCAGGTCAGTAAAGGAAATAGTAATTTAGGTTCAGTACAGGATGTATCAGTGGTAATTCTCGAGGGTTTTCTTCCAGAGTTAAACAGACGCTATTGTCTGAAATTCTATTTTATACCTTATTTTTTGTTGCTGACCTGATTGATGGGTCATAACAGTTGCTATAACTCATCAGAAGTCATTCCCTATGTTTGACTTGGTTAAAAAGATTGTGTATTAGGCAGAATTTAGTAATTTAGATCAGCGCAATCTGTAGGTGGCTCACATCAACTACGACGATTTTGGTCACAAAGCTGGCTATAAAGTTAACATGGGGATGGAATGTCTAGTTGTATTGATGGGTTAAAGCTAAATTTAATGGGTAAGAGTATGTGAACCACAGGAAAACTAAAAACACAGAGTAAGGAACTACTTATTTAGTTTATTAAAAAAAGTAACTCAAAATGTTTTCAAGAGTCTACAGTCGAATAATCCAGCTATAATCTCTATATTAAATTCTATAACCTAATAACACGAATAACAGTAATATTTACAATGAGTTTAAAAGAATCAACTTACAGATTACCGATGTGTAACTCATTGAGATACTCGCCCCGCGATGTTTATAAAGGTCCATTTCCTATCCTGCGACTGTTACGACTCTAGTCGCGCGGCTCGAGCCGCGCGGCTGAAAAAATTGACTGCTTTAATGCAAAGTAAATGCAACCGTTTCCTATCGAGCGTCTACAGCCGCGCGACTGAAGCGACTCGAGCCGCGCGGCTCGAGCCGTCGCGACTGGACTGCTCCGTGAGCAGTTCAGTCGCTCAGTCGCGCGGCTGTAACGAAATAGTTCATACGTACGGAGTTGAGGTGCGAATTGATAGTATACTGAGTTGTTTGATTGTGTGGTTTTTGATAGTTAAATACTGAGTTTCAAGTGTGTGCCTTCAAAATCATGGATGATTCAAGGTTAATATTGAACTTGTTCGTCAACACCTATCTGTTTTTAACCCCAAACACCCCCAATACAAGGATGCATATGTGCGAGAAAACGTCTGGAGACAGATTTCTAAAGAAACTGATGTACCAAGTCCGTTAATAGTTCTCCTTCTTCCTCTTCTTCCATTAAAATGTACGCTGCCAAAGCTTCTTCCATGACGGTCAAAGTGCAACTGCACTAGTCATACTAGACGTGGGAGTCGCAGGAGTCGCGGCATAGGAAATAAGACAAGCGTCTCCAGCCGTACGGCTCTAGACGCGCGGCTAGAGCCGCGCGGCTAGAGTCGTAGCAGTCGCAGGATAGGAAATGGACCTTAACAGTAATCAACATGTCCTGTAAATATTGTATCATTTTCATAACCTGGGGCCCATTTCATAATAAACTACAAGTTACAAGTTACAACTTGTAACTTGTAATTTCCATTAGATTTGCATTGGGCGATCAGCTGATTTACTAATAATATTAGTTTGTAATTTATTATGAAATGGGCCCCAGGTATTGCTTTTTAATGTTTTCTACAAACATTTCCTGACTTATAGCCAAATAAGGTTGTCCACGATTATCTTCGTTATTGATAAACCTAAGGCATTCCGGCCGGTTTTCTCCTTCTCAAAATTCCTCGCTGTACAGGCAACACAGGTCATTGATAGAGGGCCAATCGAGAACCAAAAATCGTTTTGGGGTAGTGTTAGGGTGCATTTGTAACCTAATATAGTTGAGTTTGTCCAGGGTCAGGTGCTGGCTGTGATGAGTTAAGCCTACTAGACTACGCGCCACTGTTCTGTAGCTGCGGTCGTTATCACGATACGCCTCATGTCTATGTTTCGTTGTCGTTGCGTCGTAGGCATTTTAAAAAAAAAAACAGCAAATAAACAAATTTTAACTACACAAAAAACGATAAATGCACAAATTTAAGTTACAATTATGCTAACATGATCCGTCATAGCGACACAAAACAACGATAAATACACAAATTTAAGATACAACCATACTAACACGATCCGTCTTGGGGGTTATATTTACACAAACTCAAATAGTAAATAAATGTACTCAATGCGTTTCAATGAATTAAAAAATAAATATGATGATCAAAATGTAAACAATTATGTTCTTCATAAGGATAACATGGGAACTTTCAAAGCCACTGGGGCAGAGCCCAAGGGACTTTTTCAAAACAGTTTGCAAATCTACGCGACACGCTCTTTTCAATGAGACGTCAATGGATAAAATCGATTAAGAAATGGCGGAGGAGTTCAACCAACTAAGTTTCATGTAGCGTATTAATTATATAGAATAGGCAGTGATTGATAATTAACTTATTCGGTAATAATGTATGAATAAATTCTAAGTTTGTTATTATCCTTAAGTCAGTTTAGTCAACTCCCATTTAAAAGTATGACCTCAAAAAGGCTGTAGCATTAGAGTTGCAGAGAGGACATCTATTGTCACAAAATCACGGAAATGTTTACCACAAAAGATCGACCAATACGATTTTAATACTATTTATTTAATGGTTCTTCCAACAGAAGAATTTTATTCGCAGGAAACCTGCAGATTCACTTCCTATATGTTATTCTTATGAATGAATCTTTTGAACACTTATTTTTGGACATGAGTTGACAAAATTTTTTTAAGGCAGGATTTTCGAATAAGTCTTTATACATTCTCTGAATATGCAAATGTGTTGTAACGGGGTTATTTAGGCGTACCGTTGATACATATTACAATATATTAGGCTATCCTTAAAAAATTGAATGTGGTCATTATTTTGAAATTTAAAAATTAACTTATACTGTAATACAGTTCAATGAAATGGCGACCATACATAGTAGGTGTTTTAAGCCAAGTATGAATGGAGATGAGTGTAGGATGAGTGGCGCGATCTTGTAGTCTTGTTAGTGACTAAGGCCGACCGACATTCCTTAGACACAGCTGTTAATTAATAGCCCATACAGCTAATGGCAACTAAGGGACCTACAGTTTATAGTGGAATCCGAACCACATTTTCCCTTGGTATATACGATTTGGTCTAATTATCAGGGTAGTACTGCGGATAATCGTAGTACTTACTCGTGCGGACGTTAATCCACACCTGGGAGTATCGCATCCACAGTGCATACCTATAAATATCCACAATTCGTGACCTCCTAGTAGCTGGATTACATGACGACGCCACCCGTCCCAGTATTTGAAAGAAAATACTTTAAAATACTTTCTTAGTAAGCATCTAAAGATTTAGAAACAGATATTTTGAATACTAGATAATATGAAAAATTGACCATTCTACACCTGACTTTCATTGATCCTCTTTCTCAATTTAACAGTTTATAACTGAGTTTTGGTTTGCTAAACAATTATTACTACTACCTTGAATAAATGGACAGTTCACCACAGTTTATTTACTTTATGTTTAAGAAATGTGTGTAAAAACAATGATTCAGTACGATGTAATACTTAAAGGGGTACCAAGTGCAAAATGCGTAATATTATATTATTTTCTTAACTTTTTCATCTCTCGTTTACAGTTGCAGACGATCCATTCATGTTTTCAGCCTGACTTTAAAATTGATCTGATGAGTAATCTGCTCATATTTCACCTTTATGACATCAAAATGAAAAAGTAAATCGGTCCCGGGCATAGGTCTTACCGTGCCACCTACGGTAATAACTACTTCCCTAAAGGGTAATTTGCTAATAAAAGAAAACAAAGGGTCTTTTGCGTCTCTTTCGAGTTTTATTGCGTACATAAAAATCTAAAGCTAGTTTACAAATCTACACGTCAAGATGGTTATTTTGATGTATATATGTTGGAGTAAGTATTAGCTAAAACAAAAAAAGCCTTAACCTTATCGAGAGCAATCTTTCCATGACACATTAAGGTTACAGTGTGTTTTGGCATTAGCGAAATATAAACAAAACATCTGAACAGTATTTGTAATCTAATCTTCGTAAAAGTCGGCGGATTTCACAGGTTTGCTCTGTTATATCCCCATATTAAGTTTTAACGAAAAATATCACCATTTTACAGCAATTTTTACAACAGTTTGGCTAATAGTAATAGCTAATAGTAAACCAAAGTTTTACAAAAGGAAATTTCAAGGCTGTTATTGTGTTACGTGATTTATTCCGTACGTATTTAGGATTTAGGAAGAAAAATCACTTGTACAATAATTATATAATGTTTCCAAACTCGCTTCAAATGAAGCTTTACATGTGTTTATATAGTTTATTGTTTTACACCATTGCCAGTCTTTGCTTATCCTCGAGTCGTGGGAATGATTTGCAACGGAAGTTCCGATAGATAAGAAAGTACTCTGCTTTAACGTGAGCAGTTGTGGATCAGTTGTTCATTATTTTTATTCCAGGAACCAGTTGTCATTGTTTAATGAAGTTGTGGTTTTTGACAGAGGAATTTAAATATAAGAAAATTAGTCCACACTTTACAACAACTTACTATTTAATTCTGAAAACTTACTAATTTGAACATGTATTTGCACGATGTTACTTTTGCAGTAGTGAAAATCATTAAAACACACCAAATTAAAAAAAAAATGAATTCAAATTGAATAACATCAATTGTACATGCGGATGAAAACGGTTTTGTATCAGTATTTACGAAAATACCCTTCCTCACTCTCAGTTCTCTTTAGTGAAAACACTGTGAGTACACGATCATCTCCTATTTCTGCAATAAATATTATTGGGGGGGGGGGGGGGTGATGCGATTCCAGCCACTGATACCCAGTTATGGAGGACTGTTCCATACCTTGCCTGGAGACGTGTTCTTTGATCGATATACACTGAGATGTAAAAATGTGTGATTTTTAACACTATGTAGTTGTATGCATTTATATGTATTTTACTAGTACATTCTTTGAATTTATATGACCTCAGGCAGTTAACATTCAAACAGTTGGTGTTGGTAAATTACATCTAGATCTTTGGGTGCAAGTTTCAACAATGGAGAGAAATAAATTAACAAATGGGGTGGTTTTCATTACAATTAATGCACAGTTCGAGTTCATTACCAATGTAACAATTTTTGAGCTGTAGAATGATGGATTGCTTTTGTTGCTGTTGTATGCTGAGCTGACTCCGTTAAAGCCTACATCTGAATTTATGAAATGTGCATTTTCCAATCATTACAAACCATTTTTTACTGTACGACTGTCTTTAGAGTAGGAAGACCTTCTGTGGTCACACGTATTTCCTCGAAACGTGTCCATTTAACATCAAACTTATTAGTCATTAACATAGAATTACTTATCGACAGTGGTAACATCTAAGCTACTTAAAGAAGAACTTTGCTCTCGTAACTGAAATATAATGCCTTACATTTTTGTCAATTACTTCTTGGAAAATGGGCATGTGAATGAGTTGGTTTATAAAATGCTATGATTTTAACACCCATGGATTATGATAACGTTTTGTGAGGGTTTCATAAGTAAATTTATAGTTATCACTTGTTGACAACTGCCAATGCCCCAATTAAATGTAAAGGGCCATTGAGAAGTGAGAACAAAAACATATTACAACTTAAATTTTTCGTACAGTACAATTTCAAATTCGCAGAATATCCGGGTTACTAGTCAGGATAGTACCTAGTAATTTAATTTTATTTACAGGCTAAAACTATTGTACTTGGGATACATTAAATCCACGTCATTTAAGCTACAAAATTATTAATACAACATAATTTTCGATTTCATTAAACAGCGTGCAGGGAAATAATTGCACCATATGATGGGTTAACCGAGAAATTGGTTATCCGAAACGGCTTCCCCCCCTTTATTTCGGTAAACCGGGGTTCTACTGTATGTGAAGTATGTGAACAACTTCTAAATCAACAGTATTGATCTTAATCAAGAGCTAAAGACATTCTTACCATTGCAGGAAATACAGAAACACATTTGAATTTTGATAGGTACTTCAGTTTCTAACATTTTGCAGAGATACAATAAATGCATACAGCCAAACATATGTTGAGGTAAGACTAGTTTCTGCATTCTTAGTTTAGGCAACGTAAAAATGAAGATTCTATGCGATTTACATACAAAACTGTAGGCTAATATAATTTATACAGATTTTGTGAATTTTCTGTAGAGATGATTATTATTTTATAAAGACGTAAATGTGTACAATACCGAACAAAAGGGGAGTTTTGAACAATGATTTTATTTTGAAAATGGTTAGAATATGTTTTAATGGCAATAGACATTCTCACCAATCCAGTAAATACAGGAAGGCATAGGCAATTTCAATCTTTATAGGTACTGTTGCTTCCTCGAAATAGTCCACGTACATTGGAATTTTAGCGTTATATACGCAATGACAGACATACAAAGAAAGCAGATGGACTGAAATTGAGATACGATACAACTCATTTTCGTTTATTCTATAATAATAGTCATTCGTTGAATGACTAATATTATTTGTTTGGTTTACTTTGCGGTGCAGCGTATTGTATCCATTTCCGGTTACAGTGTTGCCATATCTATTTTCCCTGCATTGTTGCCAAGTCTACTCCGTTCAACGTTTGTGTCACTTTATATATTACTATTCTCGCATTTAAAGCGAGCTGGTCTAGTGGTTAGAGCGCGGGACTCCGGTAAATCACTAATGGATTTTATCTAAGTGATATTGCCGTAACCCATAGGTCTGGCCTGAAGTAATGTGAAAAACAATTACGGGCTCGTGTCTACTAGCGTCCTAGGAAAAAAAATCTCGCATTTACAACTACGTATATTTGTTCCGATTGTGAGCTCAAAACTACGGAGATGTAACTGATGTCAACAAACTCTACCCAAACCCACTAGGGGCGGGGGCCACTTAGATCTATATCTATACTTATTTAATACGCAAGCAGGTTTTTTGTGACAATTACTCCTCCGAAACTACTGAACCGATTGACATGTTTTTGATGTCATTGGAAAGAGCGTAACGTGAAGTTGTGCAGGAAACTTTCTTTTTAGGGAAATAATTAGAGAGTGAGGCCCTGGGGCCTTTTAAAGTTTCGTATTTCTCCATAAGGATAACATAGGAGATAATTTTTATTTACAGAAACATATGTTTGTTACTTGAAAATAGTCAAAGTCTACTACATAACAATTGCTGTGACTTATGACTGTTAACGTATACCACATTTCAATCAAGGATTGTATAACTTAAAGTTTACTAATAATGGATCTTACTACTTTATTTTAATGCTGGGAATAGTAAAATTTTGTTGAGAATAAATTACCATGATTTAGAAAACTTTACTATCCTATACTCTAATACGAGCAATGTTTGCTTGTATGTATGTATGCTTGCTTGCACAAAGATCTCGAAAACGGTTCCGACGATTTTCTTCAAATGTTGTAAATAGTTTAATTCTGGCCTAAAAACGAGTTTACTGCAGTTAGAACAGCCAACAAAAATCTAATTACTTAGAAAAATGAAACTGAAAATCACATTTTTTTAACATTAGTCTTATGGGTTGCTAGGTAACCTTGTTGGCTGAATTAAATAACAAGGAAAAAGTAAACAAAAGACTTGAAGTTGTAGCATGTGTTCATAATAAGCCAACTACCCACAGTATACTAGCAAATTACAAATACAGTACAAAAGGAAAAACACCATTTAGCAAAGATTATACTGAAGATTACTCGATACATTGTCTATGATTGTAGTCAAGGGTAGCAGTGAGAAGTCTGGGATCTGTTTATGACGATTAGATAAGGGTATGGGCAATCTAAAAATGCTATGGGAAGGGAGGGAAACAGGTCAGTGACGTAGGAATTGGTGAAGGAAGTAGTCAAGGCGACCTGTCCGGAGTGTGGGAACTGTTTATGACGATTAGATAAGGGTATGGGCAATCCTAAAATGCTATGGGAAGGGAGGGAAACAGGTCCGTGACGTAGGAAGTGGTGAAGGAAATAGTCAAGGCGAGTAGTCCGGAGCGTGGGAACTGTTCATGACGATTAGATAAGGGTATGGGCAATCCTAAAATGCTATGGGAAGGGAGGGAAACAGGTCCGTGACGAAGGAAGGTGTTAAGGAAGTAGTCAAGGCGAGCTGTCCGGAGTGTGGGAACTGTTCATGATGATTGGATAAGGGTATGGGCAATCCTAAAATGCTATGGGAATGGAGGGAAACAGGTCCGTGACGTAGGAAGTGATGAAGGAAGTAGTAAAGGCGACCAGTCCGGAGTGTGGGGACTGTTTATTACGATAAGATCAGGGTATCTGCAATCCTAAAATGCTATGGGAAGGGAGGGAAACAGGTCCGCGACGTAGGAAGTGGTGACTGGTGAAGGAAGTAGTCAAGGCGAGTAGTCCGGAGTGTGGGAACTGTTTATGACGATTAGATTAAGGTATCAGCAATCCTAAAATGCTATGGGAAGGAAGGAAAACAGGTCCGCGACGTAGGAAGGTGTTGAGGAAGTAGTCAAGGCGAGCTGTCCGGAGTGTGGGAACTGTTTATGACGATTAGATAAAGGTATGGGCAATCCTAAAATGCTATAAGAAGGGAGGGAAACAGGTCCGTGACGTAGGAAGTGGTGAAGGAAATAGTCAAGGCGAGTAGTCCGGAGCGTGGGAACTGTTCATGACAATTAGATAAGGGTATGGGCAATCCTAAAATGCTATGGGAAGGGAGGGAAACAGGTCCGTGACGAAGGAAGGTGTTAAGGAAGTAGTCAAGGCGAGCTGTCCGGAATGTGGGAACTGTTCATGATGATTGGATAAGGGTATGGGCAATCCTAAAATGCTATGGGAATGGAGGGAAACAGGTCCGCGACGTAGGAAGTGATGAAGGAAGTAGTAAAGGCGACCAGTCCGGAGTGTGGGGACTGTTTATTACGATAAGATCAGGGTATCTGCAATCCTAAAATGCTATGGGAAGGGGGCAAGGCGAGTAGTCCGGAGTGTGGGAACTGTTTATGACGATTAGATTAAGGTATCAGCAATCCTAAAATGCTATGGGAAGGAAGGAAAACAGGTCCGCGACGTAGGAAGGTGTTGAGGAAGTAGTCAAGGCGAGCTGTCCGGAGTGTGGGAACTGTTTATGACGATTAGATAAAGGTATGGGCAATCCTAAAATGCTATGGGAAGGGAGGGAAACAGGTCCGTGACGTAGGACGTGGTGAAGGAAGTAGTCAAGGCGAGCTGTCCGGAGTGTGGGAACTGTTTATGACGATTAGATTAAGGTTTCTACAATCCTAAAATGCTATGGGAAGGGAGGAAAACAGGTCCGCGACGTAGGAAGTGGTAAAGGAAGTAGTCAAGGCGAGTAGTCCGGAGCGTGGGAACTGTTTATGACGATTAGATAAGGGTATGGGCAATCCTAAAATGCTATGGGAAGGGAGGGAAACAGGTCCGTGACGAAGGAAGTGGTAAAGGAAGTAGTCAAGGTGAGCTGTCTGGAGCGTGGGAACTGTTTATGATGATTAGATTAAAGTATTTGCAATCCAAAAATGCTATGGAAAGGGAGGGAAACAGGTCAATGACGTAGGAAATGGTGTAGGACGTAGTAAAGACGAGCTGTCCGGAGTGTGGGAACTGTTAATAACGATTAGATTAATTTATCTACAATCCTAAAGTGCTATGGAAATGGAGGGAAACAGGTCCATGACGTAGGAAATGGTGTAGGACGTAGTAAAGGCAAGCCGTGAAGAGTTTGGGAATGGATCTATGTGTCTCCAATACAGTACTAAGACTGTATTCAGAGTGGACTAATGATTTCCCCCGAGCAAAGCTCGGTCCCCAGGTACTAATAGTTTATGTATTTAAAATCTTTGACATTATTAATTCATTTGAAACAAAACAGCTGATCGACAAATCAAACATGACTTAAGTTGTTTCAATTATTTCGTAAGACACTTTTTGTTTTGTTTTCAAACAAACTGCAGCGAAGATGGGTTCCGAACCACTCGGACACCACTAAACTAAACGTAATCGAATGTTATCTCGGTATAACTAGCCTATATGATGTGACTTTAGTTGTTTTTATAATTTTTGGTAAAATAATATTATTTTTTTAACAAATGACAGCTAATTCATAGGTTCCGAACCACTGGGACATCACTAACTAAAACATAATCGAATTATATCTTGATTTAACAATAAAATATGACTGAGAAGTTCTCATTGCCTGGGGCCCATTTCATAATAAGCTACAAGTTACAACCTGTAATTTGTAATTTCCATTAGATTTGCATTGGGCAATCAGTTGTTTTATTAATAATATTACTTTGTAGTTTATTATGAAATAGGCCCCTGAAAATAATATTTAAATATTTCTTTATCAATTATTCCTCAGCAAAGGTAGGTTCCGAACCACCGAAACATCACGAACCTCATAATCGAATGGTATATTGATTTAACGTTAGATATGACTTTAGTAGTTTTCATTGCCTGGTTGAATAGTATTTTATCAATTTTAAATTAATTGAGCGGAGCGAAGCGAAGCGAGCGAAGCTCTTATACTACACTCCCTGCTTTTGTTTTACAAATACTCCTCCTGAACGGCTGAAGCGATCTGCACGAAATTTAGCACAGTCATAGTAACCAACCATGGGAGGGTATAAATCTGAAATGGTACAAATCGGACCACAGGGCTTTTCCCTACGTGAATTTAAACTTTTAGAAATTTAATATGGACTTTAAGGGTTAGTTGGTTGCCATGGCATTATTAGCGAGATAACAATAAAAAGGTAAACAAGAGTCAAAACGTATGTTAGTCAACGAATCATCTAAAATTGCTCATTACAAACCGTTCAGAGAAAAAGAGAAGAACAATCGGATTAATATCATCGAGTCATCGAGCATACTTTACTACAAAATTAATAACCAATAATAAGGGTCGCCGGAATTAGGCTGATGCACCATTGACTTTAAATACTCCAAATAGCCATTACAGGTATGTGAACCAAATATAGGCCTACCATTGCGTTTGAATACTGTAAAAAACTTCCAATTCATGTGAGCAAGACGTACCATCAATGTAGACTTTGAATAGGTAACTGCAATTCCTATTTCCTGTCTGCAAACATTAAATCTGCAAATAGGACTTCCATTAATGTGAACCAAATATAATATTGAGTTTCGATACTGCAAGCAGAAAATTCGTTTACAAACGTGAACCCGACGTACCATTGGTATGAATATTGCAAAAGTACATTCCATTTAAGTGAAGTAAAAGTAAGCCTACCATAGACTTTGGATAGTGCAATTATAAAAAAAAAGTCAGTGAGGTAGGCGAAGGACTCTAAGGGATTACAGCCTTCACACACACACAGACACACCTACATTGTATTTATGTGAACCAAATTAATTGGCCATTGATTTAGGATACTGCAAGTAGACTATTTATTTACATGAACCAAATGTACCATTAAGTTTGGATACGGCAAGTAAACAATCCGTTTACGTGAACCAGACGTATCATTGACTTTAGAATCTGTAAATAGGCATACCATTTATGCGAACCAAATATATCATTGGCATGGGATACTGCAAGTAGACATTTAATTTATGAGAACCAGATGAAACATAGAATTTGGTTATACTTGTACTTTCTATAGGTTCCTGCAAGTAGACAATTCATTCGCTTAATCCTGACTCATAATTGACTTTGGATACCTACTGAAAATAGGAATTCTATTTCAAATGTGAACCAAATATATCATTGACATAGAATGAATATGCTAGCTCCGCTCAATATTGCAAGCAGACAACTGCATTGTACACCTAGTTAATCTACAGCCACAGGTGGGTTCCGAACCACTAGGCCATTACCGGTTTAAACAAAATCAAATGTTAACTTGATCTAACGATACAAGACCATTGACTATATTATAGACTCAAAGGTATGACTGTTGCTGTTTACATTACATTGCCTAATTAATTAACATTAGGCCTAGCTATTTTTAAAACTTATTAATCTACAGCCTAATGTGGGTTCTGAACCACTGGGCCACGACTAACCCACGTAATCGAATGTTTTTTT
Organism: Macrosteles quadrilineatus; assembly: GCF_028750875.1. Taxonomy (NCBI): domain Eukaryota; kingdom Metazoa; phylum Arthropoda; class Insecta; order Hemiptera; family Cicadellidae; genus Macrosteles; species Macrosteles quadrilineatus. The sequence goes on along the minus strand of NW_026542599.1, from coordinate 27,357,521 downwards.
TTATTTAACAACTAGCTGCTGTAACCGTCCTTCGCAACGGGAAGTCGAATCAGTTTCATAATCATTGACATAGATATAGAATAAATTATCTATGATAAAGTTTTAAATTACATAATCCTACCATATAGTTGTGTAAAATATATTAAATTTCTTTGGATCAGCTGTCTGAAATTGTGAAATACGCATTTGGCAGTTCTGATCGTTACATTGAAATGTCAACGCAAAGGTAAACATTGTGAATTTTCTCGTGCTTTCATGGAGACTAATTAATATTTACTTTTGGGAAACCTCACCTCAAAACTTTAGACATCCAAGGGGCGTAGCCCGAGAGGAACTCAGGGAAGTGAATATACCTATGACGTGCCTAAATATGTGGACCATCTTTGTGCTTAACTTTGATTGTATCGGTTTAGTATTTAGTCGTGGTCGAGACAGCTGCCCAGACACAGACACCACCTCAATTTTATAATACTGTAGTACTTTCTGTGTTTCCGTTCTACGCACCCCCATCTTGTAGTCAGTGGAAACCTTCGTATACTCAGAACAGCAGTTGGTTTGTATATTTCCAGATATGCTGGCAAAACAATTATAGGACATTTTATAAACCTTCGCAAATACAATATCTGACAATTTCAAGCCAAAACAAATGCTTCGCAATTAAATGTCACCCGGATCGTGTTGGTCCATGTTATATCCAAAGATTGAACTCAAAAAATATTTTATATAATTGGAAGTTACTTTCCACACTAGTTAAAAGTAATTCAAATACTACCTCAACCTAACCATTGAACACGGGTATCAAGGATCATCGTCGATATTTGGTTATGATTAATTGGTTAGGCCTACACACCCAAGAGATGGGCAATAAATGGCCTATTGGCTGTTGTATGGTCCAGCGATTGCAGCACATAGCGGTGAGAAGACACGTTGGAAAAGCGAGTTGAGCATAATCCGTAAACCTCTGTTACAATCACCCACTGCAATTGTGATTATTTACTTTACACTTTACACAACCGCCATTGAAGCGCCGTCAATGAGTAGAATATTTTTATCTCAGCTATTGGCGACGCTGATTTAAAAATGTAAGTTTCCCAACTATATACAACACTGATTCAAGGTCTTTTTCCGGTTATCAAAACTCAAGAACAATTTGATACACAAAGAATCTCCGGTTCCTGAACTGAATGATGCCTAATTATTTAATGTCATTTACGGTTACTCATTGTTGCACTAATTAAATCCGTAATGTAAGGAAAAAATGTGTTTAAACCTCACTTGGTTAGCATTTGCTTTCAAAACGTGATCGGAAATGGTTGTGGAATTTGTAAACATCATTTGTAGAGTGGAAATGAAATCCGTGCTACGTGCCAAAAATATCTTCTTGAGTTATTGGAAAAAATATCTATCAAACCATTAATGCTCAATTTTTACACCATATTATTTAGGGTAGCTAAAACAAAAGATAAATGATCATAATTTGATGAAAAAACTTTTTTTTGTCACTAACAAAATTTATTAATTTATAAAGTTACACATTTGTGAGGGGTATGTCCATAATTATAGTAATGAAAACCAAGCTAAGTACCTATACTCCAAAACCATAAAACGGGTTATGTGCAGAGTTAGTTATATTAATGTAAACAGTACCTGGGGACCGAGCTTTGCTCGGGGAAAATCATTAGTTTACTCTGAACGCAGTTTAGTATTGCAGATACATTAATCCACTCCCAAACTCCACACTGCTCACCTTTACTACTTCCTTCAACACTCCCTGACAGTTCCCACACTCTGCACTGCTAGCCTTACTACTTCCTTCACCATTTCCTACGTCATGGACCTGTTTGCCTCCCTTCCCATACCATTTTAGGATTGCAGATACTGTACCTTAATCTAATCGGTATTAACAGTTCCCACACTCCGGACTGCTTGCCTTTACTACTTCCTTCACCACTTCCTACATCGCGGACCTGTTTCCCTCCCTTCCCATAGCATTTTAGGATTGCAGATACCTTAATCTAATCATCATAACAGTTCCCAAACTCCACACTGCTAGCCTTTACTACAATCATAGATAAAAAAGTACTGCTAGAATGTATCGAGTAATCTTCAGTATACTCTTTGCTCAATAGTAACATACTAATGTTTTTCCTTTTGTACTGTATTTTGTAATTTGATATTATACTGTAGATAGACATCTTACAAGTCTTTTGTTTAATTTTTCCTTGTTATTTAATTCAGCCAAGATGGTTCTTAGCAACCCATAAGACTAATGTTAAAAAATGTGACTTTCAGTTTAATTTTTCTATGTAATTAGATTTTTGTTGGCAGTTGTAACTGCAATAAACCCTTTTTTAGGCCAGGAATAAACTATTTACAACATTTGAAGAAAATTGTCGGAGCCGTTTTCGATATCTTGGTGCAAGCATACATACATACATACAAGCAAACATTACTCATATTAGAGTATAGGATATCAGTGACAGCTAGAAAAAATAATCTTGATCCAAACAGCTGATCGTTATTTCATAGATGACGTATGTGATAAACATTGTGACAAAAATCGCACAAAATTGTGGTTTTGAACTCCGACATTTTATTTACAAATTAAGGAGGCCATATTGTAATAGCTAAAGACACTCTCGCCAATATTCATAGGTACTCTCGTTTTTCAGAAGAAGGCCGCGTACAATGCCTTCTGTGCCGTGACATACAGACAGACATAATAGATAAGACCGGTTTCGGCTTCTTTAATGTAGAAAACGTAAAAATAACCAAAAAATATACAGGGTGTCCCGTAAGTAAACAGCCAAACTCCGGGAAATGGTTCTATGGCTCAAAATAAAGAGAAAATCAAGAATAATATTTTTCCAAAATCACTTGGTTAACCAGATATCCGCCATTTTGTATATTTTACATAAACATTTTTATTTTTGAAATTTTTCAACCGATCTTTATAAAACTTGGTATGTAATTCTGAGCAATGTAGGCTACAGATAAAACTCTAATTTTACTTATATAGAAACGATATGACTAAGTTGTTTACATTTCCTGGTCAAATAGGCTACTATTTCACCATTAAAAAAACCAAAGTAATTTACAGCCAACGATGGATTCCGAACCACTAAGCCATCATTAACCTAAAAAAATTTAATGTTACCTTAATTTATCAATACGATATGACTTAAGTAGTTTTTATTGCCTGCCAGAATAATATGTTTATTATTTTGTTTTAATTGAGCTACAGTCAAATGAGGGTTCCGAACCACTGGGCCATCACCAGCTTATAAACACATACAATGTTAACTTGATCTAACAAAACAATATTACCATTGACTATACAATATGGTATGGCTGTTGTTGTTTACATTGCCTGGCAAAATACTATTTAAAATTGTTTACAGTTTAATCTACAACCAAGAACCAAACACACATTGAACACTTATTGAAGGTTATCTTCAATCAACAATACAATGTGACAACCAATCTACAACCAACGTTTAACGACTGATCGCTGATTTTTACCATCGCTGATAATTATGCCTTTTTATGAAATTGGGATTGCAATAATTTTTTTCTGTGAAATTGTACATTCTATAACACTCATTAATTTACACATATATATAAGAAGAAAGTTTGTTCCAAAATATCAAGCCAAAGCTGATGATAGTAAAATAACATTGGCAAAGCTTTAATAATTTTAAAACGTTACCTATTTGTTAGCAATCTACAAGTGCAGGTGAGTTCCGAATCATTGGAAAATTGCCAATCACAACGGTAAGTTAATTTAAAGAATCGTAACAGTAGAATAATTTGTGATAATTAGTCAGCAAATAATGATTAATTATCAGTCTGTTGATGGTTAATCCGTGAACTGCTGGAGCAAGCTGGTCGTGTAGGAGAGCGTGGGACTTCGGCACTGGAAGTCCAGTGTTCAATTTCCGCCAATCTCCTATGGATTTTATTCAAGTGATAATGCCGCAGCCTCTTTAGTCTGAAGCAGGTCTGAAGTGATCGATGTAAAATAAAATCCCTGGCATTAGTCTCGATGGAAAATCAGTCAACAGTGTAAATTTTGTCCATTGTAGACAAATATCAAACCACTTTGAATTAATAATACCTACTTTCTATAACAAAAAGTGTGTTCCAAATGCAGACGCAACGTTAAAAGTGGGTAGGTATCAGACTCATTGTTAGGTAGGTCTGGCATGATTGGACCATGTTATTTCCCTTCCAGCGCATTAAACTAACTGTATTATTCACTTCTGAATGACATATTTATGTTCGTTTTTTAATGCTTCAATTCATACTTGGCTTAACATACCTACATTGGTGTGGTCGCCATATCGGAATAAAGTATTAAGTATTAATTAACTATAATTATTATACAATTATTAAATGCACGAAATGGTTTTTTATTGTGTACGATTTGTTTATCATACCCTAGAATGCCAGGCTCTATTACTCAGAACTGTTAACACATTACTATTCACCCTAGGCCTAAAGAGTAGGGGAATTATCACTATAAAGAACATTAGTGTTAGGAGGGATTTGAGCCTAGTTATTATAAAATGCCGTAACTTATGCCATTATGATAAGAACACTGTTATACTTTATCACGAATTAGTAATAATGTATTTGTTTGAAAACTTTAATATTTTTGTGAATTGAATAAAGTGTACTAGAGATTAGCTGGATTTGAACCCAGCACTTTGGGAGACGCTTCACGCTGTACTTCTAGCTCTAGAACAACTCGCTTATATTTTTTAAAGCAATACAAATTAGTTATAATAAAAAAAACAATTATTTACAGCACTATTAGTGACAGTTGCAGTATTATCATTTTTCACGAATTGGTAGTATTAGATGAATAACCTAAAGCATTTATATCACCAAGATAAAGAACAGTGGTGATTGGCGGAATTTGAACCCAAAACCTCGTGACCGAAACCTTACGATCTGCAACTAGACCAGGCTGCTCCCACTACCACTTGTTAAATACATTAATTTTAGTTCGAATAAAATCAACCATTTTACGGTACCATTATTTGGGCACTATTAATCACGAATTGGTAATTTTAGCTTGTTGAGTCTTAATAATTTTTACTAATTGGATAGGGTTGGTTAGTAATTGGGGGGAATCAAACCCATAACATCAATACCGCCCCACAATCTACTCCTAGGACTATACTAGCACGCTCCCATTTGTTAAATCCATTAATATTAGTTATAATACAATAACAAATATTGAATACACTTTTAGTGACAATTAATATACCCTAGTTCATCATGAATTTATAAAATTAGATTAGTAACATTATGTATTGTTTTATCACCTAGATAAACTCAATTGGTGATTACTGGGATTTGAACCCAAATGCTCGAGATCGAAGCCTTGAGTTCTACAACCAAACCAGCTCGCTCCAATTTGTTAAATCCATTATTATTAGTTCAAAAAAATTAAAAATTTTACACCACTATCAAGGACAGTTTGATTTTATTACGAATTGGTAATATTAGATAAATAATAACATATTATTATTTTTCATTTTATGTCCTACATTTACATATTAGGACATTGTATTCACCACGGAACTGTTTAGGCATCATCAAGCTAAAAGTAATTATATCTGTGATTAGAAGGATTTAAACCGCGGACCTCAGGGACCGAAGGCCCGTGGTTACGTTGTTCCCTAAATCCCCGTTTACACGCTTGAATTATTTATCTGCACAAACCTGGATTGCAGAGAAAAAAAACTGAATATGTACGTTGACTAACAGAAAATTTAAGCATAAATCCACGAAGGCTTTGCGAGACAGCTAGACATATTTTAGCTACAGAAATAATTAAAAAATAACGTTCAGTGTAGTTTGCAGAAGATAAAAAGAAGACAGGAAGTGGACTTCCGGTAGTCAAATCGCGATCCCACGATCGGCGCGGCGGAATATTTTTGGCTGAGCCGATAGTTCCCGTGGACGCCACTAGATTCGGCCGAGCGCTGTCGTATCAAGAGGTATCAACAATAGTCAGTTGTTTTAAGGTATCAACTTTGGTGCTGTTTTTATGAATGCAGAATTATGGCTCTATACAAGTCGAGGTATCAACTTGAGGTGATAATTTTTAAGAATATCAACTTTTCATTACTATTGGTTATACAAGACTATAAACTAAATATATAAGAAAGTAACTGTCTAAAATGTTATAAGACACAGAAGTAAACAAATTTCCATAACACATGCTTTAAAATAAACCAATATATACGACGGAAAGAGGTATCAACATAGTCAGGTGTTTTAACGTATCAACTTTGGTGCCGTTTATATGAATGCAAAATGGCGGCTCTATATTGTTCGAGGTATCAACTTTAGGTGATATTTTTTAAGAAGATCAACTTTTGATTACTATTGGTTGGTTATTATTAAAGACTATAAACTAAACATTTAAGGAAGTATCAGTCTAAGATGTTATAAGACAAAGAAGTAAAACTATTTCCATAAGATAGGCTTTAAAATAAACCAATATATACGACGGAAAGAGGTATCAACATAGTCAGGTGTTTTAACGTATCAACTTTGGTGCCGTTTTTATGAATGCAAGATGGCGGCTCTATATTGGTCGAGGTATCAACTTGAGGTGATATTTTTTAAGAAGATCAACTTTTGATTACTATTGGTTATACATTACTATAAACTAAATATATAACAATATATAAGTCTGAATTTTTATAAAACTTAATAATATACCATCCACTGTAACGTAGGATTCAAAATAAAAGAATATATACGATGGAAAGTGGTATCAACAATTGCAGCACATTTTAAGGTATCAACAATGGTGCTGACTTTATGAATATATATATATATATATATATATTTATATATATATGTGTGTCCGTCAGCACGATAACTCGACCAAAAATGATCCGATTTTGATTAAATTTGGTACAAACGTGTAAACCTACGTTTATTCGAACGAGTTCGCGATCCAGCATGATCGGACCATGGGAACGGGTGTTTACGGGGGGTTTTATGGGGTAAAAATAGGTTTTTCCCATTTATGACCTAAAAAACATAAAATTTAGCAATTTTTTTCCAAACCATTTTGTTAAAGCTTAAAAAAAGAAATAATTTAGTATATTGAAGCGCTGTTGTATGCCTAACGGTCACGAAGAAAATTAAAAAAAGTGTAATTTAAAATTCCCATGTTATTTTTATGGAGAAAATGATAACTGTTGTAGTTTACTTGTTTATGGTTATATATTGATACAATTTGGCAAATTTATTTATTTCATCCTATACTATTGACATATGGTCAAAAAACACTTTTTACCTTCCCCGTAGCAGCAAACCTAAGCACTTGTTAAATCTAATGTTATTTAAATTGGGAATAAATATGTCTTATTTATGGAAATATGTATTATATATTAGGTGTAACAGAGAAACCCCTTATTGTATTTCTCAATCTACGTACTTATGGTACTAAATATCGCATTATACAAAACTGTAATTCATAAACCTAAATTTGACTGAGCAAACTAAGTAAAAGAGATAGAAATTTAACATTGAAATAAATACTTAAATTCATTTTAAGAGTCCTATTCTCATAACAGACCAGGATAATATTCTCTTGTGGAAACAAAAATATTAATAATCGTAAGGATCTCTGATCTAAAGCAAAATATCATGTATTTCTCTGACTCAAAAACATGAAATGAACTTCTCAAACAATGCAACATAAATAAACCGCTGAACTTTACCCAACGTTGATTCAACTAATAAATTCAATGTGTATTGAATACACATTCAACGAAGCCATTTCAAATACTTGCGTTCAACAATTGGCAGGTGTGTTTGCTTAGTTTCAGCATTTAGTAGATAATACATTCGTATTTGTAGCTTCAGTACACAAGCCGAGTGTAATAGAGCCACTAACCGGTGTAAAATATCATTTGATCTTTTGTTAACACCATATAAAACCGAAAGAGAGGCTATACTATTGGCATTATCTTTATTATACATTAATTATCCTGTCAAAAAAACTAAAATAAACTAAGTTAACTTTATTTATAGCACATTAATAAAATGATGTTAGAACTTTATCTCTTGGAGTAAAATACTGACGACATCCTATCCTCGGTATCCACTTCAGTATCTATATTCAAAGATAACCAAGTCATATTTTAATAAAACTACAACTGATGAACCGCATAAAATGGTACACTTTTCCACCTTTTCGCCCAACTACAACTGTATTACGTAATCTGACTGTATATAACTCGCCTTTGGCACCCTGGGGGCGCGCAGGGGGCTCCACCTCCAAGCCCCATTTTTAAAGTATCCGTGATGAGAAATGTTCACCATTCCCATTTTTATTTTTTTTCTGAATTTTTATTCTGTGTTAAAAACCAACGACAATTTTTCAGTCGTTTAAAGGGGAGGGGTTTTTTTCTCGCAGTTTCCTAGACCCATACATTTAAAATGAATTATTTATCTTAAATCTTACTCAACCTGACTAAAAATATGCTATGAACCAGTTGCAACAAGTTATCTTATTCCAGGTTATTTTGTTACTGAAGATTGGTTTACATCTTCTCATCTGATAGCTGAGATTTTGCTCAAATTACTAAAACTACTATAACACATTCTTCACAACTGATTCACATTAAATCTACTCTTAACAATTGTAACCAACTTGTGTGAATTACAGTTACATCGACCTTTATTGGTGAAAACAAAAGAAACTATTGTTAAGAAGTATTTTGAGATAAATATTCACCAGTCAGTGTTAGGAACAAATCAACTGTAAAGAAGGATGAGAATGTATTCCTTCGTTGTGGGACTCTCTTTTTGATGCAACTACTTCAACATTCTTTTTATCAAAGTAATGTTGGTGTATGTTTTGTTGTTGAATTGTTCATTTTTTATATCTTTAAAGAACTAAATAATTATATAAATATAGACCAAATTTGCTTTATGCAAGTTGTACGAGTCACCGACCTACTTCTATAAACACAAATAAAATATAATACGATTATTTTCTGCTAAAATAACTTAAGTATTGCATTTTATTCTCGACAGATGAAAAAAATCACTAAAGTGAGTTAATTTATATACAATTTTAAAGTTTGATCATAGGACCAATTTTTATAAACACATTAATCAGTGATAAATATTATAGATTTTGGTTAGTTTTACGGGAATGTTGTATATGAATGACTTTAATATAATATAAATTTAGCACTCTAAAACAGTTGAACTATTCTAAAACAAATGCTTTGACATTAAAGTTATAGTGTATGTAATTCAACCGACCTATCACAACACTGCATCGGTCCAACTGTATACGACTGTGTAAGCTTTTAACGTAATGCCTTTCCATACTATGAAGCTAGGCTCATTTTACACATTACTCTATGCTATTATAAGAAATACACTGGGGGGAGCGAGCTGGCGTAGTGGTTAGAGCGCGGGACTTCAGTCTCTGAGGTCCCGGGTTCGATCCCCGCCAAGTTACCAATGGATTTTATCTAAGTGATAATGCCGCAACCCCTAGGTCTAGTCTGAAGTAATGTGAAAAACAATCCCAGACTCGTGCCTAGCAAAAAAAAAAATAATAAAAATAAAAAAATTATAAGAAATACACTGCATTGCTAAAATCCATCAGTGATTGGTAGGGTTTGAACCGGGGATCTCGTGGACTGAAACCCACGCTCTATCACTAGACAAGCTCGCTTGCCTAGAAAATGCGTATCTTATGGAGAGTAAATAAAAATACATGTATTTACACTTATACTGTACTAGATAAGCCGGTAAATACAGTACATACAAAATATGGTAATGGTGATCGATTTTGAATGGACATTCCAATCATCATCAGACCCAATAGAAGACGTGATCTTTTGTGTATATTTACCGTCTTGTTTAAAACAGTAAAAGTGTAAATTTATGTTTTAAGTGTTATTAGACTTATTTTTTATTGACTCTCCGTAAAATTACTAACACGTATGCTGGAAGTTATGTATATGGCACAGATGTTTTAGGACTACTCGCGTTGAAAGAACAAGTAAGCTCTAGCAAGGCTATAAAGAGGCATAACTTATGTTGCTCCTCGAATAAATGTCCCTTAGGATGATTTGTATGACAATGCCCGAGTCATATCGTATATAATTTACGTCGTGACTTGAATGATTTTTATTTCGCTGAAAAATAATATAAACAATCTGCATTAGTTCTACTTTGATTGTTAATTTATCCTTCAAATATTCCTGCATATTTGGTTGGATTTATTTATCTCATTATGGGTGGCCGATCAAACAAAAGTTATCTCCGCACTGGCTGTGTGGTAGAAATACTGTACTATAGATAGATCATACTCCCTTAGTTAGTCTGTATTTATAGACCTACTTTATAAATTGCTTACAGTGATTATTTCAACATTTTGGAATCCATTACCAAAAGTAAAAGCTCAATTTCATTTGTATGCATGTTTATTTAGCGAATTTCCCTTATAGGGAATAAGCTATTACAGTAGTACTCATGGTAAGACCTGGACCCGGGACCGATTTACTTTTTCATTTTGAGGTCCCTAGAGACCAAAAACACCATCCGTTCAAATTCATATATACATATATTTATATATATATATATATATATATATATATATATATTTATATATGTGTCCGTTAGCGCGATAACTCGAGCAAAAATCATCCGATTTTGATGAAATTTGGTACAAACGTGTAAACCTACATTTATTTGAACGAGTTCGCTAACCAGCATGATCGGACTATGGGAACAGGGGTTTATGGGGCGTTTTATGGGGTAAAAATTGGTTTTCCCCATTTTTAGCCCTAAAAACTTAAAATTTAGCAATTTCTTTCCAAACCATTTTGTAGAGCTTAAAAAAACAAATAATTTAGTATATTGAAGCGTTATAACGCGCCTAATGGTTACGGAGAAAATTACAAAAATCTGCAAATTTAAAATTTACATGTTATTCTTATGGAGAATAAGTAAACTGTTGTAGTTTGCTTGTTAATGAACATATTTTGATCAAATTTGGAAAATGCATTCATTTCATACTGAACTATTACATTTTACAAAAAAAATACCTTTTTACCCTCCCTGTTGCAGAAAACCTAAGTACTCGTTAAACTAATGTTATTTAAATAGGGAATAAATGTGATATTTTTAAGGAGACATTTTAGTGTAAATCCAGTCAGGCAAATGGAAATTCGCTTAGTCTGCAGGTTTGCTGCGGCGGGGGTATTTAATACAGTCATCATATTTTTCTGTACCTTTTACAGTTGTAAATTTAATTTGTTTGTGCAAAACGTTTTAAAATATTCTTTGTAGAGGAAGGGTAAGCAGGAGTCGTTATGCTGGGATCTTCACCAGACCTCGTTTGGTTAACAAACCGAATATTCTCTACCACATTTTATTTATTCGCACAATTTATCTGTCAGAGTATTGGTATATCTATTAGACTACATTATACGTTTATACAGTACTGAATGTTCGAGATAGTAAAAATATTCGTATTTTAATGTAGCCTAACAGTTGAAGTAACTAGAGTAAAACCATTAACTTTATATATTCACGTATAGATATAAAGTCAATGATAAAACTGTCAATTGCGATTCTAATGTCAGTCGACTAGGAAAATGGAAAACTAAACTTGGAGTATTGGATTGGAATAAATTGCATGGTAACACATGATCGTGTACACAGCATCATATATTCAATTGTTATTGTGTGGCAGATCTGAGAACACTTTTCCCAGTGTTTACAACCTGAGGTCCAAGAAAGTATTCCCACCAGTATTCCCTGAATACTATACATTTGACCCTCGCAAAATTCGAGTTTTCCAATCTATATGTCTGTGTTCAAATTGGTTTTCGCATTTCAGAAACAATCTAATGTCTTGAGAATCCGCTTTGATTAAGAAATAAAAGTATCTCGCAAGAAACATTCGAAATCTTTCCTGTCAAAATCAGAAACATTTTGTCATAACGTAACTTTTAACTTAACTTTTCATAACTTGTTCTATACAACTTCCCATTTTGTTAACCTTATTTTTACACTATTATTTGTAAAACGATAAGGTCTAAAACTGTTGATCAATCCAAGTGACCAATCCACTTTCCGATAGGAACATTTTCCAATTCACAAATCATCATAAGTTATCTAACGAGACATCAATAATCAAGTACAATTAAGTTCACTAATTGAAGGACACTTTCTAAGAACTCTTGTAGGAGATTGGAGTAGGAAGTTGACTTTTGACCTCTGAATGTCTAATTAATCAATTCAATAGCCCCAAGAAAATCAGAGATTGATGCAACATTTTTACATATCTCTGTCTAAATACACTACATATAGATTGTAATCAATCAAAACTTATGAAATAAGCTATTTTCATAAACAAAATAGCCCAATTTAATAGTTGTCAATTTATTTGCATCAGTTGAAGAGGTATTGGTGTTTTGAAATGAAAAAATACCTTCTACTAATTTACTATTGATGCACGTACGAACGTTCCGGTAATTTAAATTACTAATATTTCCAGATATGTGGTGTTTTGTGACCTTCAAATGCTCAAAACTAAATAAAAATAATGACTACAGACCACGTCCATTAAAACCTGAAATTTTTATGACTTTTATTTTAAAACCTGGTATTATGGAGAACATTTTCAAATTCTGCACAGTAACATATGTAGGATAAGTTTGTCGTAGATGAGTCATGACATTTTAGACTTACGCTTAGCGCACTACTGAGCCTTCGTATTTTTAATTCTAAAAACTATTGTACAACAGATAAAATGAAACACTCACCTTCCCACCAAGATCACAGTTTATAGTGTCGAGGGAATGATTCTGGCTATACCGTGCCAAAGATGATACCGTTGGGGCTAGTTTTTTGGACCTTAAGTAAATGCTGAAGAATGTACACACATCCACACAGTTATTCAGATAATAGTTTTTATACATGGTCAGAAGTTTCAGATCACTTCCTACTCGTAACTTTTGAACGTACTATGTCAACATGATCTTTACACGATCGTTGACCGTATAAAGTAATTAACCGTATATTTGTAAGGAAAATAAAACCTATTAAAGTTTTTAAGTGAAAAAACTTGTCTTTTTATTTACTACTTAACTTTAAAATTTACTAGTTAGTAAAGGGTATCCAAATTTTTATTATTCCTACGTAAAATAAATTATTGGAGTTTCCATTCACTCTCTAAAATTGTAAGAATGAAAGTTTACTGAATTTTCAGCGTAAAGCAAAGGACTTTAGGGGCCAATTTATTAGCTTAGATTAACATTTGAATTAGTCTGAGATTATTATCTAGCTTCTCTTAAAACATTTGCTGGAACCTTATGGAGACAGATTTCAGAATCATTATAGTCCTGCTAATTATAAAACATTTAACTAAAGGAATACGATTTTTGTTAGGGTCATTATTTTACATCTTAAAATTGTTTGGTCACTCGATCATGCTTTGGAAAATATTTGAACGAGAAAATAAGTAAATAAATGAAAAATAATATCTTAAACACAAACGAGTTACAAAAAATGAAACCTGTGTTAGAAAAAAGTGTTATTTCGTTTTGATGTTGAACAAATTACCCCACTCATCTAAGTATTTGCGTTTAATTCTCACGGTCTGTTGTACTTGGTGCAGCTGAATAAATAACTGTAGGGACTATTTTAAACTAAATCAAAAACACCCGCAACCGAATGGAATTTCATTTATTTTGAACAAAGAAACACCAGTTTGTGTAGGAATAGTCAAGAATCCTACGCGTTTCACAACTAATGTCAAGCAAGGATCTTAATAGTCTAGAAAGCGTTTGTGTAAACTAAAAATATAATAAGTACTACAGTGCTCCGAAATAAGTAACTCCTATTTGAAGCAGTATCTTTTGAAATTATGTCATTCGGAGCAGTAGCTGGTCGGTAGCTGGTCCTCACGGTAACTTTCTTATAGTCTGTCTGAGCTAGAGTATAACTAAATGTTATGTACTGTAACAATGTTATATACTCTTTACTTATTTTTGATATCTATGTATATTTTATTATCGATAGTTGATGATAAAACTTGAGAGCTTACAGAGATTATCCTGTGTACTATGTTGATCATATATCAAGGTTGACTGGACACCCGTCTCAGATAGATGATAGTAATGGTTTATGTTGTGTGCTCAGAATATGTACCTTGCCCGTAGGCGAACCTATCAGATCTGTTTGTCTGGTTTTGGATCATTTAATGGAATATTCCACTCAAAATACATTTAGTAACATCATGAACGCACACTATCCGCTCTGCTATTATCAGATTCATCTTTTTATGTTGTTTCATTTAGTCTAAAAAGTAGGATTGAAACTATGTTCTTTGGGACAAGATCTTGATGAGCTTCAAGATTGTTTTTGGTTATATCTTGGTTACACCTTACCTTTTTAATCAATGTAATACACTTCCAAGTAATGAACCGCTTGTAAATGTGTTTATCACTTAAATGGAAACATAAATTTTATTTCAGAAATTAATTACCAACCACTAGTAAGGAGACATCTGAGACCACCTGTTCTTGTGGTAGGTTCAGCTTTGATAAATATATTACATGATAATTAAAATAGGAATAATGAAGTTCAGAAGCTCACCACGCCCCCGGCAATAAGTGTTTTTGTTTTGTTGAGTTCTAAGTCACAAACGCTTCAAGCGTTGTTGTTTTTGTTGGCGAAACAAAAACAAGCTTAACCGAAGCAATATTCGTTTATACCCTCTTGGTAGAAAAAGTATTCAGATTGTTACAAACTAGCTATTGGGTGACTAACTTTCCACCGCACCGACCTAAACAGGAGAATAAATACGGAGACGATTAAGAAAAGATTTGTTGATGGAAGTATTTATAGAATATAACATTGTTCGGAACCATAAACTTAGCATGTACTCTTTAATAAATTAACATCTTTATTTGAACCATGGGATGGGGCGGACTCTGTACCTTGCGTATGTCCATAGTATATCGTACTTACATCTGCATTTAGTTTAATATAATAATTAGATGCAATCACTGTAAACAGGAACTGTCTATGTCTATGACACCACTTGTAAATATATTCTGGAATTGTAACATTTTGAGTCCTCATCATAATAGCTATCAAGGGTGAAGCAATCCCACAACATTTTATTCGCTAGGGAAATCGGTATAAGTTGTGTTGTCTTTCCCTCCAAACAATCAAAAGATTGATCATTCGCCTATTGGGTCTGGTGATTATTGAAGAGTACAATCCAAATCGATCACCAATTCACCAATAATTACAATCTTGTATATGTATTACCGTCTTGTGAGTCAACAGTTTAAGTGTAAATATACAGTGTTTAAATTAAGTATTAAAACAAATCTGTATTTTTAAAACCGAAATAGATAGACATTTTCTATTTGTGGAAATAACTGTAGACAAAGGTCCCACAATTTTTTACAAACAAAAATATTTTTTAACCCCCCTAACAGGGTTGGTAAGTAGGGGGTGACTTATTTTTTTCAAATAGCAACCCCTATTGAGTGACCCCTCATTTTGAAGGGTTGCCACAAACAGAATATTTCTATCTATTTTTTGTTTTAAAAATACAGATTTGTTTCAATACTTAATTTACACAGTGTATTATTACAAGTGTTATTTGACGTAATTGTGCTTTCAAGTTAAATTTAATCACTGGTAATTTAAGTGAGAATGACATGTAAACGGCTTGTTAAAATGTATTATGCTCTTTTTATACTCGTATAAAGGTTATTTCATATATTTTAAGTTCCTCGAACCCTTGACTCACATCCCATATATCTATGATTACTTTTGACCATTACCTTGGCCCGTCCTCTATACGTCACATCAGTTATCTTTGTTTCAACTCTTTTAGGAGCATAAAAAGTGGGTAATGACATAGACTATATATACTGACTTTATATAGTATATATAGTCAATGGTAATGATTACTATATTCAAGGATTCAAGGATTGGTAAAATATAAAAGTTAATACTGAAACTTCCCACGGTGAACTACAACTGATGGTATTTCAAAAACCATTTACACTTAAAGAAATTGCATTACAACTAAATCAACGTTAAGTGAGGTAGTTTAATTGAACTGAAGGTTGCTTACTAACATATACAAAGTACTAAAAAACATCTAGTATTTACTTATGAAAATGCTAGAGTCTGGCTACAGCAGACTCTAGCATGGTTGGATTTTAAATTGTTGGGATTGTAAAGGATAACTTTATTTATTTAAAAGGTAAATGCTTCGAGTAAAACTCCATCGGGTTTTGATTTTCTATTCAAGAAAACCGATTGAATATTTTCACTGCGGGTTGCAATTTGGGACCTTCAGATACTTGAGGCAAACTCCGTTCAAATGATTGTTTGTTTTTATCTCGTTTTGTTAGTCGCACACAAGCATAAGTGGTTTTGTAGAACTATTTCAAACTATTGACAGAGTGCAAACTAAAATGTTTACGTCTAAAATTTAGGTATGATAAAATATTTAATATAATGGTGTGTAAAAAACATTATGACTTCATCATTGTTAGTCTTTAAAGAAATTAAAAATACCCATTGTTTGAATCGACTTAAAATAAGTACATACACTTTGCTCAGCACTCAAAATAATTAAATTTTTAATAATTTAAATTTCATTGTATCCTTTTAGAGGGTAAATTTTTTGCTTAAGACAGTTCGTTTATGAATATATCTTTGTGTTAGCTTTTGAAATCGAAGTTTGAAAAACGTGTTTAGCTCCTTATTTTGCCAAGGACAAGCGTTTAATGATTTCCTAGAGTTTATACTATTCGTACATTTTTGCTTTGAGTTATTTTTAACGTGTAAGAATAAGAATTTGACGTTTCATATTGGATTATTTTGCTTAATGCAATAAAGAATTTTGATTTTGATTGAACGTAAACCAAGACAAAAATGCAGCAAAGCATAAAAATATGTATTTTATTTTAGTATCGCATTTAGATTAATTATAAGCATACTTACTTACTTACTTAAGTATCTCTTGCGCAGTTTTTTTGCAAGAGTTGGGCTATCAAATCGTTCAAACATAAATATTACCAAGGCAAAAGAATAATGCAATACCCATATACATTTTAAACATTATTGTGTCCTTAAGACAATCATTAGGTGCTTACAATAACTGACTACTAATTAAATATTATCTTTAAATTTCACATATATACCTTAAGACTTACTTACCTCAATCGGGTTACAAATTATCAAAAAGTTACCTATTTATAATTTATTTTCATAGACTGGTCCCTCTCGTGTTTAAAATCTGACTGTGGTTAAACATTGAACTGAGTGATCCGCTATTAAATTTAAATTTGCGTTTAAACCGTTATAAAGAGAGTTGGAGAGCATCATTGAATTTTGAAAATGAACTCTATAAATCATTCAAGCGCAAGGGGCGAAGTCCTGAAGGGAGTTACCTTTTTAGTATACATTCGTCACTCCGTTAGACTATAAATTATACCAGTAGTGGCAATATGATGGTCCTATGACACTTTAGGCACGTTTTCCCCATAAGAATAACATGGTGAGCTTTTTTTGACCACTTTTTTAAAAATCCAGCTCTCGGCCTATACAAGCCTATATAAATGTTCAATACCATTGTATAACACTATTACTATTTCAAATCCACATCCATTCACAAAATCGAGCGAGGTTTGCACGCGAACTCGTGCGTGCTCCCACATATAAAATGCATGCTACCCATATAAAATAATGTTAAATTTTTT
This sequence comes from Macrosteles quadrilineatus, assembly GCF_028750875.1. Taxonomy (NCBI): domain Eukaryota; kingdom Metazoa; phylum Arthropoda; class Insecta; order Hemiptera; family Cicadellidae; genus Macrosteles; species Macrosteles quadrilineatus. The sequence continues at coordinate 27,339,717 of NW_026542599.1, read as the reverse complement.
TCTTACTTTTTGATTTTTTTATGTTGTAATATTGTTTATAATCAAAAGTTGACACCCACTACGTTTGCCAGAATTTCAACCGTTTTGCCGTATCTCAAGCCGTTTTCGAGATATAAGCGTTTTTAGATAGTTTTTACGGACTTTGACGATTTTTCATGGTAAATTTTATTCCTACCCATATAAAATAATGTTAAATTTTTTTCTTACTTTTTGATTTTTTTATGTTGTAATATTGTTTATAATCAAAAGTTGACACCCACTACGTTTGCCAGAATTTCAACCGTTTTGCCGTATCTCAAGCCGTTTTCGAGATATAAGCGTTTTTAGATAGTTTTTACGGACTTTGACGATTTTTCATGGTAAATTTTATTCCTACCCATATAAAATAATGTTAAATTTTTTTCTTACTTTTTGATTTTTTTATGTTGTAATATTGTTTATAATCAAAAGTTGACACCCACTACGTTTGCCAGAATTTCAACCGTTTTGCCGTATCTCAAGCCGTTTTCGAGATATAAGCGTTTTTAGATAGTTTTTACGGACTTAGACGATTTTTCATGGTAAATTTTATTCCTACCCATATAAAATAATGTTAAATTTTTTTCTTACTTTTTGATTTTTTTATGTTGTAATATTGTTTATAATCAAAAGTTGACACCCACTACGTTTGCCAGAATTTCAACCGTTTTGCCGTATCTCAAGCCGTTTTCGAGATATAAGCGTTTTTAGATAGTTTTTACGGACTTAGACGATTTTTCATGGTAAATTTTATTCCTACCCATATAAAATAATGTTAAATTTTTTTCTTACTTTTTGATTTTTTTATGTTGTAATATTGTTTATAATCAAAAGTTGACACCCACTACGTTTGCCAGAATTTCAACCGTTTTGCCGTATCTCAAGCCGTTTTCGAGATATAAGCGTTTTTAGATAGTTTTTACGGACTTAGACGATTTTTCATGGTAAATTTTATTCCTACCCATATAAAATAATGTTAAATTTTTTTCTTACTTTTTGATTTTTTTATGTTGTAATATTGTTTATAATCAAAAGTTGACACCCACTACGTTTGCCAGAATTTCAACCGTTTTGCCGTATCTCAAGCCGTTTTCGAGATATAAGCGTTTTTAGATAGTTTTATGGGCACTGTCACAAGGGCCAAGTGAAGCGGTCATGCGACTGGGGAATCCCCAGGCATGTGACGTCACCAGGGACGAGCCTATATATAGAAGTGGCATCCGGGTGATATTTCATTCTCGTGCGTGATGCCGACCTGTCAACACTGCTCCGCCTCGCTGTCCAAGAAGAGCAATTTGGTCCGCCACTACAAGCTAGTACATCAAATGAAGGTGAAACTGTGCAAGGTATGTGATTTAATCTGTGATGATAATGTGGTTCTAAAATCGCATATATTACAAAGTCATAAGAATTGTAATTTTTGTAAGAAAAATGTGGTTGGTCATTTTAAAAGACATGTCAATTCTTGCAATAATTGTCCATATACAATGATTGAATTTGTTGGTGAATCGATTAGAACTGAACTTAAAAATACTCTTCAGTCTTGTCCTCTTCCGATAAAATGGACTTTAGTAAGGAGAATTAAATTTATAAAATATTCAATGGATCAAAATGGGCAATTAGTTAATGAAAAAGAATGTATTGCAGATTTTAGAAGCCTAACCACCTTAACTATTGAGAAAAGAGATTTAATACACCAAATTGAAAATGCACTTTTAAAGATTGATGCATCCATGCACAAATATCAAGCCCAAGGCAGTGGATGGATATATGATCATACTAAATATTGGCAACTGCATGTTTATAAGTATAAGCCCCTAACTCCAAAGTCATATATCCCCACACCAGAAAGTATTAAATTGACAAAAGCAGTTCTAAATATAAAAAATTCAGACAATAAATGCTTCCTTTGGTCAATTTTAGCAGCTTTATATCCAATGAATAATACACATCAAAATGTTAAAAGAGTCTCTAGCTATGCACCCTATGAAACACAGTTGAATATGACAAATATAAAATATCCCGTAAAAATATCTGATATAGATAAATTCGAAAGACAGAATAATATAAGTGTTAATGTATTTGGAGTTGAAGACCAGAAATGTATATATCCATTAAGAACGACCAAACTAAATAGTAATACTCATGTAGATTTATTATTATTACAAGAAGGTCGTAAATCACATTACTGTTTAATTTGTGATTTTAATAAGTTAATGTTCCACTCTACAAAACATATGAATAAGAAACATTTTTGCAAGTTGTGTTTGCAACATTTTTACACTAATGATAAATTAGAACGTCATATAACATATTGTAAAAACTTTGATGCCCAACGAGTGGAAATGTCGAAACAAGATACATTACAATTTAAAAATTATAAATATCAACTTAAAGCCCCATTTGTAATTTATGCTGATTTTGAGTGCTTTATAAACTCTAACAACCATATTCCATCTGGATTTGCATTTGTTGTAGTGAGAGATTCTAAGATTATTTCTGAAGAGTTATATAGTGGTGCAAATGTTATGGATGTATTTTTCAAAAGGTTATTTGAGACTTATGACTTCATTAAACGTCAAATGTCGATATATATTCCTCTTGTAATGACTCCTGAACAAGAGGCATCTTTCCAAAACTCAACGCATTGTCATATTTGTGAAAACCCCCTATATTTTGATAGGGTGCGAGATCATTGTCATTCATCTGGCCGATACCGTGGAGCTGCCCACAATGATTGTAATTTAAACTATAAAGTAACAAAGAAAATCCCAGTATTCTTCCATAACTTGAAAAATTACGATGGACATTTAATAATGCAACACTTGGGAAAATATGATCGTAAATTAAATTGCATAGCCAAAGATATGGAAAAGTACATTTCATTCTCTGTTGATGATTTAATATTTTTAGATTCCTATAACTTTCTGTCACTTCCATTATATAAATTGGCTTCCAATTTAAATACATTTAGATTCATAGACAATCCTCTACTACAGCGTAAAGGTGTATTTCCCTATGAATATATGACGGGACCAGATAAGTTTGCAGAGTCTCTACCCCCAATTGAAGCATTTTACAGTACTCTAACTAAAGAACATATCTCTCCCATTGAATATGAACATGCTAAAAATGTCTGGACCCATTTTAATATAAATAATTTACAAGAATATCATGATTTATATCTTAAAACAGATGTATTGCTACTGGCTGATGTCTTTGAGACTTTTAGAGACCTGTGTTTAAAGGATTATAAACTTGACCCCGTACATATGTATTCACTTCCTGGATTAACATGGGAGGCCTGTCTTAGAATGACTGGTATAAAATTACAATTATTTCAAGATATTGACATGCATTTGTTCATAGAAAGTGCAATCAGAGGAGGAGTCAGTATGATTTCCACACGTTATGCTAAAGCCAATAATAGATATATGGGTGAACACTATGATCCCAATCAAGAGAGTGTGTATTTAATATATTTAGATTGTAACTCGCTATACTCTACAGCAATGTGCGAGCCACTGCCTGTGGATGAATTCCGTTGGACTAATGAGATAGACTACAAATACAATCAAAATTATGAGTTTGGTTACATTTTAGAAGTTGATTTAAAATATGATAAAAGCTTACATGATTTACATAATGACTATCCATTGGCACCAGAGAAAATGAATGGGAAATTAATACCAAATTTAAATGACAAAACTAAATATATTTTACATTATAAAGCATTACAAAAATATGAGGAATTGGGGTTGGTTGTTACAAAATACCATAGAATTTTAAAATTTAGACAATCAAAATGGCTTGCACCCTATATTAATTTTAATATTGAAAAACGAAAAAGTGCTAATAATGATTTCGAAAAAGACTTTTACAAATTGTTAAATAATAGTCTCTTTGGTCGAACAATTATGAATCAACGAAAGTTCCGTGACATATATCTCAAGGATGAGTCACTATTAACAAAATATGTCACTAATCCAAGGTTTGACTGTAGCAAAAAGTTCGATAACAATTTACATGCTATACATTTAAATAAATTAGTTGTAAAGTTTAATAAACCAATATATTTAGGAATGACAATTTTGGATATTAGTAAAGTAATAATGTATGATTTCCACTATAATTATATGTCAAAATTTAAGAATAAAAGATTTCTTATGACAGATACAGATTCATTAATGTATGCTATAGTTACAGAGGACTTTTACAAGGAAATAGAATGTGACTTGCACTATTTTGATACCTCTGGATACAGTAAAGACCATTTCTTATACTCTGATAAAAATAAAAAAGTCACTGGAAAGTTTAAAGATGAATTAGGTGGTCATATTATGTATGAATATTGTGGTTTAAGACCAAAGTTATATTCTTACATTCCTCTAAAATGGTTATATGAAGAAGACAAGCAAGCTTTAGAGGTGAAGAAAGCTAAAGGAGCTGATGGTGCCACTGTTAAACATCTCCTCAGACATCAACATTATTTGAACTGCCTTGCAACTGGGCAAGATTACTATGAGAATGTGACAAGAATTAAATCTACAAATCATCATCTTCAAACCTTGACCATGAATAAAAAAGTACTATCCTTTGATGATGACAAGAGGTTTATTCTGGAAGATGGTATCAATACTCTTGCACTTGGTCATTATAAAATTGATCAAACATAGTTATGTTCAAATGTATGTAGATATATAATAAATACAAATGTTAAAAAACTCCAGTCTTTTATTTATTTACCCTTACCATCCTCTTGATAGAATTGGTCAAACATAAATCTATATTTGCCATTATTCTTTGACCTTTCTTTGTCTATTACGAAAAAGCCATATTTAGTTTTATCCCAACATTGATGACAGAGATTTTTAAATTGGTCAAATGAAAAGTCATTACCAACATGATTGTGATATACATGTTTTAAATTTAAATCATCTTGTTTGAATAATATTAGGAAATTTACATTATCACGTAAATGTTTGTGTACTTTGCTGTAAGATTGACACAAGTAAAAACAGTTAATATTTTTGTGTCGACCCATTGAGAAAAATTGTGTAATATTTGGACTATTTATGTCATCAAATACAACAACTGACTGTGATTTTACATCATTTGGTGTGATTTCACAGTCAGTAAACGTGTGTAATTTCACTTCGTCACACAAACTAAATATTTCAATTATTTTTTTATATTTTTCTTGTTCTAAAGATTTAGATATTAAATATAAGTTTGTAAATTTTAATCCTTCCTTTCTTACAATTAAATTGTAAATTACAACCGTCTTCCCACTTCCACTTGGACCACAAATAACACATCGAATATTGGTAGGAAATAGACCCAACTTCTTTGGTATATTTTCCTTAGTATGTACTATTTTAAATTTATGTTTTTGTTGAATAAAAGACATTTTTTATATAATAAAAATGGTAAAAAATGATAATAAGAAAACATGTAAAAAGGGCAAAGGTTTATTCCTAAAGCCTTACAGGGGTCGAGGGTTATTGAATACTCTTATAAATAACCTTCCATTATCACTTCACATACCATCATATCAGTACTGTGGACCTGGAACGAATATACGTGGGAATCTAGCCAAAAATGTACCTCCAAAAAATAAACTAGACTCTTATTGTAAAGAGCATGACATATTCTACATGAATAATCCCGATACCGCTGCTCGGAACAAAGCAGACATGAGATTAGCAGACTTAGCTTGGACTAGAGTTACGGCCAAGGACGCAAGTCTTGCTGAAAAAGCTGCTGCTTATGCCGTGACAAATTTGATGAAGGCAAAAGCAAAAATGGGAATGGGATTAAAATTTAATAAAAAAGATGGACAACTACCAGCTGTTAGAGGCCGCAAAAGACGTGCCTCACTTCAGGGGGGTGTACCTAAAAAACGAGCTAAAAAATCTAAAACCAAGAGTAAAAGAATGCGGAATAGTTAATTTAGATAGCTCATCTGGCACACATTGGACAGCATATCGTAAAAAGAAAGATATTGTAATTTATTTTGACCCATTTGGAATCCAACCTCCAAAAGAAGTAATTAAATATTTTGAGGGATATAAAATCTTCTATACAACCGATCAAATACAAGATTTAAATAGTTCTATTTGTGGAATTTTATGTTTATCATTCATAAAAAATTTTTGTTTATAAAAATGGATTCATTTACTATAACATTTTCGGGTACAGAGCCAGAGCTTAAGTCAGTGTTCTTTCCTCCCATAGAATTAAATGATGATTATGTAATTGGATTAGTAGATTTTCAAAGTTATAATTCTATATTTAATGTTAAAAAACCTCTAAATACTTTAACATATTATAAAGTAGAGAAAAAAACATTACCAAAAGGAGATATCTCAGTTGATGATTTAAACCAGTTATTAGATGGTAAACTTAAAGTTATAATAGATAAAAATGGAGACGCATTAATTAATACTAAATCCAAACTTTTATTCAAAGGGCTTATTCCAAAATTAAATCAACTTAAAGGCAACAAATTAACCATTGGAGAAGGTGATGATGTTTTCTATTATGATCACAATGCTCCAGTTACAATAGAAATTTCTGAAGGAACATATGAGGTGGTTGAGCTTGCAAAGGAAATTCAAAAGCAAATCCCAGACTTTTTCCTTACAGCTAATAATAAAACTATGAAAGCGACATTACTTTCTAGCCATGTGTTTGATTTTACAAAACCATGTTTAGGGTCTGTCTTATTGGGATTTAAAGGTGTTTCTACTCCTGGTGTTCAGTTTGAATCTACAAATAAAATAAACATTAATAATGTAAATGTGATTAGAGTAAAATGTAATATTGCAAACGGGTCCTATTTAAATGGCAACAAATCACACACCATACATAGCTTTTATCCAGAAGCTCCTCCTGGCTACAAAATTATTGAAGTTCCAAGAAATATTATATATTTTCCTGTAAATAAGAGAAGTTTAGATGTTGTCAGTATTACATTTGCCGATCAACATGACAAGGCAATTGACTTTAACGGAGAAGAAACTACAATTACTTGTCATATAAAAAAGATATGAGAATTTATAAGAATTTATCTATAAGTGTACAAAATGCTAGGTTCCTAAAGTCAATAGGACTAAAGTTAAAATTTTCTATTAATAAAAATGGAAGATTTTCTAGACGTTACAGGGAAATCCTAATTCGACGATAGTGTGGTTAAAATTACAAATCACTCCTATGTTCCCCACAACACTTTGGCAATAAATAATTCTGATGAAATTCGAATATGTATTAATAATCAAGATTTGCTAACTCTCCCATGTAGGAGTTATCTGTATATTAAGGGAGAAATTGAAAATCATGATAAAGGTCATTTTATAAATAATGCATTTGCGTTCTTATTTGATGAAATTAGATACGAAGTTGCAGGTAAAGAAATAGACATTGTAAGAAACCCAGGAATTTCTAGTCTTATGAAAATATTGAGCTCTTACAATAAAACTACTAAATTGTCAAATGTAGCATTTGATTCTGACACGAATTTAAAAGAGTTCCATAAAGGTGGCAAGTTCAGTACTTGTTTGCCATTAGAGTTGTTAATGGGTGTATTCGAGGATTTTAATAAGGTATTAGTAAATGTCAAACAAGAATTGGTGTTGAAAAGATCCAAAAATGATTTGAATTGTATATTAACAACCACTAGTGCTCCAGCCAGTGGCACTGCTGATACAATTCCCAAAATTACACTTAACTCTATTCAATGGGTCATGCCACATGTGATACCATCAGATGGGGAGAAGTTACAATTACAAAAGATGTTATTGCAAAATAAAAATTTGCAAATTGCATTTAGAAGTTTAGAGTTGCATGAACTTCCATCATATCCCAATACCACAAGACATACATGGTCAGTAAAGACATCTTCAAGTTTGGAGAAGCCTAGGTATATTATATTTGGTTTCCAAACAGCTAGGGATAATAGTGCACGAAAAAGAACTGACGAATTTGATCACTGTAAATTAAAAAATCTCAAAGTATTTCTAAACTCTGAATATTATCCTTATAGTGATTTAAATCTTGACTTTGAAAATGGAGATGTCTCTAAAGCTTATGAGATGTTTATGAGGTTTAGAGAGACTTACTATAATACTATCCCAGATCCTATGATTAGTAGGGCTGAGTTTATGAAGAAATATCCACTAATTATAATAGACTGTTCTAGACAGAATGAAACAGTGAAGGAAGGAATTGTTGATATTAAATTAGAGATTGAAACTGCAGACAATGTGCCAGCAAATACATCTGCATATTGTTTGATAATACATGATAAAGTGTTTGAGTACAATCCTTTGTCAAATGAGATAAATAAAATGTAAATAAAAGATGAAAAACATTCAACAAGAATTGATTGACTCTGCAAATCAAATACGAGAGAAATATAGAGCTTTAAAACGTGGCAAGTTTCTAGAGGCTGAAGAGAGGTTCCAAACATTCCAACCTTTAATAGAGCCATTACAAGAATTAAAAAAAATCACAGCTATTGGCAAAACAGAGAGGCCTCAAATGGAGATACTCCCAATGACTCCATCTAGAATATCAATGATACCAAGATTACAACCATTACAACCATTACAGCAATCCACTCCACAGAAATTAGATTTTGGTCTTTTAGCATCAGACTATTTAGGAAATTACCTCAGTAAAAGTAGTATGACAGACACTACATATGGTATTAGACGAGAAGCAAATAAATTTTTTATTGGAAATAAGGAAGTTGATATTGCCAATGATGATGTCACAGTTGCAAATAAAACCTACAAGGGGACAAAAGGCTTGTGGCAGTTGTTAACTTTAAAAGAACCTGAGGATTATACTCAGGTTGATTTGCAAAATTATAAAGAGATTTTGGAAGCCACAAATGGACATTTAAAGAGTTACAAAGATGGTGCACCAATTTCAAGTAATAGACATACTAAATATCTTAATATAATTAAACCTCTTTTTAAATCTGTTGGTGAAGGTTTGAGACAAGTGACTGGTAATAAAATAGACTATATTTATTGGGATGATCCTAATGAGCTTGTAGATAGGTTAAGACTTCTTTGGCTAAGTCGCCAAGCTGGTAACTCAGGAGTGGATAATGAAATAGATTCCATTATTGAGGAATTGAGAGAAAGTGGAATTATCTATTAAATAAAAATATGTTTATAGATAAATTTTATCGTTTATATAATCCATATAATAAGCCTGCAGAACCCAGGGCTAGTAGTGAACCTACTTTAAATTTACAAGACGATAGTTGGAATGGTTTAAACCGTAAAATTGGTAATGTTAAAGATGGGGAGTTTGTAGATGATGTATCAACTTTGGGTCAGACATTAACTAGAAAAGGTGATGAATTTTTACAAGGTAAAACTAAATATGAGTTTTTAGAATCTAAGAATAAAAATTGGAATGCTAAAAAACAGAAAATTACTAATGTGGAAAAGGGTGAAAGTTTAGATGATGTGCCCACTTTACAACAGACTTTAATACGAACAGATGGTGGTACATTTGTACAAGACAATAAAAATTATGAATTTTTAGAATCAGAGAATGGTGTTTGGAATGCTAAGAAACAGAAAATTACTAATGTAGAAAAGGGTGAAAGTTTAAATGATGTGCCCACTTTACAACAGACTTTAATACGAAAAGAAGATGGTAAATTTGTACAAGACGATAATAATTATGAATTTTTAGAATCAGAGAATGGTGTTTGGAATGCTAAGAAACAGAAACTTAGCAATTTGATAGACGGTACAGATAGTAAGGATGCTGTGAATGTTTCACAAGTTCCAAAAATGGAAGCAGGCTATTGGGATTTTAATAATAAAAGGTTAGTACGTGTTAAACCTGCCGTTGATGACACTGACTGTGTTACAAAAGAACAGACTATAACTTTTGATAAAAAAGAAAAATGTTGGGATGCCAAAAAACAATATATAAGAAATCTGCCAATGGGGGAATATTTAGATGATATTTGTTTAATGTCACAAGCTATGTATTATGATGGATCAAAATTTGTATATGGAGGAAGAAAATTTAATTTGATGGAATACAATCCTGATTTATTAGTTGCCGACCCCACATCTTTGAGTGGATTTAAGTATATAGATAATAGACCATATATACCAGAAAACTATGTATTTAAAAGAATGGAAGATAATCTATTGATTGGGGCTAATGGTAATATATTTACAGTACAAGGAAAGAGTGATGTTATAAAAAATGAATGAAATTGCATACGAACTTCATAAGCCTGCAAGAAAGAATTTCATTAGAAGGTCTTTTAAAGTATTGGGTAAAAACGAAACTGTACAAATAGATTTAATTGATATGCAAAACTATGCTAGAGAAAATTCTGGCAATAAATATATTTTAACTTTAATAGATACATTTTCTAAAAAAGCTTATGCTGCTCCATTAAAGAATAAGACAGGGTTAGTGGTTACAGAAGCCATTAAAACCATTCTACCAAAGGGGGTTAAAAACATTCAATCTGACAATGGAAAAGAATTTTTTAATCAATATTTTAGCAAACTAATGAAAAACTTAAATATTAATCACTATCACACTTTTTCTACAACTAAGGCTGCAATTGTGGAGAGGTTTCAGAGAACTTTAAAAAATTGGTTATATAGGGAATTTAGTGCTCAGGGAAGTTATAAATGGTTGGATTTACTTCCAAAGTTAATTCGAAAATATAATAATAAGGTGCATAGATCTATAGGTATGAAGCCTAACCAAGTGAATATTAAGAATAGTAAATATGTGCATGAGAGGTTGACTTCTAAAGTAGTGCAAGTTAAAAAGCCAAGATATAAGGTGGGTGATAGTGTGAGGATTTCCAAGTATAAACATGTTTTTAGTAAAGGATATACTCCAAATTGGACAGGTGAGCTATTTACAATAGCAGAAGTTAAGAATACAAAGCCTGTGACTTATATCTTGAAAGATGAAAATGGTAATATAATCAGGGGAGGCTTCTATACAGAGGAGTTGTTAAAGACCAAGTATAAAGACATGTATTTGGTAGAGAAGGTAATTAGGAGGAAGGGTGATTTATTGTATGTCAAATGGCTTGGGTTCCCAAGTAGCCAGAACTCGTGGATTTCCACTAAGGATGTCCAAGGGAGCGCACCATGAGCCGGGAGCGCGCCCGAGTTCGCGTACAAACCTCACACTGTCAAGTTGATGATTTTGTGAATGGATGTGGATTTGAAATAGTAATAGTGTTATACAATGGTATTGAACATTTATATAGGCTTGTATAGGCCGAGAGCTGGATTTTTAAAAAAGTGGTCAAAAAAAGCTCACCATGTTATTCTTATGGGGAAAACGTGCCTAAAGTGTCATAGGACCATCATATTGCCACTACTTATACCTCAAAAAATTATGTCTAGTAAGACAACTAAAATAGTATTTTACAGCGAAAACCTTTTTTGTATTAAGTATTATATAGATTGAAACCCATGTTGGTGTAATTCAATATTGTTACTAAAGGCAAAGCTATTACCCAGAATTAAGGCGATGTTAGCGAGCACGTTAACATATTGATGACTTTCTATTTTAGGACAAAGAACACAAAATGAAAAATTGATACATAAATTGTTTACAGAACCGAACCAGTTGGAAACACATTCTATCGTTACTATGCTAATTCGTTATATCCGATGGAACAAACATGGAATATAATTATAGGGCTTTGTTATTTATTTGACAACCATACGAGTACAAAACAAAGTATTGAACTAATTTCACAACACCCAATATAATATAGTTTTTTTATTATTCTCCGTTATATATTACTTACCCTAGCTATACTTACTTACCTAAAGTACATAGCTATTACCTACATTCCCTATCAACTGCAAAAAGTAGGTTTAAGTCCATTGACACGACTCGCTCTCTTGTTAAAATTCTTATAAATCAATTAGCCAAATTTTATATTGTAATTATTGCATCTCAAATTTCTCTTGTTTTTTTCCAAAATTATAAAGTTATAAAAATTAGTTTTCTTTAAAATTATTTGAAATGACAGATTTGCAGAATATTGATTCTTAAAGATCTTCTTTTGCATCTAGTGTTATTTAATTTCGTTTGCACCCCTAGTAAAGGAAAATAACTAATTACTGCATACTGCTTGTCCAGAGATGTACTATGTGTATTAATTAAGTACAGGAAAATTCCTTTATGTTGTTGCATGAATTTGTAAATCCCTCAAAACAACACCTTTTAGATTTCCCCGTAAGAGTATGAGTACAAGGACCGTATTTGTCCAGGATAACTGTCAGATTTCGCTTTTTATGAACTTTTAAAAAGAATCAGAATTTATAAATTTACTTATTCGGAAGTTTTTCTGCAAAGGACCTTTCAACCTTACTTCTCATGAAAAAAACATTTAATATACAAAGTAACATTAAACCCAATTTCTCACCAAAGCTCCTGTTAGTTACTGTTAAGAGACATATTAACTAATGTTGCACAGTTCAACTGTCTCTAACATAATAGTAAAAGGTAATACAAAGGGCAAGTACCCTTTGAGCAAGAGGATCGCTCCTTTGAAAAATGCTGTAAGCCACCCCAAGCCATTTTTCGCCTTTTTAGAAAATGAGTGTTAATTATAATGCTATAGCTTTCGCCACATTTGTTTTTAATCTACTAATACAACATTATTATATCCAAGTTTTATATTATAAAAGTAAAGGCTACATTTCTCTACAATATATTTGTACTAACTTTTTCTCAGTCGTAAAATATAGAGATTTGAAATATTGACCAGCCAAGCTTGACAATGGTGGGAGTTGAGTTAATCCTTAGTAGCTCGTTGCGTTTTAATTTTCAGTTTTCTAAGTACAGTATTCATTTAAAAAATGTTTATAGATTTTAACTATTTTTCTTTCTTCTAACTATTTGAAAGCTTCATATTAATAAGAAACATAGTACACATATTTTAAAAGCTTGCAACCTGCTATACCCATTACTTGGCACTTGGCAACTTGGATAGAGCGTGGAGAACAATGTTGTCTTAAGATCTACTGTATAAATTAGCTACACATAAAAAAAACTTAATTTTACTACTTCGCGAGGTAAAATTATTTTCTTTATATTTATATCAGGGTTTTACACTCCCTAAGAATCCATTTCCATGAATAAGTGGCGCTAGTGTATGTTTAAAAATACTGTAAGTCTACGGTTTAGTTTGAAAAGATAAACTTATAAACTTATTTAAAAGTTTATACCAACATACTTACTTTCAACCCCCTACCTTTATATTTGATAACAAATCCAAAATAATCAAACAACATACGTTAGTGTAGCAATAAAACCAATTACTTAATATTATGATTCATGAAAAATATGTTTACCTTAATTCTTCCATTTTATTCAGACCTCCAGTTTATTATCCTGTAGCTTACTTTATAAATTACAAAGAAGAGTGTGAGCAATATTCTACAACCCCTATTCTACCTATGTAGGTGTAAGTCAGGATAAAATTGAATGAATTCGCAAATCGGCGAAATAGGGTTATAGGAACGGGGTGTAGTAGAATTTTAAATTTTGCTAATATTTTTTTTTTTATCCTTAAAACATGGAGATGACCAATTTTGATTGCAATTACTGCATAAAGCTTAAAAACAAATAATTTTGTATATTATTAAAGCGTTTAGGTAAGTTACGGGAAAAATTTAAAAAAAACTGTACATTTAAAATTCACAGGTTATTCTTTTAGATAAAAAGAACAAAATTGTAGATTGCATGGCTGGATTTGAACTAATTTGGCAAAATGATGCCATTTCATCAAAAACACTTCTTCCCTTCCCCTCAGCAGCAAACCTAAAAACTCGTTAAATTTTATGTTCTTTAAATAAGAAATATATGGTTTGTGTTTGGAAATTTTACATTTTGGTAAAATTCAATATATCAAGTGGATTTTTAAGTACATTTATTGTATACTATACATGATCTATAACACACACACACACACATGCACAAATAATACACAAAAACCCAGCACATGCAGGTTTACTCTATTTAAATTCTAATATTACAATCGATGTAAATAAAAACCAATTCAAACAACTCAACAAAAAAACTCCCTTTGGCTATTTAGTATTGAATTTCCACGAAGTACAACAGGCCATGAGAACATCACAAAATATCACAAGCGCTGGAATACGTGGGAAATTCATACTCAAGTCAAACACGATTCCACAATTTTCCAATTCGTATAAAAAGATATTTTTATATGGATACGTTACAGTGGCCAAATACACAAACGTTAACCTCATAAAACGTTTCCCTCGACGTTTACATGTCAAACCATCGAACTGCATACATTTGGACAGCACGTTCGTGATAACTGGACTAGGTGGAATTACGCCAAATACGTCGTTATAGTTATTTCCATCAGATTCAAAGATGAGATTTAAATATTTTTCATAGACGTAATTTCTACCTGGTTGTATAAAGTGGTTACTTTTTCAGCTATCGTTATAAAATAAAACTATTTGAAATGGCAGTCACTTAATTGTTGTCTGTATTTAAGAAATTGAGATCAACCAAAAATACACGTTTTGCCACACTTTTTAAGAGTTGGTAAACCTGTGGTATAGTCGATTAAAGCATGTTGAATTTAATATAAAACTCATAGTAGGGTTAAAAAATTATCACCTTGCCTTGCCTCTCTACAAACTGTCACGATCTAATTAAAAGTTTGATCAACTGTTAATTTGTTTTGCCGGATTCTTTTAATTTAATCTTTCCTTTTTTACTTTTATCGTATATTACGTTAATACTCTGGTAAAGTGTGGTCGTTCCCGCGCGAGACTAGGCGAGTGCAGGATTACCATACGAGTCCAGTACGGAAATGTTGGACGAGTGACGAAAGATATTTTACCTACGACCGTTTTTTAAAGTAGTCGTTTCAGTACAGTTCTTAGAATTAAAAAGTATCTCATAACAGCATTGTTTACTTTCATAACAGCATAGTTATACTCATAACAACACGGGTAACTGACCAATGAGGTTCAAGGATTGAGAGAGGAGAAGTAAAATTGTAATAATTCAAAATTCAACTAATCAGCTGTTCAGGCCAATTTAATTGTTGATTGGTGCAATTAGTGTGTTTCGTTGCATCACTGTCAGTGGCAATAAGAGGTTCTAAACGAAAACATAACCTCTTTTAGAAATTATGAATAGTGATTTTTAGTAATTAAAACAATGTCGAAGGTAAAGTAGTGTACGTAACTCGCGTAAATAGTGTTAACGACACTCGTAGAAGTTTTTAAGGCACTCGCCAAGGCTCGTACCTTTAATTTTCTACTCGTGTCGTTAACACTATCTTTACGCAATCGTTGCGTAAACTACTACTACGCCATATTACTCTAAGCTAACCTAACAATAAAAAGCGCAAGTCCGAAATTACAATTTCATAGATAACAAGTTCTAGCAATCTAAGTGTATATTGGACGGGAAACGGACTTTCGGCCTGCGCTGCCCCTGACTCGGCCTGGGCTGCCCCTATTATGTGGTGTAAAGGGTAGGTTTCTCGGGAGTAGGTACCTGACCTGAGCTTGCGCTTTACCCATTAAATCCCAGAAATCTCCCGGAAATACCTGTGGGGTGGTGGACAGGGTCGTCGACACAGGAAACAGGGCAAATAGCATTGGAGCCAACCTTCTAGGAAATACATTACTATTGTATTAGAATACTGCTGTAATCTTTGGCATTAACGACTCAGGAAGTGATGGTGTCTACGGGTGGTGGATATCCGCCCCAAATAAACCTATTTTTGTTTCAAAATTTTAGATTCAAAAATACGCAAATTCCTACTACATATAATAAATCTTTTATGCTTCTTTTAATACTGTATATGATAGTGGTTTTAGTACTGTATTATGACAAATTTAAATGTAAAATATTTGCAGTTATTTGAACTTGAATTAATTATTTCTTAGGCCGCGAACGCTAAATATGTTACAGATGTTCGTGTACAGTAGTTAAACAATAAAAAATAGTGCATTTCATCACTAGAGGGTACCTATTTAACAGTACTGTATTACGAAACATTTATATGTAAAATACTTGTAGTAATTTGAACTTGAATTCTTTATTTCGTTGGCCGCGAACACTAAATATAAAAGTAACAGATGTTTGTGTAAGGTAGTAAAACAATACAAAATAGTGCATTTCATCACTAGAAGGTGTCTATTTAACTTTACTGTATTACGAAACCTTTAAATGCAAAATACTTGTAGTAATTTTAACTTGAATTCTTTATTTCGTTGGCTGCGTACGCTAAATTTTGGCCGTAAAAGTTTCATTTTGATACTTACTTGTTCTGTGTTATTTCACCTAATAACAACAGTAAATTTAATTCCATCCAACATAATTTTTGTTGGAAATGCACAATGTTGAATTGTGTGTTCCAATTATTAAATTGCAAATTACATTAATTAATTGTTGAATGAAATGCATAGGGGCATTTAATTCCATCCAACTGAATTTTCTGATTTTGTATAACAAACTGTACATTTCTTTTATTGATTGTAAATATATACATCACTAGAAGCCTTTTTGTAGTAATTGATTATTGAAACACTAAAGTTACAAGTTTAATTTTAATATTTTGTTGTACCAATACACCAGACTGTTAATTAATATATAGGATTATATTTTCAACGCATTTTATAACATACTTGTCTCTTGTTACATTGGTTTAGTTTTTAATTTCGTATTTTATACTTAGTGTTTATCTGGTTTTTACATAACAAATTGTTTTTTACTTTCACTTTGTATTTGCTTGTAAATAGGACACTACCAGAAGTTTTTTTAGGTAAACATTATTTTAAACACTGCAGTTTTTTGTTTACCTTACACCAGACTGTAATTTAATTAATGTAGGCCTATCATTATTTTTATACTACGTCTCTTGTTTAAATTATCTGAATGAATGTACTACGAATGAACATTCAGCTGTTAAACTACAATTCACACTTTAAACTGAAACAAGAGGTTCTACCCGTGAATTCAGGGGTGAACAGAAACCACCATTAAATTAATTTAATCAACTTTGACTTTATATTTCATTTAAAGGGCCCAAGTTCGAGAAACTTTCATGTGAAAGGATGTTAAGGCAGTGGAACCTTCATACCTTACGTCCTAAGGTTGGCCGAGGTTGTACCTGAACACGCAGCTCTCTTTCACGACATCTTTAATACTTTTCAATGAAATTGCGATCTGTTAAAGATCGGTAACAACCTCTTGGAACGAACAACATACATGGTTTGTTAATCTCATAGTCATCATGGTTCGAACACCTTTAGTTACTCACTTGTAACAAACAGCTATAAATAGCTTCACTGTCCATTCACCGCGACTCTTTTAAGAACGTAAAAGTAAATAATAAAATAAGTAAACAAAAATGTAAACAAACAAACTATATTGTCGATTGCATTGGCCAGCTGTTGTTCACTAAATTAATCAAATAATAACTTCCAAAACATGCAAGGCGTAGCCTTTTGAAAATCAGCCTGTGGGGCAGAGCCCTTAGGGAGTTCGTCCATATCAATACTTTTCGGCAAAATCTACACACTCTAAGCTTCATTTTGATATGCCATATGCCTATATTTTTATTTGGTAAATGGCCTTAACCGTTTACATAAAATTTGATTGTATCACTGTAATAATATAATATACTGTTGTATGGATAATATTGTTGTACTATTGAGTGGATGGATTCTTGTAAACAAGCCTTGAAATCATATTAAGTGAGACTAATTCGTCAACGTTTGTGATTTATGAAAGCTATAGTGACAATAGGCGGATGGTGGCCCCACCTTCTGCAGTAGCCTATCTATAAAAGCTATAATGTATATACAAAACTATAATATCTATAACTAATATTATGATGGTCAATTTATACATATCCACTGTTTTTGTATCTTGAACTGAGGTGACACATATGTCGTCAAATCGTCGTTAAAATTGGTTAAAAACTGTTTAAATATACAACTTTTAGCACGGTGTTTGTAACTAAACTAGCCCAAACTTAGATTTAAATCCATAATACCTGCTCTTGCTCTGGAGTGCTCTGGGGCTCAGGTCCTTCTTGGAAGTACCGTACCTAATCCTATTCATAGTTTTTGGCCAGCTTGCTGTGTCAAACACCCCATATCACCCCTTCCCTACTTCCCTCTTACCCACAAAATCTTTTCAATTTACCTATAGGGAATCTTTTGGGGACAGCAGACTCAGAGCTACCCACGTTCCCTATTGTTTGTTGCGGAGGGTAAGTTTCTCATAATCACCCCAGGCCGAAAGTCCTACACTCATATTGGACTAACAGTCACTACTCATAACCTATAAGAGATGCTTTATTTTTGTTTATAACAACTCATTGCCAAATAAAATCAGCTGGTGTCCGGTGAAAACTCATTACAGTACAGTAGTACGTAATTAACCCCCATTTGATTAAGCAGGCGGCAAACAGCCGTTTTCCGTACTAAATCCTTGCATGGAATATTATATTTCACTAAACACTATCGTGCCCCGAAATGGGACTTTCGTGAAGAGTATTGAACGATACTTTCTAACACGATGAAAAAAACTACTTCATAAAAATTATAAAATTATCTGATATTTCATAATCTATTCATTTTTCTAAATCTAAACACAATACAGCTGTACAATTAATTTTAGTGTAAGATTCAGCTGATTGTAGCTTTGTTAATGTCAGGCAAATTATTGTTTGTGTAGCGAAAGTGATGTATATGCCAGGGAAAGTCAGCTGATCACTATTTGTTTTTGGTGTATGGAAATTGAAGATTTTCGAAGATCTCAGCTGTATGGAAATGGATTATTTTCGAATACAGAGTGGTGAAAGATCATTAAAACTTTGTTGAGTGTGGCGTAAAAATATCCAAAGTAACACCTAAGTGTAATTAGCTAGTCTTGTTTCATTCGCAAAGCAAAGTATTCATAGGTTTGGAAAGCATTCAAAGTGACAGCCAGCATTTAAACTTAAACAGTCTGTAAGCGTGAAGATTACTCTTAACTTAAGATTTTCTGACAATTTCATACGAGAATATGACTTTTCCATTCAAAGGCACAAGCTGATGACGATGTTCAAAACATTCTGAACTCAAAGACTTTACATTGACTTTACTTTAATCTATAATATATTAACATTATGTCATAACGTTATTTTTTTGAAAACCCTAAACATGTTAATGTAATGTGTAAAAAAAAATTCAAATGTCTTATTATTTTTTTCTAGACATTTAAGAGGTAAAATAATATAAAATGTTAGTGGTAGGTAGTTATTAAATATATTTATTTGTGCTTTCTGTTGTTTAATAACTCGTGAAACTAATAAATGCTTTGACGACATTATCTAATAAATGCTAATTATTAATAATAATATAATTCGTAGCCATCAGAATCGCTGAATTATATGTGGAATAAATTCAGGTGTATACATAGTCAATACACCTACTAGAAAAATAAATTCCTTGGACCGAAGGTGTGTAACCTTGATTGCTCTAATAATAATAACTTGTACCTAACTAATAACAATCAGGATACACGAAATCGTTATTTAACGATTCGGTAGATACAATTATTTTTCTTCGTTTTACTTATTGTCCTTGTTTCGCATGGATTTAATATTATTATTAAGAAACAAACTATAACATAGCTATTTTATTAAAACCATATTGTAGACCTCCATTCATTTTGACTTGGTTTTTTAGAGTCAAATATTTAAATAGTACAACTCTGAAATACAGTATACAATATTTTAACGAAAGATTTTAGGCTTCAAAGCAATGCTTTTCTAAAGAGTATGTTCTTGGCACCACGTAATATCTGATAATTATTATGAGTGTGAGAATAAAATACTAACAACATAATAAAAAATGTATCACTAGGAAAAAACTAAACCATTAACATAAAATTTTAAAGAAAGCTCAAGAGTCCAACGAAATTCTTAATTAACTTCTCTAATTTGATTTTGCTCCCTGAAACAATTTTTAGGTAATTGGAATTGAACGTTATCTTTTGACTTGTTAATTATCAACTAATCAATTTGATTGTCTCGAGATGATGGTGGACGAGGAGAAAAGGTCAACGTGTTGAGTTCTATTTTCAATCTTGTAGACACAATAGGCTACTGTAGGATAAAAATGTCTGCAAAATCAGACTTTTTAACCAAACAAATTGGTTATAAGAGATTTCTATAAATGCAACATTCTGTAAAATTAGTTTTCGTAAAAATCCAATCATATACAATTTAATTGCATTTTATAAAAGTAGGATATGATTATATTTAGTTTTATGTTTCTAAGTATTGAAAGACAAAAAACGGTTATTTCCGAACTAGAAAGAATACAGCTTAAATTATTTAAATATAGTATATAAAAACGTGATATTTCTTCATTGGCGAATGCAGTTATTATTTTCAACATGAGCTTCACTTAATCTAAGACTATTGCACTTCTATTTAGCTATCTATTTAACTATCTTAAGTAAGTTAAGGCTATTTAAAAACAAATGTGAAATACACGTTCGGCCTATGATATGAACTATATACTGTATTTCGTCACATTACTCTATTATTTAAGCTAACCAATTCACAAAATTATAATTTAGTATTTATATTTTTTACCAAACCAAACTGTAAGAGAGTATATGTTACCAAGGTACTCGACTATTTAGCCTGCCACTATTGTATTAGTTGCACAAATTTAGGTTTACTACTTTCAAATTCTACAACAGTGAGTGGATTTTCCCAGCTTTTGTCAATATTTAATTGCCATCGACTCCAACGGATCTTTCATTTTTGTTAAAGGGATAAACAAATTGCTTTCACCCTGCAACGTATGTACTCTAAATAGCAGTTTTCGCTGTCAAAAATCTTTTACATGTTTTGAAGTTATAAGCTAGTGTTTTGCAACCTACGCTTCAATGTGAGTTATGTGTTATGAGTTATGAGATGTTATGTGAGTTATGAGTTATGTGAGAAGTGCGATAGGATAAATATACGATAAAGAAAGGATCAAGAAAATTATTACTCTCCTAAAGCAGTCGAATGTGGTAAGACAGCGCTGTAAGCGCCTTTGGGGATTTGAATGATCGGTTTTATTTCTTTCATATTCTAACGCAAGAGTTTTGAGGCTTTTACGGTATATTCTATGGACCTAAGTGTATTTTACAGTGTATTTTTGTTTTAATGTGTATTTAGTAAATGTATTTAGGTGGAATTAGCAGGGAATCTCGTAGGGATAAGGTAGGGGAATACTGATTAACTGGAAATGTTTACAAACTTTTTTAAATTCATATAAGATTAATGCATTTCATTGAAGGAATACATGTTATTTTTTTAATCACTTTGGAATAGGGTTTTCTTAGGACACTCAAATACATTTCCATTTTGTTATACTTTTCTTACAACTAACCTCTAACAATTTGCCTATAAATACTCTAAATGTTGATTTGGATTTTACTATGGAAATAGCTTATCACTAATCTTATTAATTACATATTTACATAATTACGGTAATAAAATTTGTTTAATGTAAATACTGTACAAAAAGGTCCCAAAAGCACGAGGTTTATTTTCTTACGCAGGCTATCTGTACAACTAAGAAAACAATATCAAAACAAGTATAAACCAACGTATAAAAAGAGCCTACGTGAGTTTGGCCAAAGTTTGTGTTGACCCTTTGGACGAGTTTTAAAACTTAACTTGCGTCATAGTATAGTCACACGCAGCATATAAATGACGTTTGGAGTTTCAAACTTAAGGGTTTAACTTGGTTTGATCTCCGTGTAGAATAATAGTTTATACATTTAATTGAGGGGTTTTTTACATAAAAAATTAAATATAGACCAATACCACTCGGCAAATACCTTTAAGTGTGCTAAATGATAAGTAAGTGACTCATTTTTATAAACTTTTAATGATTTGAATATGATAGTTCGTCAAATGTAATGTATTTATAATTTTTAACACAGGTATTCTAATTCACTTTCAATTTCAAGCCACCTTTATCAGTTCCACCTGCAATTGAAAAACATTTGGAGGCAGCATGTTCAACATTTTGAAGTTTTTTTTTCAATTAAAATACCAATACTGAAATTATAACCCTCTTCTAGCTTGATATATCTTATAGTATTTTGAAATGCACTAGAAAAATGTAAACTCATTTTAAGATAGCATGATGACAACAAGTTCAACATATAATAACAATAAATAAAAGTTTTATGTGCAATACAATTAATTTTGCTTTAGGTTATGAATGTGAAGCTTCCAGATCAAGACTTTATTATTGTAAGACCAAGAACTACTCAACTTAAATTCAACTTGAAATAATCAAATAATGAATGTATTTTCCTCAAATATTAAAAACAAAAAAAAATGTAACTCCTCGGAAATTAACTAACTTTATCCAGTATTTGCGACCAGTAAAAACAACAATTCATCATTATCAGTATAATCATAGAGTTCTCTCTGATCAGGCCGTTACTGAAATTTTTTCGCTTTTGCTGCTACCTGTAGCTTTACATAAATTAATAGGTAATACAATACGTTACATACAACTTAAATGATCAAACTAGCACATTAGTTTTTACCTAACGCATTTGACTTTTCCATTGTGGTTTTGTGTGTCTTGTGAAATTTTATACGAATTTACACCAAAGAGCTACTATAATATATTAAGTTTACAACCAAGTTTCGTATCTTTGAAATAAGATAATTAGTTTTGTGACTTAGTGTTTTCATAAACGATGATACATACAGACACACATTTTTACTTTCTAACGTGCTACATTCTGTACAAGAATTATATAAAATTCCTTCCACAATTATTTTTCAAATAACATCCATCATCGGTTATATGAGAGTCATAGAGATTTCATGAGATGTCTAGTATATTTCAGACATTTTAGAGATTCCATTAAAAGATACGCCTAGCAGATACATGAAGTAAGGAGCTTAGTTAAGCTGAAAGACAAGGACTAGATTGATTGTACTGTCCATCCCTTGACAAAACATTTATCAAACAGTTTGTGTCTACTTGGATGAAGAGTTTGGAAGCTATTTCCATCACAGCCATTAATACAGAAAATGATACTATTATTATGGCCTATTAGACAAATACGTTTATTTTATGTTACACAAAAGTAATATGTACAAAGACTTACTAATACTAGCTGTTACCCACGGACTTCACCCCCATTTGAGTTCATAAGTATTAATAAAATGATTGATTGGTTAAGTTAAGCTGAAATGACTATTAGCGAATTTCCCTATAGGGAAGTACCTATTATCGTAGGTCTCATGGTAAGACCTAAGCCCGGGACAGATTTACTTTTTCATTTTGATGTCCCCATAGGCCAAAAACAGCATTCGTTCAAATTTTTATATATCTATATATATATATATGTCCATCCGCACGATAACTTGAGTAATTTTTGTCCGATTTTGATGAAATTTGGTTAAAATGTGTAAAGCGGGATAAACTTGAATGAGTTCGCGAACCAGCATGATCCGACCATGGGAACGGGACTTTAAGGGGGGTTTTATGGGGTAAAAATTGGTTTTTCTCACTTAAAACCCTCAAAACACAAAATTTTCCAATTTCCCTTTGGACCCTTTTAAAGAGCTTAAAAAAAACAAATAATTTAGTATAAGAAAGTATTTTTGTTCGGGTATTAGTAACGGAGAAAATTAAAAAAATTTTAATTTTAAAATTCCCATGTTATTCTTATGGAGAATATTGTCAAATGTTGTAGTATGCTTGTTTATGGATATATTTTGATCAAACTTGGCAAATGTATTTATTTTGTACTAAGCTATCAATATTTTACTAAACAACACACTTTATTAGTTTCCTTGTAGCAGCAAACCTAGGTACTCGTTAAACCTAATGTTATTAAAATATATTTAATTGAAAATCAATTCAGACAAATGGAAATTCGCTTAGTCTGCAGGTTTGCTGCGGCGGGGGTATTTTACAATATGATAGTGGACAAACAATCGACTGAAGGGTCAGCTTTTACTTCAATTCACATTTATAAAACTGTGAATTATCCTTTAAAAACGTGTAGGTTTGTACTTGTTAATATAGAAAATATTTTGTAACACATTCAGCTCATGAGTGGATCTGGATAACATAATAGTAAATTGTTTTTGAACAGTATTGTGAATAGTTTTTAAATTGTCTAAAATGTATATAATTTATTCTATGATTTTATACTAAAACAAAGTGTAGGCCTGTATTTAATAATATCGTAATTATCCTTTTGTTTCACATTCATCTCCGGCGTGATTTGGACAATATTCTCTGTACCGTACATAATTGTAAATTGCATATAGTTAGTGAACAGTAGTGTAAATAGTTTGTAAATACAGTAACCTTAAATATATTAACAGAACAGTAACCTTGTTCTAAAAACTGTCTCTTATTTTAAAACCAATAATTATACTTAAAATCATCGTAATTATTTCGTGTTTGGGCTCAATGTTCTTGTTATTTGATACAGGTTACAAAAATGACGTTATTTAATACACTTTATGGTGATATACAAAAACTCTATCATCTATGCATTACGCCTAGTGCCTGACTCATGGTCAAAACCCAGTGCAGCCGAGCGAGGGCTAATTAGGGGCCGGGCCACCTCTCGGCCGTCCTAATCCCTCAGCCGCCACGAAAGTTTGCGGGGAGTATAAACCGCTATAAAGGAAATTGGTCAGAAACTGGATCATTAAAAGCGGACTTTAGAAATAACTTAAGCAGTAGGGGGCGAAGCCCTAAAGGAAATCCCAAGCTTTTAAGTCTCACGTCAATCGGGTAAAAAGAGATGTAACAGAGAAACCCTTAAATTATTTCTTAATCTACGCACTTACGGTACTAAATATCGCAAAAACTGTAATTCATAAACATAAATTTGACTGAGCAAACTAAGTAGAAAAGATAGAAATTTAACATTTAAATAAAAACTTTAATTCTTTTTAAGAGTCCTATTCTCATAACAGACCAGGATAATATTCTCTTATTGAAACGAAAATGTTAATAATCTTAAGGATCTCTGATCTAAAGCAAAATATCATGTATTTCTCCGACTCAAAAACATGAAATGAACTTCTCAAACAATGCAACATAAATAAACCGCTGAACTTTACCCAGCGTTGATTCAACTAATAAATTCACTGTTTATTGAATAAACATTCAACGAAGCCATTTCAAATACTTGCGTTCAACAATTGGCAGGTGTATTTGCTTAGTTTCAGCATTTAGTAGATAATACATTCGTATTTGTAGCTTTAGAACACAAGCCGAGTGTAATGGAGCCACTAACCGGTGTAAAATATCGTTTGATCTTTTGTTAACACCATATAAAACCGAAAGAGAGGCTATACTATTGGCATTATCTTTATTATACATTAATTATCCTGTCAAAAAAAAACTAAAATAAACTAAGTGAACTTCAGTTCACACATTCATAAAATGATGTTGGAACTTTATCTCTTGGAGTAAAATACTAATATCCTATCCTCATTGACTATATATACATATATATAGCGAGGGGGGAATGTGCGAGAGAGAGCGCAGATAGCCTACTATCGCGCGCCTACCGGCAGCTTACATCAACTACTTGCTCCCGAGACCTGGCTCACACTACTACCGGCCCATAAGCCTGGGATGTCTTCTGTAGGTATATAGTCAATGGTGGTATCCACTTCGGTATCTATATTCAAAGGTAACCAACTCATATTTTAATAAAACTACAACTGATGAACCGCATAAAATGGTACACTTTTCCACCTTTTCGCCCAACTACAACTGTATTACGTAATCTGACTGTATATGACTCGCCTTTGGCACGCTGGGGGCTCCACCTCCAAGCCCCCTTTTCAAAGTAGCCGTGATGAGAAATGTTCACAAGACAGGATGTTGTCCGGGAACTTTTGTTCTGTGTTAAAAACCAATGGAAATTATTCAGTTCTAATGTTTTTTTTAAAGGGGAGGGGTTGTTTTTTTTTCAATTTCCTAGACCCATACATTTCAAATGAATTATTTATCTTAAATCTTACCCAACCTGACTCATATGCTATTAACCAGGTGCGACAAGTTAACAAAAGTTTAACTGAACTATATACGAATTAAATCGTATTCCAGATCATTTTGTTACTAAAGATTTTTTTACATCTTCTCATCTGATAGCTGAGTTTTTTCTCAAATTACTAAACTATTATAACACATTCTTCACAACTGATTCACATTAAATCTACTCTTAAAAACTAATTCAATTGTGACCAAATATTATAAATTACTTTGGTTACATCGACCTTTATTGAAGAAACTATTGTTAAGAAGTATTTTGAGAAAACGATTCACCAGTCAGTGTTAGAAACAAATCAAGGGTAAAGAAGGATGAGAATGTATTCCTTCGTTGTGGGACTCTAAGTAATGTTGGTACATGTTTTATTGTTGAATTGTTCATTTTATTTTTATATCTTTAAACAACTAAATAATTATATAAATATAGACAAAATTTGCTTTATGCAAGTTGTACGAGTCACCGACCTACTTCTATAAACACAAATAAAATATAATACGATTATTTTCTGCTAAAATAACTTAGGTATTGAATTTTATTCTCGACAGATGAAAAAAATCACTAAAGTGAGTTAATTTATATACAATTTTAAAGTTTGATCATAGGACCAATATTTATAAAAACATTAATCAGTGATAAATATTATAGATTTTGGTTAGTTTTACGGAAATGTTGTATATGAATGACTTTAATATACTATAAATTAAGTACTCTAAAACAGTTCAACTATTCTAAAACAAATGCTTTGACATTAAAGTTATAGTATGTAATTCAACCGGCCTATCACAACACTGCATCGGTCCAACTGTAAACGACTGTGTAAGCTTTTAACGTAATGCCTTTCCATACTATGAAGCTAGGCTCATTTTACACATTACTCTATGCTATTATAAGAAATACACTGCATTGCTAAAATCCATTAGTGATTGGTAGGGTTTGAACCCGGGATCTCGTGGAATGAAACCCACGCTCTATCACTAGACCTGCTCTCTCGCCTAGAAAATGCGTATATTATGTATAGTAAATAAAAATACATGTATTTACACTTATACTGTTTTAAACAAGCCAGTAAATACATTATACTAAAGATAGTAATGGTGATCGATTTCGACTGGACATTCCAATCATCATCAGACCCAATAGATGAATTACGTTTTTGTGTATATCTACCACCTTTTAAAACAGTAAAAGTGTAAATTTATGTTTTAAGTGTTATTAGACGTATTCCTATTGACTCTCCGTAAAATTAATAACACGTATGCTGGAAGTTATGTATATTGCACAGATAATTTAGGACTACTCGCGCTGAAAGAACAAGTAAGCTCTAGCAAGGCTATAAAGAGGCATAACTTATGTTGCTCCTCGAATAAATGTCCCTTAGGATGATTTGTATGACAATGCCCGAGTCATATCGTATATAATTTATGTCGTGACTTAAATGATTTATACTGTATTTCGCTGAAAAAAAAAATCTTTATTACTACTACTTTTATTGTTAATTTATCCTTCAAATATTCCTGCATATTTGGTTGGATTTATTTATCTCATTATAGGTGGCCGATCAAACAAAAGTTATCTTCGTACTGGCTGTGTGGTAGAAATATTGTACCATAGATAGATCATACTCCCTTAGTTAGTTAGTCTGTATTTATAGACTGTTTGCTTATAGACCTACTTTATAAATTGCTTACAGTGATTATTTCAACATTTTGGAATCCATTACCAAAAGTAAAAGCTCAATTTCATTTGTATGCATGTTTTTTTAATACAGTCATCATATTTTTCTGTACCTTTTACAGTTATGTATTTAATTTGTTTGTGCAAAACGTTTCAAAATATTCTCTGTAGAGGAAGGGTAAGCAAGTCCATTGGAGTCGTTATGCTGGGATCTTCAACAGACCTCGTTTGGTTAACAAACCGAATATTCTCTACCACATTTTATTTATTCACACAATTTATCTGTCAGAGTATTGGTATATCTATTAGACTACATTATACGTTTATACAGTGCTGAATGTTCGACATAGAAAAAATATTCGTATTTTAATGTAGCCTAACAGTTGAAGTAACTAGAGTAAAACCATTGACTTTATTGATGGATATAAAGTCAATGATAAAACTGTCAATTGCAATTCTAATGTCAGGACTAGGAAAATTGAAAACTAAACTTGGAGTATTGGATTGGTTTCAATTGCATGGTAACACATGATCGTGTACACAGCATCATATATTCAATTGTTATCGTATGGCAGTTCTGGAAACACTATTCCCAGTGTTTACAACCTGAGGTCCAAGAAAGTATTCCCACCAGTCTTACTTTTCGGCACGATTCCCACCAGTATTCCCTGAATACTATACATTCGACCTTCGCAAAATTCGTGTTTTCCAATCTATATTACTGTGTCCAAATTGGTTTTCGTATTTCAGAAACAATTTTATGTCTTGAGAATCCGTTTTGATTCAAATTCACAAGAAATAAAAGTAATCTTGCAAAAAGCATGCGAAATCTTTCCTATCAAAATCTGAAAAATGTTGTTATAACGTAACTTTTAACTTAACTTTTTATAACTTGTTCTATATAACTTACCATTTTGTTAACCTTATTTTTTACACTATTATTTGTAAAACGATAAGGTCTAAAACAGTTCATCAATCCAAGTGACCATTCCACTTTCCGAGAGGAAAATTGTCCAATTCACTAATCATCATATTCAGTTATCTAACGAGACATCAATAATCAAGTACAATTAAGTTCACTAATTGAAGGACACTTTCTAAGAACTCTTGTAGGAGATTGGAGTGGGAAGTTGACATTTGACCTCTGAATGTCTAGTTAATCAATTCAATAGCCCCAAGAAAATCTGAGATTGATAGAAAACTTTTACATATCTCTGCCTAAATACACGACCTAACTGATGTGTAACCCCCTGTGTTGATTGTAATCAATCAACACTTATGAAACCCTTGTGAAATAAACTATTTTAATAAACAAAATATTCCGATTTAATAGTTGCCTATTTATTTGCAACAGTTGAAGAAGGAGTTGTGTTTTGAAATGAAACAATACCTTCTATTACTACTGATTCACGTATGAACGTTCCGGGAATTTAAATTACTAATATTTCTAGCTATGTTGTGACCTTTAAATTCTTACATCTAAATAAAAATAATGACTTTAGAACACGTCTATTAAAACCTGCAAATTTTTCAGAATTCCGATTGAACAATACTTTGTAAGTTTTTAAAATTTGTCAAATGTTTTATGAATTTTCTACATTCAATCAAATATTTAACATTTGAATTTCTGTCCGGATGTAAGTTTGTTGTTTCTACCAAGTTTCATTTGGGAAGGAAACGGATGACAATTCAAAACATTTTATATAATTGCAGTTAGTTTGTGACAAGTATATCACAATTGTTGTCGTATCTATTTAATAATTATTTACCTACAGTTTCACTAAGAAAAGACCGTAGCAAATAAAATATAAGTGTTATTGCAAAGGGTACATTTTATCAGAAAGTCATTCATTCTATCAAGTTCATGTAATCGTCAAAGCTCATTGTTAATTATTTGGCAAAGAGAAAAACTGAATCTATATGAAATATTTATTTGTGTAACTAGTGAGCAAAGTGGCACTTTGCTGTACACGAGCAAATGTACAGGCGAGTGTGGAATGTTCCTCGAGTGCAGCAAAGATCATTTGCGCTCGTGTTACACATTAAATTTTTCCTACACTGGAAAGAGCGTAACGTGAAGTTGTGCAGGAAACTTTCTTTTTAGGGAAATAATTAGAGAGTGATGCCCTGGGGCCCGTAAAGTTTCGTATTTCTCCATAAGATTCACATGTGAAACAAACATTGTTGTGAAACTCCAGCTGTGGTCAGAAATTAAAAGTGAGAATAAAAACATATGTGAATTGAAAACAGTGAGTAAGCTTGCTAATTTAACAGTTTGCTACAAACAGTTTACTGACTTGGTTAAAAGTAAATATTTACTATTTGAATTTGGGTTGGTGTAAATATTACAATGGAAAAAAGCGAGAGAGCCTGGATACCGTACTAAAAAGAAAACTTAATTAAAACTGTGATGCATTTTTTAGTAATCATTGAAAGAGCCGATTTTCAAACTATGGAAACATAGAAAAGTCATAGAACACCACCAAAGAGAAGAAATAGAAACAATGTTTTTTTTTATAATCGTTATTATGGACAACCAATGCGGCTATGGGTAAGGCTATTTGTAGAAAACACTAAAAAACAAGATCAGCTTTTAAAAAATTACGAGATATTTACAAGAAATTTTGAATAGATCGATCTGTTATGTACATCTTGAGTATTACCATAATCTTTGAGTCCAATATTTTTAAGTCATCAGAAATTATGACTTTTATTCGTTTTAAAATAACACCTGTAATACTTTGCAATTGCTCGAGTTCGAGTAACAGGTACACTAGTCTATTAGCGAATTTCCCTATAGGGAAGTAGCTATTACCGTAGGTCTCATGGTAAGACCTAGGCCCGGGACCGATTTACTTTTTCATTTTGATGTCCCCAGAGGCCAAAAACACCATTCGTTCAAATTTTTATATATCTATATATAGAGATATATATATATATATATGTCCATCCGCACGATAACTTGAGTAATTTTTGTCCGATTTTGAAGAAATTTGGTTTAAAGGTGTAAGGCGGGATAAACTTGAATGAGTTCGCGAACCAACATGATCGGACCATGGGAACGGGGTTTTACGGGGGGTTTTATGGGGTAAAAATTGGTTTTTCTCATTTTCGACCCCTAAAACACAAAATTTCCCAATTTATCCCTAGACCATATTAAAGAGCTTAAAAAAACAAATAATTTAGTATATCAAAGTGTTTTTGTATGGTTATTGGTAACGGAGAAAATTCAAAAAATTTTAAATGAAGAATTCCCATGTTATTCTTATGGAGAATATTGAAAATGTTGTAGTTTGTTTGTTTATGGATATATTTTGATCAAACTTGGCAAATTTATTTATTTTATACTTAGCTATTAATATTTTACTAAAACACACTTTATTAGTTTTAGTTTCCTTGTGGCAGCAAACCTAGGTACTCGTTAAACCTAATGTTATTGAAATAGATTTAATTGAAAATCATTCAGATGGAAATTCGCTTAGTCGGCAGGTTTGCTGCGGCGGGGGTATATTATTAATACGCTACATAAAACTTTGTGAACAATAAGGCTTTTTTGTTTTAAGATTTGACCCCACTTATTATAAACCAGAATGTTAGTCTAGATAAGTTGATTTGCAAACTGACGTTACATTTTTGAAAAAGTCCCTTGGGCTCTGTCCCAGTGGCTTATTAAGCTCCCATGTTATCTTTATGAAGAACATATTTGTTTACATTATGATCAGCTGGATAATTTAATTGCTGTTAGTATTTTCGTTGCTATTGTTGCGGGCTTAGCAGGTTCTCTACAAATAAAACTTGGCGATTTTATAATAACTATTTATTTACACTAATTACTCTTTATTTACAAATATTAGAATTACCTAACACCTAACTAACCCTATCTAAACCTAGCTAAAGCCTATTCTAATTTACAATGTTTCTACTTACAGCTAGCCTCTACAGGATTTATCACTTCTGTTACAACACTGTCACTACACTGTCACTAGAGTCACTACACTGTTACTCTCACTGTCACTACACTGTCACTGCCACTAGCACTAGCACTGGTCACTAACACCGACGGGCGCTTGCTGCGACGATTCTCGGAAGGCTCAACTCAACTCAACTGCCGTGTGCCGGAAGACGGTCCCTATATAAGCTCGCCGTAGAACATTCTAGAGACCCCTAGTAACGTAGACAAAGGTGTTTACAGATCGCCGAGGAAGCTTCTGGTAGAAGGTTCTGGAGCCCCTATTCACGTAGTCCGTTGACATATTTCTATTGTCTGTCACTGGCGCGTTCGTAGAATCCGTGAGACAAACAACCCTTTTGAGACGGCGCCTGGCTATTGTTGCGTGGGGTTCCTGACTTGTAACACTATGTAAGGAAACGTGAGCTATACTACAAACATTTACTGACTTGATTAAAATGAAATATCTACTAATATATATGAATTTGGGTTGGTGTAAATATTACAATATAAAAAAGCGAGAAAGTCTGGACAATTTTATATACTAAAAAGATAACTCAATTAACACTGTACTGCATTTCTTGAGCAATCATTGAAAGAGCTGATTTGCAAACTATGGGAACATAGGAAAGTCATAGAACACCACAAGAAGAAGAAATAGAAATAATGTTTTCTTTATTAGAATTTATTATCGTTACCTATTATGGACAACCTAATGCGGCTATGGAGTGGGAAACATTGTAGAAAACGCTAAAAACAAGATCAGCTTTTGAAAAATGGATAAGATATTTACAGGAAGTGTTTATCATATCAAACTGTTATGTTCATCGTGTACACCAAAAAATATCCCAATATTACCCACACATACATCCACTCCTCACAATTAAACTCATTCATGTTTAACTAAAAACCACTAATTACAGTTAATATTCAGTTGTTTCTGTTTTGTTTTTTGACTTGTCGTATTTCTTATAACGTTTGGGGGGTTAGTAATGGTGTCTCTTACTTATTTTCAAGAGTACACGTATAAATAGTAATAATCAGTATAAACAGAATAAACAAGTAGATTGTTTAAAAAATATGCCAATGTTGTTTCTGTTTTGTTTTTTGACTTGTCGTATTTCTTATAACGTTTGGGGGGTTAGTAATGGTGTCTCTTACTTATTTTCAAGAGTACACGTATAAATAGTAATAATCAGTATAAACAGAATAAACAAGTAGATTGTTTACAAAATATGCCAATGAAACATTTTCTGACAATTTTGTAACTTTCTTACTTACGCACCAAGAAGAAAACGGTTCGTTTGCTCGTTCATACTTCTTTCTTGATTTTTCAGGTAACTGGTTTAGTTAACATGTTTTGCATTTCTGCTATTTCTTCTGGTGTACACATATATTCACAATCACTTTCACTGAGTTCACTATTTTTAAACATGTTAGCCTCACTTATAATTTTATTCTATCAAATACTACCCTTATGTTCAAACCTAGCGTTTAACGAAAATAGATTAGAATATAAACACGAAATTACAGGTTAAATCGTAGTATCAATAGTCAATCAGCTGATCATAGTATCTTTGTGTTGCCAACCTATTTCCAAGCGCACACGGTTTGCACAATTTTTTTTTCAGGATTAATTTTGCCAACAGTGTCATTTAGAGGCTTCTGATTGACTATAACGAAGGTTTAGTAATTGAAAAATTATTTTTGATCATAGAATAAAATTATAAATGCCTCAAATTCAATTTTTTTTTTATTATGAAATTAAACCGTCATAACCTAACCAAACCAACCAAACGTGCTGACAATGAAAAAATCTAATGAAGGTTTATTAATCGAAAAAATAGTTCTGTTCATAAAATAAAATTATAAATGCCTCAAATCCTATTTTATAATTTTTTTATTATAAAATTTAACTATCATAACCTAACCAAACTAACCAGACTTGCTAACAATGAAAAGTCAAATGAAGGTTTAACCGAAAAAATATTTCTGTTCATAAAATAAAACTATAAATGGGTCAAATTCAATTTAATAATGTTTTAATTTTAAAATTAAACCGTCATAACCTAACCAAACCAACCAAACTTGTTGATAATGAAAAAAATCCAATAAAAAAACTGTGCTACGGGTGGGATACGAACCCGGGACCTTCGGATCATAAGCCCAACACTCTATCCACTGCACCACCGAGGCCGTTGACATAATCCGTATCGTTGCGGTAAAGATGTTCCCTCAGCCAATCAGAAGCCTCAAAATAATACTGTAGGCAACACTAATCCTGAAAAAAAAATTCAGCACACGGTTTACGCGCATAACCACGCTGTTTTTTGTTGTTTGGTTGGAATACTGGTGTGCGCCAAAGTATAAACGGTGCAACAAAGTGAGTAAAATCAGCAATTAGCCGCTTTCTGTACTATAATCAGTGCAATTAAGCCAACTTTGTCGGTGGACTGTAGGAAACAAACTATATTTACATGTTTTTAAAATATCCACATGACGATAAAAATTGTTTGGGAAGTAACGATAAAAATGGTTTGGCAACTGACGATAAAAATAACAAACCAAAAGGAAAGGATTCATTTGATTATTCTTCCATAGTGTTGGGATGCAGTAAAATATCGTAAATATCGCCTTTAAGGTTTTCAGTGATGTTTTTATTGGTTTTATACTCAAACGTAGTCATGATGTGAGCTCTGGCGTACGTTACGATATCTTGAGATACCTATAAAGGTATTTTATGCTGTAATATTTTTGACCACCTTTTTAAAGGTGAACAATTGTGGCTGCAATTAAATACAAATTTTCATTAATCGATATTCGCTAAACTACTCACTATGGTCTGTCAACGTTTTGGCCATACAACTGGATAATTTTGTAACTATTGTTTTTATCGTTATCATAAAAGCGTTAACTTCCATAAAAGGATTTATTTTTCTTCTTCAATTCCGTAAAACGTAATCCTAAGTGAAATCTTGTAAATCGTAAATTTGTTTTGTGGGAGACGAGGAAACTTAGACGTATTTCCCTCGGGTATAAGAGTGTTGCTTTACCACGATCCTAGAGGACGTCTGTAGAAAACTGGTTAGTGAATTGTTTGTTAGTATTTGATACTAATTAATATTCTTTCCCGTTTGGTTCTCTTTTTGGCACTGATCAGTTCATATTCCCAAGCTGCTCAAGAAAAGACTGTGACAAAAAAAAACTATAGTCTAAACACATTATGAAAACATAAAATTGTGTTACATAAATATAGCATACCGTAGTGTTGCATTTTTTTATTTCGGGGGCTTTTTAAGGTTACGTTTGCTTTACTTAATTTTTATTCTTTCATTTGAATGAGCCAATTATGCATTATATTTTAGAAATGAATTTTAGTTAAATTAATTTTTAGGAAGTTAATAAATTTGATTTATTTTACAAATGAAAACACAACAGTATCTATGTTTATAATATACGCTTTTGTAATGTATTGTAACATTGCTTTCAAGAAAATAAATTAATTCTTATTCTTATTCTTAAAGGTAATAGTTACATAACATATATATTAAGCAGATTATGTTTAAGTGCATAACGTCATATTTCTTGAGTAAGGTATCTCTTTACTGCTGCAATATACGATACCTTTATACCCCTACCTTCCTACATAACTTTTTACGTCTTGAGCTTTCGGCTTACAGCAACAAACACAGAATATACGGTACCTATAAAACATGTTTGTAACATGCCCCAGTATATTATTCAATAGTAATTAAATGAAAGAAACACTTTTAAATTAATAATCAATCGCAGTTTTTTTTTTTTATATTTTGTTATTTTTATGGATTTATATAAGAATAGCCTAATTTAATAAACTATAGAGCTAGTAGGTAAGTGGGTAGGGTTCGTTTAATCTTTGTTATTCCTCATGCATTTAACAACCAACAACTAAAATATGAAAATCAACGATGTCTTCAGCAGAAAAAGAACAATTATTGAACAAAAATTATGACAAGAAAGTTTATCGATTACTTGTACAACGTGTATTATAATTGTTTAAACGTATGATTTTACAACATTTATTGGTAAAATGTGTTCAATATAACGAATTTTAAAAGGAAGGCATGCATAACAAGATAAACTATCATGTTTGAAAACCAAATATAATGTGTTCTTAAACAATCTTGGAATATGGTGTGTTGCTAGCCTTAATGGTTATCATCTCGGACTACTATGCGGGAGGGACGGGTTCAATTCTCGGCACATCTACAATACTTGATTGGGTTTGGACCGCTTTCTAAGCGTATAACCTCACGTTGACTTTAATTAAAATGTTACTGGTACTTGGGTTTGGGTAGAAAAATATATACATATGAATTATAAAATAACAATCAAGGAAGATCTGATACATACAGTAGTGTGTACTCACTTACACCGAGATAAACATAATCCAACTCACGTCATAAATTACATCTACGATATGCCTTGGGCATTGTCAAACAAATCATCCTAAGCGACATTTATCCGAGTCACAACATAAGTTATGCTACTCTTGCATATTCCTAGGAGTGGTTTGCTGGTTCATTCAGTAACAAAGTCCTAAACATGTTTTTGTACCACCATTAAGCAAACTTAGGTCGTCTCAATTTAGTATTTATTTTATATTAATTTGTTGGTTGTATTTGAATCGTGTGAAGGCTGGTGCAGTAATCTGGAGGTTGGTTGTGTGGTCATTTGAAAAACTTTATGATTCTATGATAGGCTAAACAGGATTGGTTAATAGGCCTACAGTATTACCCGGTAACTATGTAACTGTAAAAGATAGCTTTGTCCGTGCAGTCACCCTTCACTTACATTCTAGACTTTTATGTCAAATTATTTTATTGATAACAAAATTTGGTGTGTTTTTAAGTAACGTATTGAAATACTTGTGTTGTATTCAAATACTAAAATAAACTGTTATAAACTGTAGGCTATAAATACAACCGTATCCATTGCTATAGGTCTAAATGTTGTACAAGAGAAATTGGCCATGAATCTAATAACAAACATAATATTAATACATCATGGAACTATTGATCGCGTTTCTTAGATGACTAACTTACCAACAAATTATTATGTTTCTGTCTGTTGTCAATAATTGTTAGTTTCATCAATTTTCTGCCTAAATTTAAATCAATTTGACTCATAATTTTGTTTATTCTATGTGCTTTTGACTATTAAAACAAGCTAAACCCCTCTTTTTTCGTTTAAAAACTGCCAAATTTTCCGGGGGAGGGACCCCCCGGACCCCACCCCTCGGTTTGCTGGGGGGTATTCCATACCCCCGGTGTTTGCCTCCCCCCTCCCCAAGGATTTGGTGAAATTATACCACTGAGCAAGGACATCGCCATCGTAGGCTATCCCGACATTGGGGTAAATTAATTGTCAGTATAACAACCAAAAATCCAAAATTTTCATCGATTCTCGGTTTCAGTTTTTGATGAAAATTGTCAACCAATTTTGAAATCTGACCCATTTTTAGAAATTCCCTATTTAGTTCAAAGACTAAATCAAAGCTTGTTCCTTCGGTCTTTATTTTTCATATTAAACAATACATTTACTCCGTTGTATTGTATTTCTATTACTTTTAATTTAACCTGAAGGATCGGAAACCTATACAAATCAATTAAGTTTTTGTCAATCTAAATTTAAAAATCGGAATTTCCATTGATATGATTCGAAAACTGAAGGCCATGGGTTGAACAATTATTCAACCAATTTAATACAAAAAAATTCACTTAATTTAGTTTACTTTCCTTAATATAACCATATATAAAACATACTTTATCTATGCTAAAACTGAAAATAACATTTAAAAAAAATTTCAAAATATGAGAAAATTTGAAAATTGGCTTCAACACAAAAGGTGTATATACAAAATTCCCAGAGTTTGCGTTTTTAAAGACTGAAATTTTTAATTCTCTACAACGAAAAGAATTAAATTACTTCTTGAGGTTGGGGATATTTAATAATCAATGGACAGGACATAGGCTCCTAATAGCTCGACACTGCACTAGCGCAGCCACACTCAAGTTCTGCAAGCTCCTTCCTATTATTGGCATAGATAAAACCTATGATAAAACATACTGGTTAGTCTAGTCTATGCTATTATTGGTATGTTTCGTTCGGTCCATTTCGGATCTAAATTTTCAATTCAGTCCATGAAAAAAAGTAAATAAATAAGTAAATAACTTTCAATTTCAAAGGAATTTTAGGTTATGTTATGTTTTGAATGAACTGAACTGGGCTTGAAACCTAAACTAAAACTTAAAGGTTTCTGTAAAAAAAATCATTTGACTATGTTGATATTTACGATATTTACACAGTCTTAGATTGAAGAGTCGGGAAAAGTTACCAACTGTTTCAAATACTATAATATTAATCCATTCATTTTAGGCTAGGCCTACATTGAACATAAGGATGACTACTACCCTACGAATCTGTAAGTACTTAGGCCAAGTTGTTCCTAAATTCCAAACAACAGAAAATTGTTGTCATGTCAAATTACATAGGTCGTTATTTGTGTAACTAGGGCTAGTGCTCGAATCGCTACTTTGCTGCACATGAGAGAAGGAAATGTAGCCTATATGCAAGAGCCGCAGGCGAGTGTGGAAAGCTTCTTGATTGCAGCAAAGGCACTTTGCATTTGCGTTACTCATTATAAGTTATGCCTATATATTTCCTACAGTTAGGTATCTTCGTTATTGATAAACCTAAAGCATTACGGCCTGTTTTCTCCTTCTCAAAATGCCTCGCAGTACAGGCAACACAGGTCATTGATAGAGGGCCAATTGAGTACGAAAAGTCGTTTTGGGGTAGTATTAGGGTGCATTATTTAACCTAATAGTTGAGTTTGTCCAGGGTCAGTTGCTGACTGTGATGAGTTAAGCCTATTACGTGCCACTGTTCTGTAGCTGCGGTCGTTATCACGATTACGCCTCCTGTCGATGTTTTGTTGTCGTCACGTCGGAGGCATTAAAAAAAACCAACAAATAAACAAATTATAGCTACACAAAACAACGATAAATGCACAAATTTAAGTTACAATCATGCTAACACGATCCGTCATAGCGACACAAAACAACGATAAGTACACAAATTTTACAACCATACTAACACGATCCGTTTTGGGGGTTATGTTTACACAAACTCAAATAGTAAATTAATGCACTCAGTAAGTTTCATTGGAATAGAAAATAAATGACAGCAATTAAATTATACAGCTGATCAAAATGTAAACAATTATGTTCTTCATAAGGATAACATGGAAACTTTCTTAGCCACTGGGGCAGAGCCCAAGGGACTTTTTTCAAAAATGTAGGGCCAGTTTGCAAATCTACGCGACTTGCTCTTTCCAATGAGACGTCAATGGATAAAATCGGTTAAGAAATGGCGGAGGAGTTCAA
Organism: Macrosteles quadrilineatus; assembly: GCF_028750875.1. Classification (NCBI taxonomy): domain Eukaryota; kingdom Metazoa; phylum Arthropoda; class Insecta; order Hemiptera; family Cicadellidae; genus Macrosteles; species Macrosteles quadrilineatus. The sequence continues at coordinate 27,300,501 of NW_026542599.1, read as the reverse complement.
CCGACAAAGTTTCATGTAGCGTATTAATTATATAGATTGCCATTATTTATTAATTAGTCGTAACTTATCAACCTACGGTACCGGTACTCAAAGGCTGTGAAACGCTGCACTGTTAAGTCATCTTAATTATCTCCCACCAAGGAGAATTTACTCTTGTGTGTGGGAGAGTTTCGTTATATTTTTGAGAATTTATTTAATAAGAGATAACTTAGAGAAAAGTTAAAAAGGATTTTTGAACGGGTTGAGAGTTAACACTGGAGGACTGGGTGATTGGTGTATAACTTAATATAAATTAATTTACAGCTGGACAAACTGTAGACTCCTACTACCCTTTCCCTGAGATAACTGACCTGCTTCACAATACGCACATACATATGTAAAACACACACATACAGACTGCTGACTATTGTATTGGAGATATAATTTCCACTCACATATGTAATTTATATTCTCTTTGTATTTTAGTGCGATCTTCGTTGACATACCAGTTGTGTTGCCGAGGCCTGTCATCGGAGGCTGCAGTTGCTTTCAATCCAAGCAAAACAGCTGTTAGGACTTCAGAGAATGATCCGGTAAGCTTTGATGCTTAAATTCAGAGAAGTTATGGCATACCGGTAGGCCTAATTGTTTAAAAGTTACTATGTTGGAATTGCAATTTTGTCTGGATGGTGTAGGGTATTTGGTCAGCTAAAAATGGTAAATGTAACGTCCCATCAAGTGACACCTTGTTTTAAAGGCCATCTTAAGAATATCAGCAAAAACTATGTCTCTACTTAAATATGTATTAATTAGGCTATCCTATATAAACATTTAATCAGGTTGTACAAGTGAAGCTATTTCATTAGGGAACGTGCATAGTCCAGCCAAAAAATGGCTTGTTCTCCCCTCAACTTAACCTACCAAAACTTTCAATTTCATCAGCCACACAACTCTCATGAGTGGAGTGGGGAGGGTCGTTGTGAGAAGCGTCTAGTCCAGCCAACAGCTTGTCCTTGACAACAAAACCCTCTGAAATTTTGATGTCACAGCTGCTATAGACGTGCACTGTCGTGACCCTCCCCCCCCTCCACCCAGCCAGGTCCACGTGACGTGACCAGACCGATTTAACCGGACCAGAGATTTAACCGGCAGCGCTCTGCTACACAGGAAATAATCAGTCTTGAAACTTAATTAACGCACCCTTTAGTCTGTCAGACTACTACACTACACCTCGGCTGGTCAAGAGGGCTTGGCGAAAGAAACGTTGGGTACGAATGTAGCCGTAACGAGCAATGTCAGGCAGGCTGACCTTGAGAGAGAGAGAGAGAGAGAGCATTGTTGTGTCCTCCTCCACTATCACACCATCCCTCTCACTCACACAGTTACAACGCCTTCCCGAATCTCTGAGCTAGCAGCGACAATGGCTGCATACGTTGCGACTTGGGGAACTTCTAGGCTTAATGCCACAGGTTCAACATCAAAACATCCTAATTCTAGATCTATATATCCATTCACATTATTAATGGGGAGTTTTTCATAGGGCCTACTATTTTAATACAAAAATTTGTTTCTAGTTATTAAATTTTGTTTTAAAAATGTATTTAACAGATAACTTATTAAAATGTTACTAAATAAATAATTTTTACAGACAAAGCAGAGTAATCAAGACCTTGCGAAACTCTACAACATGCCCGACGATGTCAAGAAGCGATTGTTCCTGAAGAGTGATATTCCTATGTACTTTGAGCGGTTGACCGATACATTCTGTGAAACCAGTATTGTTGTGAGACAACCTGCCCTGGAATTAATGGACTATCTGAAAAGAGCTGATTACAATAAGCCTATCATTCGTTACGCTTTATGTATCCTTTTATTAGTTGACTCTACAACTGAAAATCAACTAGTCAGTATTCATGCCTCTAATTGAACACTCTCGCTTTTTAGTGATCTTTGTTATTAACTAAATGACTACCGTATACTCAAATAATAATTTAAATTCAAATCAGACCTCTTTAGTTTTTATTGGATCATAATTTTATTTTGGTATGATTGGGCAACTTAAATACAGTAGAGCTTCAACCATTCAAATCACCAATCAATTGACTTTTTTTTATAAAAAACTGTTACCGTAACTAAAAATGCTCATGTAATTTTATGTAGGTAGTTTAAAAAATAATGTCTAATAAATAACCGTGTGTTGTAGTTTGCTTGTTTATGGATATATTTTGATCAAACTTGGAAAATTGACCGGTTTATTTCATCCTAAGCTACCTATCAACATTTCACTTAAAAACACACATTAACACTATTCGTGCTATCGACATGTTTGAACATAAAAGTTGCATTTATTTCAATGTTAAGCAATTGCGGGAATTCCCGTCATCAGCACCCAACGTGTTAAGTTAAGTGTATTACCTTCCTCGCAGCAGAAAACCTAAGTAGTACCATAGACTAACCAACACAAGTAGACTTCTCATCCCATTGTAAATTTTGAAGCACGTTTTTCGTATATATAGTTCATGTACGCCACACTGGGCGCTAGTGTTGACGAAATTTGGTTTCTGTTATCATAGCGTTAATTTCTTGATTTGTGCTTTACCGTTTGGTTATATAACTAGGGGACAAGTTATTGTTTATGATTAGCTCGTATTATTTGGTTAAACGAGGTTTTAAATGACTGTAATAACGGGAAACCAAAACACGACCTCTACATAAAACCGTACAGAACTAACAATGAAATCGTTTTCAGCTGTTCCATAAGGATGAGAAATCTACTAAGGGAGTATGTTTTCCCTAGTACTGCACTTTTTAAACATTTAAATAGAGAATAGATCTGACACTAAAAGAAATGTTTAAGCGAAAATCAAATGAAGATGATAATTTACTTTGTCTGCAGGTTTGCTGTGATGGGGGTGTTTTATATATACAATATAATGTTAAACTTCAGACGAGCATATGAACTTCATTCAAACATTGGGTCACATTCACTTATGGTACTGTATTGGGACTGATGACCTAATTACCTATAACAGGAGTGTCTAATCAAAATTTATAGTCAATGAAATTAGTCACCACTTACCTTCTTATTTATATTTAGCCTACCAGTATTATAAGAGTCTGATGTAATGTTTAAAGGTATTTTCATTTTGTGTTTCTGTGACTGTTTACTCATAATTATATGTTTTGCCTAATCGAACAATAAATTAAAAATATTTCATTAACATAAGATAGATGGAAGGTTTGGTAGCGGAAAAACCCTAACCCTACAACATACCCTCAACTACGCAGCGAACAACGGCTTCGTAATAGTCTACCTACCAAGTGGTAAGTACTGTTGTAACTATCAATGCAGAACATTATCCCGTTTATTCAACAGTCTTTATCCTATGAAGCTAGCCTATTTAAAGTTTTGGCAAAATTAGAAAACTGACGATAACACTAGCGGTTGTAAATTATGAAAATAGATTAATATTCTTTATAAAGCCCTTATAGGGAAGTAGCTCTTACAGATAGCAGCACTAAATCAAAATACTAACAGGCTATTGCTAAATGGAGGGGAAAAGTAGAAGAATTACACTACCCGGAATTACACTACCGTACCCGAAAACACCATAAAAAATACAAAAAAAGCACAACTATGAGGTTAGGTTCCTTCCACAATGCTAAGCTACACTACACATACAGTCATTATTGTTATCCACCCCATGTCACTAAACCAAAACCCCATACAAAACCCTACACTGTTCAAAAAGCATTGACAAAGTAAGATAAAAAATTGACCGATCCAAAAACAAATTGCACTAAAACAAAAACGTTTGAAACCGGCACTACCATCGAAGTATATAACACAACTGGAACACCGGGTAGATAGGAGATTTGGGATAAAAAGCGCGCCGTTTCAGCAACCTTCCCCCACCACAAAGGGGGACTCGACGCAGATATGTCAGTTCCTCAAGCCGTGCACGCGGTTGTTAATACGCTCCTGGCCGAGCATACAATAGGTTGACTGCAATTAAATTTATATATTCGGAATCTGCATTAACTGCAGAATCTGCCAGTATAAATATAATCTTACTTAAATCGTAATTAAAATTTTAACAACTAAAAAAGTTAAACAAATATCACACCTTGACATGAAAAAGTTACTAAGCAAGGATTTTTTTTTATTTTTCAGTCAGAAGCAAACTTCAAGCGACAAAATTGTAGCTAATGAGATGATCTTCAGCATAAAACCAAGCAATTTCAAATAAAATGTTCTAGTCGTGTGTAATGGAGTAATTAGTAACGCAAAGAGGTTCTTTATAAATCGCGCCGCGGGCCGTCCTCCCTGGTTCCGCTGATCTTTTTGTTTACGGTACTCCCAGAAACGTTTTGAGTACAACCAATAGTTATATTAAATACATTTTTATTACAGGTAACACATAACTAAATACTGTATTATCACCTTCTAGGTAAACTATTTACATACAATGTTACCGGTACTGCAAATTAAAATATAAAATGTAGACTATATATACAGGGACAGGGACTGGTAAATCCCCTTTGTTTAGTTGTAACAAGGGATCATGTACTATCTGCTTTGTTTGGTAATTAATGAGAAATTTCAAATATTAAGGTTCAGAGCAAATAATTGATAAAGTCATAAATACTAAACCTTGGAAGTATTTAACGTAAAGGCAATAAAAAAATTGAATAATAAATTTACAAATCGAATTGTTAGGTTCGTGTTCCTTTGACAATATGAATATTTGTATAATTTTGCAAAGACACGATTAGTAAAAAAGTGTTTTTAGTGCCATTGTTATTCTGTATATGTTTTAAAATTCATATCATCACACATAAGAGAAAAGGGTTTGGTTAATAATACTAAAAAGTACTTCTAAGAATATGTTTTACTGCCCACAATCGTGCTTTAATATAGTACAAAGGTTGCATTACATGTTGTGAAACAAAACCAATTTCTTCAATCTCTGCCTTACACCTAACTTATTTTTGTTACATTCATTCATAATGTTCCTAGCATTGGAGAAACAAGCGGTTTTGTAAAACAGTGTCCCTACAAGTTTCATTCATGGGCGTCAGCCCGGTACTGGTATTGATATTTATCTTCTGCAAATAAATGAAATATATGATCACATCCATAGAATAGTTAGTTGTATTCTTTATCTTATATCAACTATTAAAAAAAGGTTAAAATTTATTTAGCTTTACAATGATCGAGTAGCAAAAACATAAAGAGTTGCTGGACTGAGGAGGTTGGACATGAATTCAACCTCGTCGCGCTATTAATCACTATACTACAAACAAACTACACACTTAATTGTAAATTGCTCGAGCACATGTTAAAAATCATCTCTTAAACTACAACTTTGTCGCTTAAAGTAATTTCTTCTGGACCAAAAATAAAATACTTCCTCGCATACTAACTTTTTCATGTCACAATGTAGAAATTGTTAACTCTTTTTAAATATGGAAATTCTATTTCCAATCAAAAGTAAAATTTATTTATACCATTACATTCTGCATTTAATGCAGATTAAGAATATATAAATATTATTGTACTTAATCTTTGTTATTGAAGGCTAGGAGCGAGTTAACAACTTTGCACACTATTCGATGAATTGGCTAAAATCCGCTGGGTCCCCCATGGTGGCGGAGGAAGGCTGCCACAACGGCGCGCTTTCGTGAACACGTACCTAGCATTCCAGTTGTGTTATATACTTCGATGGGCACTACACATGGGGAGAGCGACAATAACAACTTTTTCTGTCGAATGCTAGGCTCACACTGAGGCAATGTTAGTGAGGAAAGCGCAGTGCTGCATTTATAGTAGGCCTAGTGTTTAGGTACTACAATTGTAGTAGCCCGCACCCGCATCAAATATGTTAACATTTAGTATCTTGTTTAACTTGTATGTTATGATTTTACTGAGAAATTTGCTTAAACCTATCCTATATTATTTTACATGTATAAAATATACTTGGTTTTGTTTGAACCCTCACTGGCTTTACAAACAAAAGTGTAAAATGCTGGACTATATTAGCAAAGCCTTTACGTATATAATTTAAATGTTTCTTGCACACAGTTTGGAAATGGTACCACTGGACCAAAGAAGTAGTTCCCAGTGAACTAGACCCGTCTGTGTTTGACTTGCCTATGGCTGCTGGAAGTTGGCTCAAACGTTTTGCAATGACCAATGAGAAACTGATTGCTGATTTGGATGTGAGTGTTCACATGTTGAGTGCCTATTTCTAAAGATTGTTGTAGTTAAAATAGCCTTAAGTGGTATTTAGCTAATAGCCGAGATTACTATGTTATACTGAGTATAACATAATTGTTTTAAATTTTGTGCTCATAAAAGTAGTAGGATGGTCAATTTTCAATTCAAGCTGAGTATGAGAGAAAGTATGTTTCAAGTAAGCTGATGGCGTTGTTTATTTTTGCTACTAGTGGTACACTGATTTATAATACCTATTCAAAACATGTCAATTTAATCTTTTCTTTAAAGATTGCAAAAATCTGAGTATCAAAACCAGTTTAATAATGTCACCTTAATCGAAGATCACATCTCAATGAAATAATTGTGGACCTGTACTTATATTTTTCAATCAAGCAACTATTTTGCACTATCTAATGAACTACCTAGGGAATTCTGTTTGAAGAATAACCTTCACTTTTTGAAATATGTTTTCTTTTTACTGTATTTGACCCAAAGATACCGGATGTTGATTTCATTTCAGTTGAAAACGACCAAGACCTATCAATGGACTCCACGAGAGAAAGCAGAAGAGGGAAGTTCACTAAATGAAATGGTCTCATTTGGCATCAACAGAGTGAAATATGCCTGTCTAGTTGTTGATGCACTGATGAACGAGTTAAAAGCTAACGCGTGCAATGACCAGTAAGTTTAAACATACTATACTACATTATACAGCATACTTCTCTGCTTGATCATTTTACAGGATGTAAGCAATGATATTAATGGCTGTTTTTACTTTTTAAAAACTACACTACCCAATTTCCTAGTTTTGCTATTATACCATATCAATATTTTATCCAATTTCCACAGTGACAAATTTAAAGATTGGTTTACCCCAAGACAACAACTCACAAGTGTAGCTTGACGTGGCTTTTGCTGCGAGTTAGTCGTAATGCTAACCCACTGGTAGTATGTTGATCCAACCTGAGCGCTAGAGTCGTAGTGTGCTTATAGTTGACAGACTTGACCATCATCATAGCGTCATAACACTCCCGCTACCAAATAACACAAGAGATGCAACAGCAGGGTACCCTATCAGTCTGTCTTTATAGTTTATACTAACTCACTGTTTCTCAATCTAACTGTGAACACACTTTCTTTCGCCAGAGGGACCAAAGACAGTCACACGCATTTGGCAGCAAGGATGGGGCCAAAGTAGTAGGCTATATCAAAAGTTGACAAAGTGACGTTTCTTAACATGTTTGAAACTACTGTAACCCATCCCATCAATAGAAACTTCAAAAATCACACTCCATAGATGAATGCAGTATCTCTAACTAATGTTCATATTTTGTTACAGATGTAAAGTATTCTTGGCGATTGATGGGTTTAACGGCTTTTTTCAAACATCATCTAAACTAAAGACAGCAGAGAGAGCTCCATTCGACCCCACTAGAGCTTCTTTGACTAAAATTTTTGTTGAGGCTGTGAAAAATGATTGGGTAAGCTTGTTTATATTTTAGGCTTTTGTAGAGATAGTTTGTTTCTTACTGTTTTGTAGAGATGGTTCTGTTCTTAAGATGCTCATGACATTTATTACATGGCAAATCACCATTGGAGATTGATAGGATGTAAACTTGGCTCTCCATTGTACATGTCCCACACTGACCTCTAGTTAACACTGACATAATACTAATACACAAGCATTAATAATAGAAATGGCTTATGTTTTACTTGATATACAAATATGAATACAAGTAAGAGAATAAATTGAATATTTAAATCCGATACAAATTCATTACAGTAGTTAATTCTTGTGATATTTTTACATTTTCTCTGTATTTTGATAAAACTAGTTTTGATAGTACAGAAACATTGTTGGTTCAACTTAACTTGCTGTCATGTGCTTTCGAGTTACTTTGCTTTTTAACAATACAGGCTGGTCTTTGTCTTATCACTGCCACTGACTAAATAAAACTGACTGAACCATGATGTTTCTTCTTCTCTCCAGTGCCACCTGTATTCAAGTTTGTTCTTCTTATTTTATACTTCTTAGATTTGTAACTTGTCAATATATGTATCAAATATAATATTTGACTGGAAATAAGTCTGATTATTTAAAATTTTACAACCAATGGTCGCAATGAATAGTAATCCTTAGCCTATTATCTTATTCTTTGCCCGATGAAAAATACATTTAAACAGTTCATTCGGACATTAATTTCAGAATCTTAACTTTCTCCTACCCCTGTGGCCACTCAAAATTCAACTTGATTCTAGACCTTGCGAACAAATTGTCTGCATACTCCTTTGTCCTCAGAAAAGTCCACTTCTCCCTTCTCCCCGTATTCTTCTTACATCTCCAGCCAATTGGTTGCTACATCTTAATCTTGGTCTTCCTATTGGACGCCTTTCTTCTAGTCGACCTTTCCACAGCCTTCTTGTTTTTGAATCCTTCTCTCTTCTTCTCAAATGACCTAATTCTCCTATTTCTTATCAGCCACAATATCTGGCCTTCTGTACAGGTTCCTGAGTGCAATATTTTTTCTTCAATATTCTTTAAACCCTTAAAAATAATGGTCCATGTATCCTTCTGAATATTTGTTTGCACCTGTATTTGTGTCCATTTCTATGAACCAAGCAAGAAAACTGGCTGTATTATTTACTGTATGATATTCTAATTTTGTGTATTTCTTGACAGAATATACACTCTAGTAGACCCTATTAACCCATTCACTTATGATTTTTTTTTTACCCGCCTAGGCCAAAACAAACGAATTTGTTGTGGCTAGTTTCATTCATTTCTGATTTAATTTTTTTTCAGGCAACATTTACTATTTATATGCAAGATATTATTATTTTCTTATTCAAAATTAAATGTAGATTCAAAATATATAAATATTTCCCAAAAAAATATAACTATAATTTTTTATTATACCATATAAAAATAAAATAAAAAAATTAAAAAATAAAAAAAACTTTTTTATTGGTAATTTTTAGCTACATAGGGCTCATATATGTTTTGGAACTAGTCTATAATACTGTATGACACTTATAAAAACTCACCAAATGTCAAGCAAAGTTCATTTTGGTGTGGTATGCCTTGAAACACTCTGGCATGTGAAGTGCGACAAGGCAGAGCTCACACTCCCATCGGCTGTCACTGCGCTTTCCCTGGGCACTACACACCTTACATCTTCTTGAAGGTGTTTGTTTGACTTCATTTGGAGGAATAGGCCTAGGAAAATGTCCCCAAGTTGCTGCCTGGAGCCTCAGAGGTGTTTCTGAGTTGGATGATCGTCCTCTTCAATTGTACGGTGGCAGTTGTCGCGACTCAAACATTTGCTTGACAAACCTCTCCTTGAACTCACTGAACCCCAATTTTTTTCTGGTTAATTTTTTGAACACTACATAAGAGTTAAAAAGGCCAATGTCCATTATGTAAAAGAAGATCTTCTTGTATCCCTTAGCATACCTCCTCATACTAGGAAACGACGCTAATTGCTGATCCTCGCGGTCAATTCCACCCATTGAACGATTATAGTAGATCACTGGTTCTGGCTTTGTTATAATTTCTTGGGTAACTCTGTCTTTCTTGCCAGTTGATCTTTTGTCAGCTTTTTGATGAAAGGTAGACAAAATGCAAACTTGCTTCTTGTCCTGCCACCTTACTGCTAACATATCGTGGCTATAGGCTGTCTCGTAGTCGCCCAACTTAAGTTTACCCTCTTTGAAGCTCTCTGGCATGTTTGATCTCCACCAGTTAGCTGTTCCAATTACATTGAAACCTATTTGCTTAAGTCTATAGAAGAGAAGAGGTGAGGAGTACCAATTATCAATTGTCAGAGTATGTCCTTTTCCTGCCAAATCTTTTGTCATTTCAACGACTATCGCCTCACTCGTTAACAGCTTTTCCTCCTGTGTAGAATCCCCACTTCCTTCTTCAACCGGTACATTTTCTTTGACTTCAGCTCCAGTATAGATCTTAAATTTAGAACAATAACCACTTCCAGATTCACAACACTTGTAAAACTTTATGCCAAATCTGGCTCTCTTCTTGGGATTAAATTGGACATAGCCCAACCTCCCTCGGAACTTCATAAGACTCTCATCGACAGCTATGTTTTCATCAGGTATGTACAGATGGGAAAACTTCCTGTTCATGTACTCAATAACGTACCTTAACTTCCACAGTTTATCATTCACAGGTTTCCTATTATTGTCTGTAAGGTGGAAAAATGTGGACAGTAGCAAAAAACGGCGGAATGGCATCACTTTACGAAAAAAAGGGGTCTCAGTTACAGCATTAGGCGACCAGTATGATTGTATGGTTCTTTTTTTTACAAGCGACATAAGGACACACAGTGTATAAAAACAAGCCATCTCATCTGTAGTTGTGTCAAACCATTCTGAGTATATAGTTTTTCCTACCCCGCCTGCTTCGTTCTTTTTCTTAATTGTTTCTTTGGCATAATTATTAGTCTCTGTTGCAACATGTTGCCAAAAGTCATTATCAAGAAACGCATTGAAAACATCTAATTCAGAGGGAGCTGAGCCTAAACTTCTAGCCAAACTTGCTCTAACACCAGGACAACCAGTAAAAGGGATTTTATTTATTATATTACTTTCTATGGTACTGGTCCACTGCCAACCCTCCTTTTTCTTCTTTTTTGGTGGAGCTGTATCGTTACTAGTTTGAGTTTTGGACCTTTTAGTAGGCTTAGATGGTTGTGAAATAGCTTTTTTTCCTATAGGCCTACCTCTTCCTCTAGACCTGCCCCTAACAGGTTTACTTTTAGGCCTAGGGTCAGGAAAGCTAGGGTCGTCAGCTTCCTCACTCGGTGTAGGTGAGAGGGCAGGCACGATTGAAGATGCAAGCTGGTCAAATAATTCAGGCCTAATAGGCAAATCTAAATCAGATTGGACATTTGGAGGGGTCATAGGCCTATGCCTGCCACTATCTATATCATTTATAGGCCTAGAGTCAGGGAAACCAGGGTCGTCAGCTTCCTCACTCGGTGTAGGCGAGAGAGAAGGCGCGCTCATACTACCGCGGTATAACCGATCAAGAAACTGGACTGATTTAGGCAATTCTTCATCACGTGATGGAGAAGATACATGCTGATCAAATATTTCAGGCCTACTAGACAAATCTGAATTATATTGGACAGTAAGGGCATCTGGAGGGGTCATAGGCCTAGCATAGCTGCAAGAAGGCTGTTCAAGCAACAACTGGTCACTTTCTAATGGCCTAGGCCTAACACAATTAGTATTATGTTCTGGGGAAACTGTGGTCTCATAATCAATAGGCGTATTAGACTTATTACTCACTTGAATTCTGCTCCCTTCCAAATCATCATCATCACTCCAACCACTCTCCTCAAACAAGTCACAATCACTGTCACTGTCACAATCCCCTATAAGTTTTATGATGTCACTTTCATCTAACTCTTTTCCACATTCATCCACGAATACCAAGTTATTTTGAAGACTCATCGTATTATACAAAAGCTTTTCAATTGAATAATATAGTAAAACAAGATACTGTAGCTCAATCTTTATCACGACGAAGTGAAACACGACATGATAGGCCTAATAACTCAGTCATTATAACGACGAAAAAGTAAAATACTGATAAAAACTTACACTAAGTAAATTCTATAACTTATTTTATAAGATAACTACACTTTTCAATAAAATAATAAAGTAAAACAAGGCTCTAACACAATGTTTACATCGTCGAAGTAAACACAACAACGTATCAGCTGTGAAACCAGAGTAGACGTCGTCAGCTGCTAAGTTGCACCATTTCAACTTCAGTTTTTTTGCCGATTGGACTGGACTGAGATGACGAAAATATAACCAAAAGAAAGCCTGGAAATCATAGAACAAGAAGCATATGCGATCTATTGGATTTCTGGGGAACTAACTCGGCACAAACAGGTTTTAATAGCGGACGGCGATTCGCCGTCGCTTCACACAATGGCTAACGGGAGCGCGACGGCGGATCGCCGTCGTTGTAAGCGAAGGGGTTAACAGCATTTAACATCATTTGTATCTCATCTTCACAGGGGCGAATGTAAGAGGGGGCCGCCCCCCCCCCCCACCCCCGAAATAATGGAAATGAAAAAAATAGGTACCATAATATGAACTGTTTATCAAATTATCATGAATCATGTCATCGCCGTGGCAGACAGTGATAATTTGTGCGAGTTGGGATTGATTCAGTTCAGACCAACTCGAGCTCCCGCCCGCCGCCCGGCTATCTTCGCTTGCTGCAGTGACAGCTTGAGACCAGCTTATTTTCCAGCGACAATGGAGGGGAGTAATGAAGAGTTCTGTCAGTTCAGTGCTAGCCATTACTATTGTTTGTTTTTAGGCTACATCTGTTCGACTGTACTGAAATGTTAACGTTTTGCAGTTCGCACAAAAGAATACTTTCATACAGTTGTTATAACCCCTCCGATATGATCATCACAATCGCGTATTTGACTCCTTAGGTTCGGACATGTGTTTACAGACATTACACTGTTAAATCTTGACCAACGTTTTTTGATTTAGTCATTGAGATATTTTCTTCATTTGGCTTGAATGGATACACTTTTATGATTTAATGAAACGATATAATGTTACAGAGTGATCTTGGTAAAGTAAAGGCACATTTAGCGAAAATTACTGCAGCAAAACTGAGATTTTAAGTATCATGGCGTGTCTACTTGTAATTACTTAACCTAACCTTAAATTAATTTCGGACCTCCCAAAAAAACATTCTATATCCACCACTGCATCTTAAATTTTATTTTGGCTGTTTATGGTTACTCCCAAATACCCACTTAAATTATTAAATAATTTTGAAACTGCATCATTCTGTTTGAAAATGGCATTCTTCTGATTTGCGTGCTAAATTGGTCTTTCCCAAGTAACTTTTAATAGTATTTATTAAACTTTAGAAAATTCTGTCTTGGCTTTGGAAATAAGACCAGGATTAATGTTAACACACATTGGTGGGATATTTTACTGCAACCAAGCATAGACCTTTACATCATTCAAATTATTTGATAGTACTGTATTAAGTTTATTGACTGTATTTTTCATTTTGTTTTACAGCATAACGGTGCCGCTGTGTTAGTTATAGACGATCATGCTTGTGTCAAGGGGAAATATTCTACTCACTTCCCGTTCCATCTCTTACAAAAAGAGGTGAGTCTATAATGCTGCTGGTGCATTGTTATTTGTCTTCTGCCTATATTTAGTTTCCTATTCTATTATAAGTGCAATTAATTGGGACCAAGAGTTTTCCCAGAGTGGTTTCGGGTAGATACAATAGATGATTCTCTTCATTTATATATATTTTTTTTTAGAAATACAATAGTGTCATAAAAATATAGGTTGTTCTTACCAGGCCAAAACGTCTTTTATTTTCTAGACAGCGCTCCTATAACACTTCACAACCAATGACAATCTTAAAAGTTCATTCATTGTGTTCAGATAATTGGCATTTTGGTCATTCAACATGTGGGTAATTTACTCTTTATTGCATTTTAATTGTTATGTCTGAAACGAATGAAGCCATTAGGTTTACATTGTATTCCTTTCTTATCATCTCTATGATATCGCACAGTTTGTGAAATTTGGTAAAATTTATAAATAGATGTGTAGTAGTCACAAATACTAGAAAAGACCCAGTATGGATCATAAACATAAACAAATTACGTTTTATGGCCCGAAAGTAAACAAAACCACATTTTAATTAATGCCATTTTAATTAATGCCATTAGTAGCCTTAGGGTTTTTTTTTCACTTTCGGACCAAAAACGTCATTTGTTTATGTTTATGATCCATACTGGTATTTTTCTAGTATTCGTGGTAGTACTAACATTCGTATTCGTGTGGCCTATTAACATTGTAAAAACACATGTTAATGTTTCAGGGAATCGAGACAATAGATCCATTTATTCCAATTCATGTTCCACACTACACTCCACTGGAGTTTAACAACTATCTGGACTACCTTGAGGAGAAAAGATGGCTTCAAAAACCAGAAGCGAGAGAGGAAATTGAATTTGTCACCCAGAGAAACCCGAGAGAGATCACAACATACTGCGCTAGCAGATAGAGCCGTCAAGTCTTAGTAGTGTAATTAAACCTTGTGTACAATGTTTACAAAAATGTTTAGTTGTGTTTTTCTTTCCCGATTTAACTATTAAAATAATTAAAAATAATTAAAATATTAAATACTAACCTTTGTCTATATGGACAAGCTAATGCACTATTTCTTTTTGCTATTGTATGCATTACTAGTGTGTAGGCCTACCCTTTCTTCTTATGGGTTGGATTCATTAGTATATTTCAACACCAACCGAATGTTTCACCTTTCTCTTAAAAACGTTAGTGAGGCGTAATTTCTTATGGTTTGTTATAATGTACATTCAATAGTAGAAAAATGAATAATATTCTTACTACCTATAATTAGTTTAACATATCCGTTTAAATTGAAACAGCAGTTCCATCAATGTTTGTATATAAAAAACACTAACAGCCGAAACTCTATTTCATAATATTATATTACAAGTCATTGTTCTATAGTGAATCGATGGCATCATTTGCATTTTATTTGGCTTTAAACAGCTGTTTGTGCTTATTGTCTTCAAACTGTGCCAAATTCCACAGTATATTTTTAGTTAGAAACAACCCAAACACCATTTTACTATCTTTACTGTGAATATCAACTTCCTCGATGTAAATCCATTACATTACGGTGAGATACTTACTTACTGATGGGGTTTCACAAATCTCAGCCAATTTTTTGCTTCGTAGATTAGCCTCCTCCACTCTTCTCTTCCCTCTGCCATCCGGATTTCTCCTCCGCACTGGATCACATCCTTCTTGACCAATTGGTCATACCATCTTAATTTAGGCCTACCCAACGGACGTCTTCCTGTTGTCTTCACAAACCTCATTCAGTCTTGTGCCATCCTGTCTCCGAAGTACAAGACCTAACAAACTATAATGGTCAAATTGTATATTGTTTAATATTTCAAAACTTGTTAAATGTCTCAGATAAAAATCTCAACAGTTTTGTGTTAGTTGTAAAATATTCCACTGTGAGATAGTGTTGCCCATACATCTTGGTGTTGCGCTGCCCCTGCTGCAGCATGGTCTGTTTTTCTAGTGGTGTCTTGGTATAATCTGCCAATTCCCAGCAGATTTTGACCATTTGATCTTAACAGCTGATCAGATGTTTTTTTACATTTTTTGATAATGTCAAAACAAACTACTATATTTATCTTCTCAATAATATTATGTAATGCATCCTTAAAGTATCTTCAAATAATTCTAACAATGTGCTACAGCTTGATGAGACTAACTTCTCAGAATTGCCAGCTATAAACTCAGGTAAGAAAAAAATCCAATGTATAGGTAGTATCGGTAGCCCAAGAATATAAAAGGAAGAGACAGCAAAATCAACAATAATATCAAATCAGGAGCATTTTGAGACAGTGACGGATAACATCATGTCACAAAATAAAAGTTTTTATGTTTCTTAATGCTACCTGAAGATATACTAGGCCTATCTAACACTTCAATAAAGTATAAAGTTATGAGAAAACCAACTGTACTATTGGCAAATTTAGTGTAAGGATATACTGAGAAGAGATAGAACAGTAATAGTTATTTTGGTCAAAACATTATTTTGTATAAGATGTTCTAGAGAGAGTAGTTCGAAGCTCCTGGTAGAGTGCTTTTGATTTTTAAATGAAGTTCTCCCTTAGTTTGACTTCAGTAGTCAATAGTAGTATATGTTTAATTAGCTTAGATGATTAGGATATACAAATGGACAAAATATTTAATACCAATGTTACTATACAGACAACAACAATTAATGCAAAAGGCAATTTTAGTCTGTAGCAAATGCTATTACTGCAGGTCTGTAGTAAGACCTGGACCCAGGACCGATTCACTTTTTTGTTTTGATGTCCCCAGAGGCCAAAAACACTATCCGTTCTAAATCCATATAGGTAGTCTACATTAGCTGGGTAGCTCAGTGGTTATCATAGGTGTCCGTCCGTGACCAACATTTTTGCGGAGGGGGGGGCACACACAACATTGGCACTATGAAGTCTAAAAATAAGCTAAAATATGTATTTTAATAGAAATTCCTAAAAGTTGTGGCTCAGTCCCTACAGGGACGCCTTTGGTGGTAACGTGCTCGCGTAGCAGGGCCGGATTTCCCAATAGGCCCGGGCCTATGGGCGCAAGGTCCCAGAGGGCGCACGGCCGGAGTATTTTTTTTATACCTAGGCTATCTAAAAATAAAAATAAATAGTCATAGTTGATAAAAAAAAAACTCCAAAGCATTGTGATTCTGAAGTTCATAAGAAGAAATAATTGTTATGAAATCTAAACTATATTTTCAGAATTACGCATCAATTTCGTTGCAAAATTGCTAACGAACTTTGGTTATACGGGAGTAGGCTGTAGGGGTGTTGACGTTGACGAGCGCCCAAGGGGTACGCACGCATCGTATTGCCACTGCACTGCCACTATGCTGGGTCGGGCTCGGCACTAAGAGCATATATTCTGTGCTAAGAGTGATAAGGGGCGCATGCGTGCTAGACATGACATTGTACCACCCTCACATCACAAAACAGTTATTTATTAACTAATCTTTTGATTAGTTTACAACTATCTGCAGGATCAAGTTAAAATATATCATAGGCTAAGTTTTGTTGAATATTAAAACAACAATGAATTTACTTTTAAAATTAACGAAAAAATATTAATCTCAGTTTGCATTCAATTTTAGAAAAATTCAATACCCTCTAAAGAACCATTAATGCTGTCATTTTCAACTCAGGCCTAAGGATCGGTATGGTTGGCCGGAATATTGCTCTGTTTTGCTTTGGAAATACAACCTAGATGCAGTACGACCATGGATTAAATATAACTCAAGTCGACGTCTCATAACATTGTCAATTAAAAATTTTTCCATGTGTAGTTCATGTTGTGACACTAGACGTTAGTTTTGACGTAATTTTGTTTCTATTATTTTAGGGTTAGTTCTATGATGTGTGTTTTAATTTCTTGTCATATAAACAGGAGACGACCTATTGTTGATGATTAGATCGTTTTATTTTGGTTAAACTAGATTTAAACATAGATAAACACCCCCTTTAAATAACAAGAATTTGTTTTCAGCTAATCCAAAATGATGACAAATCTACTAAAGGAGTCCTACACGTATGTTTAATCTATGGTGTCACGTACTGTATGGAGTTCATGCTTTTGGGCCTGGAATAATTGGAATCAATGGCCATGTTTTTTTGCAGGAATGCTCGGTGGGTTCAGTTGTTTTGTTTCAGTCCCACCCCCACGGCCACAAACGTGAGCAATTATTAAAAAAAGCATAAAATTGCTAAAAGTGTTTAAGACGGTATTTTTTGTTAAGGCTAAACAAGTCAATTCTAAAAAAAAAAAAACTTGCAATGATTCCAACGAGGAGTGGTATTCAAGCAATTAACTTAGGCCTATGGGCATGATATAGTTTTTAATAAAGGTTTGAAGGAAAGTAACTGTGACCAGACTAGGGGGCGGAAAATTATTTGGGCCTAGGGGCGCAAAAATGCTAAATCCGGCCCTGTCGCGTAGTAATCGAAAGGTCGCCATAGTTCCATCCTGGGAAAAGTGTTTAGCTTTTTGTTGTTTTGGAACTGGACCCAGCTGTCCCTGATCACTGGGCTTTCAATAAATAGTCCTGGCTAATAAAACAGCTGGTCTTGGTCAGAAACAAAGCTACACACCACACGGCATCACACTCCATTCTACTCTCATCCCTTACTCATTTGGGTCTAAAAATGAAATACGCACCTGTCACCTGTCAATATTGATGTGGTCCCTGTCTCATGTTGAGGTGCCTCCATCTCAATTATTGATGATGATGATACACATTGTGTCCTGTAAGTAAACAGCCACACTCAGATTGGGGAAATGGTTCTTTGGGTCAAAATGAAGGGAAAATCTAGTACAACATATTTTATCTAAAATCGCTCCACTAGCCAGATACCAGCCAATTCGTATTTTTTTACATAAATATTTTTATCATTATATTTTTCAAAGCAATCTTTACCAAAGATGTTCTGATTTTAAGGTAGAAGGGACCAATGCAAGAAAAAAAATATCTTGGTCCAAATACAAAATTTCATCATGGCAACCATTTAATTTTTTTTAATTTCAAATACAAAAAAATTAAGTGGATTTTATGAAAAAACTGTCAATGACACTTTAATTTAGCATTTAAAATTAGTTTTAACAACACTTTGAAGTTGTAAAGAAGTAATTTACAAACTTCTTTATATTATGTTATGTGAGACATACATACAACGGTGGAAATATATGGTTGTACTGTATGTTAAAGGTGTTGCAATAATTTTGTAGGAAATTTAACGTTCTTTTCATTGGTGTAAATTATAATGCTGTAGGTGAATTGGTTAGATTTCTATGCTCGTTTTAGTGAAATACTTTTAAAATACACGTAATCGGCCATTATAGCTTAACAGGTGAGGTTGGAAAATTTAATTTTAACATTTTTTTCTTCCTATTAGTGAGTAGAATAACTGGTAAAAATTAACACACTTAGTAGAAACTTACCCTGTATAATGATTATGGAGAAAATTACAAAAACTGTACCTACATTTTTTTTTCAAAATTGTCATGTTATTTTTATGAAGTGTAGGTAAATTGTTGTAGTTTGTTATAATGTATATATTTTTATCAAATTCGGAATTTTTTTATACTATACCTATAAACAAAAGTCACTGGTTTTGCAACACTAAAGGGCCGGTTTCGGAGCTCGGGACTAACGCTATTCCTGGACTAAAATCCAGTTCAAACCAGTTTTTATTCTAGGACTAAAAAATCGGGTTTCGGAGCTCGAGGATTACGCTAGTCAACGACTAAGTCTATTCCGAGAGTTAACCCTGACCGAGTTAGTCCCTGACTTACTCTCATGGGTTTCGGAGTCACGGGTTACTTAATCCTCGAATTAAATGTTATTCGATCGGGTTTTGGAGCCAAATATTTAATCCACAACTGGGCAACAAAGACTAACTCAAGGAATAAATATGGACAATTTTTAGTCCAGGCGAAGGGCAGGATTAAGGGGCGGACTAACTTAACTTTTGGTGTAATAACTCAATTTGTGAAGTTGTATCTATATAAATGCCAAATTCTTAATCGGCATAAAATTTACTTGCAATTTCATACCTCTTGATATTTTTTCGTAAAATTTTATTTTTCTCTTAAGTATAAGCAAACCCATCTTTTAATGAAACCCGTTTATCTACAATTTATGCTTAAGACTATAATAGGCTAAACGGTCCCTAAAATTAATATTATAAGGTACTAAACGTAGAATTTAAAATAACAATATAACGATGAAAGAAAGAAAAACTTAACTGTATGAAAAAATTAATGTAGGGCAGCCTATCAAATCTAAATACGTATTTAATACGCTTGGTACATAATGTTACATAGGGTTACATGCATTTAAATGGTCCATTTAACGAGTATTTGGGGACGTCGGTTTTACCGAAAAACCCGTTATCCGGACTGGCCTCGGTCCAGAGGAGTCCGGATAGTCTACTGTAATGCAATATTTTACCAAATAATACTTTTAACCAAAACTAACAGTATGCATAACAAAACAAGACTTATGTATTAGTATTATATTCAATTGAAACTCATACCTAGTATAATAATTTGGAATTTGGGTAAAAACAAATTCAGCCGTGAGCTAACTCGGACAACCTGGATTCTCAGATAACCGGAGCTCAGATGATTGGAAGCACAGACAATATAATACTGGACACCTACTTATTCTCTACTACACATTGTACTTCCAGAGGAATTGTTAAAATACAAAACAATCAGAGAACACAAATACATTCTAAGCAGATAAATTATAACTACGCCTACTCTTAAATTGTTGTAATAATGATAATTTTTTACGGTTGATTTTCATACAAAGAATAATAAAATATTTCCCTTTATTTTTTTATCATCCTACAGTATTCATTTTAAAATAATTGTAAGATCTTAAATAGACAATTATTGGGGTTTGCATTAGGATTACAAAAGTCACAACCAATCTCTAATATCTCAAATGCCTACAGTTTTTAGATTCTCATAAAAAATAACTTGGACAAAGTAAAGGCATATACTAATACATTTGACACCTTATTCTTCAATCGGGAAGTTTTTTTTTTGTTATCAAACTTAGCAGCAATAAATAAACCTTCAGTTTTTTTATTTATTTTTTTATGGTTCCCATAACAGGGTTTTTATTTCGGCATTCGTTTTTGAACACGATCTCTTCTTTTAGTTACCATCTTCAGTGAAACTCAAGGAATCATTATCCCAACTGATAAGTGATTAGAACCAGACTAGACAGTAGACGCTAGTGTCGCTATGAGCGCAGTCCGTGAACAACTTTGGCAGGTATCGTCTCAAATTCGTCTGTCCGCTGCCACTACCAATATTCAAAAACTAAAATTCCCCGTGATTCCTGCCTTAGTCCTAGAATAAGTAGTCCAGAAGTTGTCGAATAAAGTTAGTCTCCGAATAGACTAGTCCGCGGACTAGGGAGTTAGTTCGCGAGCTCTGAAACCCGATTTTTTATTCGATGACTAACTTTATTCACTGATTAAGTAACTCCAGGATTACGTATTCCCGAGCTCGGAAACCCGCCCTTAAGCGTCCCATAATTTGCCGTAGTGAACCACAGCTGTAGTCACACAACCCAATCCATCTTAGTCATTGTCCAGGATTTGAACCCATAACTTCATGACAGAAATCTCGTGCTCTAACTACACCAACTGGGCCCCTTTTGTAAAACGAATTGCCGTAAAGAGTCACTGCATGATCGCATGGCTAAAATAAGTTAGTGATTGGTTGGATTTGAACCTTTGACCTAAGAACAGAAGTCCCGCGCTGTAATTATCCGCCCCCCGTAATGAAATATATCGCAGGCAAACCTCTAATTACACCGGTAAAGGGCGAAGGGACTGACATTACAAGACAAACGATGTGTTTTATAAACTCCGTGTGAGTAATGAACTTTCGACGTCAGTGAGTAATTTTAATGCGATCGCAGAACGAATTCCGCCAGCATCGTCCGAGCATTTGTCTTCTTCTGATCTCCAACAATGCACTAATGATCGCACCCCCTTGGAAAGTGGAAATCCAGAACGGTTAGTGGAAACTGTATTGGGTTATTTTACATTAACTTATTACTAGCTATCCGTTTGGTCGCCATTTTAAATGTGTCACTTTTGACTACCACCGATAATCACTTTTCAGAGAGACATACATGAGGTGTTATATGTTATATTATTTTATCTATGAATTAGGTATGACACGTAGAGCATTTTACCACAAAACAATAAACAATATACTAGGCTAATATTCAATTGAAACCCTCAATGAAAAGAAAAGGACGTTTTGTATAGCTTTTGACTATGCTAAAATGAACTATGCGGAATGGGTGGGTTGTTTGATGATTCTACAGATTATAACATAAACCAGAGAGCACAGAATAAACATAAACAATAATCACTCGAAATTAAACGTGTTTATATCATTATTTCAATGCAACTGTCAAAAAATGTCCAAAACATATGTAGAGATTATTAATAGACCTATGTATTAGATTCTACCATTGACTATTGGATACTGAAGATTCTATCCAGTGACGTCATTCTTTTATGATTTTAGCGAATTTCCCTATAGGGAAGTAGCTATTACCGTAGGTCTTCTGGTAAGACCTAAGCCCGGGATCGATTTACTTTTTCATTTTGATGTCCCCAGAGGCCAAAAACACCATTCGTTCAAATTTTTATATATCTATATATATATATGTGTGTGTGTGTGTGTGTGTGTGTCCATCCGCACGATAACTTGAGTAATTTTTGTTCGATTTTGATAGAACTTGGTTTGAAGGTGTAAGGCGGGATAAACTTGAATGAGTTCGCGAACCAGCATGATCGGACAATGGGAACAGGGGTTTATGGGTGGTTTTATGGGGTAAAAATAGGTTTTTCCCATTTTTGACCCTAAAGACACAAAATTAAATCTGATTTTCTTTTTAAACCATTTTGTAGAGCTTAAAAAACAAATAATTTAGTATATTGAAGCGTTATTATGCGCCTAATTGTTACGGAGAAAATTCAAAAAATTGTAATTTTAAAAATCCCATGTTATTCTTATGGAGAATAAGTCAACTGTTGTAGTTTGCTTGTTTATGAACATATTTTGATCAAATTTGGAAAATACATTAATTTCTTACTAAACCACAGTACCTTTTAACATTTTACATAAACAAAAAACTTTTTTACCCTCCCTGTTGCAGCAAACCTAAGTACTCATTAAACTAATTCTGTTTAAATAGGGAATAAATGGGATATTTTTAAGGAGACATTTTAGTTTAAATCCAATCAGGCAAATGGAAATTCGCTAAGTCTACAGGTTTGCTGCGGCGGGGGTATTTATCCATATACCGCTTCTGTTCTAATATCCGTACCGCGATGCCAATAATGACTAACATGTCACAACCAGAAAACACAAATCACAACTAGCAACAATGCTGGTCAACAGCTGATATTAAATATTATCAAGAGATTAAAGAGATTATTGTTAATAAATAAAATAGACTTTTCGACTGCATGGAAATGGTTGTTAAGTAATTATGAATGAAGAGGGACTACTGAAGAGAATGAGGCCTTATCTAGAATTAATTTGAGAAGTTTTCAAAACTGCTAAATCGTCAAATCTTGAAAATATGGTAAAAGAAAAGCAAATTCTCTACGATAGTTGAAACTTAATAATGTATGAGAGCCTTCAATTGTTGAACAGCAGTCTGCACGCTTACATGTCTTTCTAGATACGAAGACAAACAAACGGCGCTTGATATACAAACTACTGTAGGCCTACTTCCGTGAAAGTACCTACTGTTTACTGTTACTATATAACGTACGAAATAAAGTCTTTTCGTTCACCGCAAATTCTTATTCCAGTTCCTATATCAACCAAACTATCTTTGGGTTTCAAAGTTTAGAATAATTAGTTCATTCACGGAAATGAGAAAACAAAAATGGTTACATTTGCTTTCTTTTAGAGATTTTTTTATTGATAGGTTTTGTGAAAACTATACCTATACACGTTTACATTTTTGGCGATTTTTTATTGATTGGTTTTGTTTCGTGGAAACTACACCAATACAGTGTTACAGTTGCTATTACAATTCCGATGGCTTTTAATTTTGCATTGCAGCATCGATGATTGAAAATAACTATAAAACAAAATCAAAGTAAAGTCTACAGTTACGATTTTGCATCGGAGTTTTCGGGGTAGCGGAATTTTACCCCTAGAGAAAAACTATGTCACAACCAAAGGGGTAAAATTCCGCCTACGAATTTTTTAATTGCTACACGAGTTTAATAAATTAACGAAGGAATTAAACCTATCTTTTCACGGTTGTAACTTTGTTGAGAGCAAATCAAATAAACGGTATCAGCGATCCGACACAGTTTCTCCCATTAGCTTGTCAACAAACTATCGTATATCGGTAACTGTATGATGTGTTAAAAAGTTAGGAAAATCACAAAAGTTTCAATAGCGTTTTAATCATAATGTTTACAGCAGTTTGGGTTGTGCCACAGCCACTGTCTTTGGAATCGTAAAGACCGTGACATATGTACTAAACTTTAATCAAAATCGGTCCAAGCATTTTTTAAGTCCAAATTAAATCGTTTCAACAGTTTTAAGTGTTTAGTCAATTTTAGAGAATTTCCCTATAGAGAAGAAGCTATTACAGGGCAGGTGGCACGGTTTGCTAAGACCTAGGCCCGGGACCGATTTACTTTTCCATATTGATGTCCCCAGAGACTAAAAGCAATATTTGTTCAAATTGATAGGTTGTTCAAAAAAGGTGGGGACATAATAATTTACTTAGTGATTCCTTGGGTCAAAATAAAGTGAAAATCAAGCATAACATTTTTTCCAAAATCGCTTCGTTAACCAGGTAATCGTCATTTTGCATTTTTATAAAGATATTAATGTCAAATGATCTTTACGAAACTTGGTATGTATGTTAAGGTTGAAGAGGGTCTGAAAAAAATTCATCTTGATTCAACTTAAAATAAGTACACTTTTATTTAGCATTGTTAATTCCCTATCAAACAATACCAGGACCAAAAAGATCGAATAAGAAATAGCAGAAATATTACGTAAAAACATTGTTAAAAACAATTTGTTTTTTTAATTTCTTTTTGAATTTAGGCTATCACGCCGTCTCGGTCGGTGACATTCCTTTAGTATAAAATCTAGTTTTTATTCTATAGTTATAATACTATATATAGTATAGTATAGTATATATATACTATGTATACTATAGTTTTATACTATAGTTATAATAAAAAATGTAATAGGCATGCTGATTCTTATCTTTCAAAACAAAACACGTTCACATTTTTTACTCATATTTGCGTTACCACAGATCAGATAATACAAAGAAAGTTATAAGTTTACATTTAAGTCGCAATTTGGAAACGGCCACTGGTCGAATAGGTGCAGTATTTAACAGATTTGATTTACGTAGCTAAAATGTCCAATATTTCAAATCAATATTTTTATTTAAATAGGCTATTATAAACATGCTTTGTTATCATTTACATTGTAACATATCTTTGATGACAACATCGTGTTGGCAACACACTTGTTGTATTGATTGTAGTATCGGGGTATATTATTGGCCAAGAAGGATGAACAATTTTTTGCGTTTTCGTTTTACAATAAAACACCTAATTCGCATAAGATTTACATATTAAGGAACATTTCTGAACGCATTCTCAAATACTGCCTGATATTTGTAGAACAAAATTAAGACGAGCAATAAACGCCCGAAACGCACGAAAAACTACCACCGTACTGGCAATGTTTTGAGATGGTTGAATATAGAACACTTGCTTGAAAACAATGATTTTCATAATAGTTTTAAATTAACAAAATTCGAGAAAACAAACCTCGAGGTATGGGGACAACTATTTGTACAATTCTCTCAAAACGGGCAAGTCTTTAAAAAGTTACATCTGCTAATCGTATGGATCCATGGAGGATTATCAAATTTCTACCTGAATTGTAAAATCTGGCCAAGATTGAGCAAATGTCGATTGGTTTAAATTCAAGGTCGGGTTCAACCAAAACTGCGGGTTCACCAGATGACATTAGCAAGGAAAACACCTATACTAAGGATATGTATGTAATGTCCACATCTTTACTTATGTCCTATGAAACTTGTTATAGATGTTGATAGTTCTGACCGAAACTGATAAGTTGGTTAAATAGTTGTATTTTGTATGCATAAGCATTGTTTATGTATTGCTTTATTAAAAACCATGAAACGCGATCACTCCGCTCAACTGGATTTCAATGATATGAAAGCAATTAGATTTGGTTTGAATGTAAATGCAAAATAATGAAACATATGTGCATTCCGAATATTTAATTAGAAAAATAAACAAACAAATAATGTAAACCAAGTGTTTTTGCGTTTCTTTCGAGTTTTTTTTTTTTTTTTTTTTTCTTGAATTGAAAATCTGCAATTCTTAGGCCTACACACCCATAGACGCGTGTTTTAAGTTTAAGGTATAATAAGGAGGTAAGTATATTAACTAAAAGCCTTATCGGTAACAAACTTCCCATGTAGCATATTAAACATATAGATAAGAGATTTATGTAACGATTTATTTGGGTGTTCAGCATACAACAATAAGTTATATCACAAAATGCCCCCACCGCAGCAAACCTGCACACTAAGCGAATCTCGATTTCTCTGATTAGATTTAAACTATAATATCTCTTTTAAAATATCACATTTATTCCCTATTTAAATAGTAGGGCCTATTAGCTTAACAATTAACTTACTTATGTTTGCTGTAACAGGGAGGGTAAAGTGTGTGTTTTTTATGTTAATGCAAAATGTTTTTTAGTATATAACTAGCTGGCCCGACAGACGTCGTCCTGTCCTATGTGGTTTTATGTTAATGCACGATCATTTTCAAGATGAGCTCGTTCACATGGCTAAATTACGTCCTGGATGAAGTTCGTTCACTACGCTCACTCACCTTTACATTAATTAAACTACTATAAAAATTTGTTATAATTTGTAAAAAAAATTTTATAAATTTGTTATAGTTGTTGTTTGTTGTTCGCTGGGATCACTTTCCTCAGGTTAGCTCGTTCGCTACGCTAACTCGCCTCCAGGTTGAAGTTTGTTCGCTACGCTCACTCACCTTTTAGTTGCAAATTAGCTGTTGTCATAAATTTAAAAAAATAATAGTGTTGCACCCTGTTGGTAAGCCTATTAACTTTTTAATGCTATTGAACATCACAGAATCAAATTAAACCAGCTGTTAAGATTCTTTAATTCCATTTAAATAAGAGTACTCATAAGGTTAACATGGAAAATTCCAGAGCCACTGGGGCTGAGCCCTTTTGACGGATCTGCACCAACTTCACACAAACCATCCTTGAATAATGCTTAACAATGCCTGAAAGTTTCATTACAATCTGTCGAGCGGTTTTGGAGTCCGTAAAGGACAAACAAACAAATAAACATACATTGGATTTTATCTATAAGTATAAAAGAGGATGTTTGTATATATATATATATATATATATATTTGTTTGGCAGTGATAAACTCAGACACCGCTGAACCGATTGCCACGAAACTTGGTACATACGTGTAGAATTTCATGGAATAGGTTTATACACCATCAATTTCGTGATCCGTCCAATCGGCTCCGCCCCAGTGGCTCTGGAGTTTCCCATGTTAACCTTATGAGAAATGGAATTAATGAATCTTAACAGCTGTTTCAATTAAACTAGTTGGTTCTGTTCTATGATGTTCAATAGCATTAAAGTTACAAGGATTACCAACAGGGTGCAGCACTATTATTTCTTTTACATTTATGACAACAGCTAATTTGCAACCAAAAGGTGAGTGAGCATAGCGAACGAACTTCAACCTGGAGGCGGGTTAGCGTAGTGAACGAGCTAACCTGAAGGCAAGTGAGCGCAGCGAACGAGCTCCAACCTAAAGGTGAGTGAGCGTAGCGAACGAGCTCCAACCTAAAGGTGAGTGAGCGTAGCGAACGAACTTCAACCCGTGATTGAGCCATGCGAACGAGATCATCTTGATAATTAAGAAGTTAAACGGGGCAAAGCCCGCGGGTTACAGCTAGTATAATATATAAATGCATTTTCCTAATTTTATCAAAATGTGTTCATAAACAAGCAAACTACAACAGTTATTTATTATTTTTAAGATTAACATGGGAATTTTAGATTTACAATTGTTTGTAATTTTCTCCGTAACTAGGTGTGTTCTCCATAACATGTTGTGTGTTCTCCATAACAACAACAGAATAAGTGTGTTCTCCATAACAACAACAGAATAAGTGTGTTCTCCATAACAACAACAGAATAAGTGGGTTCTCCATAACAACAACAGAATAAGTGTGTTCTCCATAACAACACTTCAATATTACTAAATTATTTGTTTTTTGAGCTCTACAAAATGGTTTGGAAAGAAATTCCAAAACATTATGCTTTAGGGCCAAAAATGAGAAAACCCAATTAATACCTTATAAAACCCCCATAAACCACCGTTCCTATGGTCCTATCACACAGTACTGGTTCGTGAACTCTTTCGAATAAATGTATATTTACACGTTTGTACCAAATTTAATCAAAATCGGATCATTTTTGCTCGAGTTATCGTGCTAAACGGACACAGGCTATATAAATATAATATTAATTCGAACGGATGGTGTTTTTGGGCTCTAGGGACCTCAAAACGAAAAATAAATCGGTCCCGGGTCCAGGTTTTACCATGAGTAAAAGTACAGCTGCAACGTACTACGGTAATAGCTTAATATGGGAAATTCTCTAAAAGAATGAATTTATTTTAGTTTAAATTGGCCTACAATTAATTTGTATACGACGACGACACCAGCTCTGGTGCGTATTTTTAAGCCAAAGACAAGTGAAATATGAGCAATTAATATAAACATTAAATGATTATTTTGTTTATCACTGTCTACTGGATAAATCCAAGGCCTGAACGACTCTCTTATTCTAGATACGCCTTGTGTTCAATATTCCCTATATAGATACAAAGATTATTGGCATGCTTTATTTTTTTGCAATTACCTGTTGTTTTCTCTTTTAGCGTTATTGTGAGTTTTGTTATTGCTGTTGCTATTTCAGTGTTTCTTGAACATTGGTATTTTGCACTTTATTTGATTTAATATTGAAATATTTTGATAAAATTTGGCATATTTATTAATTACAACGCTATTAACATTTCAATAAAACCTACACTCTAACACTGTAGCAACAAACCTAAGTACTTATTTATGTTTTTCTACGGCAAGCAGTCAGTTTACAAACAGAAAATTTACAAGATGGTGGGATGTCAGTTAAAATAAATAATAAAGTACTCATAGAACTTACTATTATTTCAAAAGGAAATAGATCGGAAAATGTTAAGGTAATTTTTGATTTAAAATTAATAGTATAATTGGAGGTGTCCGTTGATATGTAAAATAATAATAATACTAGTGGCGTGTAGGGACATAAGTCCCTAAAAAGCTCAATAATGTAAAGAAATTATTCTAATATTTAAACAAACTCAGAAATATATTATATATGTGTCAGAATAGATATCCCTGTACACCATATCTTTTGTGTAAAAAACAGTTTGTTGTTTGTCTTTGTTTGCTTTTGTTGATGTTATTTTCAATAAATCATTTGAATCACTCCATAGGTTTAACTCTGCTAAAGGGAGCAAACATATAATTGTTTGTGAATAAATACTGGTTTATTAAAGTAGCTTTGGTCTTGAGGTTAAGGGTGATAAAAAGCCTTCCCTGATTGGAATTTTGGAAATTGTCTTCGTCGAATATGAAAAAGCTAATAAAGGTGTGTTGAGGTAAGCTTGGTCAAAGCTGCTAAATTAGAATCCCTGACCAGTTAATATTTCTATGTTTATACTCCTTTTGTTAAGGTTTAACAAAATTATAGTGTAAAGTAAAGGCATCCCATTGACCAAACTTAACCATAGATTTTTTTCTAATCAACAAAAAAAACTGCAATTAATGTAAGTTTATGTTATGGTATTCCTTAAAAGTGCGATTGACTTTACATATTCTATCAAAATAGGCCTAATCATCGGCTGATTCCTAACTCTTTAGTGACTGGATAGGGTTCCATTGCCCAGTTATCAAAACCAATAACGAAATTACTTTTCATCAGCATTGACATGCATATTTTTTGTTTGTTTAAGCAACGTAAAGAAACGGAAACTACCTATAAGTTTTACTGTTATATGTGGGTGCTCCCTTTACTATTATATACCATACATGCTAGGCTATATTACTTAAACCTTTTTATGCTAAGAGCAACAGACAAAACCTGTTTAAAATCTCCAAACATTATTTCCTGTACGAACCTATTCCATCTTTATTCCCAGGTTACCTATTTTCTAAGAGTAGCCGTTGAGGTTATTCCTTTTCATACAAAATATTGATTAAACTCTACAATAAATCTCAAATTTAAAATGTTAGTAATCTACAAAGAAAGTGTAGAATAAATCTTGAACATATTTTTTTAAATAAAAACAAATCAGAAGTTTTCCATTTTATCTTGAATCTTTAATTATTTAGTCAATGTGGTTATTTCAAGTGAAACGTTAAAAATACACAACTTTGAAAAGTTTCACAGTAAAATAATTCATTTCAACATTCTATAACGTAACTAAAATGTCTTCATTATTATAGGTAACGTTATCCCTGGTTTTATATAGTTCATTGCAGAATTGACTGGCAAATAAGTAATCCAAATGTAACATAGCGTACTGGATTGATGATAAATCACGTTCAGCTGTATTTAAGTAAACAGAAATCAACAGTAAATGGCTTTAATGCTATTCTTATGGAGAACATTTTACGTTATATCTCGTTTTCTGGTAACTTCATGGGAATTCTGCTATTTTCCTCAACGAAATTCTCAACTCATGTGGACCTCTACAGCGACAGTCTAGCCTCCCTTAAACATAAAATCCTACACGTTTAATTAATTCACACCACATTACACTTCACATCAGGGGTGCCCAGAGGGGGGGGGGAATTTTTTTGGGTTCTTTTGGGGGGGGGGGCATTTTTTTGCTAGCTATCATAATGAATGTATAATGTTGTATAAACACCAACATTTTGCCATTCGTAATTAAGATTGCTTCTAAGAATGGTAAAAACAAAAACACACCTTGTCAGGCAATCCTTAATATTCTAGTGTCAAATTTTACTTGATACATATGTTTTGGTGGTTCTTAAACTCCATTATCGTCAGGCTTACATAAAGATCCACTTCTGGAGGTGTCGTCAGAATACGTTACAAAAATTTAATACAAAACACGAAACGATTACAGATATGCCTATCAATTCACGCGTGTACATTGCCGTCGGCAGGACTGGAAGTAAACTGAATCAGGTTCAGGTTATGACGGAGACGGACTGACATGGTCTCTAGATTGTCGTCTGCGTTTTCAACAGCTGATATTGCACTATTGTAATGACTGAGAAGAGTGTTGAAAATATAATGGAATTCATAGTTAATCGAGTGTTTTCACTCAAAAATTGTGTGCTGTCCCTAGTTTTATGTATTTATAAATTTCAAACTCTTCAAATGTATTTAATAAAATTCCTTTCGCGCAGTACTGTAGAATTTCGAGACCATAATTTATATCCAGCATATAAATTGGTTATTATTGTCAATAATTTTGAATGGAAAACTCAATTATGAATCCCATCATATTTTCAACACTCTCCTTCGTCACTACAATTAGTCCAATATCAGCTTTTGATAACACAGACGACAATCCAGAGACCACGTCTTTCCGTCATAACCTGATTCAGTTTACTTCCAGTCCTGCCCGCGGCAATATACACGCGTGAATTGATAGGCCTATCTGTTATCGTTTCGTGTTTAATGTTTGTAACATATTCTGACGACACCTCCAGAAGTGGATCCTTTTGTAAGCCTCCGATGGTGGAGTTAAAGAACCGCCAGAACATATTATATAGCAAGTAAAATTCGACTCTACCTTACATATATTATTAAGGATTGTCTGACAAGATGCGTTTCTACCATTATTAGTCATAAGAGGCAATCCTGGGGCTATCAAAATGAATTTTTTATAAGATTACTTCATGACAAAAACCTTTTATGCTGGTGGCAATTAAGGAATTCTGGGTATTTTTTCCGGCGATTTTTGTAGAAGGAGGCCTAAGAGTGGCGAGCAACAAGTCTAAGTCTGTCCTATTTCGTGACTCTGCCTATAATTCCAAAATAAGATAGCCTACTTTTTGCCAAAGTATTATTAATGCACTTAAAGCTGTTTGAATTCTTAAGCCCCGTAAAATTAACGCCACCTAA
Source organism: Macrosteles quadrilineatus (assembly GCF_028750875.1). Classification (NCBI taxonomy): domain Eukaryota; kingdom Metazoa; phylum Arthropoda; class Insecta; order Hemiptera; family Cicadellidae; genus Macrosteles; species Macrosteles quadrilineatus. The sequence goes on along the minus strand of NW_026542599.1, from coordinate 27,268,774 downwards.
TATATTGTACAGTTACAGTACTGTGTTGGAGTAGAGTAATTCACCGAGTATATTGTTGTACGTTTTGAAGACATTTTCTATTGCAATACTGAGTAACCGTTGGCTGATAATACAGATTCTGAATTTTAAATTGAAAAACTTCTAATTCGTCCATTAGTTAAATATAATGATACATTGTTAAATGAAGTTTACTATTAAACATTTAATTTTTATTATCAGAAAGTTTGTTTTTCTTTATCTCAACTTTTACTAAATACTTTAAATGCTCATTTTATGAGGTAAAGGGGAAATTTACAGATAAATTGGCGGGGGGAGGGTAGGTTTAAATATACGGCAGTATAAATAGGGGGGGCTACTCCTTTGGCTTGGGGGGGGGGGATTGCGCCTCTGGGTTTGGGGGGGATGGGCACCTCTGCTTCACATCCAAATACAGATTTACACCAGACTTCGCACTACTTATACTACAGAACTACACCACTTACATTAGAATACAACAGATCTAACTCAGACATCCTACCATACCACATTTCATTATCATTGTTATTGTTATTATTATTCTTATACCTTGTTTTTGTTATGTCATAGTTTATTATTGTTGATCGATTGTATTGTTGTTATTGCTGATCAAATGTTGTTTTGTTATAATTTAACATTTTGTATTCATATAATCTATTATAATCTTAACTGATTGTATTTTGTAAATGGCATTGCCGTGGAAAATAAAAATGAAAAATGAAAATGAAAATGAAAATTTTCCCGAGTCCCTGGGGTCAAGACCTTTAATTTAAGACCCCTCCCACATTTCTGCGACTTACCAGACGTCCTCAACTTTCTGGTAAAAATTTTGTCTTACAGAATTATACATAAGGATTTGAGTGAAAATCTAACTGGGCAAGGGCAATTGGAAATTCGCTTAGCCTGCATGTTTTTTTTCGGCGGGGACATTTCTCTAATTAATTCCTGACATGCATGCATCTTCGATAAATCTAACTGGGCAAGGGCAATTGGAAATTCGCTTAGCCTGCATGTTTTTTTTTTCGGCGGGGACATTTCTCTAATTAATTCCTGACACGCATGCATCTTCGATAGGGTATTGGGTATATAGTGCGTTCACACAGCCGTGGCACCTGAGGGATTAGGAGGCCCCAAGGGTTTCCATGGGGTGTCCTAATCCGTCAGGTGCCACGGCTGTGTGAACGGAGTATAGTGATAATGTGAATGCATTAACTTATTGTTTGTATTTATTATAGTTTGTGGTATGTATTCCTGTATTGTAAATGGCGCTGGCCACTTACATATTACATTTCTATAATTAATCACCAGCCATAAATAAAAAAAACACTGTTCCACTGTTGCATTCTCTTAACGCAGAACATTTACAGGCTATAAACTTGGCGTTACCCTTAATTAATTACCGTGATCTGATCTGCCAGGCGTGCGCTCATTGGCTGATCGCGCCCTATAAAGTCTCATTGGTCCGATTATTCGGATCAAACGCGCATTCGGAGTGTTTTTTCCGATTACAATCGTAGGCTCCGCCCCTCGGCTGCTATTGGCTGATGCTGGGAGGGGCCGACCCGCGCCGTCTGCTGGCTTCAGTCCGCTCCTCGCCACGCTAAGAGCAGTGTCTGCCGTCCACTGTGATGTTCTATTAGTGTTAGTGACTCGTGCAGTTGTGTTGTGAGAACTTCCTGACCGTTTAGCCCAAGTTGTCCTCGGAATCAGTCAAAATTCGGGTCAAAAACAGAGAACCGGTGCCGGTCTATCAGATGGAGATGGACCACCGAGACAGCGACTTGGAAGGCGGCGTGGTGAGTTATCTTATCACTAGCTAGCGCCACTGATAGATAACACAGATAGTGTTTTAGTTTAGTGTTTATGTCGTTGTGGCTTGTCGAATATGCGGTGATTTAGGAACTTGTAATGGTTCAGACAAATTAACTTCAAACTTGTCATAAGGTGGTCCGGATATTACATTGGATGATAGGCTTTTAATCAGATATTGATTATTATAGTTTAAAAGGTAGTGAGATAGCAATCAAGTCAAGATAGCATAACAAACCTTTGGTCAATCTGATCAATCAACTGTTCCTTATCACCTTATCAAAGAGTCTAAAAACTGTAGAAGGTAGCCTTACGACGGTTTATGTTTTGTCATCATTATCAATGTTTATCTGCCACAACTATTCACTCGCAATTTCATTGTACCTGTCAGGCTTGTAGGCTAGCTTAATTTCAACCATCAATTTCAATTTTTAAACAAATTTTGTCAATCCCTGTACTGATGTCTCATTCCATGTCAGAATTCCAGCGTATTGCTATTGCAAAACAGGATGAATCAATGTGACAATGTTAGTTTTTGTTTTCACACTGACGTTGCAGCAAAGCGCTTTTTCGTAGTTTTTTTTTAATATTCAAACTGGCATCTAGTTTGTTTACAGTTAGGTCGTCCAAGTTTATAGTTAGGAATAGGCATTGTCAAGTTACAATAATAGTGTTTAGTTGGTCAAAATCCTTACTTAGCCTAACTTGTGCATGCTAATTATATCCTTTTCACAGACTTTTTCAAACAATTTCCTTTCTGTGCACAATTAGGGACGAGTTCAATACCATCACAGGGTGAAGCCAATTCTCCGTGAGCCCTAGCATAGTTTATTTTAGTTTTAACTTACATTCAACGCTGAAGTAACAGTTTACAATAAGTATACAAAGATGACGAAGGCATTCTAACTTATTTATTTCCATAAACTATTCTTTGAGGGGGTATGCGATAGCCATCAATATAATTGATCAGTAACGAAATAAGTGAATGTAGGTAATTGATTGCAAAAATGAGCTCACCACATATACAGGAACAATGCATATTAAATAATTTTTTTTTAAACAACCACTTACCCAATAAACACTAACAACAAACAAGAAATACATTTAAGTATGTTATCTTTATTCAATTCTAGTCATGTGTCAAGTCGCTGGGTATTCGCTAACAGTAAATTAATTATCATGGAATGTGCATAGAGAGCTCAACTATTAGAATCCAGAGTCAATATTTGTATTCCAGTGAGGCACATACATACATGCACAGGACACGTCAACAGATTACATTCTGCAAAAACACAGATCGGAGATAATACAGCACAGTATTCAAAATTTAGAGTATTGACAAAAAACCTATGCAAATTGTATGATAGGACATGTTTATCGGCCTTTGTACTCAATTGAGTGTACAAGTTTGTACATGTGATAACAGGATTATCAAAATTCTATCTAGATTTCATTTACCATCGGATCTTTTGAAATAGTTTAACGTATTGACACTGGTAAATAAACTATTTTGATGCACATAATTAATTGATATTAATCCTTATTACAGACAAACAAATGTTGATAGGATAGCCTTTATTTAATGAGGATAAACTCATGTGTTTATAATGCTCAGTACTAGCAGGATATAGTTAACTCATAACTCATTTATTAAACCAAAATAACAAATACAAAATTTGCATTTGGTCATGTCAATTAAAATAAACAATTAGACAATGGTGCTTCAATAAAACTGTACCAATTATACTTCTTACAACAATAGACTTGAATTTGATTCAAAAATAGCTATTTATTTTCTATATGGCGGTGTACTGCACAGTTTAGATTATTAGCGTGGTTCTGACCTAAGCTATCCAAGAACTTCTGGTAAAAGATGATGGAAATAAGTATGATTTTTAAGTACAATTACAGTGTATACTGCGGTTTATAGCCTACAGGATTAGTCTTCTGTACCGATCCATGGATTTTTGCACTTATCATTCTAACAGCTGTTCTTACATACCTGACTTCCTGGCTTAAACCATAGATTAAGCCACCCCCCTTAGTAGATTTCTTATCCTTATGGAACAGCTGAAGCCAATTTGATTGTTAGTTCAGTAGGTACCGTATACTGCAGAGATCGTGTTTTATTTACAATTTGTTTCTTGTCATTTCAGTCATTAAAAACCTCGTTAGACAAAATAAAACGACCTAATCATAATCAATAACTCTTCTCCTAGTTATACAAATCAAATAGTTAAGCACAAATTAGAAAATCACCCCTCAAATAATAGAATCAAAATTTCGTTGACACTATAACTTAGCCCAGTGTCACCGTACGTGAACTTTATAGACACGAAAAACTGGCTTAAGAAAAAAATTACAACAGCATGAGAAGTCCACTGGTGTTGGTTTAGTCTATGCTTCAACTTTGTATTAATAGTCAAAGCTTTAACATTGGTTTTGAGTGGAGTTATAAGTATTGTTATACTTGTATTACCTTTTACCTTTTACCTAGGTCCTCTTCTCCATAGTCGTTGAGACCAGGGAATCGCCAAAAATTCTTGTTTTTTTCCTTTTCTTTCTTCTTTGGATATTGTTATGTATTGTTGTAGGGTGTGTGGTCTTCGAAATATTCATTTAGACTATAGTAAGGTTTGTTGATTAAGTATTGTTTCAGTTTTTTTAAGAAAAGAGTGTTTGAATCTATTGATTTCAGGTTGTTTGGCAGTGTGTTAAATATTTTAGTTCCTATTATTTTTGGATTTCTGCTAGTTTTAGTGAGTCTGTGTGGTTGTAGATTGTAGTTTGTCTGTAAATTTCTGAGGTTGTATTTATATCAGGGAACTTATACAAATATATTTTGAGCACTTGATAAGATAAATAACGAAACTGGGGATGAAACACACCCTAAAAGAACCATATGAATCTTTAAGACTTAGGATAAGATTGAACATTGTCTTTCGTGTTCACACTAAGTTATGACGTGTGTTTTGGCATACTTGGTTCGCGTTGGCATTTTGATTCCGAATATTCATTGTGTTGGCATTTGAAAGGTATTTTGGCATTTCAACAGTTGCGTGGTCGGGAATGCATAGACATGACTACGGACTAATGTTATTAGTTTTTTGTCATTAGGCTATTTAATTTTTTGCTATTTGTAATTTTTATTGCCCTTGAATCTATGAATTTTTTTTACAATGTTACATAGTTTCGGAAGTCACTAGAATAATTCGACACTAAATTAATTACATTGTAAATTAAGTATTTTACTGTTTTTGCGTATTACGCTTGTAACTTGTAGGCCAGTATGTAGAAGAAATGCAGATTTTGTTTAGGATTCTGTGATTTATTTTGTTCTTCATTTGAACAGGAAGGTTTGCAATTGCAGCCATGCTTTAAGTTGAATTTAAAACATCTCGTAACTTATGTATATGTGCTGTTTTACAAATTATGATATGTTTAAAAAAGTCTAAGATTATTTTAATGTACAAACATTGATGGAAATGCATTTAATGTTGATAAAATTAAACGTGAATGCAGTGGCAATGATCTTTTCTGTGAAACCTTACGGTACAATTTTGTACGCATTTTAGGATAAAAGTTCAAGAGTTCGTTTACTGGATCACAACCTTTGGTGAGCGAAAATTCAAATTCAAATTCAAATTCGTTTATTCAGCTAAAATTAACAAAAAATTTCTTGCATTAGCTAAGTCAGAAAAAAAAATACAACTCAAGGCTTACAAATAACATTTGCAAATATGCTTACCATCTATTTACAAAAACTAATTGATCTTATCATTCTTTATTACAGTTTGAAAAAAACTCCTTGACACTGTAACATGAGAAGCTAATTAGATCATTTTTTAAACGTTTCCTAAACTTTGAATGGTTTGATTCCAACTTCAGGGACTTGGATAGGTTATTGTATAGTTTAATACCGTTGTAGAGTGTATGCTTTCTGAAAAAGGAGGTTTTATATTTCGGAATAGGTAAATCATGTGTATTTCGCAAGGGGTAGGGACAGGCTGAAGATTTATCTGAGACTAAAAATAAAGAAAAATGTTGTTTGACAAAAGTTAATGTTTGCAGGATATATAAACTGGGGAAAGTTAAAATGTTATATTTCTTGAAGTAATATCTGCAAGATTGGCGCTTGGGCAGTGAAAAAATAGTTCGCACTGCCCATTTTTGGAGTTTGAATAGAAACTTGGTGTTTCTACTCTCATGACCCCAAATTGGTACAGCATACGCTAAGTGGGGGTAGATGAGGCCATAATATGCAGAAATCAAGACTTTGTAGTTTGTTGTGTGTTTCAGGCTGCGCAACACAAATATTCCTGAGCTTATCTTTCCTGAAATGCTTTCTATATGGCTCTTGAAACTGAGACCTTTGTCTAGGGTCAATCCCAAGAACTTAACTCTGTCAGTTGGGTGAACCACTGTTTCATCTACGAAAAGGCTAAAACTCTTGTGGTGTTTGTTAGTTATGGAAAAGTGTATGAGTTGGGTTTTTTCAGGGTTTATGGTTAACAAGTTGTCATCAAACCATTGGACTAAATTGTTCGCCTCAGAAAAGGCACTCAACTCTAACCGATCGATATCGCAGCCAGAAACTGAAAGGGAGGTGTCGTCGGCAAAAAGTGTAGGTTTTGCAGCTGGAGTGGATGAAGGGAGGGAATTTATAAAAAGGAGGAATAGGACAGGCCCGAGTACGGAACCCTGAGGCACTCCCCTCACTATAGAGGACTTGACAGAGGAATATGGACGCAAAAGCCCGGTCTCATCCGCAGAACGAATCTCCACAAACTGTTTTCTGCCTTCAAGGTAACTCGAGATCCAGTTTAAGGCCAGGCCACGTATTCCCACCTCACTCATTCTCCGTAGCAGCAACCTGTGATCAACAGTATCGAATGCCTTACTGAGGTCGAAGAAAAGCCCAGCTGAGCAGTTTCTGGAATCAAGCTCATTTACTACTCCAGTTATGAAGTCATACATAGCTGATAGCGTAGACTTGCCCTTCAAGAACCCGTGTTGTTTCTTAGTAATTATATTATTACTCTCTAGGAATTTCCATAACCTAGCGACCATCACCTTCTCAAACACCTTTGAGAATGAAGAAACAATAGATATTGGTCTGTAGCTGCTGCATACTCGGGGGTTTCCTTTTTTGAAAATTGGTCTAACAACGGTCTCCTTTAGACCTCGGGGAAATGATCCAGATGCAAAGGAAAAATTTATAAGGTGGCACAGAGGTGTCAACAACTGCTTTGAAATGCTCTTAAGAAGCATCGGAGATATTTCATCTGCTCCTGCACTTTTTTTATTTTTTAGGTTTGATATGACCTTATTTATTTCCTCCTCAGTTGTTGGATAGAGGAACATTGAATTTGCAAATCCCCGGTCTGAACATCCTGTGAGACAACTCTGGCCAGCAGTGGATTTAGCCAAGTTCCCTACATTGGAGAAATAATTGCTAAATTTGTCACAAATATCATCAGGGCAGGTAATTAGCTTGCCATCTTTGCCTTCAAGAACAAGTTCACTTTTGAAGTCTTTGTTTGGTTTCTTTTTTGATTTTATGATATCCCAAATTGCTTTAGATTTATTGTCTGATGTTTCTATCTTATGAAGATTTGTTTGAGACTTAATATCAAGAATCATGCGACGGTATTGGTATTTCAGTTTTCTATAGTATATACTAAGATGGTGGGATGACTGAAGATGTTTGACTTGATTGTAAAGACAGTAGAGTTTGTTTCGTATGTCTAATACTTCCTTTGTCAAAGCCACTTTTTTTGCAGTTTTATGTTTTATTTTTTTCAGTTTTTGGGGAAACGCAGCTTCAAAAGAATAAAGAATCTTAGTCATGAAAATATCAAACTTAGTATCCAAGTCTTGGGCAACATAAACGTCACTCCAGTTCTCCTTCGATATAAAACTTTTAAATAACTGTATATTAGTATATGAAAATGTCCTTGAACGACAAAACTGTTCTCTAGAAGATGGTTGGGCCAGATTGTAATATAAGGTGGCTATCTGTGCATGATGATCAGATAAACAAGGGGTTATGACTGAACAATCAACATTTGTCGCATTAGTGAATATATGATCAATAAGAGTATGTGAGCCATTTACTTCTCTGGTATATCCCTTAACAATATTTTTTAGTCCAAAAGAAGCCATCATTGTGACTAGTTTTTGGGTTATAAATGAGTCACACGATAGGTCAATATTAATGTCACCCATAACTACAGTTATTTTGTGTCGCTTTTGATACGTATTTAGACATTCTGTGATCATGTCAAGAAACACGTCATGTAGGTTAGAGGGAGGTCTATAAGCTGCCAGTAATAACATCTTGGCATTAGTATCAAGAGCCACGGACACTGCAGCAAGCTCACCAACACCCTCCTGAATAAAATCAGTGCAATCCAAAGCCTCACAAGTCAAGCCTGGCTTACACCAGATTCCTACACCTCCTCCCTTCATGGTAGTTCTGCAGTATGATGCAGCACAGCTGAAACTATTTAGTCTAGAGTGAACTATTTCCTCCGCTTTTAAGAAATGTTCGGTCAAACATATAATGTCTGGGTGTTCTTCGTCTATAAGGATTTCTAGTTCTTCTGCCTTATTTAACACACCTCTAATGTTTTGGTGCATCATTTTTAAACCTTTACCCTGATTCCCCATTCTCTGTTGAGATAGAGTGACCAAGGGACTCCTGGAGGTTTTCGGGCTTCCCCTAAAAAATGTTTGCTGGAGAAGGTACGACATTGAGTACGGGCCTTAGGTTGGAGTTGTTTGGCTTTTATTTTAGGATGGGTTTTTGGAAGTGTATGGGTCACAGCGACATGGTCAGGTTTGTGTGGAGGCTTTGGTTCTGGTTCATGTGGTGTAAGGGTTTCCATGGCTGGGTCAGAAAGATGGAGAGTTTGAGTGGTGGTGTCAGGGGTCTGATGAGTATGCAAGGACTCAAGTAGGATGTTGGCAAGGGCTGTCTTTCCCTTAAAGTTAAGGTGAAGGCCATGACGTGTGAATAAATTGCGAGACAGAGACTTTAAGGAAACAAAAACAACGTTTTTGTACTGGTTTGAGAGCAACAACAGATTATGGTTCATTTTTGAAATCTCACTGTTTAAGGCGGGATTGTCATACCTATTAGGAAGTGTAGTAGGAAGGTAGCGAAAAGGGTTAATTCATTAGAATCTATTTTAACCATCCTAAATGGATGTATTCTTTCAGTAGCTTTATATTATGCTAATTTTAGTCTAGTTTTTGCCCAACCCCCTCCCCCATATACCCCAATAGTCAAGGCCGAGGGGCTTTATTGTCTCATTATAATTGTCCGAAGTTGTAAATCTACGGGCAATGGATTCGTCACAATCCCAGCCCATTGCAATCGTGACGCAAGTTTTTGTGTTGCACGCCCCGGCCTGCTGTTTTTGCCCCTCTAAATTAACTATTCCAGGACTTTGGAGGCAGATTGATTATTTACATTCAAAGGCCCTAAATGTGTTTATGGCTTTTGTAAAGTCTGTCGTGAAGTCTGGTTCTGTTTTTATGTAGATGTAGCCTATAAGATAGCCGCGGAGTATTGTAGGTTGGGGCAAGTCTGAGTTTAGGCTTAAGATAAAGGAAATTATTTGAATATGATAGTATGACATTATTCTACAGTAGAGTCTGTCTTCGCACGATTACTGCAGGAACTTGGCCAAGTATTGATCGCTCCAAAGATCATACGGTATCTTCAACCAAGTTTCTCCAGTTAAACGAAGCGGTCCCCCAAAGACCAAAATTCTACTGGTTTAAACTCTCTTACTTATCTATCACTTTGATAGATTATCTAATGAAGTTTAGGTAAGCTATGTTTAAATCTGTTGGTATGTAAATACATTTCATAACGTACATGATCACAAAGCTGCTATTTGAAACATACATTAAACAATTTAGGGAACATTTTAGGTGATAATTTAAACTTATGAAAACATTTAAGGTTTCGTTTCAACACTATGTTTACTGGTGAAATTCCGACAAATATGTTAAGTGTTACCATTGATAAGTCAAATTAAGGGGAAACATTTTAAATATTGTGTGAGAGATTACTAATAAATACATTTGTATAGCCTACTTCAAACCAACCATTCGAAGAAAGATGAATAAAAAAACATATTGTCAATGACTATGAACTGCTGTATAACCAAAACCGAAGACTCATTTTGTGTTCCCACGCATTAATCTTTTATTTAACAACATTATAAACAATTGCAACTATTACAATACATTCGCGGCTATACCTCGCCGGACCACCTCATGTTGGCGACCGCGCCATTTTATGGTCCTTCGCGCCGGATCGTGTTGCTCGGATTTTGAGTCGTGTTCGTGTTTTGTGTTGTGTAGTCTGTGGACTGATTACATTTGGGGCCACACCGCTTTTACGACCTATTACCTCTCCACGTGACCTCGTCGTTGTGGCTGGATACAGTCTTAGGCACGCCTCCCCCTTTAATTGTTAATCCCTTGTTGAGAGCGTTGGCCGTGAGGGATTTCAGAGAGCGTTGTACCATTGACTATTGCGTAATGAGGTAGACACCCCATCTATATGGACCAGCTGAAGCCAATTTAACTTATTTATGAAAAAGAACGTAGCTGTGAAGCCAGTCGCAGAATGCGCCGTCTAAAATTCCATTTCCACCTTATTTTTGGTTTGCGCCATAGTTGCTGGGTCATAGCAGAGCCTATAGGTCGCGGTAAGTTGTTTCGTTAGTTAAACTTGATAAGATAGTTCATGTACTCAACAGAAATCGGTAGGCCTAATTTTTATCAGCGCAATCCGTCGGTGTCTCACATCAACTACGTCAATTTTTATTTTAAAAACTGGCAACAATATTTACACGGGAATGGAATGTCTAGTTGTATTATAATTGCCAATGGTTGTACGGTGGTTCATTTTACGATGTTTTATTTTGTGCTTATATTAGCCGTTGACAGACTTGTATTTTGTATTGGAACTATCCAAAAGACTACTCCTGGTTTAATATCCCGTGCTGAAAGTTATGGCCGTAGTTAGGCTGCAAGGACTATAACTATATTGTAGATGGATTCGTTGGAGGGTGGTTGTGATTATGTCATTGGCAGTTTTGTGCAGGCCTGCAATTAAGGGAACTCTATAAACCCTGGTTTTGTACTTTTTGACGTACCGGTACATCGTCTTTTAGAAACATTAAATGTTGTTAGCTTGATTATGGCATCGGGATCCGGGATTGATTTCGTTTTGGAGTCGAACCAGCGAACTTGTAACCACTTGGGTGCCCAGACAATAATATAAATGCATAGGTGTGGAAGATCCCGCGAAATCAAAGGGATCTACTACAAAGTTAGGTTCAGTTTGATGAAAAAGTTGTTGTGGCCATCGATATATAATATTCTACAGTTATACATCGATGGTTGTGGCTTCCACAGGTTTGTACGGTTGTATCATATGGGGAGGATTAAAAATCGGTTATCACCAGTATTTGAACGATAACCTCTTTGTTTACTCTTGACCTCTAAAGAATTGCACCCTTTTGCATTACACGTGGACACATAATTTGCCCAAATCCCTTTGCAGATTCCTATCTAATCTCGGACCACCAGGTCGATTCGCAGAACCCGAATGAGGATAAAATAACAAAACGATGTTTAGAACAACGCAGTAGCCTCCGTGACGAAATCACGTTTTGCCCTTGTTCCCAGAACCCCCAAAATATCAGGGCTTTTTCAAAATCGATGAAACGAAGGAGGACTCGGCCACCCGCTCTTTTGTTGTGGAATAAAAGGGTACCGTTGGAAAAGGTCAGTGACCAGGGCCAATTGATTGATTGGCCAGATGTCAACCCTTCTGTGACATGGGTAGGCGCGGAAAAACTTACAATTAGCAGTTTCACAAAACGTTCTGGGAATTAATTTAATCACTTGTTTTGCTGTCGAAAAACCGGTATGGCAATCAGGTCGAATGTCACCGAGGTGGTTTTGTGAAAACTATCAAATCGTCTAAACGAACGTTTTTTTGTAAAAACAGATTTTTATTATTTTGGAACAATAATTAGTTGTCACGCCTGGTTGTACGTTGACATACGATTCACAGACTCGTCCTCCATTTTTTTATTTGAGTTTTTCTTTGTTAGCCTTTTTTACACATAAAGGAACATGGGGTGTATAAGGGAACGGCCCAAATCCCGTTTTTAACTATATACCTACATTTTGTTAGATAGCAAAAGTTGATAGGTTACGTTTATTTTTAAAAAACATGAAAAAACACTGACCTACTGTTAATGTCTATTAATGACGAAAAACGTAGTTGAACGTGGCATTATGATAATAGGTCAGTATTCATTTAATTTAATGTTATAGACATATTAGAATAAATAATTTAACCTGAGACACAGGCTACTCGTAGATTTTTATTTCATCTATACATTTTTCAAAATTAGAATTGTCAACAATTACATAACAGATACTCATCTTCATCTCAACTACATTTCACACTTCACCGTAACCAATCTGATAACATCAAATAAACTCCAGCTGTTTATTGTCGATTGTTGTATCAGCTGATGTGACGTCACAATCCTATTGTCAGCTGTTTATTGCTTGACACATAGAGGACTTAATATGCATGATATACTTGCATGACCTCAACTACGCCTAGCCTCACCTTGCATTACTTGAGCCATTATATCACAATACTATACAGTTCACATCCACTGTTCCCCCGTCTAAATCACTCCGCATCCAGTATTCCACTCATAATCGGCAGAACGGGGAACGAAGCGAGACGGTGAATTATAATGATGGTGTGCAGATAGGATCATGTTCTAGTTTAGACTTGGCTTTTTAACGGCTGCTAACCTGTTGCAGTGAAAAGGGTTGGCGATTATTTCTAAGTTGTCCGGAGTGAATTGTTTTGAGTCTCGAGTCGTAAGAAATGCTTGAACGCCGTAAAGACTTGGGCTGGTACTGAATTAATGATAATAATTAAGCTATTCAAAGTATGTATGGTTGGTGTGTGATCCTTTGCTAAAGTGTCAGGTTTACTATAGGCAAAATAAAGTACAATTGTGACTTCATCCATGTATGGACTTTGGTTGTGATTTGTTTTGAATATTTTTCCAACGTTTCATCGCAGTTTCATCTAGACTAGATCTTTGACGCAGCACACATACAAAACATTCCTCAATATTTAATCACTTTCAGTTCCAGTTGATTTCAGACGAATAATAATTATGAAGATAGTGATAGGTTCAGATGACATCAACATATACCTACTGTGCAAAAAACGAGCAAACAAACTGTGTTTTCCTGTTGAAATGTTTTTTAAATCTAATATTGTAAACAATCAAATTAGCAAATTAGTGCAAATTATATTTGTTTACATAATAGCCTTGGATTTTTTATAAAGGGGGTTAGGTTAGAAAATGTGGGATTTGAGGGTTTTGTGTGTTTGTTTCTGGTTATTTTCAAGACATTATTGTAGGGTAATGAAAATGTTTGTTTTTTGTTCGCAGTGTTCTCCTGACTTCATAAGCAGGCGGATGTATGAAGCTCCTGTTCGGGTAAGTTACTTGTTTATATTTTGTAATATTTAAACTATAATACTGTATTTCGAAACTAAAAGTTTATGCAGATATGGTCTTACTTTTTATGGAGCTTTTATAGGGTTTCCTCAAAAAAGTGTCTAGTACAACGTTCATTTTTTCGTTGAACATTCTTGCATTGGCTAAATGGTTCTGTACTATAAAGCATCAATTTATCGGTTTGATGAATACATTTACCTTGCAATTAATAGTTTCTGAATTATGTAAAACTGAGGGATGCATCAAGTTGGTGCACTGCTTGTAATCTTTTTTCAGCGAACTGGAATCAGTTGCATCAAACCTATTGACTAAGTCTTAAGTTAATGTTTATGCACCGTTTAATATTAAGATTGTTTTAAACATTTCTAATTCGATTTCCATCTTCAAGTTAACTCAATTTGAATACCCTGTGTTATTTTCTTTTAACTCAAATACATTGTCATCTGAGACATTCAACAAAAATACATCTCTTCATTTTCGGCGATTGCGTATAAAAGAAACGCCCAAGAACGTTTTGTATAATTGCAGCTGTCCCAAATGATTCCATTTCCAGAAAATCAGTCTCGCGTGCGACGCGAGGCGACATGTTTTTCCGAAGTGAAATCGGATTGGTCGCCAATTTTGATCCCAAGAGGCTCGGCCGGATGCGGATTGACAGGCTTGAAGAAGTTTCACGGAACTTTCCTGTCCCTCCTGTTCTTGGTAGGGCGATTGTCCGAGTGATCGGCCATAAACCGCTGTATCGGTCATCATTCCCAATGTCACGTGACACGGGTATTGTCCAAGTGACCCTGGCTGGGGTGTCGTGGAAGGATTAAACCATAGATAAAAGGAGTATAGACATGTCTACTTCTTTTAATCTATGATTATACATTATAATGGATGACATACGTCGAAATTTACACGTCAAATTAAAATGTGCAGCCAACTGTGAAATTGCAGATTTGATGCAATGCTCTATTAGGTCATACGTTAGCTTACTCGATCTCCAGAAATGTGAAGGAGTTTTTGATTATGTCTGAATTATTAGGAGATTGTGTGTTCTGTCAGGATATGCGACGCTAGATATTTTTCGCATGAAATCAGAGACGTCAAGATAATCTACACTTGGAAATAATTCATTTTGGAAAAAAATTATAATTCGCCAATTAAAGTTTCCTTTTAAGCGATTTATGCAAAAATTGTAAAATAATGAACGTTTTAATAGTTTAATCGTATAAAAGCATTCACTAACACAAACATTTTTTGAACTAGCAAGGTAAAATCACATAAAACACCAATTATCGCGAATATGGTATTTATGTAACAAGGTTGTGACCTTTTCAAATTTTTAAAATTTTCCATATTTTAAATATTATACGTAATTGCCCCTGAGGATATTCGCATTTATTACTGCCCAACGTTAACATATTTAGGGAAAGTTCGGTGTTCCTTAAGGATAAAATTATGATATTACAATATCAGCATTGAATTTTTTCTTCGTCAATTGAGTATTTTCCCCTATGTCCACAAATGACTCTATTACACCCGATCACGTATTTTCGCAATTCAATCCACGGGTTGTGAGCGTGGCCGCTGCTCGCTGCTCGTGCCGCTCACTTCTACAACCACACGATCTGCGCCTCCCGAGGCAGCGGCTGAGTTTTAATCTTGTTAATTTACCGTCTCGAAGATTCCCCATAAGTTTATTGCTGTCGTTAGCTAAAGTGCTGGATGGAAGTAATGTATGCAGGGTAATAGGATCGTAAATCTGGCCTTTACTGGCGAACAGAGCTGACAACATGATTAGCAATGTACACGAACACCGCCGAAACGGTAATCGATAATCGATCGTTCGATATGGCTTCGAATTGTGTCGGGTCGAATGAACAGAGCTGACAACATGATTAGCAATGTACACGAACACCGCCGAAACGGTAATCGGTAATCGATGATCGATCGTTCGATATGGCTTCGAAATGTGTTGGGTCGAATGAACAGAGCTGACAACATGATTAGCAATGAAGCAATGTACACGAACACCGCCGAAACGGTAATCGGTAATCGATAATCGATCGTTCGATATGGTTTCGAAATGTGTTGGGTCGAATTGGTTGTGTAACTTGCACTTATATAGGGGTAGTAGTACCACACAGGATAAATGCTGCGGACGGTGGTCGGTTACAGTATAATCGTTCATTATCGAATCATTAAATATGTCCTAAAGCGTTTTATAAAGATTATCAGTTGTTTTTTCACACCTTCTTTTTAAGCCGTAACCATCCAACGTCTACATTAAAGTCAAGAATTAATATGTGTACTCCATCGTCTTAAATGTTCCACGAGGGAAATTTTCATATTCTTGTTTGATTTTTTTTTTTAAATATTTGTATTGGTATGAATCCAAACATAATCCTTTAGTTAATCAGTCTCGATATAATTATTAAATCACACTTATCTATCTCTTCAGTGCTAACAGTAGTCAACTTTGGTCTCCTCATAAGGATTTCGACGTCACCTAGTTTAATAGCAAAGCACACCTTGTAAACAATGAAGCACTGAAGAATATACTATGTTAAAAGGCCAATTTACCCCATGACCACCATGTTCGTAAGCTGGCCAGAGCTAACTCGGTCCACTACGTCCCGATGCTCTGGAGTCCCCCAAGGATCGATTCTGCTGTGTTCTCCAATTGAGCTGTAAAGTAGACACACAATATTAGGCTTCCAAAAGCTCAGTTCCACTAATTAGTTTCACACCTGCACTATCTACAGATCTGTCGCAACATTCGTTAGTTTGATTTCGCACCTCAACCGCGACTCATTATTGGTATTTCAGGAATACTTTCTAGAGCGGTTTCCACAAGGACAATTTATAATTGTTGTTCCACATTAGCTTGGATCACTTTCACCGCATTCTGTCCACAATTAACACTCAATGATCCCTCGATGGATGAGCCTCACGACGCCCGGGGATGTCAGCTTGTTGACGATTTGCACTCTCTAGGCAATCCACGAAATTAGCAGTTGTTGCACATAGATCTGAATATACAGTACATATTGTTCCGTTGTAACTTGTATAAGTTCACGTAAGTACGATCACTCATTTGCAGTGGTAAAAACAAATTACCTTGATGCTTATTGGGTTTTAAATCAAATACGATTTCGTATGATTCTGGAATACCTAAAGGATTTACAAGAAATGTTCTATATATTTTCTAGACCGTTTTTCGAAATGCTCAATGAGAAATGCATACCATTTGCTTACCCTCACTTTGGCTGGATCATCTCAAAGTAATACATTTCAAAGGGAATTTCCTACACGTAGCTTGATCGCAACCTACCTACAAACAGAACTGACCAGAGTTCCAAGGGACTAGAGGAGGCTGCTCCATTCATGGTTTATATACGTAAACAGATGACGCAGCTACCCTCGTGTAGGTTGGGGGAGGGGGGGGGGTGGTTCCGAGAACGCTAAGGACCAAAGTGGCGAGTGATACACAAACAATTTGGAGAATCAGACAAAAAACCACTCAAATTCCTCTTCGTACCAGGCGCTTGTTGCCGCCGCGTAGGGCGTAGGTCGTCTTGTCCAGGAGTCGCGTACATTTTGTATCAGCCGTGTGGAACTTGACTGTGATTTTGGCTGTTGTTTGGTTTTATGACTTCTAAAACATTTACTTTCTTTTATGACTTCTTTTAGATCTGTCCATACTATAGCAAACGCAGGATTTTGTCATGCCGAAGGATTGAGCTTGTAATGGTGTAGATTATAGCTTAATAATATTTTATAAACAATATTGACTATGCATGGTTAACAAAGTTAATAAAAGGAATACATTATTTTAATACAGTAATATGAATGCTTAATGCAAATAAAATAATGATCAAGAATATAGTATAATTTACTTGTTTTACACTTTGAATACTCTCTTTCGCTTTATTTGCTTTCTTTTATGTGAATCAAAGAAGGGGTCATCTTAAAGAACCCTTACAAGGGTTAGAAGGGTTTCTTTGAGTTCATCTGAGTGAAATCGAGATTTAGGAACCGGAAGTATATTAACTTCTAGGAGTTAACCTTGCTGTGGCAACACACCTCAAACCTCCCCACGTCCCCTTTAATCGACTTTGAGATACATTAGACTTTTTAATCAATTTAAAACCGTTTGCTTTGCCTATTTAATAGTGTTTTAGAAGAAACTGTTCACATTAATTTAGTTACTATTCTAAGGTTGAGTTGTATTTAAGAGCACGCTATTGTGATCTCGTAGCCAAGAGGCTTATTCTATGTTATCATCGAAATTATTAATTAAAGACACATTGACTTAGTGAGCAGTTATTATTAAGGAACGCGGCAGCGTTCCGCCCCGCCAAGTCCCCCAGCGGTACACAGCTGCTGCAGTGTAGGCCTATATATACATGACGTGACAAAGTGGCTTTTTTACTCGTCTATAGCTCTGAAGAAACAAAAGCTATTAAAATAATTGTTCATCCACTGGATAGGGGCAATCATTCTTGGCAAAATAAAAAAAAGAATTTAAAAAAAGGTTGTGTTTGAGCCAAGAAAAACTAGTTTGAAAATTCACAAATTTTCCGTGTTCTCCTTCTTCTCCTTAAATGTTGACGGACCTACAGCCCAAACCACTGGCTCAATTTTAATGTTTTTTATGTTGTTTGAAAGCCCTTAGCGTGTAGATGTGCCTTTTGAGGGTCACAAGTCGGTGCGTTGACCCATAAACCCTTGGCAAGCCCTCAAAGTACGATTTTGGCCCATTTAAATAACATGGGATTAAAATCAAAACAAAAGAAGGATCAGCTGCGATTAAATCTCAATTAATTTAAAATGTTAGAGAAATTCATAGGATCAGCTGAAAAATTATTTTAAAACTTTTATAAAGTATTTTTTTCAGGTATACCGAATGATTTGAGCTACTTACTATATAAAATTACTTAGAGCAGTGATATTCCCCGATACTTTCCATTGAAAAATGCAGTGTACCGATGGTACACTGGTACAGCAGCTCGTCATTTTTAACAGTTTAATACTACTTATCAAAACATATGAAACCTAGGAACTTGAAACTTAGTACTAGAACTAAGGTTAGTTTTAACATTGTTTCTTCATAATATTGCCAAAATTTATTTAACTAAATAAGGTTAGTTTTATGTTTTGATACACTAAAACAAATAAAACAATCGGGAAAATCCGTCTACGTATGTTAAACAAGCAAAAAAGTGAATGTAAAAAGTGATATGTAAATTTAGGATAAAAATGAGTTTTTCAATATTTGTTTTGCCTTATGCTATTTCTAACAAACCTAATCTGTTTGATTACATTTTTACTTCTCTAATAAGGGCTCAATTTACACTAGTCTTTAGATATACGGGTTTAATTATCGGAACACTTATGTAACACCAATGCATTTTATGTGTAGTTGTGCCCTGGTCTACATATAAGAGAAAAGAGGATTTTTATTTTAACTGTTAATTTTCTACAAAAATAAATACAATCTAACAAAAAACCACTAAGTGGTAACACTTCCCCCGCCAAGTCAGCAACCCAAAAAAGACAATAAATCACCACTTTTCCGCCAAGTAAAACAATGTAATGTATGTAAGTTTGGCCACTTGGCGGCAGACTTTTGCTTGATCACTTTAAAAAATACCATAAAATTAGTTTCATTGAGCAAGTATCTCTCCCAATAGTACATTGCTAGATGAGAGCTTATTTTACAAAATTTGACCTTATTTGTGTCACATTTCATAAAATCATAATAGTGATGGTTTTATATTTACTGATTACCTCGAAATTATTATACTTAGTTGGACTAATTAATTAGAGAAGTTGATTTGTGAAATTATCCACCAATGTAACTTTAATGAAAAAAAAAACAAGCAAAAGTCTGCCGCCAAGTTGCCAAACTTACATACATTACATTGTTTTACTTGGCGGAAAAGTGGTGATTTATTGTCTTTTTTGGGTTGCTGACTTGGCGGGGGAAGTGTTACCACTTAGTGGTTTTTTGTTAGATTACTATATACCTGAGAAGACAACACGACAGGATCCGTACGTACCAGCCAAGTGAAACTTGACATTGATTGTTTCGAAAAACTGACGTTGGACCATCATTAAGTATTTTGGCACCTTCCTCAGTCATGTTTTCGTGTTTTCGTTATCGTGATCAGAGGAGTGAATCTTGTCCAGGAGTGTAGTTATGTTTATGTTTTGCCTCAGCCTTATGGAACTTGATTTTTTTTAGTTTCCAAATTTCAGTTTCGAACTGTAATTTAAAACTTGTATTTTGACTTATAGCTCTGTCCATGATATGGTGTTTATTGTAACAAATTGAACGGTGGGTGTTCGTCTTGGGACAAATAAACAATAACCGCGCCTCAAGCTTAGTTTGTTATTTACAATAATCGGTATAACAAAGCTCTACCATTTAGTATTTTGACTTCTAGCTGTTTCCACAATACAGTGATATATTAAGTTATTTTTAATTGACGATTGGCGATTTCTAGTGGATCTATTTCGTAGTTCCAAATCAACAATTCTTTCCGTGCCTCAAGCTTATTGTGTTATTGATAATAGGAAAATCTGTTTAAAAACACAGCTCTTGTCGACCTTCCAGTAATATGAAACGTAGGAACCGGCCAGGAATTTCATCGAATATTGTGTATATTATTTGACTTTCCAATAATTTTAAATTAATCTCATACTGTTATAATTTAACACTTGATTTTAATTATTAAAAAATTCTATTTTTAACAAACAATACGCTTTATACGCTTTAACGAGAGAATTTCTTGTTTCTTTAGATTTTGATCAGTTGATCCGCGTTGACTTTCTTCTCAATCTACAAACGTAGAGGTTAGTCAGGGTTAGGATGGGCCAACGTAAAATCTAAGGGTTGTGATTATTGTTATTTATTATTAGAAGTTTGACGGTGATTGAGGCGTTACTATAAGGTTAAAGTCCACAGATTTGTGTAGAAAAGAATAATATATTTGCACACTATTAAACCATATGCTCTCTTTGACGGGGTAAATTTAACCTCAGCCAAATTTGCAATTTTTGATACAGTATCATAATTGTAAAACACCGTCACCTATTAACGTCTTTATCAATTTCTTACTAAATAAATTTATTTATTCCTGTGAACCATTATAAACTACTTAATTAAATCAAATGGTCGAGTCCTGTCTTCGGTCGAAGCTCATCAAAAGAGAAGAATGATGGAACGCTCTGGAGGGGTGCCAACAAGAGGGTAATATTTAGAGTCGCTCATCAAGACAGTAAACACAGACATCAGTCTAACAGACGAAATGCGAATATGGATTTTACAATAGACAATCAATTTTAAACACTTGCAGTTTGGAGCACAAGTTGACCATAGAGGTGCCAATCTACGTCACCCGATATAAGTACATTGAACCTCAGGTACGATTCATTTGAGTAAAAACTTGTGTTTCTTCGTCCCTAAAAATGCACCTAAATAAGACCACACTTAAGCTAACTGCAGTGGACGAAATTGAAATAATATCTTTTATTAAATACATAACATTCCCTTTCTGTCGATCCCAAAAACATATCCTGAAGGTAAGGCAATGGGATTTTTAAGGATTATTAATTTGCTCCACTTAAACTATACTAGTGAC
Organism: Macrosteles quadrilineatus; assembly: GCF_028750875.1. Taxonomy (NCBI): domain Eukaryota; kingdom Metazoa; phylum Arthropoda; class Insecta; order Hemiptera; family Cicadellidae; genus Macrosteles; species Macrosteles quadrilineatus. The sequence goes on along the minus strand of NW_026542599.1, from coordinate 27,247,719 downwards.
TATCAGTTACGCTTCTATTACGTCAATAAGTCACCTAAGCAAAATATTTTAACTGTGTATTCTTTATTCACGTGGTGTAAAAAATCCGTTGAATCTTGACTTATAATTTTTTAAGACGATAGTGATACAAACAGACATGGAAACATCTACAAGACCTTTTTGCCACAAAGGTACGCCAGGAACAAATAAATGTTCATAGTACAGCAGCAGTAGAAACCAGTAAGATCAAATGAGAAGGACATACTTAGTCTTGAAACAAGTTTAATTATTAGTTGATCCATAAAGCAACACGTCATGCTAGCGAAATGTATAAAATATTTTACGTTCAATGGTTATGGAGCCTAAACGTGTGATTACTTGACCGTACATTTAAGCATGAAAACTCAAATCACGCGTAGTTAGCTAACAATCAGCTGATAATCAGCTGACGTCGAAGACGAGCGTGCAGACATGTTCGCGTATAAACACGCGGTTAGGGTCTGTTTATAAGGCATTGTTTCTGCACTAATACGGCCTGCTTTGATACTCTTTGTTTACTCTGCCATTAAACCTTCATTCCCAGATTGTTGGGAATTCAGTTTACTGTTTGTCTATTCCGCACTTGCGTACTGAAAAGTCATCGTCCGCTTGTCTGCTTGCTTTCAGGTTTATACCCTCCCCAATTATCACTTCGTAGTTAAGATTTTGCATTGTAACGCCTTTTTAAAAGATTTTTTAATATTGGTTTTGGACAAGTATACATAACAACACTAATTTTTTGGGTACACATTTCTCTCTGTTTATTCACACACTGTTAAGTTTGAGTTTTTAATTATCATCACATTTTGTGATAAATATTTCGAATTTTCAATAAGACTTCCGACTTCTCACTGATTTCATTTTACCTCTTTGGTGATCGAATTTTATTGTAATTGTATATTAAGAAACTGCATGGTTGTTGCCGACGATAGTAATTTTATTATATTTTCCTACCACTTTCAAACATACTGTAAACATTTTCTCAGCGTCCCAGTCCCTCCCTACCTTTATTTGATCGAATTGTTTTGACACCTTCCCTCTGCCTCACACACCTGTTGCGGTCGAGATCAAACGACCGATCGAACTATTGAGTAAACGACCGAGGTTTGTTTCGGTTGTCGGTTCTAAATATATGATTATTTTTTATTTTGAAATGAATGTTAACATGTTGACGAAAGCCTTATAAACTGATTTAAACCCATTCCGTGGATCAATATTATAATCGTGTTGTTTTCATTCCAGTCTCGGAAAAGTACCGCATCAATTGGAAACATAAGAGTTTTAATATCACCGCAATACGTAATCATGTTTGGAATTTTTTTTAAATATTGCTACTCTAAACTGTCAACGACAACCAAATATGTTTGAGTATTGATCGTTGTATGCTAAAAAAAAAATTAATGGTTGCTGAGTTTACGTTCGAGGATCATTACATCGGCAACCGAATAGACCTACTGTATTTCTATTCTAAGGCATTGAGTTTGCGATTGAACACTATCGTTTCTCTCAAAGTTCAATTCAAAGATCGCCATTCCGAATACTACCGACTACTAATTGGAGGCATTGAGTACTATCACTACTATCGATTCTCAACGATATTCGATTTGACAACCGACTACTATCGGCCGGCAGTTCGAGGGTGGTCCCTGCCTGTTTGATCAGGTAATGGAGTGATGGTCAACACCTTCGGACGCTCGGACCTTTCTGTGCCGCCGAACCCGACAACCTAAGTAGCGGGTGTTTGAGTTTGGTTATGGAAGGGTGGTTGACGGATCAAATTAAGACAAGAACAACAAATCGGAAGATATCAAAGCATTTTTGAGTTTCACCGTTGTTTGACCACAGTGGGAAGGTTCGTCGCGTCATTCCATGATACAGGGATGTCGTGGTAGGACTACTTTAAAATCAAACTGATTCTACGATATAATAAAATACAAACACTTTATATCTACTGAATGATTTAAAGTAATATAGCTGATGACATATAAGCAGAACTAGACATTTATTTGGCTAAGTTCAATAATTGTGCTGTAAATGTAAATTGCTGATTTCCGTCGAATGCGCCAACTTTTCAACCACGTTAAGTTGAACGGACAACTAATTGTAATGTAAGATACTGTAATTTTGTATGTCTCAGCTACTATCACAGAAACAAACACCGAGCTAGAAAATTTAATTTTTGATAGAACACCGTGAGTGACTCATTCGATTATGTTTTTTATCAATGAAGATTTCTACAGCTTGTCCATATAGATGGGATTTATACTAATACTTTAATATCCAAAGGTCAACGATTAAACATCCAATTCACGTATTGGACAGTTAATATTTTTACCAAGTATTTACTGTCGCACTAAAATACTCAACAGACATTTTCTACTTTTAAATTTATAGATACACTATGTTGTCTCCCCAGTAAATACGGAATTCGAGAGTCTAATTTTGAAATTTGACGGTCGCCAAATGATCCGAGGTAGAAATAGACGACCCCGCAACAAAGTTGCGTGCTTAGACATTAAACTGCATTTATTTAAATTTAAATATTTTAGAGATGGCGGCGAACGGTCGTAAACGTCTGTAGGCGAAGAGATATTGAGCGTTCCTGGCAACGGAGTCGGGCGGGATATTTCCCCGCTTAGGGGATTTTCCAGTTTCGAGGGATAGGTTTATTCCTTATTGCAGTATATCAACAATTATTTTAGAAGAATTGTAAAATTTTTTTTCTTTCAGTTAAGGTTTTTGCTCTGCAACCGGGACAAGTAGAATATTTATCGTGATTTATCCCTCTTTTGGGATTTTCCTAAAATGAAGGGACGGATTTGAAGAGAGACGATTTTATTCTGTAGTATTTAAAACATGTTAACCTAGAACAAAAATCAACAAAAATGATTCTTAACACGAAGTTAAATTTTAAAATCCTATGACTTTCAAGCAAGAAATGACTTGACTTTCTTACGGGATCTTTTCCCCGCTCTAGCTATAACTAGCTAAATGTACGAAGTTTGCTGTTTGCGAGAAAAACGTATGGCAAGACGAGCATAGTATGCATAGTATGGCAGATTCAAAGAACATAGTTTTTTGAGATCAACTAATGAGAACTTTCAGTTAAGTTAAGGTGCGTTCAAAGTGGAATTTTCAACCATAACCGGCAACAACTAGCAATAATTAAAATGATGATACATGAAATTTACTGGTACATACAATTCAGTTTACCGCAATATTACATTTATAAATGTTTACCATACGGTCTTTAACTTTTAGAAAACCTTGGAATTGCGGCCCAGAAAACTTTTTCTTTCGAAATTATTTGTTATTCATCTAATTAAATGATTAAGATTCTAAGCAAATAAGTTGTGTAGCTTTATCTCAATCCCAGGATACGTAAGAATGAAGTACAGACCTGTGCACGCAACCGATTTTGCACACGTAAACTAAAATCGTGTATATATTTTGACCAGAAACCATAACTTGATCATGTGCATGTTATTTTTCTACCTCCATGTGAAATATGCTGTCACGTTGGCAACCTTGATACAGCATTTTCAGTGTTGCCAATCGTCAGCGCGTGCGCCATAAACGTCGCCGTTGTCGCGATCAGCGGTTTTACGAGCCCGACAGTGTTTTGGCTACATTTTACAATTTTATAATTCATTAAAATGTAAATTCGCCGCGACAGTCGCCGCGCCGTGGGCCAGATTTGATTTACGTCCGAAATGTTAATGCTATCAAGCGATTTTAATCCGAGAAATAAAATGGATTTATGTTATGACACATTCCAAAAGGTTTAGAACGGAATCGTCTGTTAATATAACTGGTTGGCTTGGAGGAACCAAACACAATGAAGAATTTATTTGTCGAACATATTTTTACATTTTGTAGTACGTATTTATTTTAAGAGATAGTCAGATTCAAAACATTGCGAACGGCCAAAGATCGTGCAAACAAAACGACTGAATTCACCCAAGACAACGCAGAAATAAGTTATTCTCAATGGGTCAAGGTTTGATTAAAAACCAATTGAAGTCACAGGCTAGGTGCTGAATCGGCTATGGGATTGCGGATGGTAAAAGCCGTACGCATTTTCTCGGTCTGGGCTTTTGCCTAGAATTGCGATATTCAAATGCAGAGTATGTTTATTGTAGTGACTGTCTCAAGCCACAAATCACTGCAGCTACTGAAGGTGATCGCATGTTTTAATTCGACGTCGAAGGGTTTCGCGTTTGTCCGGCTTCTGTAGCGTCTTATCAAATATTGGATTTCTCCGATACAAGGTTCGACCAAGGCTTCCCTTCAATATCAAATTAAACCGATTCGTCTTCCCTAACAAGATCGCCGCTTTATCCTCCTTATGTCACACATTCCTTCACGATACTCGCTGTTTTATATCAATACTTTCTCCTTCACGTCTCCGGACTCTCAAGTTGGTTTACAACTGTCAATGCAAGCGTCTTAACTGCTGGAAAAACTTCTCTCAACAGTTCAGTATTTTCAACTCTATTCGAGTTAATGTACAGTAAAAATGTCCATATGTACTGTATCAATATGTCACATCCAGTGCTAAACGGGGATTTTTTATCCCGTCCAGTAGTGTTGTATGAAGGAGACTCAAAACTCCTTTGAGGGATAACTGTGCAACCCACTAACATTGTTTTGGATATACCAGGATCGAACTGGCCCCTCCACCTCCTCACACCGTATTCCGAGACTGACCTAAAATGTGCGTGTTAAAATACGCACATAGTGGCGTCCCCATCGTAAATAATTGATAATTGACCATTTAGGAAATTTACTGGTACAATATTTTTTATCCCAACCTCTTTTTATTAGCAAGGAACACACTCCGAGCTCCGGTACAACTTCCATTGGCTTCTTTATACCCTTTCTTTCCCTTTTAGAGCGTTTTCCTCGTGCTTAAATGTATGTTTAAGATTAAGAATCGACAAAAAGATAGCCTACAGTTTATTTTAATTTTTTTTTCTAAACTATTTATCTCGGTGTTTCAAACGAATAGAAATCTACTGAAAAGTTGTTTACTCTACCGAAATCGTGCGTTTATACATGATTGTGGGAAATGATTCCCCTTTGATCACGGTCGTCTGCCGAAGACCAAAATACCCGCACACGCCGGGCCGGGTCGGGGGATGAGGGCGGACAAAAATAAAAACATCCCCTGAGTCGAGCATGTGTGCAACCCTCCGATTGATAATGCGTGAACCCCGTGTGCCTCCGAAAATACGACATAGCAACATCCGCTGGCCTGTGATCCCCCTCGCTACGGTTGGCGATTTGATTCACATTTCGTACACATGTTTCGCCTTCTTCAGTCAACGCTTACGTGAACTTCGGTGTTTACATACAGGTTATTCGATGTCCCACCTTTACACTGGGCCAGGCTCTAGCATGTGACAGTGTTTACATAAATGCAAGTTTTGTCGTGGCTACGTTCCATTGGTGATTGGCAGGATGTGAACCCGGGACCTCAAACTATGACGTCCCGCGCTCTGCCTCTATACCAGTTTACCGTATTCACGCCACGTTTCGCGGCCTTGCCTAACACCTATGTACGGTGGGCCGCGCATCATTAATTTCAAATTAGACAAATTAATCACACGATAAATCGCCGCGCGTTGTCAGCGCGCATTGTCTTGTCACCACGCCCTCTGTGGATTTTTATATCGGTATTTATCGCGCGCATTGTTCCCCGCGCTCTTGCGCAAGTTGTAAACTAACAGCTTTGCCCGTAACTTTGCCGTATTTGACTAAATGATTTCTCCGATTTCAAAGTATGATGTCTCCCGAGGTCCCGCCCGTGCATATGTTAGGCTGTCGCATTAACACACTGTCAAACTAATTGTTTTCAGTTCTTATGCTAATGGGACAGTTATATACTTTGCCTTCTCAGAAGTGTTTGAATGGCGCCAGTCGAATTCTCAAGAAGAATCGATCTACGTCCAATGTTTGTAACAGGGCAAAGGCAACTAAGACTGAGTTTGCAGAATAAAAACTCAGTAGCTATGAACAGTAATTTACCGTACATCAAATTTTAAGAAGTGTCTACAAGTTGTATTTTTGTGTGCCTGGTAACTCATCCTTGTAGTATTTGTGTACCTGGTTTCTCAGGCTCATAGTATTCGTGTACATGGTTCCTCAAGTTTTTTGGTATTTGTGTACCTGGTTTCTCAGGCTCATAGTATTCGTGTACATGGTTCCTCAAGTTTTTTGGTATTTGTGTATCGGGTTTCTCAGGCTCATAGTATTCGTGTACATGGTTCCTCAAGTTTTTTGGTATTTGTGTACCTGGTTTCTCAGGCTCATAGTATTCGTGTACATGGTTCCTCAAGTTTTTTGGCATTTGTGAACCTGGTTTCTCAGGCTCATAGTATTCGTGTACATGGTTCCTCAAGTTTGTAGTATTTGTGTACCTGGTTTCTCAGGCTCATAGAATTCGTGTACATGGTTCCTCAAGTTTGTAGTATTTGTGTACCTGGTGTCTCGCATTGAAGGGTTGGGTCGAAGGCACGCGTCAGTTTTTGCCCCTCCTCTGTGGGGTACATCACCCCTCATGCCGACTCTCTATCTTCATTCTGTACAAGGTATAAAAGTGGCATTCACCATTCACCACCAGTGTTTAGTAGGTCGAAGTAGAAAAGAAAACTCACCAAAAGGCAAAAGGGGTTCACGGAGAAGGCATGTTCGAAATTAGGGGTTTTTTGCAATTCAATTCTGCAATTGATTTAAAAGACATCTGTTGTAATTTGAGATCGTAAATGTGTTAATAATGTACGTGTTAAGAGCTATTCAAAGTAATGTCTTGATTTTAAAATAAATACGTCAACAGAATATAATTGGATATATTCACACTTGCATTATATGCTACTGTTAACATTAAAAACACGGTGAAAATAAATACAAAATTTTACATAGGGACTGACTTTGGCCAGTGACACCGGACATCATCAGGCAAAGTTAAAGATTAAGAGAAAGTAAAATGTTGATTAACATTTATTTTTTTATTTTTTAGTTTGCTGTAGCTAACCCCGCAAAATGAAAATAACGATTTTGTCACCGTTTGTATACCGGGTGGAAATACAATATAGATGTTCCTCAAAACCGTTATACTTCGGACGTGGAGGGTGTGTTTGTTTTGACAGGAGTCATTGCAATCGGAAGGTCTGATAAGGTAGATAAGATAGGCTACCATCCGACTGATAAACATTTATAGCATCTCCCACCCCTGGCCTAACCAAACTGGAAACTGCAAACTGTGTTCGTGACATGTTGGCTTAATTCTTGTCTAAGTTGCCGGTACGTGAGTGTTAGTTTCTTACAGAAAATGTGAATTAAAACAGAATATAAGCAATCGATCTATATAAATTTAGATATCTGAGCAACAAGTTAACTTTTAAAAGATTCTCAAGTTTTTATAATTTAAATTTGATGTATTTTCCGTAGTATTTGGTAACATAGTTGGACATGTTTCAAATTATCTTCATAAAGGTGAGTTATTAAAATTATTTATTGATATTACCAATACGATTGAATGTAAATGTTTAAATATGAGCCCATCTAAACAATCTGTATGTCAGAGATATATCTTTGAACTATTCAACTATTGAAACCCAGTTGCATAATAAACTACAAGTTGTAACTTGTAACTTAACTTAAATTGTTAACTTGAAATTTCCATTAGATTTGGCAGCATTCCATCAGCATTGGGCGATCAGCTGATTCACTAATAATATTAGTTTATTATGAAACAGACCCCTGGATTTAATCTCCAATCTGAAGTCCTTGTAATAATTTTACCGCGATCTTTTGAAAGTAAGACACTGAAAACTTGTAAAGTAAGAAATGAAACTGTTCAAATGTAAAGCAAATTTTGAAATTAATCCAAATCCATCATCACCCCGTCAAGTTAAAGACAAATTAAAACGTTACTCAAATATGAGAAATATTTATTGTAACCAACATTAGAATTAAACATCTACAAATAACGTAGTAAACAAGTAGAGAATATGTCACAGGTCGCCAGAAAAAATACCATTCTAAGATATGTGTAAATGCAAGAAATCAATAGAAATCCAAAACTACCCTTACAGAAAAAAACCCCAAAAAGTAGACAATATTGTCGCCGGAAGCCAGACACAGACAGTTAAGGGGTGAGGATTGATAATTGTCTGGGGAGAGTCTAGTGATAGAATCAGTCAGACGACAATAGAGGGTGTGTGGCCTCCATTACATAGATACCTGCCTATAGTGCCTACCTGACTGTCTGACCTGCGATCATTTATACATCCACTATCTCTCCTACACTCTCGATTCGACCTAATCAAACAACCTAAGAGCTGATGTCTGCGTCCTGAGTAGCTGGCGACTGAAGGAATCACTAGGATTGAAATAGTTTATTTTTTCATCCGGCTCGAAGGACCAAAGTAGATTTTGTGTGCCCACTTGATTATCGAATAATCAATCCGTGTGGCTTTGTCACATTACATTGTGCATTGTTAATTTGAATCAAGAGATTTGTTTGTCCATTGAAGAATTGGTCCCGGCTTTTTGATGAAATTTCTATAAGGTATAAGGTTTAGTTGATCGATAACCCTATGGACCTGCTTTAAAGAAAGTTGAACCATTGACTATGGTTGAACTAAAACCAACGTGCAGTGTCACACTTCTCCCCCAGAAGTCCCGTTGGGCCATTTTCTCCCTCGAATCACCTTCCCAATTCAAATCTTCTCCCACATCACTCCCGCAACCCAATATTCCCGATCGTCAAATCGTCTATTCCCGGCGAGTCCTGACAGGTGAATCGAATTCCCTTGGACGACGCCAAATCTAATTTTATGCGCGATCGCCCGTCCAACTGTCCGGCCTGGGGCCAGCCGACGATGATTGTTACGCTTATACACTTGTCATGAAGATGAGGACCGATTTGTTATTGGTGGCTGCACCTTACAGAACTTATTACTTTACTGGAACGGTTCCAACGTTTGATATGAAAATAATAACTGCGCGGCCTTTGACGTGTAACGGGTTGGATTGTGAGTTGGATTTGTCAGAGCGGAGTTGAAATAATTTGATTTTGTTTCACTTAGGAGTTGTCAGGCGGATGAGGTTCATTGATTTATTGGCTTGTGATTTGCGGGTTACTCTTTATTCCGTTCGTTGTTTTTCTTCAATGACCATTACTATGGACTGAGTGTGTGAAGAAAGCGAAGTGTCGTTGCCGTTTAGTCACCCCGTGGCCCAAGTGAAGATACTACAGACATCCAGTCTCAACCTGCATCGTTTCCCGTATCAGCCCAAGTCTCCTCTATCACTATCATGTTGACTTGTAAATGCTGCATGGCGTTTTCTATTGCATATTTGTTGATAAGTTATGGTGATTTGCCCTTTTAAATTCGTAACCTATTCCTTAGCATTTATCACACCTTTTTCATCCCTCCCCTTCTTCTAAAGTTACAAAATCACCTATAAAGATATATTTTTGTAAAGGAGTATGTTTATTTAACTATTTATTATCATACGAGAGTGCTATCTTTGTCGGTTTTCATAACACCTTCATTGTTTTGCATTCCAAGCAACAACAATATTCTGCGTCACCAATTAGGCTCGAGTTGAGTTAATTGGATAATTATATCCCGCCCCCGAGCCAGGCTTTTAAACAACTTTGCGTTGAAAGCAGATCCGAACTTACAGAAGTGAATCGCGAGTAAGTGTTTACTGAATGTGGCATCTCCCTGGGGGGAAATATTCGATTAGGTGTTAACCCATGATCTACTTAATCGTGTTATTCAGCTGCGGTTCGCCCATTTAGATATGTTTGTAAACTGCCGAGGTTAAATTTACCTTAGCTGAGTGTTAGGAACTTAAATGTGTCAAAACTGCTCGGCAAAACAATCACAACAAGCTTATATTGTTGAAAATTATACGTTTCGTTGAGGTTTTAGTCATTTAATTTACAGCTAAAAGGAACCAAGTGAGTAAAACAATCGAAACTGTTTTATCGGCGTTAATTCAAAATGGTAACTGAACTCGACCCAGCTACCCCTGGTCAGTGGGCTTGGCTGAAACAGTCCTAAGTTACAGGTATCTTACTCCACTATACGTACTTATCTTTCACTCATAGCTAGGCTATAGGACACGACATTTGATAAGTCCCCTCATATACTGGCCGATGATAATGAAACCAGCCTAATTGACACTTTTTTCAAAGGCGTTTAAATAGTTTATGGTTTCATCAGTGGAATATTACTGTCAAATGATGTTGCACTTCAATATGATGTACATGTTTATCATTTCAAGAAAGAGTGTGTAGAATTCAATATTTTCAGCAGTTTACGCATCAACATCACAAGAACAGCGATAATTAAAAACGTTTAAGACAAATGGCGGATAACTCATCAATATTCCTCTCGTATTTCTGTTAACGTCAAATTGGGGAAAGTTTTTCACGCCTTGTTTTCGCGGAGGGGAGCGTCTACAATTGATGAGTCCGTATAATTAATGTACTGCGGAGTATAGGCGAAATGTTGGCACTTGAAATGCAATATCACCAGATCATTTGTTAGGGCCTATCACGACGGCGGAACGTGTAGCGTCGGAAGTTCAAGATTAGCGTCCCTATCATTTGTCAGAGGATCGTTAACGGGCAGCGAATGTTTTTTGTAATGGTTGCAACCACTGTTACTTTTGTGGAACCGTTTTTTTCGAACATGTTATTGCATACTATTTTTTTGTTAGAACATTAGATCTAATCTTTCAAAGGATATTTTTACGAGGTAATAACAATTTTTCGGTAACTGTTTCATGTAGGACTATTGCTCTCTAATTACCTATTCGTCGTTCCTTAGATAATCCTTAGATATCTAAAATTACCGGAATTTTTTGGGAGTATCCCATCAAGTCTTATTATTTAAAAGATAACTAACTGGATAAGTCATAAGATACGTCACTGGACAACGAATACTTTTTTCGAACCGTTGCAGGTACTGTTACTTTGCGGTGCCTATATCATTGTCAGATATCCGTATGGTTTTGTAACATTTACTACCTACCCGTGAATAATTTATCCAGCCTTTCAGTTCAAGATTATCTCAATCCGCTTCCATTTGTTTTACCATTTTCGTCATTTATGATTGCCTCTTCACACCGCATTGCAACTGATGTCGCAGTTACCCTGTTTCTCAGTTCAAGAACATTCCAATTCTCCGTTTCACCAGTTCCATCGTTCCTACTGCCTCTTCACACCGCATTGCATCTGATGTCGCAGTTACCCTGTTTCTTAGTCCAAGAACATTCCAATTCTCCGTTTCACCAGTTCCATCGTTCCTACTGCCTCTTCACACCGCATTGCATCTGATGTCGCAGTTACCCTGTTTCTCAGTCCAAGAACATTCCAATTCTCCGTTTCACCATTTCCATCGTTCCTACTGCCTCTTCACACCGCATTGCATCTGATGTCGCAGTTACCCTGTTTCTCAGTTCAAGAACATTCCAATTCTCCGTTTCACCAGTTCCATCGTTCCTACTGCCTCTTCACACCGCATTGCATCTGATGTCGCAGTTACCCTGTTTCTCAGTCCAAGAACATTCCAATTCTCCGTTTCACCAGTTCCATCGTTCCTACTGCCTCTTCACACCGCATTGCATCTGATGTCGCAGTTACCCTGTTTCTCAGTCCAAGAACATTCCAATTCTCCGTTTCACCAGTTCCATCGTTCCTACTGCCTCTTCACACCGCATTGCATCTGATGTCGCAGTTACCCTGTTTCTCAGTTCAAGAACATTCCAATTCTCCGTTTCACCAGTTCCATCGTTCCTACTGCCTCTTCACACCGCATTGCATCTGATGTCGCAGTTACCCTGTTTCTCAGTTCAAGAACATTCCAATTCTCCGTTTCACCAGTTCCATCGTTCCTACTGCCTCTTCACACCGCATTGTAACTGATGTCGCAGTTACCCTGTTTCTCAGTTCAAGAACATTCCAATTCTCCGTTTCACCATTTCCATCGTTCCTACTGCCTCTTCACACCGCATTGCATCTGATGTCGCAGTTACCCTGTTTCTCAGTCCAAGAACATTCCAATTCTCCGTTTCACCAGTTCCATCGTTCCTACTGCCTCTTCACACCGCATTGTAACTGATGTCGCAGTTACCCTGTTTCTAAGTTCAAGAACATTCCAATTCTCCGTTTCAACATTTCCATCGTTCCTACTGCCTCTTCACACCGCATTGCATCTGATGTCGCAGTTACCCTGTTTCTCAGTCCAAGAACATTCCAATTCTCCGTTTCACCAGTTCCATCGTTCCTACTGCCTCTTCACACCGCATTGCATCTGATGTCGCAGTTACCCTGTTTCTCAGTCCAAGAACATTCCAATTCTCCGTTTCACCAGTTCCATCGTTCCTACTGCCTCTTCACACCTCATTGGTCCGTTTGTTTAGCTTTCTCACGAGGGCGCGGGCGGTTTCTTTGTCTTTAGTGTGTTTGTATTTTCTGTGCAATTAAATATTCCATATCCACGAGCGATCGCTGTATTCCCTGGCGCGCCTACATCCTGTTTCTTATTTACTTTGTCGTAGAACCTCTGATGAATCGGCATCTATTCCAGGTGTTCGAGTGTTTTTTGCATTGTGGTTGGTGTAAATATTGAATAGTCATTCAGAGGTTTAAAAGTATTTTGGTATTCTCTATTTTGAATAATTTGTATTTTTAAATACCTAGCTAATTTAATGGGGGAACAGGTTTAAGTCAATGGAAATTATATCGACACATAAACCGTTTTGTGTGATATATTGTTGGATAAATAATTATGTTAGTAGACCTACTTGGTGCTAATGAATAACATAATTTTTAATCCAGGCCAAGTGATTTTTGCTAGGATAAACACGTTGTCCACATTCAAAGATGGTAGTGTTTAGGTACACTTGAATACCGGCCTTGGCGGCATGGATGATTGGGCTATTAAAACTATTCATGTGATGTTATGGAAGATTTTGGTTAAATAACGATCGCTCAACAACCCCCAAACCCTTGTGAAACCTTTCATAAACTACACACCTGTAAAAAATAACAAGCAAAACAAGAAGTGTTTTTTATTTACATACAATTAATTGACACACGAAGTAGAGCCGAAGCCATAGAAACAGACATATACTGCGAATATTGAGCAGCATTGCAAGCCCAACAGTTAAATTTGGATTGGAATTCGACGTAGGCGAAGGAAAAAGGACTTCTCCGGGTTATACCAATCATCAGGGGAATAAATTCGAATCGAATCGCCACATTACGAATGCACAGTATAATTGCTTTCAATCAAATATACATAGCCGGAATCAAACAGCCGATTTACCGGGGACAATTAATTTTATCGTGGCCATCGGGTGTAAATTATGAAAGCAATTTATAGGTGTGGAAGCGTGGGTCTATCACAGATGTTATAGCTGTCTTTGTCGCACGCGTCCGTCGTCCCATCTCCGTCTTCGTCGCACTCGTGGTTCCCCTCCCTGTATTCAACAATGGGATGTTCTTCATTGTTGAAATGTTGGCAGGGATCCATTGTTGTCCCAACTTGACCCTTGTTGACGTTATGTTTTCATTGTTGAGTGGATTTATTCCCGAGATTAATTGACTGTTTAAACTATATTAACACGATAATTCTGTTTGTATGTTTTAAAATTGTATGATTTACAGGCTATTTAGGAGGGGGTTGTAGATTTTACTGATGATAAATTCACAGTAAAAATCACTTATTGAGGTAATAATTGTTAGATTTTAAATTTGCTTAGTTAAAAAAATAAGTTTTTCTTTTTCGAAAAAGTTGTATATCCTCCGATTACTGTTATAATTTAAAACTGTTTAAATATCTGCAATTGGTAAATCCTTGGTTTCTGTAGTGTTAGCTAGTTTAAATTCATTTATCAACCATCTTCAGCATTAAAGGAGTCAAAATGGATCTCTTTTTTTAAGATCGTCAATATATTTTGATAAAACAGAGAACAAAAAACATTAGCATCGAGAGCCGGTGGTTGAAGTAAATGACTCCAAAAATTACTTTACAGAGGTACCATGGAGCACATTATTGACAAAGGCATGGAATGTGTAACGGAATGTTACAATTACGTCTGAATCTTTTGTTTGGCTTTTGCAAGAAATATTATTGGTATTGAACATTTTCTATCGTTACAACTTTTTGGAACTATAAATTTGTCATTGAATATTTCCTTATAGATTCTATACTCAAAGTAGATATCGCTTAGTGATAACCGTTATCACTACCGGGAAAGTCGTCAATGTCAAGGTCGGTGGACCTACCGTAGCCCAACTATGTGACCGTTGCCATGGCTTGCGATTCGCTCACGTCCACCGCGCAGACAACAGTGTCGCCGTCGACTATGAAAGGTGCAAGTAGACTTATCGTCTTGTCAATTCCCAAACATCTTCTAGGACGTGTGTTTCATGTAACAGTTTACTATTGAGTTTGATCATTGGAGTTCGTCTAAGACACACATACAAGGTTTATTATTGGTATAAAACACTATAAGTAACTCTGAAATATGCTTGTGTTCTGTTTATTTGTTATGTCTTCCTAAGTACATAATATGATGAACATTTAAAATTATTCAAAGCTTTAATGTATGTCTCTTAGCCAACAACGGAGATAACAAATATTTCCTAGCTAAATAATTATTTTAAACCAACAATCCTTAATTTTCAAGAAAGCGTGTTCATGAAATAATTACAATTTGTAAGTAAAGTAACTATTATTCTGTATAATATAATGGTCTTGCATGCAAATGTTATCAACCTACTTATGCATGTTCTTATCATTTACCCAATTATTTGACCCCTAAACTATTCTACTTTAAATTAATGCAGTTACTTCACAGTATAAAGAGCCTTCTAATTGATTTCATTAATTATTTTTTCAAACATTTCCTTTGACCGTTTGATAAACAATTTTGCGTTGATGAAGAGTGTTCAAGCAGATGCAAATGTTTACCTATAAATTTAGCAAGGTTTAGGGGCGTACGTCCTTCATCTACGGAGGGAAATCCCTAAAAAATAAACATGTTTTGCAAGGGTCACAGATTAATATATTAATATCCTGTTGATGATAATTTGTAACGAAGATTCATTTGAAAACATCTTTTAAATTCCAAACAATATCAAAACGCCGACAGCCGACACCGTATCGCTCCTAGGGTAGAAAGCTATGGGGAAGATTGTTCCTGTAATCACATTCTTTGGCGTGTTTGTATATTTGACAAATTTCATTAGCGTATTTCATAAGTAAAGCTATTTTCGTTATTGATTAGGTAATACGTGGTTCAGATTTGTATAACTTCATGTATAAATTATTCGTGCAATTAATATGTGTGTTTTGTTGACAATTTCAATACGTTATACGTAAGCATAAATCATGTAAGAATGAAATGTCAAACACCCAAAGCTAACATAATCCCTAAATGATTCCTAGGAAAGACATTTATTTTGTATTCGATCAATCATCATTTCAAAACACTGTTGAATCCTGATGTATAAGAATTTGGACATAAAACTAAAACCTTAAGCGGAGATCCACAAGTTCAGTATACAAACGGCTCGACGCATAACTCAAAATTGTTGTATAAACTCACTGTATTCATAGTTGAAGATTGGCAAATGTCGACGTAATGTACCTAGAGTGCAACAATTGTCTAATGAAGCTATATAACAACCAGTTGTCCCCACGTGAGCCGGTTGTGCGATCGTATACGACGTCCCGCTGATACGACACCCTCAATGCGATGGCTACATTAGGAGCAGCTTCTGTCAGCTCCACGGGTCTCGGGACGAAAATTGTCTTGGGGGATCAAAGTTAGAAATCAGCTGTGTGGTTGAATGATTTAATTTGAGCTAAACATCGTCTAGCAAAAGATACGATTTATCATCAGTTCATGCGAAATTAGCTTACTTGTTTCACATTTAACCAAATTTGGGACTAAAAATGGTCGAATCAATCGCCTGGGTAGGCCGAGTAGTTGTTTTCGCACTGGACGGCGTTTATACTGAACCCACATGTGTCAACAACATTCATTGGGGTATTAATTAGTGATATCTAACAAATATTGGCGTTAGATACTATACAAATTAGGGTACACACCTATAAAAACTGCTTATGACGTTAAAACCTAAAAAAAAATTAAATCCATCCCGCGAAACCATATATTCGTAGCCTACTTCAGAACGGTATCATTCCTATAGACTCAATTATCATTATTGTTCCACCCGATAAGTTTTTATGGCAATCTAAATCATCAATTCAGTGGCTAAATAGTCTTGTAAAGTAATAAAACCATTTTACGCTGGTATTTAGCCGTCGTCGTTTAATGAGTCTGTAATCTTCGGCCGGGCCAATTTAATTGATGACTGTTTCCTCATGATATCACGGCTATTAACAATGTTTGCAAGATTGATCACAATTAGTGATGTCACTGAGATAATTAATTGTTTTTGCGGAAAGTTCCTTTGCCCGTTTCCTTCTGTCTATTTAATTCTTCGACGTGTGATTGTTTCCTTTAGGAATCTATCTTATGGAAGTATTTTGCTAAATTTGTTCATCAAGTATATCCTCAGAGACATGTAAATTGTTGCCTGACGATGTAAGTCAGTGTAGCGTCGACTTATTCACATACTAACATCAGTGAAGTCATAGTTAGTGGAAATACCTTTACTTACATGACCTAACCTAAAATGTAAAAAATTGTGGCTTGTATTTGATGAAGTTCTCTTAGGGAGAAACTTCTCCGCGCCTTAGCAATATTTCAATCTAAATCTATATACTATCTACTTTATCAATATCCTTATATCTAGATTTGATAATCTACAGCTTTATTTTGGTTTCAAACCATCGGGTAAGAAATTATCACATACACAAGCCATTAACGATGGATGGGATTTGAACCCGGAAACCCATGGCAGAAGTCTAACAGCAGTGCTTCTACCTAGTCTGGCCAAAAGCGGCAAAAATACCTTATTTACATATTTTACAACGTCCAGTTTTCCGTTTTCGCCAACATTTAGTACTGTATGCTCGTTTCCAAACTCGAGCTTGAAATTGGACAACTCTGATTCCAACTTTCGAAGTGTCCTCACCTCGATCACATTTATTGAGTTGCGATTTGTGCTATGAATAACCTAATTATATCGGTATGTGGGAAATAGCTGTGTATCTAATCGAATATAATGCCGCGGGCAATAACGGTCTATTGAAACTGATTTGGAAAAACTTGTGCTTGTCTACTACATCTAGTAGCAAATAAACACTTATGGTTTGAATTATTTGATCGGTACTCGTAGTTTTGTACCAAAACATATTATTTGGTTGAGGAATTATTGTGCTAGCTTCAAGATTGGGCTAGTAGTAGATTCAGACATTGCTACGAAAGTCATAACTCCGAATGGCATAACTTCGAAGAGCATAACTCCGAATGTGACTAATTAAATAAACATTCCCTTTGAATCGGAGTCTCTCGGAGCAATACAGCGCTGTTCGGATCTTAATGTAGTTTACAGTTTTCATCGTTAAGAGATCATCCTGACTAAATAAAAGAACAGTTCCGCCTTAGTCACTGACAACCTATAGTACACAACAAAACACCATCTACCTAAACTGATCGGAAATAATCTCAAAAATCTCCATAATGTCCATGAAATTGAAACATTTAGGATATACAATTGTACTGTGTTTGAAGTTAGGGATCAAACTGAATTGCAAATTGACTTTAACAAACCTACAAAAGTGAAAGGGTTATTTTCAACTTGCGATTAGATCAGTTTTACTATGTCAGGCCAGTGAAAGTGATAACTTTGTGGTATAATGGTATATCTACGCTAGAGAACACTATTGACGCGATCATTGGTTCATTGAGACATTCGAATATTACATTGTAACAAGGACGGCGTTTAAATTCGACATCTGTTAACGTTGTTGTCAATCATCATCTGTTTTGTTGTTGTAGTCGGTATTAGGATGAGAGATACTAGATTACATGACTATCATCCCTAAGATCGTCTGAAGACTCTTGAGGTTCCGTTCGGTATTTGTAAAGCGTATTGTGATTTTTCCGTACACTTATTGTTGAAATTTTAGTGTAATATGAAATTTATATAAAAATCAACTTCTTACTCAGCATAGTGTAAGAGTCATTAGTTTGATGGAAAGGCGGTTAATGTATACAAATATTTTAAGAAGTTTCATCATGTGTATACTGTCTCGTTAAAAACAGTTGAAATATGTTTAATACGTGTAAATGTGTGTTTTAGTTTTGTTAAACGTGTTTTTGTTTTCTTCCCGGAAACTTACAAATATTATTATCAGATATGATTTCCATCATTCCATTTCATTCACTAACGTTATCTAGTTAAGTATTAAAGAGGTCTGCTTATTTCACTGTAATGATTCATTGTAAATATTCACCTCTTTGTGTGTTATTTTCATTAAAAATTAACAAATTAAAATCTGACAAAACACCCAGTTTATAAATATTGTATCAATTTATCTGTCAAAGATTTGTTTTAAAATCGAACAAATATATCAGCCACATTCAACCCCTTACGTATACAAAGTTCAACACAAAACACGACAAAGATTATCATCATTGTTTACAAATCATTAAAGGCGGCGCCGCGTGTCAAATCAATTGTAAAGAGTTGATAGTCTATTTGGTTTGACTCATTTAGATTTACGGAATAACTTAAAATGTTATTTGAGGCTATCATTGTTTGTCGGTACGATCCAAGGGTTAAGGTCTAGTCAATAAATTGCTCTGCAAACAATTGTAATCATTATGTAATTGATTCGTGGATCTCTGCAAGATTATATTATGGTCCATCAGGTTCGGTATCATGGGGTGTCCATTCTGCTTGTTGTTGTTGTTTGGTTCAGTCGTTTTTTTGTGGAAACAGTTTTTTTACTCCGCCTACATAAAGGCTTTAACTAGGGTTGTACATAAAGTACAGGAGTACTTAGGGGTAAGTAAGTTGGTACATAAAGTCCTGGCAGTCAGATACTGAGATAAGTCAGTGCTTTGTAACTGTTCAAAACTGGGACCAAATTCCCTTGATTGGTCATCGGATAATGAATTGCCCAGGTTAAAATAACATATATGGTCTTTATCAGTGTCAATATCAAATTTTCAGAAGGATTCGTACTCCAATAAACTTACGTACTTTATTTGGGTCAGAATATCACAGTTGCATCCGCTTCTTGATTGGTGAAAGTGATAATAAGAAGTTGTGTGAATTTTCTTACTCGGCAACATCGTGTCTCTGCTAAAAACTTGGGTCTTTGGCGATAATTAACAAGGAATATTATGGTGACTCATCAAATTATACAGGTAAATTTAGGGTTAATCTTAAATCAACGTCTTGCTCTACTCGAAATAAAATACGCTATCCCGGCAGAAAATTCCAGGTATAAACATAGATTTCCATCTGAAATTTCGTCCATGTTAACAGCCTTTAAAATCCTAAAACTGTAATAAGTATGTATTTTAAAAACTCATTTAGAACTTGAGCCAAGATACACCCGCAAACTTGGTAAACCTTTGTTATAAGAGAAAACATCAGGTAAAAATTCGATACTCCTAAAGGCCTACAAATGTATTCTGTCTGAAATCTGAATGGCGTTATAAATAAACATTGAGTTAACATCAAACATCGCGTTTTCCAGGAATCAATCGTTTTGGCAGGATCCACTAATTGGACGGAAAGTATTTTAATGATGAATGGAATAATGATGTCTCCTGTCAAAGTGTAGGCATTAAGATAACATTTTAGCTAATGAGACTAATGCTGTTATTTTCATAATAAACAAATATTAACACCGCAGATTTGATATTAAAAATATTCTTGATTGTTTAAAATTTCTGCCATGGATTGAAACATAAAACATAAAAAAAGTTCATCTTCTTGTCATTTTAAATAACTTTGACAAGTCAGACTATTTTATGAACTACAATTTCTTTGTAAATGTTAAGAATTGAGAAAAGGTGGCAGCATTTTTTACATTCCTTTTCTAATAAACCCTGTAAAATGAAATGCTTATCAAATATCTATAACCATGGTTCTATTGTTATAATATTTGTTAATTCCATTCCTTGTGTGTTTTTTAGGAATGGAGCAAAAGTATAGGATATCCCAATGTCATTTTTTTAAATTTGCCATTAAACACACAACTGTTGTAACTGCCTAATAAATCCTAGAAATAATTGCGCCCAATAGATCATTAATTTATCCACATATTGCCAATAGAGAGTAATTTAGTTGAAATTAGTCTTATAGAGTAAAACATTATGTGGAATATAAGTCATACATGTTTTAGTTTAGGCCTGAGGCTATCTGTATTAGTTTATATTATTTATGTAATTGCTTATTATATATTTTATTAGCAATATGTGACGTGGGCCATGCATGTAAATATGTTTAAGGCAATGAGGAATATTTTATTTTGTATATCTGAGTCGCCTCCCATGATTGAAATATACCTATACTGTATGTTCAAGCAAATATCATCCCTTCCAAATCAATTATACCAAAGCCCTCACACCGCGGATTCCAAACACAATTAAACACCGATTAGTACCAATCACCCGATTATTAATTGGTTTTTGGTCCTTCGAGCCGGATTCGATATTTTCATAATTGCCTCTCCAATCGTCCAGTTGCACGCACTCCTAATTGTTTCCATTCCTGGTAAATTGGCCTGGCCGCTGTTCGGAGTCGCTTTTTCCGATAAATTTAATCTCTTTTTATATTCGGGTTAATATAAATATTAGTGTGGCGCGCCTGGGGGCTGCGTGCTTGTGTCTGGTAGACGGTCACGCCATGCAGCGCTACTGGAATTATCTGAGAACTGGCTCCTGTGATACGCATGATTACGAGCTATTATCTGCGGCCGTACAAATTATCCGATGTGATGTCCAGGGTTTCAATAGCTTGAACAACGCTAAAGGTATTTATAAGTGTCTTATCGAGCTGAAGATATACATATCTTCATAGGTTTGATAGATCCTAACCACTTAAGATATTTGCTGTTGTACTATGATTCAACAGCATCTCTGAGGTTTACCAGCTAGCTAACTTGAAAAGAGCTTCGTAGTCACTATCCTCCCGACTAAATTACTAAATAAATAAATTTGTAATACCAAAGCTTACAGAAAAGGGGGAGAGAGGTAAAGATTACAGAGGAATCAAGTATGGCAAAGATAAAGTACTCCTTTCCACGTACTAGCTCTATTTAGTGGTGTATTCTGAAGCAGAATAGTATATAGAATATTTAAGAAATACAGTAGAATACATACAGTATGAAAGATGTGTAACAAACAAAAGCAATCGTCTCTGTTTAGCTCTAGCTGACACAGACTTCGACCAGTGTTTTTCTTCCGTTAAAAATAACCATCCATCCAAAGGCTTGCGGATTGTAATATAACCTTTGTAACAGCTGATTGTTGTGTTGCAGACGACAGAGCTGAGCGAGCTGGACGGAGGAGACGATGACAGCGATGAAGCTTCGTCCAGGAGAACTCATGACACCACCCCAGAACAGGAGGTGCTGACTAAGATGAAACACGAGGTTAGTTTAGACCTGTGGCAAGCTTGTAATAGGTTACCGAAATGGGTTTTGACAATTGAAATTTATCCTTTATAATAGGAGTGCATCCAGTCTATTTCACAGAAGTGTTTTCCATTGATCGTGGGATTTTTTAAGAAAGCCTTTTTTGATTCTAAATCCATACATTCAGGTCACAAATAATATCCATATTTACCTGTGGTAACGCTGTTATTATACTCTGATATCGGTGAAGATTTTCATTAAAAGTCTACATACTATATCCTTCCACTAGTGAAAGATGGCGTCGACATTGATGTTTTCGTTGAGAAACCTAGTGAAGATAGAAGATAAGCTGCATTGTGATTTTTTCAGTAGCATGAATGACCACTATATCAAATTAGGTATTACTGTACACTGCTGTTAAGTTGTGAGTTGTGGTTCCAGAGGTGCTAACACCCTTCGCATTTCCAAACCCTAAGTTGAAGATAATTGTTAAATCCCATAACCATACAAAGATTTTATTTAATAACTAATTTTTAAAATACGTATTGAATAGGGAAAAAGACTGAGACTAGAATTGCTTTGTAATGCCTAATGCCTAATCCTCTTGAGAATCTGTAGAGCTACTCCTGGTACGGATTGTGTTTGTAGTTGTTTTAATTGAATAGGTGGTTTTAAGATGAGGGCTGTTACCTTAAGATTTGCCCTTTATCATGTCAGGATGGGTTAGGTTACACACTTTGGTTTGTATAAAGCACATTTCATCAGTAGTTACTTATTCTTGATAACACCCCATGAATCAATGAACCTGGCGTAGCACTAATTGTGATTGCTGATTGATTGTATGTTTGCAGAGAGAAGCTCAAGAGGAGCAGCGGGACATCAAGCCGCCCCTCGCCCCCATCTCTGCGGCGTCACTGGTGCCGCCCCCGCACTTCTCACTACCCCTGCCGTTCCCGTTCCCGCCCCCGGGCGCCGCCTTCCTGCCCCCGACCAACTACCCGCCTCCGGGCACTCACACGCCGCACACGCCCCACTCCACCTCGTCCCTCAGTTCCGACTCCTCCAACGCCGCTCAACAGACGTGGTCGTTCGAGGAACAGTTCAAACAGGTGAATATTCCGCCATGAAATTGTTTGCAGAAAATTATGCAACCAACACTAAATTGAAATCAAATTCATCTGTTTCTAACATAGATATTACTAATCCATGGATTATTAATAATCCATGTAGTTAAGTGGGGCATTTCGGTTATAGCCAAGGCAAACTTCAATAATTGCTAGGGTATCCAAGTGCTTATAACAACCTCCTTCAAATCTCAAGGTCGCTGTTTCAATCCTGGGAAAAATCTATCCTGGATCCAGATACCTTTTTCATAAGACTATCGATTAATATGTAAGATGCTATCTAACATAGTGTCGAAGTTATAGCAACAAGACCATGGGTTGGCCTGTTGCCTTGCAAAAACCCATGAACAGTTTCAGACCGTAAATATACACGAAACTTTCTGAATTTTAACTTAAACATTGTTCGTCAATTTACAGACAGTTGTTCTCACAATAAAAGATAAGCGTGGCGTGATATTTCATTGTGGAAGTTTACTAGGGTTGTTCTAGGCACGAGTACGAACCATCATTGTAATGTAAAATCGATTGAGGATAGGTGTATGAACCCAACATGGCTAATAATGCTACACTATTCACTTGATATTAAACAATTTACCTTCATCAAGTTTACTAGATTTATCATACAACTTTTACATTGTACCGCATTTCCAATTGACATTGTCAGGCAGCATCATTAGACAAAAGCTTTGTCACCAAAAGCTATCCTATGAGCTAATCTTGGCACCGATAATGGAAATGCATTGGTTGAATGCAACCTGAACATAGACAAGTGCAACTTGCAATTGCAGCTGGGAATATGGACGATTTGTTCTCATAACATAGCCTCGGCCAATTGCGGGATAAAGCACGTGCAATGCCCAATGTGCAATCTACAAGAATCTGTATTGCAGGAAATAACACGTAGTGCGGCTATGCAATCGTCATGACTACGTGGCGTTGGCAACCGTGAACATATTATCGGTGCTTTGATATAGTTTTTTACATAGGGTTTCCTGTGCTAGTCTGTGTGACAGTGTGAAAACAGTGAAGTACCGTTACGTAGGCAAACCTAGTGATAAGGTAGCCCGGTCTCGAATCATCAAACTTGACTTATCAGCACAAGTCGCTACGGTACTGTACTGTCTGAGCTACCGCGTTCCATCGAATACATGTTTTGTACATTTTATATTCATTGTTTTATGTACATGTATGTGTTTATAATAATAAATGGTAATATAAAATGTAGTCACTTACGCGATTCAGTGCATTGCAAAACTAAATAAATTAAGGATATTGTATAAAAGATGATATCGGCGTGACAATTTGGAGTTTTCTTACATGATGTATGTAAAATTAAACAGGTGTATATTCCTTGACTAAATAGGGCTACACTTCTAATCGTAGACGTTTTAGGAAGTGTTGAACTGAATGGCTCTCCCCATTCAACGACCCGAAGCAAAGATTTAGAAAACAGTGAACTGATCAGTATCTAAACAGTAGACACTCAGTTAGCAAATTTGTTGAACCTAGCTGGGAAAATTTGGTCTCCATATCAATGTTTATTATACAGTATTCGATGTTCAATTGAAAAATCTAATGAACCCCACCAGATGTTTGCAATTCTAATAAAAATACAGCTGTTTTCGTTTTACTATATCTCCCCAACATCACGATCGTCGATGTTGACGATGTGTCCCCGATTGCGATTCCTAGAATCACTATGAACACGTCACTGATGTTTTATTCCACAGAATACGTCACGTGTGAAGTGATTTGTCGGAATCTCAATGTAATCAGTAATCATGATAGACAACGCCACATAGATCAGCATTCGGCTTGTAAGCGTTCGACAATCAATGTGGCAGTGAGTTATGCTTGGGACTCGTGACGTATCCAATCGTGTAATTTATTATTAATTGCCTTCACAACAAGTATTAAAAGCTCTATCATTGGAAACAGTCCTTATCGCGGCCTGTTGCACGATGACTTATCTTACAACATGAATATAATGGTTTTCTTCCGTTACTCCGAATTACGGCGAATTTTCTGTAAGATTTTGAGGATTACATTTAATTGGCGAAACAAGAGTTGCCAGGTATTGTAGATGTTTTTAAATCATTATAAAGATTGTTTATTTTAGTGTGGTTATTCATAATACGAGCACAAGGAAAAGCGATCTGGTTTGTAGGCTCATTTTGTTTGAAAAAATCTGATACTTTTTGATGGTTCGAAACTGGAACCAGATGTCCTGAACATATGGGTTTTAAAACATGGACCTGGCCGACGAAACAGCTGGTCTAAGTAAATGCTACAAAATCCACCTCACTCGATTGAAAAGCTTAATTAAAATAGGTATTACACTCATTTCGATACTCGCTCTTCATATTTGATTTCAAATACACTAAGCTGCGTCACTATTACACTGATTAACACAGTAACCCCATTATGTGCACGTTGACTGTACAATATTTTCCGTTCTCTATTCCAATTCCACCTTTATTACTCGGGCGGCCGCAGTTGTCGCCAGTATTATTCTAAGCTGGAATGTTTACAACTGGGCGAGTGATTTACAGTTTCTGGCGCTTTGATTCTGTCTGAGTTTTACACTTGGCTTGATAGCTATCGTAATTCCGTACGTAAATCTTCTCCTCAGTGCGGTGCTGGATATAGACACTGCTTTGCTGTTTATTACTTTACGGTTGTGGGTTAATTAAGTTTTGCACTAGTTTTGATAGTTATGGGAGTTTTGACAAGTTAAATTTTTAATATAAGGTAGTGAAAGAGGAAGAAAGTATTTTTTAAATTACGGTATTCTCCTTTTACACTCAGTTGAGTCCAACGGTATTTTGAAACATAATATGTATCCGATCTCAATAACTTGTATGTTTAGTCTAACATTTGAACAGCAAACGATTGTCGAACACCTAAACGTCAACAGTCGAACGTATTTAGGCCAACGCATTCAAAAGGCCATAAAACGCCCCGGGTTATATATTTCGGAACAGCCCCTGCATGTCGTAAACGCGATACATTAACTCAGAATCAGCCATCGCCCCGCCCATTATCCCCTCTAATAACGTTTTTAATAATTCGCCCCAGAAGGCGAACATAAAGCCGCCATTTTGATTATACCCTGCTAAATATATTATCAAACAGGGCTATCGATATGCCTGCCTCGACGCGGACATTTCTCGGAAAAACTACGCTAATATAATTTTATGATGGAAAATTACCCTATGATTAGACCTTCGGATGCCCCCACCCGGGCTTTTTGTCGCGCGACTTGTTCTTCTTCTCTCCAACAATGATTTCAGAGAACGCTTTATTACACGTGATTTCCTTTATTGTTGCCGGCCTTGCGACGCGACATCTGAATATTGGAATTATAGAGTAGGTCGCCGACGCACTGATCGAATACAGGGAGTGTGTATTGTACAAACTAACCCAATACAGTTCAGGGAGTGTGTATTCCACAAACTCAACTTATAAAATACTGGGAGATTGTCGCCGACGCACTGATCTAATCTAGAGAGTATGTATTCTACAAACTAACCCAATACAGTTCAGGGAGTGTGTATTCCACAAACTCAAAACAGCGCGTATTTATTCCACAAACTGATCCAAACCAGGGCGTTTGTCTTCCACAAACTTATCCAACACAGGGAGTTTGTCACCGGCTGACTAATTCAATTCAGCGGTTAGTTCTTCTGTAAACTGATATAAATGATCCAATACAGAGTATGTCGATGACAAATCTTCTTATAGAGTTTTTTTAGCGTAATAGCCTGTACTGTACTTATATCCAAATCCAAATTGTTAGGTAGCATTGACTTTATACCATTTACGGTCAATAGTCAATGACACCAGATTTTTACAGTACGGTGTGATAGCTTTCTGATCAATGAAGGTTTAATACATTAACTGCATTCATTGCCAAATTGGATTTTGATAACAAACAAAATGTCTCATTATATTTGAAATACAATAGAATTATTTACGGCTTAATATTTTTAGCATTTACATGAGGTGACCACCATCGGGGGATGAAATTTAAAAAAAAATCTTTGACTAATTTTACTTAGATAAGAACATAACTACCTCCTCCTACTACTACTACCAATACTACCTACTACTACTACTACTACTACCTACCTACCTTATAGCCTAGGAAAATGGCACATTACTTAATTTTATCGAAATACACGATATAGGAAGAATTACTAATGCTAAGGATTTTTCGAAAAATTATTCTCCCACCTTTATGATCCCAGATCTTTTAAGTACTTCACAATTGTTTATATCCAAGAAACAAAATGAGAGATTAGTTTTTTTTAGATCGTTGACCATTTAAAGGTATTTGTCTACAAAAACTCTTTCAAAGCAGTCCACCTCTTCAGTTCGACTTGGTTGTACAAAACGGCGAGCAAGGATGAAGGTATAAATCAGCACCTCTTTTGCCGGGTAGCGAGCAACTCACACTGAGCAGCGAGCATCGGTTTATGGCAATATTACGATGGGTTGCTCATTAACACTTGGAGGTAAACTACCTCGGCTACATACAGCCAATTATTAGATTTAACGCTAACCTAGCTCAGTTTAATAGGCGAAGAATACTGGACGATTAAACAGGCTGAACATGTGGATAATTATGGGGAGGCTCTAGGGGGTGATTTAAATACGGTGTAATTTGATTACGCAAAGCTGTAATCGACTTATGAGTAATTGAGTATTAAAGCTAATAAAAATTAATAAAGCTATGTCAGGAAATATGTTATGAAAGTTTTAATCTTTGATCAACAACTTTCACAAAATAACTTCAGGAATAGATTTTTTTTATTTCAAAGCGTTAAATGTATAAATATATGAAACTGTATTTATACCGTGAAATACAATACACCTATAATTGGCAGTAAAGTTGTCTTTAATATATAAAAGTTACGATGGTAATAAATCTGTCCTATCTCTCTAGTTAAATATTTTTCTGACCTGAAAGGACGTTTATAATGCAATGCAAATTGTTTTAAATTTTACTGTCAAGTATTGTTAAGTTGTTGAAATGTTTGAAAAGAGGCCTCCACACTGAGCATGTAACCTGTAAAAAAAT
Source organism: Macrosteles quadrilineatus (assembly GCF_028750875.1). NCBI lineage: Eukaryota > Metazoa > Arthropoda > Insecta > Hemiptera > Cicadellidae > Macrosteles > Macrosteles quadrilineatus. The sequence goes on along the minus strand of NW_026542599.1, from coordinate 27,219,892 downwards.
GAAAATTTGACAAAATACAACACTATTAAACTCCCATGGGTTTACTATTACACAATAATTCTAAGCCTTGGGTGACGAGTTTCCCCATTCCATATCATACGATTTGCTTGTGCATGCTTGTGCATGCATGTCAACATATATTGTATACAGTATTATGTATGGCCAGTTTGCCACGATTAGTGTTTGTATATTTCATTATGTCGTTTCGTTTGTTGTAGTATTCGTCCAAACACGAGAGTTCGCCCCTAGCAAGTATCGGCACACCAGAAGAACAATTCAAACAGGTACGCTCACATAACCTGGCTTTGTTAACACATTTTACAATTACGATTAAGTTTGTTGTTTTGAAATGTTTGCTAAATTTGACGGTTTAAAAAAAAATTTATTTTGGGAAAACGTAATTTTTCCTCGGTAATCTTTACGTTACAGTTTCTACAAAAGAATTCTCTACATTACCATGAAGTAAAGATGGACAATCAACATTTAGATGGTTATCTTATCAACTACCTGTGTCTACTAAAGGATTTAATTGTAAGTTATCAGTAACCGTTTTGTATTAAAATTAAAACAATGATACTGATACTATTAAGTGAAATAGGTTAAATAATACAAGTTAAAACGTGAAAGTCCGATCAGGAATTGTTTGAAGAAGAAGACTCCTCCATAAAGAAGTTTGGTAGATGTAGTTTTGTAGATTCAGAAAGTTCTTTGACAAGGTGTTTCACCTGCAGAATACATTTGAGTGGGATTACTATGTTACCAAAGTCAACGATGTTTTTAACGTACAGTGTGTAAATTCCTCGCTATAAGCACCCATCTTTCAATTAAATTTGTTTTATTTACGCCCTTTTCACAGTTTATCGAATAAATTATACAAAGTAACAATCTCAAATTAAATATGTTAATCGAAATCAACTACGAATCACCGTAAGAGATATATGAGGCAAAATGCATTATGAAGAATGAAATGTGAATGTGAAAAAGTGTCATATAATATGCGGTATGACCCAAACAACTCTTCCAGACGTTACAGTTTCATGAACTAATGATAGATTAGTTTTCTGGCAATTTCTGACATTCTAAGTTTAGAGCGGAGCGGACAAGAGGGCAACGTGATTGATTATGTTTTAGTTCTAATAATTACTCTTCATCCCGTCAGTGGCGTTTATACTTCACGGGACGTTTCGAAATAAGCTAAAATAGACGGAACGTAATACTAAGGGCCGTACATCACGTGCTTTACTTGTAATACTTGAGTCTTATGCTATGTGAAGTTTTTGTGTGAGCTTTTGTCGATCACTGGAATGCCCTTTTTATGTTAGCTTCTTTAAAAAATAGTTTTAGTATTCTGACGCTACTGACATTTCCTGTCTTGAGGTTCTTGTAGTGGCTATAAAGGCCTAGTCGATTTTGGACCGAATTTTTCTAGAAAAATATATAGAATCAACACCAGTTGTACGGTTAGGACCATTCTCTTAGAAAAATGTTAATTGTGACCCCTCCCCCACAAAAAAACTTACAACGATCACACTGAATCTTTACAACCTTTATAACTCATTTCAGTAAAACAATATAGCCCACATTCAATTTGGCCATTTTCATATTTAGAAACTGTTTCCGAATGTTTCGTCGTAAAACGTGGATCGATTTTCAGGCATGACTTCGTGACCAATTCCAAAGAGAGATATTAAAATTTTATTATGATTAGCCACTTTTAGTCCCGACAGTATAATGTTATGAGCCGAAATTCATATCTCCACTATAGTTCCCGACCCTTCTTTTGTAGGGTGCCGAAATGGCGTTCGTTTTATTATTTCTTCAAGTTTATTAACATGCTTTAGTGATTCCAACTTATCACTATGCATGAAGATAAATGCTTTCAACCGGTCTAATTGCTAGTTTTGTTGAATTTTAAATCCACTTTTACATTATTTGAAATTCAATTTGTTTACTACGAGTAGTCCATAAGTTTGCTAAATACATAACTCAATGCAGATGTATATTGTAAGTGTTTGTATCTAGTATCTACAATTTCTTGTAGCTATTGTTTAAATTTAAATCTTGGAACCTGCCAGAATAAGTATTAGTTGGTTTTATAAATTATCAACGTTCAAAAGTTTCCTTTAAAAATTCGGATAATTTTTGCGGTTGGAAACCGTGTTGTAATTTTGTATCGGATAACTTTTATCACAATTTATCACATATATAGGTTATGATTCTCATACATCCATACATCTTAGTTCCTTTTGGTTTTTTACCTGGCCATAAACAGTGTACCGAGAATCGAAGATGGCATAAAAGGTGATGAATGAGGCAAAGGAAATGATCGGAGAAAGTCAGGCAACAGAGGAGAAGAGTGAGGAAGGGGAAAGAGAAGAATCGAAACAGATCTCCACCATCACCTCCTGACCAAACATTCCGGGAACGAGAGGACAAATTGAAAAATACCTGTCAGCAATTAGCAGCATGTCACACCCTGTAGGCCTGACTGGCAGCAGAGTAGAGCCCGACGTAGTCATCGTGATCACAAGATGATTGGAGGATATCCGTACAACTTTTACTGGAATTGGAACTAAATATTAAAAAATTAAACTTTATAACGGGCATCATAGATAGAAAGTTTTCATTGTAAAGTCAATAACTACATGGTCTGACCGAACAAAAATCGACATATGGTAAATTTTTAAACTTTTCCATTCAAAACGGGTTACTTAGAAAAACTGTGTCTTAAATATAATTCAACAGGATCGTATAAAAGAATAGATGAGTTATACTTTGCTAACGAAATTTGTTTATTTGATAAAGTCGTACAAAAGCACAAATCTTTCAGCAAACTCTTCCACTGTAAAAAGTTCAAGAACAATTTATCCATATTGCACAAAAATCTCCAAGATACGAACCGAGAACTGTCAACTCAAATAATCAATAGTCGTAAAACCAATAAAGGTTGTAGTAAACACCATCGATGTATAATACTCTACATCGAGGAGGGGAGTTATTATACATCGATGGTAAACACTCGCGAGTAAAGAGAACAATCCACTCAATAAACCGGAGAAAATAACCAGTCCAATACGATCTTTCTGTCATAAAGTCTTTTGCCTATGACACTGTTTAGGAAAGGATTTCAATTAGATCAAAGCACCTTTGAACCCTCTAGACGTTCATGCCCCACTCATTTGAGAAACAAAAGGAACATGTCAAGAAGATCAAAAAGGTCAGTGTTGTCCACACCTGCAGCTCAAGCCGGTCTTGTCATGCTAAACGTTATGAATGATAGCGTCATCACTTCTTCATACCTTCAGACATCTTGTTTCAAATCGTGAGAACTTATTAAACACGCTCTCTATTCACCAGGCGCTTTCATTCAGGCACAATGTAGATTCTTCCGGGGCCTCTTGTCAAAGCCGCCGTGTCTTCCGCTCACAAATCAGATCAGCTTTTTGTAATTACTCACACCTTTGTCCTGTATTCCGTAGATAACATCCCCTTCTGTGGGTGGATTCTGAGATCTTGCGTCAGAAGCTTTTGTTACTCCGATTAGTCTTTGCTACATTTATCTCTCGTCCCTTCTACTACATCTTGGATTGTTTTTGCTCCTGGGATATTGTCTCTGGGAGCGTCTTCGTCACACTTTACATTGTATAGATTTTAGGACGTATTGTGTCCTTTATGACATTTTTCATTATTTTTATCTGTTCATCGTGTAAGCCGTGCTTACACCATTTCTTGGAAGGGATTGTCATAAATTAAACATACTCCCTAAGGGGATTGTCTTCAAATGAACTGCCCATGTGAGTGACTTAAATGTGACTGGTCAATTTTGGTCAATAGTCACTGCATCGACTATCGCCCCAAGATTTCCAGCTAATGTAAAGTTTGCATATAGTCAATCGTAAAAAAAGTTTCTTGCTTGGCAGGAATTGGCACCAAATTCCCGAAACGTAATCAAAGAGCCCAGGCTTTGCACAGCTTGCCTGCGTCTCCGCCCAGTCCAAATCCCGAGTTCCAGATTCCAGGGGGCTGACGACCACCAGTCCCCGCTTATCTCCCCATTTCCGGTGTTCCATTTAGTCTATTTTGAAGCTCAATTTCAGATCATCGATCCAACCCCCTTGTCTGCTATATTTACACGCCCTGCTCGAGCCTGCCCCACGCCGCTGTGGCGAGAGTTAGGACAATCTAGGGATATTTATAAACCGTGTCACGACACGCCGTCACCTGCTCCGTCACATTAAATTGAATCTAAATAAAATGAAAATTGTTTTATAAAAAATATACAAATACAGAATCTTACACAGCGTGATGATGCTGCGATCTTTGGCTAGGGACTGCGTCGTTCCTAGCGAAAATATTGACCAAAATTTTGAATGCGTTGCAGACAAATTCCAATTCAATCGATCAGTTGTCCAAGTGAAAAAGTTACAACTCAGCCCAAAGATTGCTGCAAAACATCCGAACGTATTTTCGCCAGTTTAACGACTATATCATCAGTCTACTTGAACTAGAAGCTTAGAAGCTTACATTCTAAATCCAAATACTCTCATTCAGCCCTTCATATGGCTGAGCCTAATAAAAATGTTTTATTTTTATTTTTGTCATGGTGTTTTGGGTTCTCAAGGTGATATACCCACATGTGATCGTATTTCTCTCATTCCATTAGTTCAAATTGGCTTTCGTATGCAAACTAAAAACTTGTTTAGGTGCTAAACCTTAAGTACTCCCCGTAATAATCTTGGGAAAAGAAATAATTACGTTCGTAGTAAACCAGTTTATCAACACCACGTCCCACACGTACTGTATTATTCCACAATCGAGTCGTCATGAATTGTTCAGTCGGGGGTGACTAGTAACTACTGACATCAGGGGTGCTTCACATCGACATCCAGATTAAGAGATGGAGGGCAGAGGGCGGCTGCGGAAATGTGGACCCTAATAAACCTATTCCCAGGCCTGTTAGCCATCTGATTTCCAGAATCAATTAAAACTGTGCAACTCGAGCCGGGGGACGACGTTGAGAAATCTCCTTTTGGGGGTTAGGGCGGCTGGATCGTTTAATCATCAATTTGGCGCCCCTGAGGCGGATATGTCACCGGCCCGACACTGACCACCCAAATTATGCTTAGACATCAACAATTGGCTAAGTTGCTTCTGTGCGGTGGGCCACGTCTTTGGTTGCCAATCATATTTACATGACACAATTTATCACCCGCATGAACCATTAACCATGTAGTTTTATAGTCGTATTGTACAAAAACGTACATAAATAACGGTTAACTAGGCTATTTCAGAATTTGTATATTTTTTATTATAATAAAATATATTTTAAGCAACTTACTCAATAGAAGATAATATAATATAAAGACATAAAGAACTATATTGTGTTGTCCAAACCAACTAAACTACAAGACATTTGCCAAGTTACCGCATTTTTTATTGACTCGTTTACGTACATAACTATTTTTCAAAAATAATTCTCTTAAAAACGCTCTTAGAAGCACTTACTGTACAAGACTCATATTTTTACTAAAACTTTCAAGAAAATAAAACACACATGATATATATTTTAACTTTGATGAATTGAGTACCCTTGTTTGAGTTATAAAACTGACAAAATACGTATACGTAATTATTGGTCTACCCGTAATTTACCATATTACAGTAATGTGTATGCCCTAATAACCAAATTGCACCGTTATTTCATATTTTTGTACCAATACAATACTCCTTTCCGTAAGTTTGAGATGTTTTAAGGTTTTGACTACCATCAAATTATCTTGACAACCTTTGAGCTCCTCTACATGTATTTTTTATATTTTCACATGTTTTCATAAACAATGTTCGCGATCAATCTTTTTGCTGCTTGATCACAACCTGAAACTACCATTTGATTCTAATTGAGTTGTCCACTTTTGAAACCGAAGAGTTACGTGAAAAATATATACTCGATGATAATGTCTTTATCACGTTGGTGTTTCAGAATCATTGAAAACAACAATATCTTTTAACAGGGAAAAAGTAAATTATTGCGAATTACAACAAAACATTCATAATATAACATTGATTGTCGTTGAAGGACAAGTTTTACAAGAAACATATGTTATTGACCGGAAGTAGTCAGCTGTCGGTGATCAGTCCATGTGAGTGTCCATGTGAACCCCATACATCAGGGCAGTGGTCAGCGTTGAGAATCATCCCCTATACTGACCATGACTCAGCCGAGGCTAATGAACAGACATTTATAGTCCAGTAATGTGAAGCATCATTGGTGTAGACCGTTAACATTAAAGTTTCGTCGACCAAACGGTTCAAAAATGTCCCCCAATGTATAACAAAGAGATTTTTAATGTTAAGATAATAAGTACCGGGGACCGATGATTTTAAAATTAAAATTATTACATCATTTGCATCAAAATTTGTAAGATTCATGGTTATTAGTCATAGTTGGGGTAATTTTGTGTTGCTATGCATGATAAGCGTTGCAACTTTGTACATTTATCATTTATTTCATGGTTTATTCAGATAAGACATACAAGTAAGTTTTCCTATCGTCAAACGCTAGTTCAATGTGGACAGTTTCATTTCTATTAGATTTTAAGTTCCACATAATTATTCATTGTGACCCTTGGTTGGAATATATTATTGACAAAATAAATTATTACCTATTGTAATCTAACCACAGTTGTTGGTATGACGACTAGTTTCTTTCCTTAGAACTTCGTCAGGCCATTCTATATGCAACCACATCATCAACGTAGCAAATTTATACATTTTGTTATGGCGATAGATTCTTTATTTAAAAGACTGTCACAATCACAATAATCAAAACTTGTCATGTTGATAAAATAATTAAGATGTAATAAAAATTTATACAACTGATTAAAACTACAGGCTGGCCAGCACTGTCTTTATCACTGCCACTGACTACATATAAACTGACTGAATCAGGATGTTTCTTCTTCTTTCCAGTGCTACCTGTATTTCAGTTTTTGTTCTTCTTATTTTATGTGTATAGAATAAAATATTTAAAAGATTGTTATGGTCATTCGGGCCGGATTGTTCGGATTGTATTTTTTATTGGTAAAACTCAATTTTTACATTAATTAATCCCTCAAACTCTTCCCTTATACAAATTAAACTATGTCGTAATTGCTAATAGTTTGTTTAGTTCTATACAGTACAACATTGCTTGTCACCCTTGATCGGACGCATTTGTGGTCCTTCGAGCCGGATTGACCTTGATTGGACGTGGATGTTAGATAATACAGCGGCAGCACAGCAGGGGTGGCAGCCGTGGGGTGGCCATGTGTACAGCAGATGCCCACAAGTCGCGTCACAAACCCGGCGACACTGTAAATTTGGCAACACTACGAATCACCAAAATTGATTACAACTGAAAAAAACACAAGATGTATCCAAAGTTCAAACGTCATCAGTGAAAGTTGATAAACATTTTGCATATCAGATTATCTCTATTAAAATTTGTTAGGGAGTAACAGTTAATACAGTTAAGGATGAAAATATATAATTTTATTTTTGTCTATTTGGTTGATAATTGTGTTAATTTTCGATAGCTTAATCAGCCTACAAGCTGATTTAATTAGCGAAAATATAAACCATTATGGAAAATCAATGCCAATGTTATAAGTAGCTGGGTTCATGTGTTCGGTTTTATACCATATTGAAGGTATAATGGTACCACTTTTGATTTCATCCCGTACATGTATGAATAGTTTCATAAGAGAACTCGTATTACAGTTGGATTCAATAAATTGATAAAATCCTTCCAACAGAAAAAATAGTTTAAGTCTGAGTAAATAAATTTTAAAAACTTTTAGAATATTCCGGCCCCTTTAAATACGATATTAGTCAAGTTGGATTGGGTAGCCTAAGATATTTCGTGATAAAAATTGAATAATTATCAAATGGTCATTATCAATTGAGATGGGGACGCCACTTACTATTTTTACCCAAATATGAGTAGAGGACGAGTTGCTATGTCTTGTGACAGTTATGACCAGCTGGTCCATCAGCCAGGATCATTTATTAATAACCCAACTTACATTTCAAGAAGTTTAGACGACCAGCAAATCCTGTCAAAATATTCAAAATTTACAAACAAACAAATTTTACGCACCCCAGTCAAGAACAGTGCAAACACTCTCTGAAACATCATAATTCCCTAATCCACGCAACAAGTTTGTTTTGCCAAGACGACATAGTGCAAAAACTCTCTGAAACATCATAATGCCCTAATCCACGCAACAAGTTTGTTTTGCCAAGACGACATAGTGCAACAACTCTCTGAAACATCATAATGCCCTAATCCACGCAACAAGTTTGTTTTGCCAAGACGACATAGTGCAAAAACTCTCTGAAACATCATAATGCCCTAATCCACGCAACAAGTTTGTTTTGCCAAGACGACATAGTGCAAAAACTCTCTGAAACATCATAATGCCCTAATCCACGCAACAAGTTTGTTTTGCCAAGACGACATAGTGCAAAAACTCTCTGAAACATCATAATGCCCTAATCCACGCAACAAGTTTGTTTTGCCAAGACGACATAGTGCAAAAACTCTCTGAAACATCATAATGCCCTAATCCACGCAACAAGTTTGTTTTGCCAAGACGACATAGTGCAAAAACTCTCTGAAACATCATAATGCCCTAATCCACGCAACAAGTTTGTTTTGCCAAGACGACATAGTGCAAAAACTCTCTGAAACATCATAATGCCCTAATCCACGCAACAAGTTAGTTTTGCCAAGACATAATCCATTAATCCCCTCGCTGCAGGAGACACCCCGTATAAATGATAGTTATATATAGACTCACGTGTTATAGCCGATATTGTAGCGCTGTGGGGGCCGCATCAAACAAGCACATCAATGGCACTTTGGGGTATTTTTGTCTCGTCTCGACCTTCCCCTTTGCCTTCCGATCGGGAATTTCACGAATTCTAGCGGTGGACAACGCATTTCAATGTTGTGCTTGGCTGTTGAATATATGGATGGATTTCGCCTCAACAATTGCATGCAATTTACTAATATAAAGCTTTTTTCAGGTAAATTTAGATCAATAGGATGGAAGTGATAGTAAAAAGGGTTTAATTAGTTGGCTGAGTTTAAAATGTTTAATCTTACAAAATTGAATTCCATTATTATGTTGTTTAAACTACTACGATTAATGAAATCAATTCTTTTTACTTTTTGGTCCAAGATAAGTAGTTTAGTACATTAATTTGTTTTTTTTAACCAAGTTATAGATGTTCAAAGAGGAGTAATGTACGACTTAAAAATAACTTTTAGACTTATATAATTTAGTTTAATTGTTATAATAGTTGTACTAGTTTTATTGTATAAATCAGCAAAACAGTATTTTACCAAAAGGGTAAATTATATTTACTCGTTACGTTTCCAGCCCAAGCAACGCACCATTCTTAGTTCACACCTATTGATTACCTCTCCTAAACCGTAGGAACGTTCCAAAAACATCGGAACCAATCGGAAGTAAAGCTCTTTAACTTACGGGCCGAGCGACAGGATCGATTTTAATATTTAAATCCATTAATACGATTCGAAAACACAAATCACAGACTTGTTAGTCGATCACTTATTCATTCTAATAAGTTGCCGGTCGGGTTGTAATCGGTGCGGTGTTATTGAGTTCTCGGCACCCAGCCGGGAGAGGTGTGAACGCTAAATCAGCTGATTTATTATAATAACCAGCTGATTGCCAGCTGGTACCTTCCCTCCCCCCTCTGCTCAGCTGCGATGCAACATTATAGACGCTGTGACATTTTCATTTCTGCAAGTCCTCGTGGTAATCTGTTTGAAAATAGCCGGGATTTTACGAGGTGTTTCCGTCCAAGTGAATGAGTTTATGTGCAATTTTGCTACGTTGTGATTCACGCTTTTGGACTTTTTATTATTAAAGCAACATAATAGTGTTGGCGAGTTTTTAAATGTTTTATTTTGTGAGTATTACCATCGGGTTTTATAAGGGAATTTCCCAGGTAACCTGGACCCTGGACCGTTTTACTTTTTGTTTGAGTTCCCTAGAGGCCAAAAACACCATCCGTTCAAATTTATATAAATTATATGTGTCAGTTAGCACGATAACTCGAACAAAAATGGTCCGATTTTGATGAAATTTGGATAGTACAATGGGATCGGGGGTTTATGGGGTAAAAACTGGGTTTTCCCATTTTTGACCCTTCAAACATAAATTTTTGCAATTTATTTTCTTTTCCGCTTGAGATTGAACCAGTAAACCTACAGATTTTAAGGCGACTGCCAAAACAAATTGTCCGCCTAGATAATTAAAAAAAAAAACCCACATCAAATAACCAGAAGTATACAGGTAGGTGTTAAAATCATAGCTATGAAATATCTTGGATGATGTATTTTATTTTGTTTTCCTGAACATACTATACGAAAGGGAACCAAGTAATTGTTTAGGTTAGTCTACGAGATTTTATCATACAAAAGAATGCATCGAGAGTTTGAATTATTTCTTTAATACTGTTGAATAACATACGTAATTTACACAAGAGAGTTTGCACACCAGTGCTGGAAACTGATATTGTTAATGTGCATGTAAAATGATTTTTACTAAATAAAAGTTGCACTATAAATTATTAAATTATAAAGTAAATTATTAAGTAAATTATAAAGGTCTTACGTAAAAGCAATAACTGTTCTAAAAGGATAATTAAACGTTTTTATTCTTGCGTAATCATAGCATACGCAAATTAAGTAACGGTTCCACATCTGTAACCGGCCTAGATCAATACTAGGTTGCAAAATTAACCGAACCCGAGGAAGGGGAACTAGAAATAATCATAGAATCCGCGACAGGCATAGCCTGGTCTGTGCAGACCTTTGAACCAAGGGTTGAATAGCTTATCATGATTCAACAGTTTACTGTACTTGATAACAATCATAGACCTGAAACTGTCAACTGACGAAGCTATTGCAAAACGTCCAATGCGGTTAACTCATGTTGTATGTTCGAGTAATAATACGAAGTATGTTTGGCGATAGGCCTACAATTTTCGAGATATGTATAAATAAAAACCATATGAGTAATACTCACATTATTGTCTTCAATTTTCCATTGTCACGTTGGAGATTTAAATATCAATTTACTGTTGAGTCAAGAAGGCCTAATGATGATTTATGTGTTATTACTGTTTACAGAAGAAATTGTTTACTTACAAGCGATAGTAGCTTATAAACGTAAGTTTACTTTGTCACACAGAAGGTTTAAAGTTACTGAACATAATAAGATAGTTTTAGTGGTAAAATGCCAGGCGTTGAAAATATTTTCTGATTACAGTACACAGCAGAACAGTGTTAGAGATTATCATGAAAAATACAATATTGCATATCATTTCGTATTCAATACATACAATCGATTTCATCACGTGAACGCAATATCCAAACTAATAAAATATTGAACTAATATTTCATCCGATAATATACCGTATGTTATCTGCGTAACTGTACCCATTTTCAATGTATCCATTTGAAGCCCTATTTAAATAAATTAACTATGACAAAAAATAAGCCGATAGACCATGGTCGCAAATTATTAATGTAACATTTAATTGGATTATTGCTAAATAAATAATAATTAATAAGCTAAATTCACAATTCTATAGGATTCATCTCCAACACTACGTCATACTCACACAGAGGAGGGCTAGACTGGATTAATGTTTGTTCAAACATTGATGGCTTCTATAAATCGTTGAGGAGTTTATGTTGTTCATGAGCAGTTTATGTTGTTCATGAGCTGTTTCCCAGGTAATGATCGTATTTGTTGGTTAAATTACGACCTGACCTAACAATAACTGATCATCGAGCGAACATGTGATTGATTAATTGGTGATTCAACGGAGGGAATGTAAATTTGCCTCAAATTTTCGTTCGAATACACCACTATTACAACTTTATCAATCTTTGATCTACTTTTGAAGCTCAATATTCCAAGAGTCGGTGTAGGCCTATGATTTGGTTTTTCATACAACTTTTTAATGATTATTTAGTAGCTAACCTTTTTTAACGTAACATGTGTAATCTACCAACAGTACTATCACTGACTATACACAGAAATGCTACTATCTAGTTCAAATTAAAAACACGAGTAAGGAATTAATACTTTGTAACTGCCATGACTTGTATCATAGCCATCTCGTTCGATAGACCAATACGAATATTGATCGAAGTCCAACACTAAAGAAAACCTGAACCTCTCTACGTTTAGTAATATAATTTATATCCAAAAAGTTTAGATGTTTTACAAATATTTTAAATTTTTTTAATTTTATTAAACATATTTTAAAACTTTAAACCACCAATCATTCTCAGAAGTTGGTTTTTGTTACATGTTACAAAAGTGACGTATAGCTCGTTTGGTAGTCAGTCGTTTGAAAATATTTCATGAAGTAATTAAATTAGGCCTACCTTGGGAATATTGGGTTCCGAATGATTAATTGTGTAGGGCCTAAAGAATAAGAAAGTTTATTGTCATTGACCAAGTTGTACATAGGAATAGGTATTGTCAAATTACATTAAATCATTTTAATCGCAGTCACACTGGTGATCAGACGCAACCCATACCTCAATCAGTCCCACACTCGTATTCGAATCAAAGCTTCATAAAACTCAAATCGAACCCTTCGGTGGTCTTTGTGAGGCAGGTGATGACAGGTGCTGTATGGATTCAACCTATAAATCAGCTGTTATTCCCGGGTCACCGGCCTACAAATGACAACCGACTCATCTACTCAATGCTCGCCTAACTAACTCCCGTGCATTGTAAAGGCCCCACTTAACATTCGAGGAGGACTTCGATTTTGATTTTATTCTTCGGGAGGGTTTTGATGAATCGTTTGTTTTGATATTTTGAGAGCTGATAGTTTGATCTCCGTTGGATTGTGTTGTGGAACGTGTATAAAATTGCTAAGATTGTTGTGCTATACGGTGTATGAGAGACTATTTTGTATTTTCAAAGATGAAATCTAGAACTGATACCATCTAAAAATACTGCTTCACTTTCAAAAAATGTATACGTTATTCAATATAAAAAACGCAGCCAACAAACAACATTTGTTTGAAAACGTCCCACCCCACCCAAGACTGGATGCAAGACCCCAACCGACCACCCTTAGATTAGCATTTTACATCGTAAACATCCATATTTAAGGTAAAGAAGCCCAATTTGCGGTTAACGGCAATGCTGACACTCCCTCCCTATGACAAAGCCACGGCAGATGCGAAGTGACATTGTCGCGAAGTGTCCAAGCGTTATAACGAACCCGTGAACACCTCGCCGGCCAATTAGGAGGTCTGCGCTTTGTTCTTGTTCTTGTTCGCTTGTCATTGTTTGTTGATCCTCCCACAATGTCTAGTGATTCTTAGCTGGTTTCCCACGCTCACTGGTTTCGGTGAAATAGCTTGCGGTTTGAATGTTTCTAGTTCTTGTTGAAGGAATGTTTGGATATCGAATCGATTGTTGGGTGTTCGTAAAAATAATACTTTTGTTAATATAGTAGTATAAATATAAATGTCGGTGAATAATTTAATTTTTAACGAAATTACTAAAGGAATTGTATGTGCGTGATGTTAAACGAAACGGATGGCTAAAAAATTATCAGTCTTGGTAGAAAGAATTTTCCGAAAAATATAAATCATCAACTTTTATGTTTGTTTTCAGTCAGTATTGAATTGACGAATAATTGTACTAGAGGTGTTTCGACACGGCTCAAACGCACTTCTACCCAATTATTATCCCCGTCCTACTCAACAGTTTCAGAAGAACAAATAAATTAGAGGGGGGAGCGCAAAAGAGAAATCGGGGCAAATGGATAGCAAATACACGTCAAACTAACAAACGACGCAGGTATGGTTAAAGAACTTGAAGGATCATCCCGTCCGGGGAAATGGGAGAGATAATAGAGACGAGTCTGGCGATGGATTGGGAGCGAGAGATGAAATAAATGAGTCTATCTTGGAAGGACTTATTCTGGGCCAGTGGATCTCAAAGCGGTCAATGGGAGCTTGACACACAATCATCAACGATAAAATAGGGATTACTAGGTGGGATTTCCCGGGATTTGGCAATTGAAGGAGGTGATTGGTGGTGAAATCGCTCCTTTTGAAGGGTTGGGATTTAATAATTATTTCTAGAGAGGAGTGAAGGAGGGGTTCTATTGCGATGTATATGTTATATTTAGGTTAAATCATATCAAATCAATTGTGTAATTTAGAAATTATTTTATTTAAGGTAGTAAACAGGATTAAGATAACACCAGATTAAAAATATGCTTTGATGTGTTAGGATTAATCTGCTTTTTAATTAATCAAAAATTTAGCAATCGAAATTTCAGTAAGAAATTGTGTTTTGGGTTCAATAATAGATTAATTGTGTAGTTTGGAAATAAATTAATTTAAGGTAAACAGGATTAAGATAACAATTGATTAAAAATATTCTCTGATGCGTTTAAGCATTTTAACCTGCTTTTTATTTCACAAAAAATATAGCAATCAAAATTTTGGTGTAGTAAAAATTGTGTATATCCAATAAATGCCTAATTATTAATCATACTAAAGATGACATTTCATAAATAACAAGTCAATTCCTAATGTAAAAAATTAAACTGCTTTTCCATTATATTTTCAATCTATTCTTAATAAACTTTAATGCAAGTTTCAATGTCAATTTGAATTCAATCATACAGTATCATGATTTTTTCATCTGAAATAGTTTGAGACTTTTAGAAGATTTATTTTTGAATCATAGGCTACTTTACATTATCGCTCATTTAAACTTTCTAGTCACACTACTTAGAACTAATTCCGATATGTTTGACTAACATAAACAGTACTAGGATACGATTATTCGATAACCCTCTACTTTAAACAAGTAAACATGCTATATCGTCTTCGGTGAAATTGAGAGGAAACGATTACCACGAAACTATTGACTAAAACATCCAACAAAATGTTTTGTGTTCTTTTCACAAGGGTTGAGTATAAACATGTTTTACATAAATATGTGCTTTCAGTCATTATGGTTACATTTTAATATTTTTTTGTTTACTTGACGCTGGTGCCGAAAAACCATTTATAATTAATATCCACATCATAATTTACAATGATCGTTGAGTGTAGGTTTAAGTTCGCAAAGATATTTAATTTTTATTTCGGATGTTTTTGACATGAGTGGTTCTCTGTGTTCAAGGGTGAAGTATATGACTATAATAACGAACTTCACTAAACGCATTCTTTGTTAGCTTTATTGTTTCTCGCGGCTCGGTCCGTTATGGCGTAAAATCAAATCAACGTTTTTCAGCTCGACGAGATTCGCGTTTAATGGTTCGAGGCTACACAATTATCTTTTATTTTCAAATAAATTTAGCTTCGGAAAGAATTAGACCAGGCTTTCTTTGAAACCATCCCTCCCAGAAGAGATTTAATGCCATTTTACTTTTATATGTATCTTATAAACTTACAAAACTAAATTTAGCAAGGCTAACACACGCTCACAAATATAATTGTTGTTGATGTTCCTTTATAAAACGGTACATATATCAATGTACAGAAGAAATGTCTGGTTTTCATGTCCGCGACTCTGGCCTATCTTTTTGCATCAAATTAGATTTATTTGTATTTACTCATTGCCGTAGATTCAATTGTTGTTAGGACCATATTTGTTTCGAAAAACATAACCTTACTCTATGTGTAGATAAACGTGAACATAATAATAATATTAATAAAAAACTAAAAAAACATCAATTTTAACTATCTCGCAGATTAAAAAACAGTAAAAGCAAAAAAGTGTGACAAATAGTATTTTACTACAGTTGAAATTGCAGTAACATTCGCTCAGTTAATCGATATGTTTATAAATTATAGTAAAACAACAGAAGGAGGTTACTACGTTAATTAGCAGATTAAATTTATAAAAAATCAACCTTAAATAACAATTAAGTACTTGAATTTCTAATTAAAAAAATATGAATGAAAAAACAATATCTACATTATTCATGCAATATCGAATAGTTTCCAGAGAGGGAGCTTGGAGGTATCCGATACAAACACAGTGTCCCTTGGTTACAATTAATTAATTGATGAAATGCTGTCAAGTTAGATCCTAAAAATGTCCATTTTCATAGATTTTTGAGGATTTTAAACAACAAAATACATAATTCATCATTATAGATCGGGTTTAAGGGACTATAGGTTCTCTGTACCTATATTTTTCGTTTCACAAATAGGTCGACGATTATCTGAAGACTTACTTTGGTATTTTAGCTGAAAACCTATTTGTGATTGGCTTGATTTGAACCCAGGCAGCCAAAACCCACCAGACTCGCCTACATCCAAAAATAACCTCGGTATTGCAAAATCGTTGATGACTCGCAATCATACTCATCATAAGTTTTAACTGTAAACCTCTTGCTTAGAAATATCTCAAAAGACAACTCCCACAAATCAATCAGGTCTCAGTACAACGCGCGAAATGCAGCAGGAAGCACGCGCATTGACTACAAAGTCGCACGACGATATCTACGCGAGTTCGCGGGATCGTGACAAACAAAGAGGCATAAAAAGCGACAATGTTGCAGCTGATAACAATACCTGCTCTTATCATCACAATGAAACGTATTGGCCGTGCAGAATGGCGCTGCGCCGACGTGTGCACGTCCGCCGGCTCTATATATATGTAATCTCACACGTACAGCAGTTCAGCGACGGCGAGATAGGACATTGTTGCGACGCTGACTCCACAAGTGGCCTCACAGCAAAAGTTTTATACAGGGTGTCCCGGAACTCTCTACCAATATTTTTGGGCATTGATCCTGGGTAAGAAACGTACCTAAATATCACACAGCCGCCATTTTGTTTTTTTTTCAGTTATTAATTTTTTTATAAAGAATGGTTAAACATACGAAATGGAAACTTTGCACAAACATTTAGACAAAGCTACACAAAAATTATGACGATTTTTCAAATTCATAAAACAAAATGGCGGCCATTTAAAATTTTTGTAAAATCAATGGTTTTTGAGTTATTTAAGAAAGAATATTTTTAATGGCCGCCATTTTGTTTTATGAATCTGAATAATCGTGATAATTTTTTGGTAGCTTTGTTTAGTTGTCATAAATGTTTGTGCAAAGTTTCCATTTCGTATGTTTAACCATTCTTTAGAAAAAAATTAATAACTGAAAAAAACAAAATGGCGGCTGTGTGAGTAACTAAGGACTTCCGGACAGTTTAAATATGATATTTAGTTATGTTTCTTACCCAGGAGCAATGCCCTAAAATATTGGTAGAGAGTTCCGGGACACCCTGTATAAACCATCTTGTATGAGTTACATTGTGACCTCACACAAACGGCAATTTGGAGGAACATATAATGGCATTTGCTGCGAGACTGGTTTCATTCGTATTTTTTTATGTCACAGAGAAGTAAGTGTCCCAACTTTACACCCTAGAACGCTATCTAGCACGGAATTGTTTCACACATTACTTTAGACTAATCCTCGAGCATAATTAAATAACATCCGTTGGTGATTGGCGGGATTTGAACCCGGGACGTCGGGCTCTAAAGCCCCGCTCTACCACTGGACCACTTCCCACATTGCTTTAAGAAGTCTTTTACAGTTGAATTAAACTAGTTTGTGTACCTTCATATACATGTAAGTTTACACATACTGTAGTTTTTCAGATATACAGTATAAATTGTAATATTGATTTTAGTTTAGAGTTTGTATTATTTATCCTACTTTTAACAGGAGCAAACAAAAAACAAGCTTAATATAGAATAGATTGGTTTACAAAAAATGATTGCCCGATAAAACTGCTACCCTTCTAATGGGGTGGCCTGCATTTCTGTCTAATGCGTTTCATATCGCCACTGTCCTTTTATCTATCACATTGGCGTCAGTAGTTCTGCATTCTTTGGAATATCTCAGGATAACACTTTTTGTCATGATTTTTCGAAACAGTACAGTCTGTGTAATGTGTTTGTTTGATTACAGAATAATTATAAATAGGGATGAACAAGAAAATGTAACATATTTCATCTTTACTTATTTTATTTCGATAAATGATTTTTATGTTTATATTTAGAAGGGTTTTGGTTTATTGTTGATATTACACATTAAAAAAAATTATTGTTAAAAACCCACATCCCACAAGAAGGGTTGAAAAAAGAGTTTTAGATTTAACTACTTAAAAAATAACAATGAATTACAGTTACGTTCACGATCATAATAGCATAGATAAAAGGAGTCTATGATAATAGACACTAGATTAAGATAAATGAACTAAAACCATATCATTCGATTATACATTTTATGATTATCTTGTCAATCGTTTTGTTTGTTGATGCAATAATTCAATTATTCTCTTGATTATTATCGCGGAACAAACGGTTTTCATCTAGTTATAAACAATAACTCTACAAACACTATCTTCATTATGTAACTAGGTCATTGATGCAGAGAAAGAAACCATAGATATTTTATTTCAATCACACAAATAATACGGTAATGGTTAAAAACTACTTTATAATGAATTAATCCTATTCTCTACTTGATCTGCCAAAATGCATCTACATACAATCGTATATATTTTTCGTTGTTTCCCAAAACGTTCTACCCTATCTAAATATTCCCACGCAGTACTTTCCCCTTTTAAATCAACTTATCTTGCACATACTGTCACAGCTATTAAATACGTATCGTGTTTTCGCCTCGTATAACCGCCAAAGCTATCTGACTATCTACGTGTATTTCCTGTGTTTGGATGCGGGTAGTTACTTACTACTTGCAGCTATCTGCGGTAAATTGATTAAGGCACTTCTCGGCCGATAAGAGGCACGCCTCACCGGTTTACGATCATTACTCCAGCCGCAAACAGGCGTTACTTAGCGTTATTAGTAAGTAATTAAAATTACTTTTGTCGAGTCGTTAACAATTTTAATGTGTGCGCTAAATGAAGGCGAACAGTTGAGGGTGCGGTTTTTTTACTTTGGTGTGTAAAAATATGCGGTAAAGGTAAAAGCTTGGTCTTATTTCGGTAGAGGGGTCCTTAAAGTGTTCTCTGATTATTTTCATAAGCTGTTTAATTTTATTTGGCAGTCCACTATATGCTTAAAGTGTTTTTCCTACAACAAGTCATATACCTATTTCGTTGTTATAATTAAAACTCATACTTGATCCAGCTGTACACTATGCTAATTCAGCACCAATAATTCTTATCAATAATCTTTGAGCATTGAAGTCCTACTCCTCTTTTGACGTCCGATCAAATAGCTTAGTAGTATACGTAATCGATAGTTGCTTTCATGTAGATAACTTCTTGATCAGCATTGTACGTGTTATGACATTGAATGTCATTCGCCTATTGGGTCTGATCACTGGTCTGATGATGATTGGAGTGTCCAATCGAAATCAATCACCACTTACCATCTTTTGTATATTTACCGTTTTGTGAGTAACAGTATAAGCGTAAATATATGTATTAAGTGTTATAAGACGTATCTTTATTTACTTTCCGTTCATGTAGATCTCTATGCTTACAAAACCACTGAAATACTACCCCTAATTTGCTGTCTGAAAAATGCACATAATTTTTATCTGCAGTTCAGTTAATTTATATAGTGTTTATTTAACAATTATGTCCTTCCTCTCTTTTGCTATTTTATTAAATTACATTATTTTATTTCCTATTTTTCTGTCTTCACACTGTGTTTCTTGGACATTGAAGTCTTATTTTTCTTTATATGTCTGATTAAATTGGATTATGTTATATACAAGTATACTGAATCATTGGTTGCCTTTATTTATGGGTTGCCTCTGTGTGTA
Source organism: Macrosteles quadrilineatus (assembly GCF_028750875.1). Lineage (NCBI taxonomy): Eukaryota > Metazoa > Arthropoda > Insecta > Hemiptera > Cicadellidae > Macrosteles > Macrosteles quadrilineatus. Next base: position 27,200,005 of record NW_026542599.1, on the reverse strand, counting down.
GAACATATTGAAATAATTTTCAAGCTACTTGAATGTTGCAGTAGCCTATAATAACATTGAACATTAGAGCATCCCTCTTTCGTCCGTCTGATCAAAAACACATAATTTTATCCACCCATAACGTGTAAAAAATGATCACAGAGTGAAACAACGATTTATAATTTACGAACGCACTTAACCTCTCTCCAAGTACAAATCGACGTCAGAAATACCCGACCAGAACTAACAGAGCCCTCCGGTGGTGATGAAAAATGAAAAATATTTCGGAGAAAGTGTCAGCCGATTCGCAGTAAATACTGGGCTACGTGGGTCGTAATAAATGAACAGCAGTAGACAATGGCTATTAAACTGGACCTCATTAATAAGAGCCGCTCACGCCTCACGCCCTGATGTTGTTTTCGATTAGAATCGATTAATTATCGCCTCATCGAGTAATCAATTAGCACGAGCCATCGAGTCGATTAGATTCGATCTTCGATGTAGTCGAGATTGGTCTCGAATGTTGAATGGTTGGATTGTCAGATCGTGATTGATTAAAGCGATGATGTAAAGCTTGTGTTTTTAGTGTTACGTACTTTTCTAGTTACAGTTTTCATCTGTTAATCGCTTGTATAGTGATGAAAGTGGGCTATTGGTAGATTAGTTTTATTAATATTAAATTAGAATGTTGGGGAATGTCTCTGAATTAAGTGTAGGCCCTAAAAATGTGCTACATTCCCTCGTATAACCTTATTTTCTATACAATTTATGCCTTGACACCTTACTCATTCTAATCACTGATGTGGGGAGCGAGCTGGTCTAGTGGTTAGAGCGCTGGACTACGGTTCCTGGGATCCGGGGTGCAAATCCCGCCAAATCACCAATGGATTTTATCTAAGTGATAATGCCGTAACCCCTAGGTATAGCCTGAAGTAATGTGAAAAACAATTCCGGGCTAGTGCTTAGCGTCCTAGGAAAAAAATCACTGATGTAGTACAGTATAATACCTTTCTGTACCAATAACGATATTATAACTTTTATTTATACCCTAAATATAATCCACATATAACATATAATCTAAAGACTATGCGACAAATCTAACATTCAACCAGCAATAAAACCCAATCTTAAAATATAAAAGAGTAGATTGGGAAACATACCTTAAATATGTAATTTCAATGGGCGTTTTCCAGTAGAAGGTTCTTATAACATTCAAAGCTATTTCTTCAATACAATATAACAACAATTGTCTTCTACACTCATTCCAGACTTGGCCTTTGCTGTAATTATCGTTGTCATCACGTAATTGATGTCTTTACCTTTCTCCTCTCCCACCACATTCTTAGTCTTGTCCTTGCTACAATGTTGGTATGAACATGCAGTCGTAATGCAACGTTTATGGCACATCCGTCCATTCATTGAATATCTCAATTATCCTTGATAAAAGGTTTATATGTTTATGGATAACATAAAGCAATTGAATGAAAAAGAAAATCAGTTTCAAAAAAGTTTAAATTTATTATGTATAAATTGTATTCAGTCTCATATTGTAAATCGGTTGGAGAATACCACGCTTTTCTTATATGTAATCGTAAAAACTACAACCCTATGACGATTTTTTAGATTAAAAATATTAACTATAAATGCATGTTTATGCCATTTATTGTTTGAAAAACGAAACAAACACACATGTTTAGTTGGTAGCTTATTCTCAAATAGATTAATATCATGATTTTTTGTTTTTGTTTTAGCTATATGAACTCAGCGAGGACCCAAAGAGAAAAGAATTCCTGGACGACCTATTCAGTTACATGCAGAGGAGAGGTGAGTTTTTTAAAAACCTTTTTCTTGTATTTTTGGTTTCAATTTTTTCGTATAAAGTTGTGACACATTGACAGGCGGCATAAGTGGATCAGCTGTTTAGTGTAATTGCCGTGTTTGCGCATGCGCAGAACCGTGTTTGACTCAATTCGCGTGTTGACCAATCGCTTGCGCCACGACTGCCATTACCCGGGTTAATGCCTGGATAAAACGATTCGCAGTTAGAAAGTTTTTCCATGAAGCCGGCCCGTAAAAGTCGAGCTGGGGGACCAATCAGACAAATTGTAAACCAGGATGTATAAAGGCAATACCTGTAATAGATGAAATTAGATTCTAAATAAAAATTAGATTCAATTAATAATTGGATTAGTTAGATTCAATAAATTGTTCACAGATTTTTATTTTATTTGGGACTGTACAGATTTTAAACCTTAAACTAGACTAGTTTTATTTGTTTCATTACTTTCAAAGGCTTTAGAAATTTAAATGTAAATACTATTGAGGTAACTAATGTTCACTAATTTTATTCATCTGTACATTCAAGGAAACATGCAAGTGCAACTCTTTATAATGTCTATAATGTATTGGGAATGATATGTATTTCGATTACACACAGGGCGACTTATAATATTCATAATGTATAGGTTTGTAGTGTATAATTTTGTTCACAAACACTGAACATTGGGACAACAAGGTTCCGAGGTTAATATAAGGTTTTCAATGTAGAACAAAATACTGGTAGAACAAAGTTATATGTCATTATTTTAATTGAAATTCAAGATAAGACAATAAAAAAAACTTAATGTTCGGGTGGAATGTAAACCTTTTTCTTCGAAACCAATATTTTAAACTTTGTACGATCGTGATATACAGGGTAAACGTGTTTTGCAAAGTATATATAGTTCTATGCTATAGTAATTTCTATTTACAATACATTTCACTGTGTGTGCAAAGATAACGTGTTGTCCCGAGCCATGCAGGTATATTACATGTAATAGTCGTTAAATTCACGGACATTACAATGGAAGCTCCACCGCAGCCATCGTTTGTGGTCTCATGTCCTCTTTAAGAAGAAAAATTAAATTTAACAACTGTCTCGTCGGGTTGTAAATAATATTCAACATTTAACTGTCCAGACTCTGTATTGAGGCTACTTTGTCACTTAGACGAGTAACTTTGTAACGTGAGTTTTTTGTCAACGTTTGATGTTTTGTGTAGTAACTTAGTATGATACAACGTTGAATTTTACCCTGCAGACATAGTGTGAAGAGCAAATATGTTATAAGTACATATTATGGTAACACTAGTTGTGAATTACGTATCAAAATCCAGTCCATCTTTAGAATATGACTTTGTATGACATTGAATGTAGTGTGAGACAGTAAAAAAAAAAATAAACACACTATTAGGTAACAAGCAAGCATAGTTGTAAATAATCAATTGACAAAACTGTTGAAAATCTTTATTTTCTTTGAGCATTAACTTTGGAAGTTGTTAGGCCCACTAAGCCATCTATAAGCATTATATAGTAAAACCTAAAGCCATGTAAAGGTGGACATGTTGAATCTATGGTGCAATGTAATAAGTCAGACAAGTATGCCTGTTATAACTGATCTCCTCAAAATACAAGGCGGTAACGACTTCTTCAACTTGATCCATTATATTGATAAGGAATTATGTACGGTAAACTATGATGCATTTAAAACATTTACAGTTTAAATCCGTTTGTTTCAAATGTCCGACAAGTCCCTTTGTTTAAAACGCCAATGCGAAGTACCCGAACCGCACCATATAAACCCCAAGGTCCCCGGGCCACACTAGCGGCTTTGTATATCGACGTATAAAAATTAAAATCGCCCAAAGACCGGGGCGTTACCGTCCGACACTAATAAAATTTGACGAACTCGGATCCATAAAATGCGTTATGGCCCGTAAATAAGGGCCGTATTTTATTCTTTTTTATGTGGCATTGTTTATTAATTCCGTTATTATAATACTCACTACGGCTTGGGAGGGACCATTGTCTTAGCGCGTAGGATTGCTTCCATTAAATCATCCGATGACAGAGATAATTCATCGCAAATTGGCGATATATCGCAATAACACGATGCGATCCTCGTGCCTGGGTGTTGTGAAGTGAGAATTAACCGGCTTGGATTTATTGACGATTGTCTTTCGCGAATTAGCGTTTCGGTGTTATTTATGCGTTTGGCAGGATTGTCGTGTTGAATGTACGACTGTGTTCTGAATGCAATTGTAATTCTGTGAAAAGGCGAATCGAATGTGTGGATGAAATGTTTCTATGATTAATCGCAATATGTAACAAGACGGCGATTTTATTGTATAGACCATCACGTTGCTTATTTTTAACCAAATAGTTAATGCGGTAAGTAAGTTGACGTGACCTTTATTGTTTGGAGGTTGAAAAGAGTAAAACATTCTTTTCTTAAAGCTACTTATAAAGTTAACTCAAAATTAAAAAAATAATAGACAAGTTTACTAAAAAGGACTTATTTAAAACAATGCCAGGAGTATTAATATATTTTGTGTATTCAAGATCAGAAGGATATTGTAGACACATGTCCCAAATAAACTATCATAGGCTAATTCATATTTATAAATTATTCACTTTTGTGGTCAGCTTAAATTCTAATTGGAGTTTTCCAAGATATTGATACAAAACGCGCTACAGGTTTATCTTCTCTCTACACACAAGTAAACGAAATAACAATTTTGTGAGCTCGTACAGTTTGTGTTCAGTCAGTAGTGTGGTATGAAAGAAAGTAATGCAGCGATGTCGATGGTTCATGCCCAGTTTCCGCGAGAAAGATTAAGTCTGTTTCTAACCATGAGTTTCTGTAAAATCAAAGGAAAAGGTACACATTTCCACTGTAACGAACCGCTTATGTGACTTCTTCGGTCGTCAGCCATAAATAAACTGTTCCCAAAGCAAAGCTCGGCCCCCGGCCACCGGGAGTGACTTGATAACAATTGCAGGACAGCTGTACGACATTAAAACCCACGGCCTTCTATACTAAACAATACCGCCCACCGCATCACACCTTTGTACTACAATGCCAGGAAACTAGTTAATGTTTTAATAGACCACTTACGCATCAGTTGACGCATTGATTAATCCAAGGTGTCGCTCGTGCCAAAACGTTACTACACAACCCAACAACCCAATTTTACAACACTAGACAACATACTGTATGTGTCTTCGGTGCGTTTCGAAGTGCACTCATTTAAATTGTTAAAACTACCTTAATGATGCATAGATCACATGTTTCTTAGCTTATAGTTATATGCTTGTATAGTTTCAAAAATTTAAGTCGTGTTTTAAACATATAAGTTAGCAGGTTTTTATTATTGTCTGAGTTTGATAAAGAACATTTATTATTGGCTTAGCTTTTATTTGATTTACTTATGCAATTTCAAAACATTGAGGTACTTTTTAGAGTGGCATTTGAAGACCTCCCAATGTTCGATTTGTTAAATGATAATAATTGTTTCAAATTTATATTACCTTATCTCAGAGTTGACACTTCACAGGGAAACTCAAAGTCGTATTTAAAAAGCATAACAATTGTCGATTTCTTATATTTTTGTATGCGAACAAGTACAAATGAACCCAGAAATATTAAAAGTTACGTATTAACTTATCTTCTCTTCAAAATCCAACTTCTACTGTAGTGTTTTGATTGTTATAGTAAACTATAAACTTCAAAGCTGAATGCATCGATGTCTGAAGGTTGCTGATCCGATCCCGAGCGGTGGCGACTATTCTGGGCCCAGATCCCATTTTGTCATTGATGTTCCTTAAATATATTTGACAAGTAGGGTGGTAACAAAACTAGAATTTCGACCGTTCCCCTAGAAAACGTTACAACTGTCAAATGCGTTGAACACGGACACCAACCACTGCAAACCTGTCAAATTATTTAAATCCCAACCAATTTCAGTATGCACAACGTTTGAAAGGTACCAAAAAATACTTTCCCCCAATTAACAAGATCTAGTACATCGATAAAAGAAAGATTGCACGCGTCAAATGTGAGGAACCTGTCGACATGTAGCGGAAGGGCAACGTACGATATGCTAACTCCTGATAATAATAGGCTTATTAGCTTTTGCATGGGATTGTAATGACAGGAAGTGGGACAAATGATAAATTCCCGCGTATCACATGGGAATAGGGAAATGACGACGAGACTGCTCGGGCGTGACGGGAACGGTGGGAAACGGAATGATAGCGACAGGAATAACGGACCGGGACATTGGAAATGGAAGTCGGGAATTGGCGAAGAAATTCAAATCTTATCTTACAACACTCTAGGGTTGTGATATGGTGAACACGTTGGTTTATCGGTGTTAAATTGTAGTAGCTGTTACTAAAGCTCACGTATTCGTCTAGTCAGAGAATGTAATTAACAGAGTCGTTTGTTGTTTGGATTTCGTAGGTACTTAGTACGAATATTCCCTCTTTATTCCGGTCTGGATCATTCTTCATAAAACACGCAAAAGATGCCAATGGCGGGAATTAACACCAAAACTTGTTTTAAATACAACAATAATGATAATGCTAATGTAATTTTTCCTTGATATTAAGAAAGCATGTAATGAGCACTAGAAAAGGTGTCGAATAGGAAAATTCATAAATGTAGGACTAAACTAGATCACTTGGTTATGATATAGGGTTGTTCATATACACTAGATATTGTTCTTGTGTTGTCTCTACTGAAACTTTATATAGCGACTCATTTATTTTTCAATTCTACTATTTATTTAATCAATTATACGAGTATTATTTGTAGGCCTATTTATGATAACGGAGTGCAGTGTACAGAGCATTCAGACAAAAATGACCAAACGTACACGTGTACATGTTCAAATTACATCAAATGTACACAACACTCATTTGCTATACGTTTTATCTAAGGGAGTATGTTTTATCTGTGGTTTTATGTACACTGTCTAGTGTACATGTACACAGATATGTTCTATGCATATTGTACACCATTGGTCATGTTCATTGTTTAGTGTACACCTTATAATGTCCGTGTACGTGTACATGTACACCTGCTGAGAGAGTTAACGATCACTAAACAGGTCGCGATTACACACAGCGCGTATTGACAACAATGTTGCCGTGTTATAAGCCTGTCTTGACAGCCGTGACGCTACAATAGTCACGTGTCGCTCGTAATGCGATAGCGAATGTAATTGTGGAGGCGGTGGCTTACACTTTCCGTGAATAATAAACGTTCACGACGCTTAAATATTAATTTTAGTTCATATTTTACAATTTAGTAGGGAATAAAAACGTGCTTTAGAGCTCATTTGGTTTTGAGGCTGAAAAAGTTTGAAAATGACATTTGCAATTTGAATTCGTTGTAAAAAGTTCAAACAGTTAATAACGTAAATGTTACATACATATTTAATTCCGTAAGCGATATTTATATATTTTCCCCCGTGATATATGAAGATCAAATGTTGAATGAGCTGTAGAGGATAAAACAGTTTTTTATATAAGTTCTTCGAGATTAATCAATCTACAATATTTTGTACTCTTATAAATTACCTTTCACATGATATTTCTGTTCAAATATTTTGACATAGTTAAAGTGCATCTAACATACAGTCGACTACTAAAACAATTTTTTTTTAAACTTGGGTTATTGACGATACTCTTTATTCTTCAATAATGTACGTTAGCAATTTTAATAGCGTTTATATTGTTAATACAAACGATCAAAAGATAAAAAAAATACCAAAGTCATGAGATTATTTTGGTTAACATTACTACTAAAATGTCATCAAACTTTAATATGGGTAATGTAGTTTTTTTAGATTGCTTATTCCACTCACTCAAAGTAGCAGGTTTAGATCCTCCATTATTGTACTGTACACAGATAACAAAAAAAAAACTTGAAATTGTCAGTACCAACATGGAGGAACGTAACCAAACCGCCACAGTGCAGCCAACAATACACTCAATACTTAACTCTGTTGCGTCGGCTGTTGGCACACCTGTCCGTTTACGATCACAGCTGTGTCATTGCAATCTTGTCGCCGCTTATGAATATTTTTATTGCCCAAACAGCCCGAGTGGCGGGGCGGAGGCGGCGATGAAAAAATATAAAATATATAGAAACATAAATCACGCGTTTTATATCGCCATTAACGAATAGAAATCGGATTGAGAACCGAATCCGAGCGGGCTTCAATAATAAACATGTTTTAATGACAACCCCCAATTTCTATAACTTTTTATTGAGTTTAACTCTTTACGGTTTGGATAATAGCGGGCCGAGGTCAACCGGTCAACGGGTGTTCTTTATTATTTCGCTTTCCTCAACGTTCAGTCTCGTGTTGGACGAAAGTGTTTAACTTTCCGCACTAGCTTTCTCGACTTTAGATCTTCGTGTTAACCTTTCGTTGAATGACATCGTTAGATGAGACAACATTGACAATAGGCATCTGGGTCCCACAGAATCAATCCGGCTTGAAATAAAACCAACACTCGGACCTGAAGGCGAGCAGCATGACCACTATACAGACAATTAAAGATTGTGTTAATCAAGAGATCTTTAAAAGCCGCATAACAAATCAATTAGACTCATTACATTATACAGTTTAAACATTTATATTGCAGTTTATGTACTGGTAAATAATTAGAAATAATATGCAGCATTTAAATAATTATAAAATAATAAACTGCTCGTTCACTTTATTAGTTCGACGCGAGTCAATTAATTGTCAAGTTTCAATGTTCCAGCTCATGTTGGTCGGTCAAATTACCCAGATGGTATTTTTCTTCAATGTTCTTGTAATGTTGTTACGCCTGGTGTAAAGATATCTGAAACTGTTTTGCACTAATAAACATGGATCACTCGATGGAGCAAGTCATATAACTCATTTTCGACTAGTACATCGTTGCTGTTAGTATAATAATTCAAATTACTTCCGACTAAAAACATTAGATGGTAAATTTAATTCACTAATCCTTCTACACGCTACCAGCAGACTGCAACCCTACAGCTTATAAATCACACAACTTCAACTTCACCATATGTTCAATCCAGCAATAGCGCGATCTCAGAGTGCCTGAGGGGATAACAGACCTTTGATTTCTGAAGAAGCCAATCAAAATGGAAAATGGCACGGGGCCCCGGGCTACGGCCCATACCGCACCGAGATAAATCACCTTTTTTGTTTGATTTTATACGTCATTAAATAACCTGACGTTTAATTATCGGGTGGAATCGATTCCTGTTCTAGGCGGCGGATTGTGTTTATGATTAGCACCAAACGGAGTGGACTGAGTGATAATTGCATTATCAAGTTTGTATCCGTGAGCCGTGAGCGTTCCATTAGGCTCGCATCATCTACAAGAAACTCTGTGCTTTCTATAATATACGTCACGATCTTTGGACGTCTTTGACTTGTAGGTTTCAAGTGTTACTTTGACGTCTTTGTGTAGCTAGGGAGGAAGGTTTGATGCAATAAGTTTGGATTACCTTTCATCGATCTTTCTTTAATTATTTGTGTCTGAAATGTGTACATACTCTTGTGAAAATGTCGTAAAAACACAGAAATTGGAGAATATTTTACCTAAATTGTTTGTTTAAACGCAATACTTGAGATGTTTTGACCAAGGAATGTACAAATTCTGAACTGATAAGCTGTTAAAAGACGTAAACGCAATTTTCTTGCGTTGAACCCGTGGGTGATTGAGGGATAACTTTATTTAAACTCCATGTATTCTGACTTACTATTTTATCTCGATTAATCTGTTTCAAACAGTATAAATTGTTGTGCTACTACTATGGGTTCAATACTCAATTTCATCCATGTCCCGTATTTATCTAAGTAACATGCTGGAATAAACTGATTACGTAAAGAATCATCGAAATATAATTTTTAAGGGTTTCTACAATAAAACTATTGAAAAACCCTACGTTCATAATACACTATTTTCGTCTGTTCTGTTTTCGCCAAAAGGAAGCATAAGGTGGTTAGACATGCAAAGTTTCCCCACTGCAGTCGTGATCGTTGGTTAAAGCGTCCACTCATCACAAAGGTTCAACTTGAACTCGACACCCTGTATATAATTTATTTTTAAAATTAATTAAAATCTTCATTTCGACTATCAAAGAAGAACATACTGAAACTACATTGTATAGTTTTGTGACGTCTTGCCAAAGAAAATACGTCTTTCAAAAGTGGAAAAAACCTCATCCGAGATTGATCAGGTACTGCAAGTGAGTTTTCTTGTCGAGTTGAGTACAGAGTGCAGACGTATGAAGGATGAAGGGTTATTGTTCTAGCGGTCCGCACCAGCAGAGGTGTTGACACGGGAGAGATCTTCGGTATAACGACCAGGGCAAACAGGCTGAAATGTTTGTCTGATTAGGTCAATAATCGTGTATTCTCAGAACTCGGACACGCCGCCGTCCCCCGCCGTCTATACTGACCGGTCAACGCTTCATCCATGGGGATGTAAAGAGCAGAAACTATTCTTTTTGTTGTGTTCTTTATTTTTCATAATTATATTTCTTATGGGTTTTACTGAAATATATTTGGGTACTTCAGTATTAAACGGAGGCCACATTTTGTCAGCGCGCTGCGGCGGTTATGTTAGGTTGGGTTATCGTAAATATTATGTGGGTAGGACTTTCCTCGCTTCGTTATGAATCGAACGATACTTTCTATTATGATAACCCAACCTAACATAACCGCCGCAGCGCGCTGACAAAATGTGGCCTCCGTTTAATACTGAAGTACCTATATTTGAATTGGAACACTTCAAGGAGAATCTTAAGTTAATATTGGGATTTCCAGACACTGCCCACCCTGTGAGCTTCAAATATGATTTAAAACCTTCGAGCAGACTCCTTGGATAGTTTGAAGAACGGATGCGATTGTTATTGCACTCTGTATTTGTCATCGTCATATTTCATCCATGGTGCTACACTAAATTTGAATTGATTGATAAATTGCATATGCAAAACACGTTTATCAAGAACAGTAGCATAGTTTATCTTGGTTTGTCATCGCCGGCGTCTATCGAGAGCGTCAACATCTTTGAGCAAGGAGTCTCTTGGGGTTTGAGAGCAGAAGCTACACTTTTTACTGTGAAATATCTCTTTCGGTTCCACAAACTGCACTTGATCTAGAATAGGAATAGAGTATATAGGCCTAATATGAAGTTATAATTTGTTGAAAGCTGCTCATAATTTCTTTTATTTGAGTCGTTCGAACCAAAAAACATTACTATTTCATTTGTACAACCGTGATTCCTCATAGGCATAATGAAAAAAAAACCGTATCAAATATGCATGGTGAAACGCAATCATAGAATATAAGTTAACAAAAATCATAGGCAACATACATTATCTGCGATAGCCAATGAACGTGAAATATATGTCCAGCAACTGAAAGATACTTTTTGGGTGTTAATCTCCCATTTGTAGCTTGTAGCTTTTGTCATGTTGTAAAACACAAATTGACACTAAGATGCAAAAGACATCACCTCGAGTCGGAATGGCTGATTGTGGTCATGCCGTATGTCGTTTACAATCCGAAACTTGACAAACGGTCGCAAATCTACTCCAAGTACGAGTTTGTCAACTCCGATGACGTCACAGTCTAAGCTCGCGTACTGCCATTACACCCGAACGTCCTTGTATTGTACTTTTGCAACATTTGCATTTGCATCCTCCTCGGGCCGTTGTCCTCGTTTCTAGTCCGTCCTTGCTTTCAATTTTGAAAAATATCCATACAATAATAATTTGTCTGTAAAGATATTTCTATTATGAAATTGACATTTAAGTAGAAAAGTAGAGTAACAAAAGCACTCGAAGAAGAACTTCAAAGTCAAGTCGAGCTGTTCAGCTGTTGGACGAATATCCAAATAAATAACATCGCCAGTATTTAGACGTGACATGACATAACCGTGATGATCCAGATTCAGCTTGTTGGGGAAACTTGAACAACGTAAAAGTCATGCTACAATTACATAAAACATAAACCTAAATTTGTCAAAAGCTTTTCTAGCCAACATCTGTAACGTTGACTCGATATTCCTCCCACGTCGTTCCACAATCCACCTTACTTTCCAACCAAGATGGATGTTCCGAGACAGGTAATCTTCCAAATTCCGCTACCGAATTGCCACTAATGTCACCTTATAACCAGGAAGCTGGAGACTCGCAATATCCGAGGAGGTATCCGAGGGGGGGGGCAAACGAGCCGCTCGTTATCCACGGATAATGATGATGATGACACTTCAATCAGCGTGGGGGCGTGGTCTGATTCGACCAATCAGGGCCGCGATTGATGGCTGCGCTATCTAGCGTCGGATGTTAACACAGCTACCGGACACCAGGCTGCGCCAGTGTTTTGGTCCTTCGAGCCGGATCGCTTGATCACGATCTTTAATGTATTCGGCCGGAGATGACTTTTTGATTGCCTCTTTTCCAGATTGATTTGCATCCAGATCGTAATTTACACGAGATTGATGATACAATGCTCAGTGGAGGTTGATTTGATTAAATGCTTGATTACCACCTGCTTAGGTGCATGTAGCATTGAGATGATGATCATTCTGCGGGGGGTTTGGGGAAGGATGATGTTTTTGAAGGCTCTGAATATTCTTGAAACAACTCCAGGACGTCCATTATGTATTGGATTTGGCACCATTGACGAAAATGCTACTGCTTAGTTTTGTAACTTTTAAGTATCTTGTAACCACCAGATTTTCAGTTCTAAAGACACTTCTGCGATTATTATAACTAAATGTACCAATTAAAAACCAAACCGAGGTAATGTGATCTTCTATTTATATTTCAAAATTATTCAAAGTAAGTATGTCTGTGGCATACTATGGAAAGAATACTTATACCACGCAGAGTATTATAGGTAATGTGGTAATTGTTAAATCTCAACTATCTTCTCTCTTTGACTCTGGGAATGTGAAATCTAAGTGTCAAAGAGAGGGGGGGAATGTTCATTTGAGAGGCGGAGCGCGTGTGCCTACATAATCAGTGGCGGCGAACAAGTGTACATGTGTCGCGGCATGTGCCCCCCCTGCCACCCTGCCTTCCCCCCTGTACCCCCCCCCCCGGGCCACCGTGCAGTCAGGTTAATCAGTTGATCTTGTTCCCCTGTCGGAAGTTGCCAGTTCAAAACACTTTTTGAAACAAAGTTATTGACAGTTTCCTCCTGGAAGCTCAACGGGGTTTGGCGAGCATTATTTGATGGCATTTTTTCCTGTGTTCAAAGTTTTACTGTTTGAATCCCCTCGATGATTCAGTACGATCGGGTCTTTTTGTCAGAAACCAATAATTACTACTAAGACAGCAAGAGTATGTAATTAGAGGGCAAAAGTAGACTAGTAGTCACATTGGTCGCCTTCAGACATGAAGGTTGCTAAAAAAATGGGCAGAGCAAACCAATAGTGTAATAGGTCACTAAAAAGCCAGTAATAAAGATATATAGATAAATAGATTATAGATAAAGATACAAACAATACACAGTTTCAATTAAAATAACTTAGATTGAATTCCGTCCCAAGAATTTCAATAATTTATAAATCAGATTAGAGAGCGAATAAGAGAGATTGTCCTTCCTGTTGTAATGGAAAGTGTGTTGTCGATTTCAGCCTAGAGGGATTTCACCATAAATAATTTCTATTCACAATTTAGGCTTAAACCAATTAAGCACGAATTGCTATTGTTGGTGTAAGCAAAACTAAATCAATAGGAGGCTTAGAAGTTGTTCTTTGTTTTTTATATGTTAACTAATCAGCTTAAAGTAGAGTATATTATTTTCATATAATATTGCAATAATAAAATGCAACAATGCTTTCGTATTGTTGAATTTCTTCTAATTAAGCTGTATATTAATAAAACAGGGAATGATATCCCCTTAAAATAAAAAAAAAATGAACAGGGTTTAACCATTTTAATTTATTTGACAAAATCCTAAGTATAAAGTCCCCTTAATATTTGGGTGTTATACGTAATGTACTGTATACCATACGTTACCACCACATCCAGGGCATAATACGACCAGACTGTACCCTTGCCTCAACTGACGGGAAGGGACTGTACCCAGATCAGATTGATTGTTTGATTTCCGCCGTCGATTGCCACTGATTGATGAGAACCATCGTTATATTCGTCGTTATATTCTCGCTAGAGGCATTTCTAATTACTCTTTCATACATTTTAATACACCAGACCACTACGTCGATTCGCTGTTTTATAATTTCCAACGGTCTTGATTGATTTGCTGTGTTAAATACATCATTTGACTCTGTCTTCGGACATTGTAGTCCGGTTGGGGTGGTTCACGTGCACATCCTTGTCATATTTTATTTTGAGTTTTGTTTGATCGAAGACGTTTTTATACTTTTGGCTCACTTATAAATTATCAATGTCCTTTTACGGAACATTTATTAGTATGTACAATGTACATGATCAAGAAATGGCATTATCAAAATAGTTACAATGGCTAAAAGACTAAAGTGAGGTAGTGAACACTGTAACTCCAAGGTAGAATCATGAGCTGTTAGTCAGCAACCCTACGGATAAAATTAGTTACAAACATAGATAAAGTATTAAATAATATTTTTTCAATTAAATGTTATAGAAAAAACCAAATACTATAAAGAATTCCTATCAACCCAAACAGTATGTTTAGCATACAAAGTACATACGGTACTACATAAAACCATTGACTATTGGATACAGAAGTTGTATTAATAGTCAAAGATAAAAGCTATGCAATAAAATTAGCAAGAAGACAAGAAATAGATAGTTGACTATGAATGTCTTGGCGAGTGGCATTACAAAAGCTCCGGTGTGCTTTGTGGCTATGCGAGGGACATGCCGTGGAATAATCCTGGATACTTCATAAATACTGGGAATTTATGAAGTTCCGGTGCTGTGACATTAACAATTGTGAGTTTATGAATTTCTCCGATTATACAATGATACTTTTAGTTATTCCTTGTAGAATTTATTTTGATACATGTAAATACTTTTTACAAGATCATTCATATTAAACCACATTTCTTATCATATTGCACTAAATTCATTCACTAATGTGAAACCAGTTTGATTATCATTTTTCGAGCTCACCACATAAACAATAATCACCGAGTTCAGTGGTGAAACTAATTTGCACACAAAAGTAGACAGCACCCAACAATCGTAAATGTCCCTTTCTTGTGCTAATTTATGTCAGAATTTAAAAATAATACTAGCAATTTCGAGTTTGGGTCTAAAAGTAGCGTTACAATAGACGTGCTTGAACAGTTTACGGAAAGCAAGGGTATTATTCAACGTATTATGCAGACTAAGATGCTATTTTTTTAAAGTTTGTAGAGTACAAAATTCATATTAGTACAATTTGTAAGACTAAGGAAATTCAGTTTTTGTTTTTGTAGTCTGACGATGGCATTGTAATGCCGAAACGGCCGTAACGTAAGTTACACCACAAGATTTTGAGCTGCAGAGGCGAAGGTAAAGCCTATTTTTAGTTATTATACAGCTCAGGAGCTAAAACATGGATTTTAAGGAAATTCAATTGTCCCCTATCAAGAAATATTCATACGTAGGTCTAGGTGATAGGCCTAATTAATTTTGACCCCCATCATTCAGTAGAACTCATTTAGTGAGCAAGAAACTTCAAAATCGCTCGAATCTCGGATGATTTTTCCTCACGTAACACCTATTCGAAACCGTATAAACGCCTAATTACCAAAACAGTTGTGTTTCTTTTGTCCCCAACTGCCCCGTGCCCCGTGGGGAGAGGGTTTTCGGCTTCATCAATCCAAATTCGTTTCCGGCGGCGGCGCGCCATGTATATTCATATGCCATGCTAATGTCCAATGTTCCAATGCCACTATAGGCACCGGTCCGTACCAGCATTCAAGTCCCTGACGTCACGGACTTAATATACCCCATTGTCTCCCCATACTCCTCAGATACGCCCGGTCTCGCAATTAGAGGATATTTAGAAATGTAGTTTACATGACAAAGCCTCCCTAGATCGGCGTATGGATGTTTCTCTGTTGGAATGCCGAGGTTGTGTAGCACGCGCATGGTTGTGTGTGTGTAGCCTACTGGTTATGTTCGTATGGGATAACCACAACCAGAGAATACGATCACTGGTTATTCTAATGTTACGGTGTCCCGAAATTGGCTTTCAAGACTGTGTACTGTGTCGGATTAAAAAAAATTTGCTTGGATATGCTTTGAACATTTTTCTTTATGTAGCCAGAATTTGTATCTTTTGACATGTTTTGTTACTATTTCACAATTGCATGCCTTACACTTATTTCAATCCCTTCATTCTCTACTAACAAAATACTCCTAGCTAGGGTATTTAACGATTTAGAATAATTTTACTTTTTGATTCTACACAGTCATTTATTTGCTAATATTATCCCGCCATGATTTGTAGAAAATTCCATAACAGGGTGAAGAAACCGAGACATATACCTTATAGTTTCACTACCTTGTATTTTGGTCTACTTAATACTGCAGGTATGTCGTATAAGCTCGAAATTTGATCGTTCCTTAAAAAAAACCTTTACAGGACACAGTCAAAGACTCCTCGTAGCGTGAAATACATTAACTCCACAACCACAATCATGAATATTCTTCACAAAACCATCTCCTCGATTCCAATTCATTCATAAACCATCGCGGACCGGAATCGTTTACAACAAAACAAAACTAATATTCGATTCCGAGTTTGAGTGCGGGGGCCGTGGTCAATTTAAATGCAAATCGGATAAACGCGGTGCGATATTGATGTGTCGGATGAGGCACAAATCAATACTTCACAACATTTCTTTTTAATGTAATTGATTATCGGTTGGCGTCGATTTACGACGGTTCGATATATCGATAAACACCTCGTCACGACCCGTCCAGTTCAATTATTCCGGAGTATTCTGCTTTTGTTTTGGTCATTTTTCGGTCGTGAGCGCCCGATTTCTAGCGATGAGCGGGGGGAGGAGGGGTTGAGTTTGTAACTGTATGGATGATGGCGTGTGTATTATATTTGGGTTTATGTGGAAATATCTTCAATTTACACACGAAAATAAACTTTAAACATAATCAAATGCCTAAAAACGCATGATACCTATTGTTAAATAGGTGTATTACAAACTATCCTATATTGTTGTTACGGATCCGTATCTCTCAACTTTGGCCAGGGTTTGAGACACATTGTACGTACTTGTCTAATTTAATGTGTAAATAGGTTGTACTTTATATTTTAGAAGGATAATATGTTCAAAGCGAAGAACTAAGAGCTAACGTCAATACAATGACCCGTATACACTCTTAGCAGAGCACACTTTCAGTCTTTGGCTCTAAAACATTTTAGAACGTCGCATGCCATAATCAGTGTAGAGATTAAATACGTGACTTCTCCCATGTCCCATTAATTCTAGCATAACTTACTATTAGAAGTACCATTAATTTATAAATTCATCTACCTTTATTTGAGAAAAATTATGTACTTTGATCTCAGTAATTTTGTTTTTTTTGTCAAATCAAAATTGCATAATCAATGGACAATGGTACAGTTGAACTCCGTTAATCTGCTATCTGACTATCCGACAAACTCTGTAATACCACACCGGTTTAAAAAAGGCATTATATTTTTTAATATGCAACACGAAGAAAAAAAAACTTACAACCAAATCAATAAATAAACACAATACAATGACCCCCTTTATGTCAATATGACCCCTTTTACAATGACAATAAACCCCTTTAATTGTCATTATTCGGCCTTACACAATGCCCAGTGTACCTATACACCCCTCCTTTACATCTCTTGTATACATAGCATCTCTACGGCTACATAAGATCCCTAAATTGTACTATTTACGGGTATACGACAACCAATGCCCCCATGTTACGGTGTCAGATACAGTGTGGTCCGAGCGCTGTCATCGTCGGTGAAATAGGATGTTTAAATAACCCTGTTGTTTTATTCAGTCGGCCGATTTGTGAGGCTAAGTGTTGTGTGATTTACCGGTAATAGGGTGAGGCATCTTCTCGACAGCCATCTTTATGGCGCGAAAAATAATTGCAGTCAAAACCCACGCGACTATCACAACACATCTGTGATGAGCGATCGCTTCCTGCGACTTTCCCTGGACAATACAGCTGATCAACAATGACGTAAACTGTATCAGCTGATTTCTGTGTTGCTATTGGACAACGATGAGGAAAACTATCAGAGGATTGTTTTGTTGGTATAGAACGATAACAACAGTGGATAACGATCAACAGTGAGGAAAACTAAATCGGAATTTTACTTAAAATAAGTAGTTAGTTTTAGGGGTTTCAAGTGAGAATTTTTATCCGGTGTACGAGTCTTGTAGGAAATAAAAATCGTGATTCCTTACATTTCATGAAGAATAATTTCGTGTTCCTGTTATAGTTGTTCAGTAAAAAAAATGTGCATGAAATCTCCTCACTTAAACATCGTAACGATCTTAATGATAACGAGTAAAATTTATTTTTAATGTTTTAATAGGTTCTACAGTATTTATTTTTTAAATGTTTAATTTCGTATAATGTTTACAAAGAATCTTGACTTAGCAACAGTTATTACTATTGATCGATTACTTTATTTAGTTCAGTAGTGTTTGTAAGTAAAATGTATGTGTATTGTATGATACTTTATATGTCCTGTACGTCATATGTATGTCCTGCGACATCATTTGTATGTCATGGGCTATACGTTCAGTATGCCTTTAGAGTGTTTTTTATGTACATAGGCACGTAGATTTACAAGGATTTTGTCACTTCTACATAAACCTCCTTCTCACCGACCTTCATACCTATCTAATTATTCCAAGATTCCTCGAAAGTAAACCAATCCGATTTTAACGAGCCGATTCTCGAAACATTAATTTTCCCGTTCAATTATCAAACCGATTCCCATAAAACCGCCGGACTTTTACACCACGGTAACTCACCTACGGACGTTTCATTTTCGGTTTATAGCCAATTAAAATCCGGTGCGCCTTAATCGGAATAAATCAGGCCGGATCGACGCAAAAAATCGATGAATTCCGAACGCGGGATAAATGAAAAAAGCGATGAGTGAGCATTCGAAGGTCGGCGATCATTAGTTGTGATCGATCGGTGAGATCGACGTCGATTTATTAAATAAATCGAAAGTCGTTAGCGTTCGCCATCAGCCGCCTCCGTGTATAAATAGAGAATAGCGCCGCCTCGGGCCAAGTAATCGATTATTCGGTGTTTCGGTCGATTACTGTGAGAAACACCGAGTGTTTTCATTACAACAGGTTTAATTAAAACGTATAAACGATTATGAATGAGTAGTTAAATCGTGGATAAAATTATCGTAATCATGAAAGATGTGAATGTAAAGGTACATTAGAGGACCAAATGTCACTGTGATATGATTCAAGAAATACTAGAAGTTTCGTTTGGTTGAGCTTAGTTGAATATAAGTCAGAAGAAATATCAGTAATGTGCTTTCTACACAATAATGATGTGTATGGTATGAAGATTCAACAAAGTTTCTTTTGAGGATTGTAGACTATCCGTACAATCTTTTTATAAAACGCAAAAAAGGAAATAATATTAAATTAATATTCAAACACAGTATCAACTTACACTTTTTCAAACACCACCTAAAACCCACTCTCTCACAGTTTACTTCAATCTGTTTGCATTTACAAACGATTCTCTCACAGACACAAAAAAGGAGAGAAAATAATAACAGAAACGGGCCAAGTGATAATTAGAGAACACGAGGTGTGTGTGTGTGCGTGTGTGAGAATGTCCGTCTGTCTACCTGTCAAAATTGATTTCAACATCGCCGTGTGTTTGTTTTTATGTCAAGGAGTGGGGACTCAGCTGATACACAGTAACTCTTGTTCTGCCACGTTCCTGCTGAAAACAAGCGACAGGCTGTATTTTATTGTAAATCATGTTGCTCAAGATATTGTATGTATCGTATATGTTTACCCAGGACTCTAGGATGTACAGTATTCCGGGATTTTGGTCCTTCGAGCCGGATCGCTTTGATATGTGAAAATAGCAGGAAGAATATTTTTCTTTAGAATTTCAACAGATACTACGGAGAAGACTAACTTTACTGTTTCACATGTCATTTCATGAACAAATAACATCACATGGCCACAAATTCTTTTGATATTTTACCTATAGTCTAAATACAATTGATTTAAATTCTCAAAACACATAGGTTTTAACAGCTCGTTGTTACCTGTGTACAGGTTAGCAGGATTACATTTTTATGAACATTTAATTTACACACTCGAGAATATCCCCTTCATCCATTAAACTTCTTTTAATAACATATACATGAAAGGTTTGTTGAAAAATGTCGTATATGATTGGATTATTTATCTATTGGACGAAAAGTCACTTTACTATCCCACGGATAAGTACCCTACTTTAAGTAAACCCTAACTTAAATTCTCTGCGGGTATTTAAAGTCAAACTGTTTTAAACGAGCGAATTCAACAATGGTGTCTTCCATCGTAGGTACCTGGCAGGTTGTGTTGTCTCCACATGATCACTATATCCATCCATCATCAGTTCTATTCTAGTCCGACTCTTGTCCCAGAGTCTGGACCACTTCATTACACTTCAATTCATCACTATCCGCGACATTTCTGATCCTGATCCTTAGCTTCCGGACAGGAAGTCACGTGATTCGCGAGATGGAAACGTCCGGTTTGTTAATTTGTCTGTCAAATGAGTTTTGAGATTTTTTACTCAACTCAACTTAACGTCTCAACTCATTTAGAAAAAAAACTAGTGTCTTACGATGTAGTTTCCGTTAAGCGCTGAATGTATAGTAAACTTCTATTTGGGTTCCTTTTATTTTTTGTACATACATACTTTGTAAATGCTATGGATTTTTAGGTGGATTTAAGTATGATTTATGTTCATTATTTTTTTACTGAGAAACAAACATTGAATTCTTATAATTGTATTAAATTTAAGCTATTTAGAAACAAAATAAAAATATTATAAGAAAATGTGAGAACTTCTATGAGTAATTCATTTTTGCTTTGGTTTTAATTTGTCTCCATCCAAAATTTGAACAAAAGTTGATTAATTTCGTTCCTTTGGTGCATTTTTATCAATGTTTGTTAAATAGGGCCTATCATGTATTTTTGTAAAACTTTATACTATGTAGCACTATTTTGTGAACGAATCGTCTGTCAGTTAATTTATGAATATATTCAACCATTCATAAAAATCTGTAATCAAATTTTTCATAGTCAAACTTGATTTTTCTCGCTGGTCATATTGAGTCACCTCGGTAAGAAAATCCCCCTGTTGCAAAAAAATGGGATTCTACCACTGATGCTACACGAAGTAATCCACCTGTTTCCCGGTTTACTGTGTCAATAGGTGTATTCTCCCCTTGAGCCCGCAAAAGCGGAGGGCGTGTGCCGCACGGGGGTCCACACACCAGGTGCTTTGTTTAACACATCCAACACTATTTAAATACAGCGACGAGTGATTTGTGTACAAACAGTTCAACGGCGAAATTATTGTGTTTATATTTATCGAAATGAAACTTGGCACAAGACCGAGTGTGTGTAAACAAAATGTGAACTGGACAGCGGGAATTGCGATTTTTGAGGATTTTGGAAACTTTTGGTGTATTAAATTAACATTGCATTGACAATTGGTCTTGATCGTAAAATATAAAAAATTATATTGTGGTGTCAAAACCATGATCATCGCTATGATGGTTAATTTCTTAAACAAACAACTGCAATTTACAGTTTGGACATTTTGAGAAGGCCTCAAAACTAGTAATTTAAATTTTACTTTTAAGCTTATTCCTCGAAGTATTAAAGTCTGCATAAAAGTAAGGGAAATAATCCCAATCGTTAATGTTTCGAAATTTGCTTTCATTTAAAACAAAAACATCATGGAGTTGTACATTTATAACCTTTCTCTAGTCTAGTAGATTATTTCTCAGACAATAAGAAATCATGTTGTGATTGAAAATCAAAGAAAATTATTCGAGAAAAAGAATTTTAATCTATAAACTTTAGAAATATGTTTACGCAGGGAAATTAAATTACATCTCATTGAAATTGTGTATTGTAAAGTTTAATTTTACTATTATTACAAGATTCAAATACGAAATACGTCCTTGATGTAATGGATGCCATTGATGGATTGATATAACTTTAAGTTTAACTAAGCTTATTCAATTTTGAATTGCCAGTCTACATACTGTATTCTCAACCTATACAATTGGAATAAATGCATCACTATCGTTTGGTTTGAACGAACAACCATTAATTCTGATTACATATCAGCCGACCTTGAACGACAATGTCGTATAAACCGTGGTAGTCAGGTGATAATTGCTCTATAACAGCTGACTCCATACACAGCTGATTCCATAAACAGCTGATATGTCGGCTTACACGCCTACTCTGCCCAGGCCCGCCAGCTTATGCTGATTTATGTCTTGTTTAAATCACTAAGATGGCGTTTACCCATATTCTGATAATGTTCAATTACATTTTAAATTTATCGACGCCATTGTTCCACCATTTTATTTGTTCCAGGATAATATTTTACAGCCCATTATGTTTGGACAATCCTTGTCTCTGAATGAATCGGTTCCTTGTGATCATTTTAGCCGTTTGGGATCGTAGGTGAAACTTGTTAGCGTTTAATTATTGCCTTTTGATATTACTGAAGGCGTTCCTTGAGTCCTGGATGTTTTGTATTTCGATCTTGATTTACTCCATGTATTTCATTGTTTTACCTTTACACTTTTCAAGCGTCGATAACGTTTCCTAAATCAATAATTTGTGCGTTTTAAAAATATTCTAGTATAGTATGTCACAAATTATCAAGCAAATTGGCAATTATAAATGAAACTGGTAATTATAATGCAAATTACCTTACTTATTTGTACATCATGATTTTTTAATCGTGGTATATTTTAACGGAGGGTTAAAAGAAATGTTCTTCTGAAGTGTGCATACCTAAAGTAGGCCTACTAAGTGTGTCTCAATGAAAAATTTCTGTCGATTTTCCCCTCTTAAAAGTTTTGAAACAAAACTAGAACCACTGAATACAATATAAATTTGCTTACTTTCTTGCATGCTTTTCTATTATAATATGAGGTTTTCAGCTTCAAGTTTCCCTCTACCAGTCAGAAAACTTGTGATATACCCCAGGGCTTGGTAAATTGTTTATTTAACATATCTTGCAAACCGTGTATCATCATTTAGTGTTATTTCTGCACTTTACTAGAGCTACTACAATCCCATCAAGGTTTACTTGAGTACGTTCTACAACTCCGGCCAGTCGGTCCACTTCGCTCCACTCCACTTCACCACTTCACTACCGTCGTCAACTTATTTCTAGAGGCGTAAATCAAGTACATTGCGCCTGTTTATTCTGCATTCAAAGATTTATGCCCGCCTAAATGCCACATGGCTAAATGCAACGCGGACATTGTATTGTGACTAGGCTGCAACGAGAACAGAGTATGTTTGTGTAGTAAACACATAAAATCTGTGATTCATTACTTCATAAAATCATTATATTTGTTTATTTTCATATAACGTGTGGGACTTTATGTTAATTTTGTGGAAATGATGATTAAATTATTAAATTGCATGGATGCCGACGTTGCCGTAGAATATTTTTTGACCATCGTTACGGTATTGGTAGTTATGTATACTAACGAATGTAATCTCTTAAAAATGATTTTTTCGATGTATGCTTTACTCGTTTTTCATTACACAAAATTTAATAGGATTATAATATAAATTAGCTAAGTCAAGCATTTACGTTGGGTGTTTGAATCAAATCAGTTACGAATAAAACTGTATGATACAATATCACCTATATACCTAGAGAATAAGCACTAAGACATACAACTACCACTGATCATTGTGAATAATTGTTTTTTTTTTTTTTTATTATTATTACGAAACCAGGAACTATCGATGTAAAAAAAACACACACACATTAAGGCAAATGGATAATTATTAACCTGTAGGCTAAATATTTGAATTTAAAAAAAACACGATCACTATAACAAGGATTAATTTTTAACCATCATGAAATTACTTTAATATTTTACACACACAAAAATTCGTTATTGTAAAATTCAAGAACATAAATTTAGCCTACGTACAATTAACAGGTTGGTTGACAATCCTTGTAGTTTTGTATTGTCGATATCTCAGTGGATGCTCTGAGACTCATCCGTTTGAGTTCCACAATAAATAAATCCACAAACGAGAATCACTTTTAGTCGTTCATCCTGAAAATTGCGTTGTTTGTTCTCTTTCTTTCTTGTGTGACAAAGTATCTTCTGTTTCTATACAGTATTACTTATGGTAACTTGAATTCGTTTCCAGTTTGACAGAGATTTTCCTACATAACGTTATGTTTAAGTTTTACATGTTGATAGTAGTAAAATTGTTGTTCGATTGTACAGTATTATATTGAAAAATTAATGATTTATTATTAAATTATATGTAATTTCAATACTTTTTTTAGGATTAAGTTAGCTTATACATTATGTAGCTGCAAGTTTCAAATTTAATGAACATTATTTCTCATTTCATTAGTAATTTACACCAAACCGAATAATGTTACAAAATAGTAGTTAAAATATGGGTCGTGGATTGTGGGGGAATAAATTGTAACTTATGAATATTTGTACATCTTAAATGTCTTTTAGATTAATGAAAACTGATGCAGCTTTGTCCAACACTAACCACGTTTCAGATTAAGTGGTTTTATGTATTTTCAATAAATATTGAAAATGAATGTTAACAACGATAAAAGTTTTTTTAAACAATCACTCAGTTCATTTTTGTATCACGAATAGATTATGTGAATTGCTCCGTTGTTTTTCGGCAAATCCTGCGGTTCAGCTTTTTGTGAGACAGTACTCTTTATTAACGGAACTATAGATTAAGGCTAAATCTAATATTTAATTCATAGAACGGGTTTCTTTGGCCCTAGACACAATGCATCGAATAACAACTACCTGCCCTCCACATACACGATAAAGACCAATACTAAGAGATGGGTTCCAGACGCGGGACGTGGGAAGTGGCAGCTGCGATGAGTGTAAAACTTCTCACTTCTCACGAGAAGTATTAACACCTCATCACCGGGAATAGACGGTGAATGGTGAATAGACGAGCACTGAACAGTGAGCAGGCGCAGACAATGTCAACCAGAGACTAACATCGGCTCGAATAATAATTAGAGATGTTTCATGGGAAAAAAGTTGGATTTTGAACAGTTGTCTTAAAAGTATAAAAGAGCCTCTAGAAAATGCACCCAGGAAGGAAAACTCAAAATAACATCAGTAACAAATTTCAAACGATATTTTGATGTCTAGGTCGAAATTCTGTGTTAATTCCAAAGAATTGGATAAAATAAATCGATCGATATTGAAACAAACACAAAATCGAATAAGGTCAAAAACATAAAAAACCCCCTAATTGTGGAGAAACATAAACAAAGTCAATACAAATCCAATGGTGCATAGGTTCTAATATATATTCGTGGATGGTATACTAACTGTGCAAAACTCTATAATAATTTAATTATCTTACAATGTTATTATCCGTAATTGATCCAGTATTGAATAACCTCAAGACAACTTATTTAGTGAATATTAACAACTTGGGAGTTAAAAAGATACCGGTGATCAAAAGTTATTGATGATCTTAAACAAATAATCTATGGTTATCATGTTACTTCATGAACCGATGAACCATATAAAGTGGTCTAAAATTGAGTATTGATAGGAAAGTTCAATGAAATTATATAGATATAGAGTATTATCTCTAAACATTCTCACTAAAATCAAGATCATGTTGCTCAAATCAAAAATTTCCTCTGTCCCCAGAATATAAACCTACTAGTTTCACCCACGAAATTAAAACTCCGCCAACACAAATCACTTTATTAGGCCGAGGGTTATAAACGTAAATGCCTGTCTATGAGAATTATTAAAGCTAGTTTCAAATTAATCGAACTGAGTGATGGTATAGAACCTATTAACCCTCGATGGTCGATGGTCCGGTGATCCATGGCTCATTGGTAGTGATGTATTGACCCCCCCCCCGGACCCCCCTTTCTGACTGGGGGGGGGGGGTACGACCCAGATGGATTTTCCCATTTATGTTTGAAGTTGCCTTCAGCGATTTGCCATTTCCTATTTGCCTAGTTGTACATCAGAACTGTCATAATGGCTGTTGAATACCATTCGTTATGTCATGTGGTAGAAAATGGGCCTGAGCATGGATTCTCGTAACTATTTAAGATTTCATACTTTTTATGATGTTTATCAATTATACAAACATTCATCATTACTAAACATTAATAAAATCATCCAAAGTGTGTTTATTTTTAGGTTATCTGGTAACAGAAGTGCGTTTCATTTATTCATGTTTGCAGCATGTACAAAAATAACTTAGGTTCATTTCAATTGGATCCACAATAGAGGTTGCTAAGAAAATAAGATATTTCTCTTATATACACCTAACAACAATTTTGGCAACAAAGTGCAACGTATTTTAAACCGTAGCTTCCGCTATGCCCCAATCAACTATGACTGGTTCACAAAGAATAGATATTCATTCTTCTATATGTTCTCAACCCGGTCAAAGTCACAAAAAAACAGTTTTACAATTTAAATGGACATGACAATTATCTCATACCACATATCAATACACTCAAAGTTAGCATAACCAGTAGACAAATGTGAAAAGAGTTTCCCTCACAATAACACCTAAGGAGTTGATCACTAACCTAAGTATTTTGTAGCATGGCTGGGCTTATGGTAGTTTACATGTAGTGCTTGCGTACGTACAGAAGGTGACTAGTTCAATTCTGCACAAGTCAGTAGCTTTTTTATGGTTCGGAAGTGGACTAGCTGTCCTTGATCAGTAGGCTTATAGTCCTGAATGAAGAACAAGCTGGTATAATTCAATGGTAAAACTATTATTCAGTTCATACTCACCTCATCTACGTGTGTCGCGTATGCAAATCTATCAGATGTAATCATCTCGCAATAGCTTCGATCCCTGAAAGAGAAGTATTTACTCTATCGAGACTGGTGGGGGGGGAGGCCAGCGGTGTTTTTTTCGGTTTGTTTTGCCCGATTAGCCAGTTCTAATTACGCTGGCCAATGAGGAGTTATTTATCGAGCCCCCCGCAGCCGCTCTAATAGACCGACACCTACACCAGTCGTCCACTCGTCATTACTTCATAAACACTGCTTTACGACGACCAGTTGTGCCTGGTAATCTCGCCAGTTCTGGACACAATCTGGGTGGACGATCATGATGTGGGTCGTTGAATTGTAAGATAATGTGTCACTACGTTTCCCTACGTACGTGAAAACGTTTCCCTACGTTTTCACTACGTATTTCCCTAAGGTTGTTTTTCGATTAACCTTAAACACAAAAAAATACAATATTTTATCGTCCAACACACAACGCCGTACTCCGGTGCTTCATTGCTAAATTCATTGATTTATTCATGATTTATTCAATTCAATTCAATTTATTCAATTGCTGTATAAGGAATTACAGCAATACAGAAATGAACGTCATAATGTTCACCGACACACAACTCTTCTCTTCATCCAATCCACCGACAGGAAGTGACGGGACATATTGCTGTGACAGCGTCTGTCACATTAAACGATTTCCGCGAATCGTCCGACATGTGTCGCTAGTGTCGCTGTTTTAGTTGGCCAGCGATCACAGATCACAGGGAATGTTTTATAGCCGCACTAGGCGGTGGGATCTGAATATCAACACTTCTTGGGTGGCTGTGATACAAACAGAGCTTTGCCGCCTGTACACAACACCAACACCGAGTACCTCGAAAGTGGCGGGAGAGGTTGCACCTGTAGGACAGTAGCAAACGGTTTTTGATAAGTTACATACAGTGTTGAGACCCTGACATGCATTGTCTGTTGGAACCGGCTGGAGGGAACATGAGCTACAGTTGTACGGAGAACTAAACATTTAATTGTATATGTATAACTGTTATATTTGATCTATATCTAAAATTGTAGTGAAAATTGCCAAGGTGTCAGCTGTGTTTGCCCCAACCGACTCAAACAAATCTAAAAAGAATCCAAGTCCAACTGCGTCCGGCCAATCCGTGATTGCTCAACGCTGCAACGCCGAGTTATTTGCGTTGAATCGCCGATAAAACATCAAAGTGCGATCGACTCGCGCGGAACAACTCGCAATAACGTTCATTTGCGGTTCCGCGAACGGGAACAATGAGTTGAATGGATTTAATTCCGTCCCGCATTCGTGGAAGTGACCAGTAAAGTCGCGTTGTATTTCACACCTGCGACATCCATAAAACTATAAATCTCCGGCTGTGATGGGACTCGCGCTATTTTCGTCGGTTTATACCTTCGACGCTTTATAAAGTTGCATGCGGTTGCACATGTCGCGTGTGTTGCAACCATGCAACGACAACGACATGGTTTCTATGCAAATGGGACAACAAGAGATGAACAAAAAGTATGCCACATAAACTATAGGGATAGAAGCGTTCGGTTAAAAGATTTTCTTTCGGGTACTATGATAGATGTCTCATCTGTGTGAATCTGTTATGGTTATTTTTTTCTTTGAAAAGGACGAAAAGGTACTTTTAATGTTGTATATTTCCTAATATTTTTCAGTTCTCACACGACTAGGATTGATGTGACGTATAAAACGCTATAGTTCTCAATTATCCTTTGAGATTGTCTAAAAGTCGGCGTGTTGCGTATTTGACAAAAGCAGATAATTATCCGAGTTCTCTGTCTGTGGTAAAATTCAACATCATTCATAAACATATTCATAAACATATTTTACATGGGAATGCAATGTCTAATGATAAACATAGACTTAGCAACACAAGTAAACTTCTCATCCCATTGTCAATTTTGAAGCTCGTTTTTCATGTCTAGTTCATGGTTTTTGCTTTACTGTTTGGTTATATTACCGGTGGTCGAGTTGTTGTTTATGATATATATAGTTTTATTTGGTTAAACTAGTGTTTAAATGACTTAAATAGCAAGAAACGAGTTGTAAATAAAACACTGCATCTACAGTGCACTGGACAGAACTTATAATAAAATTGTCTTCAGCTGATCCATAAGGATGAGAAATCTACTAAGGACCTATGTTTTATCCATGGTAACCTTATAATTCATGATTTTGCTGCATATCACAATGCATACAACAGAGTGACGTCATTGGCGGACCTTAGAACACAATTTCGTACACCACGGAGTATCGCTTGTGTAGTATCCATGGAGTATATACTTAGCACACGCCCTGGGCGGTCCAGCAGTAGTGTTAATTGCCAAATAGTACACGTTGTCCACCATGGAGTATCGCTTGTGTAGTATCCATGGAGTATTGCATGTGTTATGTGTATTATCCATGGAGTATATACTTAGCACACGCCCTGGGCGGTCCAGCAGTAGTGTTAATTGCCATATAGTACACGTGGCCATATTTTATCGTAAATCTCCTCAGTTTTACGGCGCCGCTATTTCAATTCGGCGTCTATTTGTTGATGCGGCGGTTTTCTAATGCGCACCAGAGAAGCTGGCTTTACGAGCGCGGCCCGATAGACAAACACTCGCCTAAACAAATAGGCTGCAAGTAGCGTGTAGCCTGTTGCCTGGTAGCCTATAGCCTGTAAACTTGTAACAGGCGAGGAACATCCATTCTGTGGCATTTGACTGAATCGCACTGTGCGGACTGCGGGTGTATTCGAAACTGGTGTGAACTGGCTGACAACGTGGTCCCTGGACTGAGACATCACAACACAACAGGTGAGAAGGGTACTACAGTAGTAGAGGCTTCGGTAACGGTAATTCAAATAGAAACAAGATCTGTTGTCGACTTGTCTAAAAAGAAACCTGTATATGACTGCAAATTGAAATGTATTCTACATCCCGTTTGCATTACAGTTATATAATACAACCACTCAAATACAAAATAAACAAACAAGTTTTTTTCAGGACCAAACTCGTGCATTTGTGCTAAGACAACGTCGCTGTTTGAAAACAGCCAATCGATCAGCTGACATGAGTTGAATCAGAAAAAATAACTTTCCCGTGGATTTATTGTTGGTGATGTCCGTGCCGGAGGCGCCGCGCTGAGCGTTGACATATGGGATCTGTACTTGACAAAGTTGCTGATCTGTTTGACACCCGCGGCTTGTGTTCCGACATCCCAGTTATACATCTTGGCTCCTACATCCATCATGTTAACAGTCCGATACTACAAAATACTTAATGTATTTATGTTTTTTTGAAAATTGCACGTGTTTATTGACATCTTGTACATAATGTGTATCGTCCAACATTACAAAGTACTCAAAATCTATTGTATAAAGATTTTTGAATATCGCACATTTTTAGTACTACCACAGTACCCGATCATATCTCGATAAAGGATTATTAAATTATATTCAAATTGTTTGTCTAACATGTTTAGTAAATTATTCATCAATAAATTGGCTAATGCAATTTGGCCGAATAAACTAGCTTCCTATTGAATTATGGTATTGTTTAACACTCAACCGATCTCGTCCACGGTTTTAGTCATCATCGTTTGATTCGTTCAATATTATACTACAATACCCCCGCCGCAGCAAACCTGCAGACTAAGCGAATTTCCATTTGACTGATTGGATTTACACTGAAAACATTTATTCTTGATTTAAATAGAATTAGTTTAACAAGTACTTAGGTTTGCTGCATCAGGGAGGGTAAAACTGTTTTTTTTTTAAATGTAAATAGTTTCGTAAGAAATAAAAACATTTTCCAAATTTGATCAAAATATGTTCACAAACAAGCAAACTACAACAGTTTACTTATTCTCCATAAGAATAACATGGGAATTTTAAATTTAAAATTTTTTGGAATTTTCTCCGTAACAATTAGGCGCATAATAACGCTTCAATATACTAAGT
Source organism: Macrosteles quadrilineatus (assembly GCF_028750875.1). Classification (NCBI taxonomy): domain Eukaryota; kingdom Metazoa; phylum Arthropoda; class Insecta; order Hemiptera; family Cicadellidae; genus Macrosteles; species Macrosteles quadrilineatus. The sequence goes on along the minus strand of NW_026542599.1, from coordinate 27,169,145 downwards.
TATTTGTTTTTTTAAGCTCTACAAAATGGTTTGGAAAGAAATTGCTAAATTTTATGTTTTTTGGATCAAAAATGGGAAAAACCTATTTTTACCCCATAAAACCCCCCGTAAACCCCCGTTCCCATGGTCCGATCATGCTGGATCGCGAACTCGTTCGAATAAACGTACGTTTACACGTTTGTACCAAATTTCATCAAAATCGGATCATTTTTGCTCGAGTTATCGTGCTGACGGACACATATATATATATATATATATAAATATATATATATATATATAAATATATATATATATATATATATGAATTTGAACGGATGGTGTTTTTGGCCTCTAGGGACCTCAAAACGAAAAAAAAAAATCGGTCCCGCGTCCAAGTCTTACCATGAGTACTACGGTAATAGCTTATCCCCTATATGGGAAATTCGCTAAAACAGAAATTTGTAACACGATTTGGAAAAGTATGTAATCTTTTTCTTGTAACCCAAAATACATATTTAATCTGTCTATTGTAGGCTCACATTGTGTAAATTGTCCATTTATATTAAATAACAGGTCTTTCATACACAAACCAAATGATTACGAATAAAATGCTTGTAAATTAGTAAATTATGATTTATTTGTGTTTTGTGAAATAAATCAAGTTTACGTTTTGAGCTTGGAGCACTTGGTGAAGTTAACGATAACGAGCGCACAATGTGTATCAGGATTTAGAAAATAGTACAATTTTCCTTTATACTAAACGTTTGACTACGAGTAAATTAATTAGAAATTGAAATATTTATTTTGTTATTAACTTGGCGCAAAATATTGCCACCTTCACGTGTTGTACTTGGAGAACCGTGTTCTATGGGAATTTTAGTTTGTCACAAAGTATAATAATCTATCATTCTAATCTGAAATCAAACAACAACAATTTCAGAAACCAAGATTCCATATAAAAATCTTAGTGGAAATAGCTACTGTATTTTTGTATACACAACTTCTTGTAAGAAATTGCTGTTGCAATATAAATTTTAAAATTTATTGTTACAACATGTTTTATTACGGCCAGCAATTACTGATACCAGGTATGGACTTGCTTATTTACAGTCGCATTATCTATAGTACAATAAGGACCTATTAACGATCGTAAGTTTCAAGGTCAACTGTAGTTGATACTGTCATATTGATATGTTTGTGTTGCGCAACCAACTTATGGAATTAATGATGGACTTGCCTGTCGACTTTTAGATTATAGTTATTGAGTATTTTACCCTATTTTTCTCAATCAATATTTCTCATCATTGATTCTATATTATGAGTTTTGTTAATTTTTCCCTCGCCGGAATGGGTTTTAAACTACTTAAAAGTTTGCAAGAGGCTAGATTTTACTACCTAGTGTACATTTATTTTTAATCTTAAACTGGCTCCACGTTTATGGAATGGAATGCTTGATTCAATCCACAATTAAAGTTGAGCACTTTGTAAAAGTATAACCAAACTACAAACTTTTAACTTTTTATCCAATTGTGTGGATTTACAGAACAAAGTCATGGCAGATAGGTCGAATACATTCTCAAGCATTTGATGTCCAAACAAACATCTAGATCCAAATATTTAGATTTAGGGTGAAATATCAGCATTTCTTTAACCCTAAGCGGATTATAGTTCGCCTACCCTTGTTCCTGGTACACGCTACAGCTGTTTGTGCTAGGAGGGTGGAGAGGGAGAGATATTGTACGGATACAACGGTTAACAATTATAGAAAATCGCTGCTACATTCCAACACTAAGTTCCAGGAATCAGATCGTGCTGGACTAGCACCGGTCGCCAACCTCTGTACTGTTCACTTCTTCTGACTTTGTGGTCGTCGTAGTGTTTGTAATACATAATGGACAGGTACAAGGGAAACGTAATTTTAGTTTAGTCAGAAGTCAGGTTTACAAATTGGGTATTGGATTGAAAAGATCTGTATTGGCTAAGAAAAACAAATGTTTTTAAGGGAATTACTTTTTCGGTTGATAGAAAATGTGTTTGGCGCGAATGAACACTATTTTATAATATAACTTGATTCTATAGAATATTATAATACTATCCTCAAAATAAAACTATTCTTCCATCTTCGAAGAAATATTTAAGCTATCTTACAACTTACTACTTAACTTCGTACAAGAATGTCCATTAGTTATGTTATTGACTACAGCATTGTATTAGTAGCCTATGTTCTGCAAAAAATATATTTTAACAATAAACATAACCCAGTAAATATGAAATTTCAATCCCTAAGTGAACTAATAATGGTTAACCCTTTTACAGTATGTATTTACACGTACAGTAGTAATAGTAGTTTTTTACCATATGAAATTCAATATTTAAAATTTGATGTTTAAGGCCTACGAGCGGTGTGCAAATGTGCATGGGTTTTGTATCCTTAGGCCACTTTTGACACCTTATTGTACACAATATATATACAGAATTTTGATACAGTAGCATCATATCATTCTATTCAAGCCTAAGATTATTTTGTGTTGTTAAAGTTCATATTATGAACCAGGACCCGGCGATTTGTTTCACTTCGATGGTAATATTACTACAATTAGTAAATATGGGGGGCAAAGCACAGATGCAAAATTTATTAATTTGTGTAGTCTGGTTAAACTTTTTTTTTCATGTTTTGTTTTATACATGGGATTAGTTTAAACACTCGTCTTGTTACCATGTCACAGTGTTGTTGGATATTACTGTAATATTAATTGACAACACAATATAAAATGACATCGATTCAGATTCGATTCAGCTTGGATCGAACCAGCTACCTCCACACCCGAAGGCGAGCGCTACACGACTGCCCAGACAGTGTCTGAGCCAAGTTACTCTTCACATAAACCCTGAAATAGTTTATAATGCGCGATAAACGTCCAGCAAGTGAAGTGAACAAAGTGACTGCAGAGGTGTCAAGTGATGTGGTGAAATAAATAAACACCTCGATGTATCAACTAACGCCTGGCTGAGGCGCGATAGCTTGATAACTACCAAGAACGCGATTAGTTACCTTTGGTTTAGGAAATTGTTATTACATTGACCCTTGGTACTGTAATTCTGAGTTAATTGAAGAACGTTTCGATCAGTTGAAAATCTGTTAACGCCTAAAGGTCGATTCACACACATCAGTTACGGTACGTCGCAGTCCAGTCACTTCAGGCACGTCACAGTTAACAAAAATATTCTTTAATGGATTTTATATAGCGCTATCTACACTCATCCGTTGCAGTCCCGTCAGTCGCTCTGTCGGCATCCGTCAGTCAATTTCAGATTTTTGGATTGTTCGGATGCCTGACGGACCTGTTTGAGGTTAGAAAATAGCGTTATTGTTATTTAAATGGCTGTCTTTATATTTAGAGTACTGTTTGTAACAATCAACAAGATGGACAATGAAAATATGATAGAATATAGGTTTATAATTTAAAATTTGTGACTGTAAATTGATGTAAATATTATAGACGGAAGACTGGCTGAAACCAGTTGACGGATAGTGAGAAATTGCGGGTGCAACTGAGACTGAATTGCAACTGGACTGTAACGGAACTGTGACTGAACTGATATGTATGAATCGACCTTAACCTTATTAGATAGTCGTTTTTCTTAAAGAAATTAGTTCTTGTTTAGTGGTTTTCCCATAATTTTTCACCTTTAAGTATCTGGGGTCTAAGGAAAACTATCATGTTCAGGTTTATAGTTACCGTGTTTAGTGCGACTTCGGGTTCAACACTAGCGCCTTCTTATTTGTGTTATACAATTCCCGCATCACTTAGATGTCCCTAAAATGCCTCAGAGCGCCGTCGCATTTTACCATTGGTTATGAAATTCGTTTTTCCTTTTTGCTTTGAAATAGGCAAATAAACAACTTATGTACACGTGTTGGGATAATTTTTACTAGTTTAGATTGAGGTACTCATTTAATGAAAGGCTAGTAATGAATATTTAACGTTTTTATATCATTGTTAAATTTTAATTCCTAGGGTTGGACGTTTTCCCATTCATCCATAGTGAACAAATACAACTATGTACTATTTACTCAATTGTTGTACTCATAATATTTACAAAAAGATAAATTATCAGTATTAGCCTTCACTTTGAATATTATTAGTAGACTTATCGTATTTTATTGCCGGTTTTATGTGCCATAACGATAGAGTGTATCCTAGCCTAGCCTACTCTTGTCTCCTTGTAAGTTTTAGTATATTTTACAATTAGTGCTTTACTCTTCATCCATAATCCTCGACGACAAACAAATAGTTTACAAATATATTGTTAAACATAGTCAAAACTATTTTACAGTGTTAAAATAGTAATTAATTGGATGACATTCTTTTCGTAAAACCATTGACTTGGGATATTTTTTACTTAGGGGTATTTTTAATCAACGGCAATACCATAGATATAGATAGGTAACCGATTAAGCCAATTATAAGGTTGGTTCCGTACAGCTTATGTTGTGGGCGGTTTGTTATTTATTAAACTTATCTAAAAACTACTATAGGCTACACTCAAGTTAGCCTTAACTAAACACAAGCAAGTAATATATCCTTTGGAATCATAACCAAAAACTAAAGACAACTGTAAAATACTAGTATATCCTGAAAAGGGTGAAAAATTAGTTTACAGTTATCAACATTACATTCAAATGTTACCAACACAAAACACGGTAATACGGACAAAGTTTACAACAGCATGAAAAGTCTTATTGCACTATTCAAGTCAGTGTTAATACCGGGCCAGTAAGTAGGGTATATCTTCCTTCATCACATCTTACAATTTCAGTAAACAACAAAAAACGATAATTTCCTTTAATCCTAATTAAATTGCCGCACTGAAGTCGGAGTCGATGTTGTAAAAAGGTCTTTCCGTGGTTGATGGGCTCACATGTGTGGGGCCGCGCTAAATCAAAGACAACCGAGCTGGGGTCTGTGTCAAAGACGTTTACACCCTTGTTGTACTGTATACAGCTTTAGCCATAAAATGCTGCTTCTGGCCCTCTGTTGGGAGATGGACCGACTGCTGTTGATTTAATCATGGGGCTACCGTTGATTATAGAATACTATATCGGATTATCTTATGATAAAGTCTCGTCGATTGTTTATTTAATCAATGTTATTGTGTATGTAGACCATTTTTATCCTTGTGGGGTTTTGTTGAAGGACCATAAACCGACAGCTATGGTTGAGTTAATTACGGCGCGACCGTTGGTTTAAGAATAGTAAAGTTATGTTGAAGTTTCTGTGATCAACGATTATAACTCATAACCTGTTTATTTGTATCACAATTAACTGTAATTGTTTAAGATGACACTTTCGTTTTTCTCTCCCATGACTTTGTTGAAAGATGACAAACCAACAGCTACTAGGCCTACCAAGTTGATTAAATGAAAGGTGCTGTTAGACATTACACCAGAATACTACTTCGAAGTTTCTTATGATCAACAATGAAAAAGGCCTATTTTATTACATTTTTTTAGACTGAACATATTGATTTTTTTATTTTTTCATAAAAAAAATGTTTTCGAAATGATTAACAACATTATAAGCATAACATATACATTACAAATATAATTTGGTCATACATCTCTCTTACTCCTAACATAATCCTATTGAAGACCTTTGAGTGGATACGTCATATTGCTACTGTATATCTTATATTCAAGAATTTGGAGTCAGCAAATTGACTGTGGAAGTAATTTCCAAAGAATATTATTTAATTAATCATCATTACAGCAACATGGAAAGGCATCTGGCATAATAATAAACATGTTACGTTTTTTACTATCTGAAAGTGATATTATTTAAGGCATTTACCATACCCTAAAGAAAGAGTAAAAGTATTATGACCAGTGTCGATAAACCTATGTTGTTTCAAACAATTGTCGAATCTAAAACACAAAGGATGTCGGTTAAATTCTAAAAATTATGTAAATACGTTTGTTTTTATGACAGTTCCATAAACTGACCGTCAGCACTAGTCTTTTTTATCCATCCCAAATGGTCAACAGAAATAATCGAATTGAAAGTAGTCAGATGGCGTGGTTGGAGAACCATTTGTAAGAGTTTAATTGTCCTAAGCCATAACGGCAGCAAATTGCATAGGAAGTGCAACAGTTGCATCAAGTCATTGCACTTTTGCACTTTCTCCAACTGTGACTATAATGGGTTACCTTTGGATTTGATCAATTTAATCGGGCTTATCGAAGGTGTATCGTGTATCTGAAAACTACCGTGTACTTAAGGTAAAATCAGTCCTAATCATGTGTTATCTTTAACCAGGTTTATTAGTCTTGTCGGAAGCTTATCTCATTTATGTGGTTGGACTACCGTAGATTTAGCCAATATTTACGATGGGAAAACCAGTCCTTATCAGGCTTTGTGAGGCTTTATTCTTTCGTCCGATTCCTAAAGATCACATTTCTTGCAAATTACCTTGCCTCTTATTATATACTTAATATATTTGCTCTGTCAAAGTATTACAGTATATGCCAAATAAGCCGTACCCTCCCTCAAACAGTTATCCTTCCTTCTGGTGCCTTCGCCCCGACCGGTCAATCGGGGAGTCGTCGGTTTTCTTCCATTATCTGGGGTTGTCTATGTTTTATGATTTGAGTATGTGTGTTATATCAGGTATACGTCTTTTGAATTCAATCTTGACAGGTTTTCAGTTTATCCCATTTACCATTGGGGCTGTCAATGTTTATCCTTATACTGGCTGCATTTGAACACTAACTAGACCTTAGATCGTATACAAGATCTGTAAAATAATAATTATTATTTATGTATCCCACGGAATAATATTGCAGATCTATTTTACTACCGCAAGATTGCCAATATAAATTTTGTAAATTGACTTTTATGCAAATAGTTGCTGCCTGCATAATTTATATGAATGGATATCATTTTAGTTTCCTTGCAAGATGATTTAATCGGTAATGTAATATTGTGAACCTGTAATTTTAAAAACTATCACCGCCACATTCTATACTTTAAATATATTATTTGTCCTCTTGTGGTCCACTTAATAATATTTATTATCAGTCCACAAATCACTGACCACTTTATGTCAACACTCAGTAATTACGAGATGTCTTTTAAACATAAAACACCAGAGCAACACGAAACTCAATTCCGCTTCAATTTGCCCAGATTAACTAGAACCTATAAACATTGAGAAGCGTTCCCAGGTGAAAAAGTCGAGTAAAATAAATAGCGCAACAGAGTCAGCTCGGAGCAGACACAATTACATACTATGGCGTGCCGAGAGCGCGGGAACGAGCAAGAAGAGAAGAGATAGAACCAGCATCGATCACAAAGCGAATCTAGATAATCGTCGCATGCATCGACCAATCGCGCAGTCGGCCAATGGCGGGAAGGCGTTCCCCCTCCATTGCGCTCTACCGGGAAATGTATCAACTAATAATTATTGCCTCGCTCTTATTCCGCTATTCTCACGAACAGTTCCACGTTCCATTCCCTCTGTCTGGCGAGTCATCGTGGGGAACGGTTGGACTAGGTTTTGTTGGAGGTTTGAAGTTGCTGAAGGGGTATTAAGTTTGAGCAATTTCAAAAGGTGGTTAAAATTCATAAATTGTTTAGACAGGTTAATGAAATTTTAACAAGTTGGATATTTGACTTCATCCTTCAAATATCCTTCAAAAACAGATAAATAACATCCATCTACTTATGATAAACTCCTTTTATTTTTATTTTACTAGAACACTAGATATTTCATGTCCAAGCTGTAGCTATATTTTTTAAATAAAAATAAACATTGGATTGAGCCACATTTAGCGTGCATACTGATTTCGGTAATTTCTCCCAAATAAGAAATTTTTTACTAAACCCAACTGAAAGGAAAACTTATTGTTGGCTATAGAATCTTGTATGTCAGTCTCACAGTAATAAAAAGAAAACTACCGTTCTAGAGGAAACAGAATTTCGGATTGTAGCTCACTTTAAAACTGTTTAGTTGTCAATTCAACTACCCTTTTTCAATGACTAGTTGGGTACAACTACTCCATAATGATTCGTTATTAACATCCGTAACTAAATGTAAAAGTTTATAGTTACAGAAAGAAGCATTCTATAGGTCGTTGAATAACAGAGCTTTTGACGCTCATGACACAATAGTGTGCATTTTATATGAGAAAAAGATAAACTTAATTACTAACCAACACAATCCTCTAACTAAGAGAAGTTACAGCTTTGAGAGTGCCAAACATTCAACAATATTTACACAGAAAATATCTAAATTCCATCTCGGCTCTGTTCAAACACCCCAAACCTCGCAAAAAACTTGTAGAGCGCGGGCGCGTCGCAGCGAGTCACGAAATTGAATTTTATATTTAGCAAGTGTTACTTTGTGCGATCGCGGGTTTACAGCTCGTTAATTAGAAGCTGATGTCTCATAAATGTCAATCTCGCTCGACCGTCGCGCTGTCTGGCGGACGGGGGCGGTACTACACAAGTGACAACTGGCAACACTGGCGCTCTAAGCGGCCACCTGACTAACTACCACATGACCTAACCTAACTTTCACCTGTAATAAGATAAGCAACGTGTCTAATTATTTCGCCTACAAAGGTGTTACAGTGGTTCTATTACAGAGATAAGTGTCGCAGTTTTGAAGCTGATTTGATACCTCGGTTTATCCGCTCATCATTAAGGACACTTAGTTGAGAATCCTTATATATAATACTGTACGTGAAGGCGATTTTTACGAAACACTCCGATAATAATGGACGGATTTTTACAAACGATGTGTCAAAATTAAGTATTTTTTGTGTAGACGCCCCCTTTCACCAATTCCTGTAATAAAAGTACTCGGGCTTTGCCCCACAGGCCATCAAAATGCCAATCCATTTCTTAAGAAGAAAAAATTTTGTTTACTCAAACAGACGAATAAATTGTATAAATTGTACACTTAAACAGCTGTTCATAGTAATCACTGTTCATTGTCAGAGTGAGTTCGTTTTCAGTTTTGATCACTCGAGTGGAGTGAATGAATACATTATCTTTGAGTTGACTCTTTTTAAGTCATTGGAAATTATGACTGTTATTCGTTTTGAAATAACGCCTGAAATACTTTGCAGTTGCTCAAATTCGAGCAACAGGTGCACTAGTTTTATTAATTTACTGATACTGATACTTCCTAGATGTCAACCATTCAACATAATTATGTCAAATAAAAAAAACCTATACAATGCTTTGGCTAAGTCAATATCGTGTACAAACTACACAGTGTCCAGAGTCGGTATCGTGTACACAATACAGTATGCCAAAGCTAAGTCAATATCGTGTACAAACTACACAGTGTCAGAGCCTGTATAGTTTACACAATAAGCCAAAGCTAAGTCAATATCGTGTACAAACTACACAGTGTCAGAGTCGGTATCGTTTACACAATATGCCAAAGCTAAGTCAATATCGTGTACAAACTACACAGTGTCAGAGTCGGTATCGTTTACACAATATGCCAAAGCTAAGTCAATATCGTGTACAAACTACACAGTGTCAGAGTCGGTATCGTTTACACAATATGCCAAAGCTAATTCAATATCGTGTACAAACTACACAGTGTCAGAGTCGGTATCGTTTACACAATATGCCAAAGCTAAGTCAATATCGTGTACAAACTACACAGTGTCAGAGTCGGTATCGTTTACACAATATGCCAAAGCTAAGTCAATATCGTGTACAAACTACACAGTGTCAGAGTCGGTATCGTTTACACAATATGCCAAAGCTAAGTCAATATCGTGTACAAACTACTCAGTGTCAGGATCGGTATCGTGTACACAATGCCAGCCAAAGCTAAGTCAATATCGTGTACAAACTACACAGTGTCAGAGTCGGTATCGTGCCGCCTGGTCGAGCCCTACATTATACGACCGGGAATCAGTCCCAGTTCTGGGAAAAGTCGTAAAGTCGGGCTAGCGTGCAACATAATTACTGTATGAAAACATGATTCACATTTTTATGATGACGCCGTTCCCGCATATTTGGCTGGGAGGAATCGGTATTTTATTTATTCATGTGTTCCGTGATGGCGGCTAATAATAGGTCTCGACTTTATCGATCGTATAATCGTTCGACCTCTCGATTGTTGGCTCGGGGTATCGAACGGTCTCAAATTACTCGCCTCCCGCTACCAAACTGTTATTAGTTGATATAGCCGTGTATTAAACACTGTTAAACTTTTGTTACCTGGGGCTCGTTTCGTGGACGTTCTCTCGTCCTTTCGATCCTTTACTGCGGTAATTTCGTTGTAATTGTTTTACCGAGAATCCTTTTATGCGGGATTAATAATAGTGTCGTCAACCGGGATGCTGGTTAAAGTATAAATTTGGTAGAAAAAATTGAATCTAACAAGTGTTACCCGTAATTTACAGCTCAGTTAAAACCCTTGTATACTTCTCCATATCTTTCACGAATTGTTCCTTCCTATAATACATGTAAGGGAATTAAAGTATAGTTTAAGGTTCTCTTACAGAACTTAATTAAAGATACGTATAAAGATAAGTTATCGTTTTAGTCCACGATTAAAATCAGAATTGTCTGCATCTTGTTACCTATATTTTGTTAGGTGATCATCGGAATTCGATTTCCCCTTTCTACAGCTTGGAGTTTTTATCTATGTCTACGGCTACGCCAGATGCATTTTGTTTCGTAGTTACTAGTTATACAAGTTATTCGGGGAAAGCAGCCCCCAAACGCTTAAAACTCGAGTAAAGCCGGAGATTGAAACGGCAATGAAGTCCAAGACGTTAGGTTAACCACCATGACAGACCAGATTTGAAGTGAAACCGGTGTTTTTCTTCAGGTCTCGGGAAATAAATTTTAGTTCCTTAAATCAGAATCTTCAAGGAATCATTCAGTTAAAATGCATCACTATATAACCCCTATTTGTTTGCCGGGGCACTTAGTACTTCGGACATTTTACATCTAAACCTTGCTGTATGTATTTTCTCAGCTAATCCCTCACAAATGACTCGCTTCGTTACATGACTTAACAACTCTGATATTTATCAGGCGTTGAAACGGCGCGCTTTACGTTCCGTTAATTAATTGAACTTTCTCATAACTCTGAGTGGTCGTAAAACGCAAACGCAGGTAGTTACACAAACATAACATCCTGAATCTGGTTGTGGTTGCACCGTAGACATCATGCACAATCTGCGCTCACTGTTGCGACGCCATCGCTATCGCAGCCAGGTGGGATCTCGCGCCAAAATAATTGCGGGAACAATTACCCGCGGAAAATGGCGGCGATCGGATCGAAGGGGAAGTGCGCGCGCGCCCGGATGCGGACACAATGCTAAGATCAGCTGATAACATTTTACAGCTGATAATTACAAGTTGCCAGCTGATAAGGCTGTCCTCGCAAACTAATAACTTCGCCATGATTTAAACTCCGAAGTTCGCGTCCATAAAATTGCAACGAGGTTTATTGTTGCGCGACATAAACGTCGCAGCACGTATCAATTTGTCGTATAAACTTTAAACGGTCACAAATTACGGTATTTGCATGGCTGAAGGGTTTTATCGGTTTTTGTACTTTGTACTTGCTGTATCCCTATAAACTATAAACGTTTCAGGTCGGTTATATATTATCCGGCAACTAGTTGCTGTAATAAACAAGTTACCTGGGGTTGTTGAGTTGGGATTTTGTGATGTCTTTATTAACATACTGTTGCACTGCTGGATCACATGTTTTGAATAAATAGGTAAATTTTGTCTTGGCTGATATTAGAATATTACAAAGAAAGCGTAAAATGTCGCCTATTGTATGTCAGTAAATCGTAGGATATTACCTTTATACACTGAAGTCACTGTCGCAGTAACATTTTTGTAGGCTATTTGTGTGTGTGTTTTTTATCGACTTTTTTGTAAGGAGATGGTCCAAACCACGAAAAAATGGTCTATTTATTGTATTGTTACCGATCGACGTCAACCGGTCAACCTTTTCTAAAATCATCATTAATTGTCAAATGCCATCCGTGTCCATAACCCAACTTTACCATCCTGGAACTTTACTTAACTATCCGATCAGGAACTAAACTGGAACCGGACGTATCTGTTCAGGATCTAAACTTGACATAACTGTTTCAGGCACGCCTATCAACCGACTGCCCATCATGGCCAAGTCTGTGCTGGACTTGTACGAGTTGTACAACCTGGTTATCCAGAGAGGCGGTCTGGTTGACGTCATCAACAAGAAGCTCTGGCAGGAGATCATCAAAGGTCTGCACCTTCCCTCGTCCATCACGTCAGCAGCCTTCACGCTCAGAACACAGTCAGTAGCTAAATCAGTCAATTAGTCATATTATGTGCTTAACCTTATCAAATGCCACCTAGACGTGCCAGCTTTTGAATTTTTTGACTATCTATATGATAAACATATTATTTTTTTCCTAACCGTAGCCAATAGTTCTTATTATTTGCTAAAGATTTGGATATAAGAAGTCTTTGGCTGGTGGTAATCATATTCTACGGGGGGAAACGGAGTTCTCTTGGATCTTAAGGCGTTTTGGAATTTCAACTTGCAGATGTAGTCAGGAGTGTACATGTAATCTAGGAGGCGGTGGCTGATAGATGAAGAACCCCTGCCAACAAGAGCTAACTTTGATGTCGTACTGATGCTGTAGTGATAATGTCATCACGACGTAGACACCAGAGAATGAAGGAAGATGATACAGTGTACATGTAATCTAGGAGGCGGTGGCTGATAGATGAAGAACCACTGCCAACAAGAGCTAACTTTGATATCGAACTGATGCTGTAGTGATAATGTCATCACGACGTATACACTAGAGAATGAAGGAAGATGATACAGTGTACGTGTAATCTAGGAGGCGGTGGCTGATAGATGAAAAACCACTGCCAACAAGAGCTAACTTTGATGTCGTACTGATGCTGTAGTGATAATGTCATCACGACGTAGACACCAGAGAATGAAGGAAGATGATACAGTGTACATGTAATCTAGGAGGCGGTGGCTGATAGATGAAGAACCACTGCCAACAAGAGCTAACTTTGATGTCGCTCTCTCATCAATCATGTCGCTTCTGCCCGAATTAATCTGCATTTGGCTCATCTCTCGACTGGCTTGTCAGTCGGAAAACAAATAATTATATTTTCAAGAAAATCAATTTTGTTTTAAAAGTAGCCCCGCGCTTTGAGCTAGACCCTGACAGATGATTTATGAGCTAGTATCCGCCGGCCTTTTATTACAACCCGCCGTTATTATTCGACCACTTAAAAATTGTTTTATTTGATTAACGTCTGTATAATGTCAAGGGTGATCGCTGATTTGAATAAATCACAATTAGATTCTACATCTTTTAGTCTCAATAATTATGAGTGATATTTTGGAACTGATTGGAAATATATTTTTGAAATTGGACTAGGAGTACTAAAACTAAGTAAGAGAATTTTTCAACTCCTAAAACAGTCGTTGACCCCTTTTCGAACCTACTATAAATTGTAAATTGTTCAAATGCATAAAAAAGTACGGCACCTTTCTACTTTGTATTTCTCAAGATTGTATACGCTAATGTTACATTTGGCAATCCACTGAAATTTGGCAATTCACAACCAGTAACCACTCATGAGCCTATATAATTCGTAAAATTATGTAGACTTAATGCCATACAATTATTCCACTCCCGCTAGAAAAGAAACTACTCTAGAAGGACTATTTCTCCCATAGGAACTTCGCACTTATGGACGAATCCGTGTGGAATAAGCGATAATGGATCTCAAATCTCAGCCTATTTTTGACCTGTCGCCACTTTATAATCTTGGTGGATGAGTAAGCAATAACCAATAACCAGTGTGTTTACTATTTTCACAGTCTGAAGGCAAAACGCCAAGTTGTTGATTGTATGGTTTACACCTGTACCAATAGAGTAGGCGGAGTGGTATTGAGTGTGCAGTAATAGACATATCACATTATCGTTGGATAAATGGTCATTTAGTAGGCTAAACTTGAACTGTATGGATATTGGGCATAAAACTAGCTGTGCTTATTGGTGACGGGACCTTTTATCTATGCTTTTACTACGAAAACTTTGCAAATTACAAATGAAAGTAAACATGTTAATAAACTTGAAATAAAATAAAATACGTTTCTATTTGTGTGATTGACTAAAATACTGAGCGATTTCGCTGTTATGTAATTATTATAATTAATTATTTGTTGTATCAGCGTCTTATTAGTTTAATGCTCTCTTCTAATTTCGTTTAGATAAAAAAACCTTTCGGTTTGAATATTTTTCTTTTTCGACATGCTTCAACTAACTGTGCATTTCAATATCGTCCATGCAAGAAATCCTGTACAGCAAAATAGTTTTCATTGTTGTAAACGTAGCACAGATCAATAAAACACTGTAGGCGCAACGAACGAGACTGTGACTAAATGATATTTCTTTCGAAGAACAAAGCAAGTGGAACAAATTTCCTGTCAGGCTCGCGAAATCTACCGTCTGTCTCGTCGCAAATATATCAACATCGGTCGTCTGTGCCCGGAAGTCTTTCTACTCCACTTTTCACCGATCGAGTGGTTTTGTCTGGTTCAGATCACGCCGTTTTGATTGCTAACAAGTATACAATATCAATAACATTGCCCAACATTAAAAGTTTTTTTTTATGAAGTTTGTGTATATTATAATACTATTACATTTTTTAATATTGATACATTTTATACTTGGACTTCATCACGACATCACAAAATAGTGGAAATCCGACTAGGAACATTATCCACAATTAGTTCAAAAAATCCATAAACATAAAGCGTTTATTACTCTAATCATCAAAATCCGTGAATATTTGAAAAATATTATAGTAGTCTACGCAACGATTGCGTTAAATTAAGACTATTAACGCGAGTTTCGTACACTACTTTACCTACGACCGTTTTTTAATTACTGACAATCTGGTTTTTAATTACTAACAATCACTACTCATAATTTCTTAGAGAGGTTATGTTTTCGTTTATTGTCATTGCCACTAAAAGTGATGCAATGACTTATTGTATAATCAGCTGATATAATGTAATTACCGTACGTGTTTGTAAAACTTACTTAAATAATACCTAATACGTTACCTTTTTCAGTGAATAGGTTTTGCTAGCAGAATTCTTACCAAATACTGTATCAGGTACAATAAGGGAAATATTGCATATTTCTTTGGACAACTGAATAATGTAGGGTAGATCTCAGCATCGAATATGTGGTACACAGCGAGTTGGATGAAAAAGTGGTTAAGATGTTTTCAAAATAAACCAGAAACACATTTTAATCATCAATTTAACCTTATTTTGTTTCGTCCATTAATGAATTGCTGGTGTATATAATTTCTTACCTTGGTTTAGATTTTGGTGGCAAAAGATTAGCACAAACAGTTTGTGCTATCATTTTCATCTTGTCAACTTCACGTTCACTAACTTCCACCAACTTAGGTTAAGAATACGCGAGTATCAACATGAACAAGTTGGATCAACAATTAAAATAAAATTGTCAACTGATCAGCTGATTAGTTGACGTTCGAAGCATTACAATTTTACTTCTTTTCTCTCAATCCTTGAACCTCATTGGTCTGTTACCCGAGTTGTTATGAGAAAACTATGCTGTTATGAAAGTAAACAGCTGTTAAGTGAAACTTTTTAATTCTAAGAACTGAACTGAAATGGCTACTTTAAAGAACTATCGTAGGTAAAAACATTTAAAACACAGTTTGTTACTGCAGTCTGCACAGCTTGTCAACATCGGTCCACCTTCAGCTCTTTTATCGAAAAATTTTAGATAGGCCTACCTACGTTTTTTCTTTGATACCGATGTTTCTCCATTCCGTTTAGAAGTTTCCTCACTTTTCTGTAACCCTTTTCACTACCATTGATTATATTGTTGGATTATATATTATAACGAGTGTGTATTCGACGTTATTACTGTAGCTATGCGTCTCATCCACTTTACCACAACCAAATCTGTGTTCCATGGGCCATCTACTGGTGCTTCTGAAACACTGTGAAGAGGTACTATTTACTGCCATTTATCATATAGGCTACTATAATAAGTGTATATTCAACGATACTACTGTCAGCGTCTTATCATTAAATATATTAAAGTATAGTCAATGGTCTTATCCACTTAACTTCAACTGGCCATTAGCGCACACCTATCAGCCATCAAGTGGGGCTCCTTAAATAATTTAATCCTATTTACTACCATTGATTATATACTATAATAAAGTGTATACTCAACGATACTATTGTAAGAGTCTGATTTAGTTTACATCTATCAGCCATGATAGTGGCGTCCCTGAAATAGCCTGGTGACAGAGACGGGGCTGGTGCACTGTAATGCTTATTAATATCCCACCTCTGTCATCTCAATCTCACCTTGACAAGCTTCACGACCGCCAAATCGACCGACTAAATCGCGCCATCCCGGCTCGTAGATTAAACCACTAACGGGCTTCAGGCTGTGAATGGATGCTTTAATGTAGAATGTTTATTTCGGCCAATTTAATCCAGAGTGTTTTTTACGATTTATTATAAACACTAGAGTATTATGAATGCTCACGGCTCAAGTTTATTTTGAACTAATATGTTTTTTATGTTTTCTGTTTATTGAAGGAAATGGTGTTTTCCTACCCTCTGATACTATTTTTGGGTTATGATAGTACAGGTACTCTTATTTGCTCTTGCAACCACTTAGTTTTTTAACCGATGCATTAGTACCTGTGCTGAAACCATGAAATATACTGTAGACGTGTTTCTTTTTTTTCTCCCGATAAAATCTCAAGTTTATTTATTAATTATTTTTCTATTGTCTACCCCTGTGGCATTTTTCAAAGAGTTATAGAGAAAATACTCAAATGCTTTTTGGGAAAGCGGTCCAAATTTAGTTTATTCCTCTGTATAGAAACTTTGCTGAGAAATACTTAAGTGTTTCTTGTACCTAATCTTCATATTCTTGTGCAGATACATGAAGTACCTGTACCCCTACGAGTGTGAGAAGCGTCGTCTGAGCACCCCGGGCGAACTGCAGGCTGCCATAGACGGCAACAGGAGGGAGGGGCGACGAGGTAGTTATGGAACTTACGCTGAAATGATGCAGAGGAGTCCGTCTCAGATGTCGCCCCTGTCACTAGTTACAGGTCGTCCTCAGGTGAACGGGTCGGCCCACCACCCGACCAACAACAACCACCTCCCCCATCAGGCGCTCATGCCACCCAGTCTTGCTGGTGAGTAAACCTTGAGTATTTAAGGAGTTAAATTTCATCTAGATACTAAAAACCATCCAGAGTCAATCAGAAAACTATAGTGGGAGGTTTTGATGGGGCCCCCTCAGTCACTCCGGCACCACTGTCGCCCAGTGGAAATCCCTAAAAATATGCTCTGACATGAGCTATAGACATTTTACCAGATACAAATTAGCCACTTAAAAAAAAGACAGGAAAGGCGAGTTCCAAGGTCCGATTTTTCCATTTCAGCCCTCAGCCCTGAATTTCTAGATGAAACAAGTATTTTTTTTTTAATTTTGAATCAGACGATAGTCATAAAACTTTTACCATAAGAAACATTGTCATGAGAAGATAACAAGTGTTTTATCAAAACATCTTCTGTGCCAACTATTTACTGAGCGGTAATGTTCAAGTTTTTGCCATATCAAACGTCTGATTCCTGGAATAGTTTATCTTTGACATTTGAAATCTCTATTTATTCAACTGCTTAGTACAGCACAGATGATCAGCGATGGTAAATGGATGACTCCATCCTGTTAATTGTTGTTGGGAGAGTTTTCTCGGACAGCTGCTAATGATATAGCGCTAGCAAGAACTGTGACTTTTTCATTTTAGTACTCAGGTGAGAATAAAACATCACTCCACATTACAAAGAGGTCTATTCTCAAACTTGGTTCTCAATACTACATGAGACTACCTACATAGACTATTATCATAGACTAAGCAACACAAGGGATGAGTATGTTTTATCAATGCTATTATGGAACTAGCTCTGAAATATTTGGCATACCCAAAAACCTTGCTGAGAATGTATGCTATTTTATGGGTGATAAATTATGAATGTTTAGACGACTATGGTCAGAAAAATTAGCCATTATTCCGCAAAATAATTCAAAAGTACATTAGGAGAATTGATTGTTCATACAATGGTAGTTTCTATAACTGAATTGCAGAAGCCGATATTCCAACCAGATTCAAATAACCCTCAAGTATTATGGAAGCTAAAATAATATAGTAATATTTTTAACACATTCATATTGCATCAGATACGAGCCAAACACAACCACCCAGTAATAAGACGAGAAACATGAATAACAAAGTAAAACAAATGGGACCAAATTATTAAATGTGTATATTGCTCTATTACTCATTCCAGATTCCAGAAAGCAGTTTACAACAAACCGTTACCAAAAGATAAGCAGAAAATACTGCAATACACTAAGTCAATGCAGTAAGAAAAAGATTGTCTTCTGCTAAAAATATAAACCAACTGATATTCATCATAGACATTTTTATTTTGCACACGTACGAAGCATTGAAAAGTCGTGTGTAAAACTAATAAGGAACGTGCCCGTCTGACAAAGCCCGATGATTTCCAAAGAGGCGCGTTAGCATTTGTTCAATGGGTCGGAAATTATATTTCATACATGATTCCATTATTGTCATCCACACAATGGCAGAATTTCCATGACAAAACAGGTGTACGGTGGACAATCAGGTCGAAGATATGAATTAGTATGCAATGCCATGTGAACCATTTCTGGCTCTTTTTGATGATAATGTGACCTATTGGGGCTCCTGAACTCTCCTCGGTGATTTCTTACTATCCGACTCCATTCTCCCTTCAGAGGCTACTCTTTCTATTCTACAGATGGCTTGTTTTCTCTTATGTATATTAGTCTCCTTAATGAACGCTTGTGTTTCTTTATTTTAATTTTAAAGGCGGATATTCAAATTCTTATAAGGATTTAGTTTGCAAACTCTCAGAGGTATTTGGGCTTCTCTTGGACGTTAGAACACATCTCTGGTGTTCTATTATTAGACCTATATAACTATTATTGCTTTCCAACAAGCAGCTTTACCCGATGATCTATCTTAAGAACCCAATGCATTGAAAAGTTGTCTACATGGTAGACAACTGGATCCAGAATGATTTCTTGCTAATTTCCCAACAATCTATTGCACTTTACACATAACTTTGTTCGACAAAGGAAGGAAGTTGGCTGCCTATTTGTAATTTCTGATGGTATAAAACGTGAGAATGTTGTTTATATCTGGCGTAATCTATTGTTGGCAGTTGGAACTCTGCCAGATCAGTGCTGCCAATCTCATCTGATGACTGATGCTTCCTTCTTTTCCAACTGATAGAATTCAATTTAAATTTGGATTAGTCCCAAACTTCTCCATCCGATCTAGATAGATGAGGCGATGATAGTTTAACTGCTGCCCAGTCAAACTGGCTGTTTAGTCTTCAACTTTGTTAGGATTGAAACTATCATTCCATGTATGGAAATCCAACAATGAGACATAAACGAGTACGGTACTACATCTGAACAAAATTGTATTTTAAATGGATGTTTGAAAATACCTTATCTATTTGGACCAGATGGGGCCAGAATTCTTTATTCAAATAGAATATAGTTGAATGAAATTCTCACAGATTGTGCTACAGTACCTAAACATTCCATTTTCTCCCATTAAATCTTGCGTTTTTAAGTTAAGTAAGATTAAAGATTAATTTAACCCAATTTTTTTTCTGAAAACCCTCTACAACTTACATAACATGGAAATTAAATTTTTACTTTTATCAATAATCAAAGATAAATTTAGTTACAAATTTGATTGTTTTCAGGACATGGCGCAGCAATACCTCCTGCAGAATTTGAAGCAAGAATGGTAGAATATGTCAAACTGTTAAATAAGGAACTAAGGACCACAGGAGTAACTCCACCAAATCACAGACACAGTAAGTTACTTTGCGTATACAAAAAAGTTTATACTGGTTTAAAAACTTGAAAAAGAGCTGTTCCTAAGATTAAATATAATTTTTAAAACAATGCTGTTTTTTCCATTTCAAAGATGTAAAAAGATTTATTGCTTATTTCAAATTTTGTTGCTGAAGTCCCTGAATAATCGGTGGAATTTTATCCAAAAATTCCAACATTTTACTACTAAAATTTAAATTAAAGGTACAATTATTTATTCCAAAGTATTTCTAGTATTTTTTCCAAAATTTAACATTTGTTACATAAACTTAACCCCCAACAAAGGTAATATCCAATTTCTTTTTAATCATGGTGCCATTAAAATAGCACTATCTCACTCAACTTTCTCTTCTAGTTACCTGATAAGGTAATTATTCTAATTAAGGTTATCCATATGGATAGATAGGTTATAATTTCAGGGAAATGACATTGTGGTTATCAGACATGAATGCCACCATTTGTCATTCAGATAAGGACAATTCACTATAAAACTTGCCACTCTGATAGTCTGAAGGACACATTGAGCTCTATTCAGATTTTCTATCCTCAACTATATGCTAACAGTAATTTACAATGCTTCATGATTTATTGTTAAATATTTGTGTTGCAGTAATTAAAAATAAATTCTTGTTTTAATAGTGTGAGTTTCTAGGAGTTAAATATTTTCAGGAGATGGATTAATGGTATCAGTGGCGGTTCCAAGGGGGGCTACAGGAGCTAAAGCCCCATTGAACCCAAGAAAAATTAATTTAAACATACATTTTGTCTTAAAAACGTAACAGAGGACTTTTAACACAGTTTTAGACGTTAAAACGGCTTTATAAATACTAGATTTTTCAGGGATAGGACTCCCTCCTTTCTGGGAAACCTAAATCACACAATAGCTCCCCCCTAGAAACACCCACTGAAAGGTATGCTTGTTAACTATTAAATTCCTGTCTAAACTTATTATTATATGAAAGAAAGAGTAGTGTTTGATCATTCTTCAAAATGTTATGTAAAAATATGTTTAATTTAAGGAAATAAATAAACGAGTCCGTCCCCTTACAAAAAAACTTGCTCAAAATACAACATTCTGTCATTGCAAGTTTGATTGTATTGCTAAATCTGTAATTGGAAAAGGTATTTTTTGGGCCAAAGAGTGGAAATGTCTAGGGCGAAAACACGTTTTGGATATTAATTTCGAGTCAGCAGATGTTTTTGAGGGATTAGTGAAGATAATTGAGGCGGAAAGAGATAGCTGGAGAATTGATATGGTTGGCAGAGCGCGTACATCGCAATATCACCAACAACTGCTTGCCGTTGACCTTGACCTAGGGCCCAGGAGTTTTCTCACTGATAGCATCAATATAAATCTTATCTCATGGGTC
The DNA here is from genome assembly GCF_028750875.1 of Macrosteles quadrilineatus. Taxonomy (NCBI): domain Eukaryota; kingdom Metazoa; phylum Arthropoda; class Insecta; order Hemiptera; family Cicadellidae; genus Macrosteles; species Macrosteles quadrilineatus. Next base: position 27,147,743 of record NW_026542599.1, on the reverse strand, counting down.
ATTAAGGCCCGAGCCGAGCTGGTTGATTTGAATCACAAACCATGGATAACAAATAAAAATCATTTTTGTAGTCTATGCAATTTGCGCGAATTTGAAACAGTTTTTCATTTTGTTTCTATTTGCCCAATTTTAGGTGATATCAGGGAGTATTGGTTTGGGAAACGAAGCATGCATTGGGACGAACACATAGAATACATAAATGGTAGGGATTGGCGTAAATTAGCAAACTTTATGAGAGAGGCGTGGAGAAGGAGGTGGGAGTTAATTAGAGAATTTAATTACGAATAAATCAAGTGAAGTTTTTTTTTTTCCAAATTCAAAATTGTTTTTTTTTCTCTTTCTAATTTATAAATTATAGCAAAACAATAAATATGTCAAATAAATTGTCAGCCTGTCTTATTGAATATTCATAGTAATTTTTATAGATTTCATTATGCTTAAACCTTTTAAAACCTAATAATTTTAAAAGTAAAATAATACAAGTTATGTAAACAATATTATGAAAAAAGGGTTTTTTTTTAGTTTAGGTTAAAAATGGATGTAAAATTGTATGTACATTATTGTGTATGTTATTAAGTGTATTTTGTTTCAACTTCATTTTCATAAATGTGTTTTCCAGGTGTGTCAACCAAACAGACGGTCGTAGACCATTGTTTATTAAGTGTTTGATTATGTTTATGAGGGGAATGTTTATTTTAAAATAAAGCACTTTATTCATTCATTCATTCATTCATTCATTCATTGCAAGTTTGAATGTAAAAAAAGAATTTCATCTTTTGGCTGGAATTGAAAAATAATTCTTTATTCTGTTGCAGACTCACCCCCCACCTCCCCCCCAGAATCAGCTCTGGCCGCCTTCGACATGTCCCGGCTCACCCTCTGGAACCTCTACCACAACCAGGTGAGATTACCATCGTTGTGTTTGGGTAAAAACTTTCCAAAGATATTCAAAAACACCCGTTGTGGTTTTCTGTAGAGAAAACTTATGCTGTGCAGAAGTTTGAGGCCCCCCTGGCAGTCAAAAGTATTGTATGGGTCGCTAGTTAGGTCAGAAACTTTTTCGTGGTTCAAAACTGGACACGGCTGATGATCATTGGGGGGGGGGGGGGGGGTTTAGGGATTGATCAATGGTACCCCTGGTAAAACAACCAGATGGTCTCACTCAGTGATACAGTTACACATACAATCATTTCATTTCAATTTGGACTAGATTAACAAAAAACCCGACACAATAATTTTGCACAATTTTTGTGATAGAACCCCTCTAAAATAGTAAAAAAACTAGAATAGGAATTTTAACATCTTTACTCTTTTGGGAGTTATATCTATCACCATAGCCTCCTCTAATGCAAGGCCGCTGCTCGTAAAAATGTGGCCACACCGCAATTCCCTCCACTCGCCTCTCACTCCGAAACTGCATACGTAATCAGCCACATACTCTGTTCCATTAATGTTAAGCTCAGTGATGTACTGTACAAACTCTCTAAAGGTTTACATGTGTATGTTAATCCTGTTTAGTTTTAGTTTCTAACCTAGCCTTAATTAATTAAAAATTGTGAATATTAGCAACTGCACAAATGTTGTTACATAATATATGAATTATTGCTTGGTAGGCCAGGAGGGTGTTCCAAATTTCCCTTGCAGTGGCTTTGTATTAGAGAAGGCTATGTTATTACCCATTCAAATTATACTTTATTTTGGGTATCTGGCATAATGGTGATGCCAAGAGAGAAAGAGATTATGATTATTTGGTGATTTAGAGATTATGATTGTGTTTGTTTTAAGGGGTCCCCACCAGAGCCGCAGAAGGAACCTATCAACCTAGAGAAGAGAGAAGACCCTGTCGGCCCTCCCCCCGCCAAGAGACATCAGCCCGACCCTGCGGATGAACCTAAGACAGGCCTACAAGGCACTCATATCAAGATCTCAAGCAGAAGTGAGTATTGCTGATATCAGTAGCAGACCAAGAACAAAAATATGCTAGATAATATGAGTAAACTTAAAACTGTTGAAAATAACAGTAAATTACATGTATTTTTAAAGGGGAAGTCAAACATTGGTCTTAATACTATCCTTAACATTGTTGGGTAGCATCATTAATTAATGTTGACAAACGACATCTAGCCAAAACAATTTTTAGACATTATAAATTTCCCCAGGGGAGCTTCTAGATCTCCCCTTACGTTTGTAATTAAACTTTTCCAAACAAAAACATATATGTGGGCAGAATTTTTATTTTACCAATGTCCCATACACAGTGTTGTCGAATGCTAATTTTAAATAATTTACGCGTATTCTATGTTCACAATTAACTTGTTTAATTTATGATATAAAGTTTTCAAGTGGTATATTTTACTTCTTCAAGCAGTGTTGCTCTGCACAGCGCTTGATCACATTGCATCAACCATGTAAAACAAGGACTAACTGAAGTCTGCTACAACTGTTGAGAATTTTAACCTAATGCTTTTTGCAGATGACGGCCGTGGAGGCAACGACAATTCGCTTGTGGTCAGTTTGGACATCAACGGTACAATGTATCAAGGTGTTCTTTTTGCGCAAACGTCCCGAAACACTCGTCTTACCTCGTAGACTCGCATCGGAAACTCTTGTCACCTTAGCTTAGATTACGAAGTAATTTGTCATTCAAATGTTAAAATTTACCTTAATTATTTTTATTGTACAGATCCAAAGATATAGAGAGGATTATAATCACTTGAAAGGATTATTTTACCAATATTTTTTGTACAAATTCAAATTACAACAGCCTTATTTTATTAATTAGCCCAAAACTGTTATATTACTAGATTTTTCAAACAATATTTGCAAAATAATACTAGGAACACCACAGGCTGGTTTGTTATACACAATTTTTTCATTAAATTAACAATGAAAATATTCAGGAGTACTGTATATATATAGTATTCACCTACATGTTGTACAATAGGAGATTCTTTCTCGCTTCTTGTTCATGATTGTTGTGAAGTTCTTTACGTAAAGTCGTGAGAACAGATGTAAATTTAAAATGTATGCACTCATTGGATGTATTACCTTTATTATTGGGTTTTAAACCACTTATGGTTCAGCTATATTTTTAGTAATCAAGCTTCTCACAAGAACAATGAATCGGGGCTTTTATACATTGACAAATCTTTGCCTGTATATAAATCAAAACCACTTAAATACAATATTTAGTAGTTACGATTGCTATTCAGACATAATTTTTGTACTGATTTACTACAATTAAGTTGTTGTACATAGCCTTTGTATAATTAGTTACCTTGTAAATATAGGCTTCTAATTTTTTATGTGATTGTAGAAGGACTAGGAAAAGTTTCCTTAGTTCCAAAGATTTTTTTAATGTTTAGCAACAGTTACACGGTAATGTGAATATTTATTTTTGTAAATTCTTTCTTATTATTTTATTTTGAAAAGATATGTAAATAGTTTTAGTTGATTTTTGTTACGACTGAGTAGTTAAGAAATTAGCAAAGAGTTAATTCATTTTGTGATTGGCCAGAAAAGATTTGATATATTTTATTTTCTGGCATAACTAAATACCACAAGATCTTCTGGCAGTAAAATAAACAAACTCATGGATGGTTTATTGAAGCAGTCAGTAAAACAAATAAAAGTATCTAATAACCATGACCAAATTAACTACAAACAATTCATGTAGGGCCTATTCTACACGTTTTTGTCAAATTAAGATTAAATTACTTTTTCAAAAGTCAAACAAAATACCATAGAATACCTCAAATTCAAATCAAATTAATGTTATGGAAAAAAAGTTTCCTTATAAGTTTTAGATTCCTAAGCAATTGTTTTACTTAAGTTTAACAGCCAATTCAAAAGCATCAACAGCTTGTATGATATACACCGTAAGCTATTTCAAGTATTATTAAAGCTGTAAATTTTAAAAATATTAAACTGTCCAGCATACAGCATTTTTATTGATGCCAAATGTGAATAACATATACTTACTTACAAAATTAATAGTGGAACTACAACTCACAAAATACTTAGCAAACATAATATTTCAAATAGAATCTCAATTGTATATTGAAGTCGCAGGTGAATAAAACTTAAACGACTCATCTTTGTACATTAACACACAAGTTATTTTTTGTGTACGGACCAATTTTTTCAGGACTCTTGGCTTTGAACAAAGTTCTCACTTTATTATTATTGTAGAAATGTAGTTTGTTATTTATTAGACATAAATACACTTATATTACATCAGACTATTGTTTTCTCTTTGCCCAACTTCCTTTCTCAATACATCCAACTCCTTTTTTTTTCAAAAAGACAAGTGTCAAGGTACCTAACTTTCTTAATACTATATAGTGAGAGAAAGTAAAAATCTCATAGACCGATTCCGTATGGATGAATGTGCTGTATTACTTTGGTACAATATTTATACATAACCTTAAACCATAAAAGTGTATTATGGGCTCAAGTTTTTCCCTAGAGATATTAACTTTTGGATACTAAAGTAGGCATCTTATCTACATAAACCAACTGTCACCAATTTGTCATTAACACGTTCGCTACTGCAATATAACAGCTATATGCGACAGCTGGTCACATTAAAATAGACTGACGTTGCATATTTGTGTCGGTGTCCAATGTTATTAACAAGCCTTCGTAATATACCTTCGTAACGGTATATTTTGGCCTCTGGGGACATAAAAATGAAAAAGTAAATCAGTCTTGGGCCTAGGTCTTACCATGAGACCTACGGTAATAGCTACGGTAATTATTTACTTGAGGGTGACCAAGCGTTCTATAGTAAGTTATATATCATTGGAAACTAGATTTTTACCTGAAAATAATTATGCAAAAATTTTTCTGCTGCCACAAAAACTTATTTTGTGCGATAAATTATTTTAAATATGAAGGTGGTGTTGTGACCCAGCATTTTGAACTACTTTTTTTTATGCTGAATTCAATGCCGCAATCCGTTCTTCATTGTCATATTTGGTTTTTGAAATATTGACATTTTAAATAAAAGTAATTGTAATATTTTATCAAGAAAGCTATCATATTTCAAAATGGCGGATCCAAGATGGCGGCTGAAAAAAATACATCCGTCATAACCGAGTGAAAATAGGTCAACAATGAATGGTGGTGTCCACTTATCTTTATCTAGCACTATTTTGAGATTATGGCCTTAGTTTGTAAATGCACAATGTTATAATGGACTAAAAATAAAGTTATAAAAAGTCTAACTTCTTTAGAATGGATCAACATTTTTTTTAATAGATTGCAGCATCGCATAAGGCGTAATAGTCTTGTTTGAAACGGTGGGTCACAACCCTACCTTTACATTTGAAAAAATAACTTTGTATCCAATATGGTGGATCCAAGATGGCGGCCAAAAATTTAAACCCAGTCAAAATGAAGTACTTCCTACTCTACAATGATCTGACGTGTTTCGGAGTTGATATCTTAAGAAATGTATAAAAAAGTAGGGTGGGAACTCATTTAAAACTCACCCTGTATAAAACAATTCACAATTATTTTCCTCATATTTTTTTAGTTTTGAACAGCCGCCATTTTGAAATGACTTGATGAAACTTGACCATTTTCAACCCAGGCCGAGATAATGTATTCAAGCACTTGTGTGCCAAATCTCATGAAAATCGGTTCAGGCATTCGGTCGTTATAGCCGATTCATGGGGACCCAGCATCCTCTTACGGCCGCCATTTTGATGACGTCATTACGGACGACCGAGGTCCTTAAAAATTGGGGTCTGGGCGGTTTTAGGTTCAGAAACTTGTATACTATAACCACCTAAAATTGCAGCCTCTCCGCCAGAACTGAAATATTCTGCCACTATATGCTGCTATACGACACCACTATATAGAACCCTTGGTCACCCTCAAGTAAATAATTACCACAGCTACTTCCCTATTGGGAAATTCGCTAAAAAATGTTATTACAGAAAAAATTCATGAAAGATTTCTCCGTATATTTCCTTAAATTTTCTTCAGTGTCGATTTTATATCTATATGTCTAATAATTTATTATTTTATATTTGCCCATATTGCACATGTAACCCTTATATATAATACTTGAAGGCGATTTCTACGAAACACTACTCCTCCATTAATAATGGACGGATTTTTACAAACGACGTGTCAAAAAGTACTTTTTGTGTAGACGCCCCCTTTCACCAATTCCTGTAATGCAAATTCTCGGGCTTTGCCCCACAGGCCATCAAAGTTGGAGTTTCTCCCATAAGATTAACATGGGGGAATCTAAATATTTAATTGGAAACTTTGTCCCCACTAATTTGAGAGTCTATCAAGTGTGGTAAGCCTTAATGTAAGTTAACTACAAACTTAGGCCTACTTAAAAAAAAATTTACTTCATGATAACTTTATTAAAACCATGATATTTATTTAACAGCCTAGGTATGGCAACACAGTAGATGAAAACCAAAATAAGAAGTGTTATTGGACGATTTTCATTACCAATCTGCAGTTGAGTTTCAATAACACATGAAATGCTGGTAAAGACATCCCTAAAAATAAATTAGAAGACTGAGTAAAAAAAACCCCAAGGTTCTGTACCTTATTGTTTGATTGAGAGGAAGTAACATGATACCAGTAATTCAATTGTCAACATAATAATTTGATTTTTATTTAACTAGGCCTATATACAAACTACTTACACTTTTTTACATTATTTTGATGAATATCTATGATCTCTTTCCCACAGTAGGTCCGCAGATTCTTCAGCTTTTTTCATTTTCCGCACAGTATACGCAGGCTTTCCCACAGTTATTGCAAAGAGGACCACAAGTACGAACCCAGAAATACCGAGAGTTGTTTTTGACGTTAAATTTTGCTTGAATATTTTTAAAAAAGGCTTTCTAGAAACAGATTCAGCATTGACTTTCTCCAATCTTGTTGGAATTCTCTTTGGTGGTTGTTTTTTTTCCATTTTGACTGAAATATTATAGTTTTATGAAAAAAAAACCCTTAGAAAATGAATAGTTATACTAGACAGAGACAGTAAATAATAACTCTACCTAACTTGTATCATTGAACTTATAAGGTACAAGTAAACTTTTCATTGTACAGTATTCCAAAATCTAGAGCCTTTTTTTATGTGGGTAAATAATGAGAAACTGAAATTATCCTTTCATTATGATGATATAAAACCATTAGGGAGAGTTTATGGCTATTAATAAAGGCTATTAAAATAACTTTAAGCTCAAGAGCTAAATTTAACTCAGCTTCTGCATTCAGACAAACTAAAAAAATAGGGTAAGTTTGTAACGATTCTTGAAGAATTTTTAATTGACCAATACACACCGGAGTGCACTCTATCTGTGATATCATGTAAGAAAAGGCAAATTTGTGCCTTATGATGTAGCGTATCTCTTCAACTATTTTAAGTTCAAATAATCAATTATCCTAGGGCATTATTTTACATTAAGTTAGGTAGGTACCTGGTAAGTCTGATGCTAAAACCTCTGTTAATATTTTGTTTCTCCATGTTAAGATTTTTAAATATACAGTAATGACAACTCACCACTTTCTTATTGCTGTTTTCAACTAAGCTATGTCTTCCTTTGAAGTTTCAGTATTTAGTTTGTTTGTTTCTTGATCTTTCGTGTACTCCTGTAACGGAGAGTTATAGATGTAGAAGCCTGTTACAAATCCCAGAAATGTTCCAATTACAATGTTGGAAGTTGTGAGTGCTCTGGGTTTCCGAATCCTAAGATGCCATGCCATTCTTCTACCTAAGAAAAAGAATCCTTTAGTAGGCCTACAACTCCATAAGTTAGGCTAGCTGAGTTTTCACAATATAATCTGAGTGATTGGCAGGCTATCAATCTATCAATTAATTATTTAAGATGGAGACGCCACTATGTGCGTATTTTAACCCAAATATGAGTGTAGGATAGGTGGCGTGATCTTGTAGTCTTGTTAGTAACTAAGGCCGACAGGGTAAAGTTTCTTTAACTGGGTTATACTAATGAGCGCATGCATTTTTGATATTGTTATTCCATTGTGTTTCACCCACTATTTCAATTGTGCAAGAAAAGTCTGGAAGTTGCATAAATTAATGAGTCGGTTCATTATAACCTAACCTTTACCTTTCTAATCTAACCTCACTTCAAAACACTTAATACAGTCACGAAACCCGACCTACCTTCCTCACATGCCTAAATAAGAACTGATTATTTGGTTTCAAAACTAATTGATTTCATTCCACACTAGTGTACACGTTGCTCGAATTCGAGCAATTGCAAAGTATTACAGGAGTTATTTCTAAACGAATAACAGTCATATTTACAATGAGTTCAAAAGAGTAAACTCAAACATTACCGGTTGGTGTGTAACACAGACCATGTTTATCTTCGTTATTGATAAAACTAAAGCATTCCGGCCGGTTTTCTCCTTCTCAAAATGCCTCGCTGTACAGGCAACACAGGTCATTCATAGAGGGCCAATTGAGAACAAAAAGTCGTTTTGGGGTAGTGTTAGGGCGCATTTATAACTTAATAGTTGAGATTGTCCAGGGTCAGGTGCTGACTTGATGAGTTAAGCCTATTACGCGCCACTGTTCTGTAGGGGTCGTTATCACGATTACGCCTCCTGTCTATGTTTCGTTGTCTTCACGTCGTAGGCATTTAAAAGAAAAAAACAACAATTAAACACATTATAGCTACACAAAACAACGATAAATGCACAAATTTGAGATACAACCATACTAACACGATCCGTCTTGGGGGTTTTGTTTACACAAACTCAAATGATGTAGTAAATAAATGTACTCAATGCGTTTCATTGGATTGAAAAATAAAATAAATAACAGCAATTAAATTATACAGCTGATCAAAATGTAAACAATTGTGTTCTCTATAAGGATAACATGGGAACTTTCAAAGCCAATGGGGCAGAGGCCAAGGGACTTTTTCAAAAATGTAAGGCCAGTTTGCAAATCTACGCGACACGCTCTTTCCAATGAGACGTCAATGGATAAAATCGGTTAAGAAATGGCGGAGGAGTTCAACCGACAAAGTTTCATGTAGGCCTAGCGTATTAATTATATAGATTAAGTCTAGCATAAACAGCTGTTTGCTCTCCTACTCACTCAGTCCACAGTCCACATACCGACCCATCCAGACCACGCCATAGTACCATCAGTATAGCTCAATGAACCATAGATTCGTAATTTTAACCTTCGTTTTACGGCCACTTATGAATCTCTCCGACAAAAACTGATTGCATTTTTGGATTCGGCGTGAAAAATACTGTAAGTAGACATCTAAAAATTACACGATATTGCATTGTAGATATATCAAATATCTGCCAAATATGTGAATGCGACTATTACTGGGGGGGAGGGGGCACCACGACCACGTTTGCTCCGGGCGCCGTCAAACCCTAGGGACGGCCCTGAGATAGTAGCCTACCAAGGATAGTCTTAATATTTGGGATAATTGGTGTTTAGATTCACGGGTATCTACACTTTAAACCCGATCAGATCAACGTCTCTGAATTACCTACTAAGTTAAACTCAAATTTTGCAAAACAGGATTCCTAATCCTAACCTCAATTCTTTTTCTTGTTTTTTAATCTGATGGCTAGGCTATGGCTAACCTCAATTTTTATAGGCTCTTGGTCTTAATAATGCTACGGCATAATTATGTCAAAAGCCTACACATTTACTTAGAGCTACTTAACTTAATCAGAATGATAGGGTAGAACCGTTGACTGTAAATCCTAGTCAACGGTAGAACTCTCGACAATTCTTTAATAAAGTAATCAGTGAATAACTTAGAGATATATACCTACTTTATCTCGATTCAACGACCATCCAATATCCCACAACCATAATAATTAACAATTGAATTATTATTATTTAGGTCTAATAACACTCAACAAAAATGACAAAAGTGAGGTTATTTTATTTTTCTATTGGGGTTATCAAGTTTTCACTTTTCAGCTGCCGACAGGACAGGGACAAACAGTTCTATTCTATGAGTGGCTGGTCCCACTGCGGTACTATGGAGCTGCTAACTGCATAGTGCATAGTGTCGCAGAGAAATGAGAATGAGAAGTATTTGAATGAGAAGTCAGAAGTAATAGCATAGATAAAACATACTCCCTTAGGTACCGTAATAGTATTTAAGCTGGAGTTTTCAACTGAGGTGATATCAGGACCATAGCATAGATTAAAAATCATCTATAAAACATAGTTCATTAGTAGATTTGTTATAGACAATACAAGATGATACACAACGTATGTTATAGACAATTTTAAGTATTGTTAGTTACGTCCGGTGCCACTGTAATCGTATGTTGTTTATAATTTGTTTCTTGATAAGTAATTTTAAACCTCTTTTATCCAAATAAAATGATTCAACCATAAACAATAACTCATCACCTAGCTAAATAACCAAACAATAAAATACAAATCATTAAATTAACACTAAAATAATATAAACAAAGTTTCGTCGACACTAGTGCCACGGCCGCCTTCTAACTCCAGGCCGCGGCCTTCGAACTGGCAACGTCGCAAGTGGTGTTGTAACAGCTGTTTTTGTTTGGAAGCAGCTAATGGTATTGTGTATTTACGAAAGATTGGTTACTGGACTATGACAATATTGACTCCGCTTAAAATGTACAGATATAGATTTGAATTCATATTGTTTCGATTTTCAATTCTGTATGTTTTATTTTCAATATTTTAATAAATTTATGATCATCAATTTAAATTTAAATCAATAAAGTGCGAATTAATGAGCTGATGTCACCTGTCTAGGTGGCCGTGCTAGTGCCCAGTGTCACCAATATGTACTAGATACGAAAAACGGGGGTGGCGGGATTATACCCCCCGCAGGTTAGTGACGTAACGATTAAAAAATAAATCGATTAAACGATTAAAAAATAAAAACTGTCAAAGAGTAAAGATTGTTTTGACATGACGATTGAACTACTTAAGGGTATAATTCATGTAATTGCTTCTCCCATGACTACCATCATAAACACCTGTTTGTATGAAGGGGTATTTCCTGACGCCTTGAAAATCTCCAGAGTTGTACCAGTTTTTACAAAGGGATCTCATGATAACTTGTCTAGTTATAGGCCTATAGCTATAATTCCCATTCTGGCAAAGAAGTTTGAGGCTGTTATGCTGGAACAACTGTATGAGTACTTTGAAGTCCATCACCTGCTTGTGCCTGCGCAGTACGGCTTTAGGAAGGGCAGATAGATCCACTGTTTCGGCAGTGGACTCCCTTCTTCAGGTAGTGCTTGATTGCTTTGAAACCAAACAAAACACTTCTGTCTTGCTCTGTGATCTTTCACGAGCTTTTGACTGTGTCTCTCACCAATATAATACGGATCCAGGATTAAACTTGCTTGGAATTATGTGACCTTCATTTTTGAAGGAGCACTTAAGTTACCACTGCCAAACCATACAATTATTATTATATCACAGATCAAGCAGCTATATTTTGTTGGAGGTTAGTTAGGCAATTTTAAACCAACCATACAGTTTTTTTAAGAGCTCACTAATCAATAATAATGTAAAAAAGGCCTTTTCTAAAACTTATGAAAATACCATCTAGATGAGTTTTTCTGGCAAAGCAGTCATGCTGGATTTTCATATAGCATGGGATATGGATCTTCTAACAAGCAGGTTCCCTTGTAAGACATTTTTCAATGGAAAGTCCAGCTAATAAAAATTACTAGAAGCATGTCGGGGAAGTTAAAATTCTCAAACATTTTATACAAAGTTGATTGAATCACTGTTGGCCTGTAGTTCTGAAAAAATATATAGACTAATGTCAGGTTTATGAATACCTTTTTTACAGGCAACATTTACTTCTAGAACCTATACAATTTTATGAGTTTATGACACTTCTGGATAGGAGCCTAGATTGACACATATCACCAGGCCTCGTGACTAATTCAAATTAAATAGATAAATAGTAAATACTTTTAGCTTTTTTTACTTTTCAAAGGAGAACCCACTTTGTCGACAGTTGTGTCAGTCGTCATGAACAAAAATAATGCATTCTTCTGAACCATTAATACTAAGCTCCCGCTGGTGGTGATTGTGACATTGCATGCACACCATTTCTGCTAAACATGATGCCATAATTACACAGGGATGATGATGTCTAATGTCGAGCCTCTAGTTTCACACTCAATGAGGGAGAGACTGTAGTCGTGGACAAATTTACTTGTACGCAAGACACGTATTAGAGTACTGTCCTAAGCCGGCCTGAGTAAGCCGGCTTACTCTCGCTAAACCGAACTCATACTAAAGAGAGTTTTTTATAATATAACATTCATACAAAAATTCAATTTAGTGGTTTATTTGTGGAATCTTTGTGGACTAAACGGGTGTCGAACTATCGAAATATAGGGAGTAAATGGAGTTTAATATACAGGAAAGTAAAAATACAAGTTTTATATAGAAATCACCCAAATCAAGTCAACAATAAATTACAACTTTATGTTCAAGTTAACTTACTTTACAATAGTAACCATTAAATATTGCTTGACAAAATATCTTGTATCTTCGATTATTTTTCACTCTGATAACTGGAAAGAACTGGTCCCGGTCATTGACCGGCATACGTGTCAACAAAATATTGATCCCTAATGTTTAGAGGTTAGACGGGTAGCCTCAGCCCGTGTCGAACTACAAGGAGTGTCGAACTATCAAGTGTCGAACCACTGAAGGTTACTGTACCAAAGTTTTTATTTTATTTATTAAAAAAAAGAGGTTGGCAACTTCTTTTAACCTTGCATTTGCCCGTCCACATAGACTACAGATCTGTGCGTGGAACGTATCCAGCAAAGCAAGGGGTAAGCCGGTACAGTACGAAGGTGAACTGTACTGATAAATTTTAGTGGCAGTAACCATCAGGATCAGAACCCACGTTATCGCTGCCTTGGGCCCGAAGTCCGTGACGCTACCAACTGAGCCACCGACTCACCTACAACACTCAAAACACATACAAATCTGTTAACGTTTACATATTTTTTTCTTGTACTTGTTTGCCTTGTGAATTTTTTGAACTACTTGCTCAAACTTAAGTTAATGTGAAAAAATTTTTCCTCCTCACAATTGAATAGTAATTACAGTGTGTGATACAATACATTATGAACGGTTTTTTTCTTAAATTAGCTGGCCTTGGTTGAGAAAAAAACAATCATTTATGAAAACAAACATTTATTGTAATAAAATATTCTTAACTTTTGGACAAACTAGCTTGTCCCACTTGATTCTCTTGATTTCCATACTTGGGCGGATGATCAAGAATTTCATCGATCAGACCAAACTCCTTAGCAACACTTGGAGACATGAATTTGTCTCTTTCCATGTTTGCCTCTGAAGAAAACACAAATGAAAACATCAATATTATTTAAGATCACTTAATTCAACAAATAATTCGTTATTGTTTACCTTTTGTAAGTTTGCCTCTCGTCATAGATGTAATATAAATCTTGCTTATGTTAGACTCGCTACTGATAAAAGACCATTAATTTTAAGCAGTAAATTTTATAACAACTTACCACTAGCAATAAGATTACTTAGTGATAAGGATTTCAAGATCAAAATAAATAACTTTCTTTGTAATCAGCCATTATACTCAATAGAGGATTATATGTCCAAGGACACTGACTCCACTGGATTTTAATTCATATTATGTTATGAATAATTTTTTGTGGCAATGCATTTGTATGGAATATTAACTGACAAATAAAAAAAATCTCATTCATTCGTTCAGCTAGTTTTTAATAAAAGTCATGAGACATTAAGTGTTTGTAGGAAAATAGTGCTTGAAAACTCCTGCTGGTTTTATGAACAAAATTAATTTACCTCAAAGAGCAATAGCTCCCAATACTATAATTTCACTATCCAAATGCCGGGCAGTCACTACACTTGAATGGTTAGTGTGATAACATTTGTACAACTCACCAATTTTTTCAAGAGCTAGTCCCGTGTGTTTTACATACAGGTTGTTTATTTGCTTCTTCAGATTTATTATTTCTTCAGCCTGAATAGCTATGTCTGTTGCTTGACCCTGCAAAAAATTATCAGAATCAGAACCTCTGTTTTAATTGGTAAACATTACATTACAACATCTGATTATTTTTTTAATATCCATAAAATTAATAAATAATGGTTTAAATACCTTATACTGTCAAAGTGATCCTTTGTAGTCCAAATATAGGCTACTGCAGTTTCGTTCCCGATGATGGGAACTTCATCAGACTGTCAAGGACATCAAATTTCGTTCCAGAGGAAGTCGTTGAGGTTAAAATCCATCGATATCATACATTTAGCACTCAAACGATAAAAACTAATAATAAAGTCTAGACCTGCCCTCCGTGCGTATCGTGTTTCCTGGTACCGGCGTTTTTGTAATATGTATTTATTATTCATTTTTTGTTTGTGTGCTAAATGTATGACATCGATGGATTTTAACCTCAACGACTTCCTCTAGAACAAAATTTGATGTCCTTGACAGCCTGATGAAGTTCCCATCATCGGGAATGAAACTGCAGTAGCCTATATTTGGACTACAAAGGATCACTTTGACAGTATAAGCACAGAAAACGTACTACTATACCCAGAATGCCAACCGCATGGTAAAAAGCATTAAGCGCAATAGCATAGCAACGCTGGTGGCACTGCCTACGGATTGACAGGCAAAGCTCTCTCAAACCGCTTAATGCTTTTTACCATGCGGTTGGCATTCTGGGTTATAGTAGTCCATTTTCTGTGGTATAAGGTATTTAAACCATTACTTATTACTATACTAGTGATCCAGAGGCTAACAACATGACATTAAATTAAAATTATACCAATGATTTACAAAAGCCGTGAGGAGAGTAACCTCAAGTCAATTAAATGAAAATCAACAGCAAAAATATAAAAAACTAATAAAGTCCTACATTTCAAAACTAGATCTTGACTTTATTCTTCAACTTAATCAGTTGATAGTTGACACTTGCCAATCTGGCTTTTTCAGGACTTTGGTGGTGCAGGATTATTGGAAATGCATTACTGAATGTCTTCTGAAAACAGGCTTCATTGCAAGATAAGAGGAAATACTGCTAATTTTAGAGCATCAAAAGATAATTGTTGGATGTCCCAGTTTGAAACAAATTGAAATAAATTAACACTCAGCCTTCACGCTACCATGTCCAGACAGCTTTGACCCGACACACTCGTCTGAACAAGAATGGCCTTACTTTTCCAAACAGCTCTCATATTTATACTTAACAACACAATTGACAGAGGACCAAAATAATATTACTGACTATCGATTCCAGTCGCTGAAATTTCATTAGTCCGAGACTTAAGTTTAAGGTTAAAAAAGTTTGAGAGCAAAAATCTTCAAATTCCCTTAATATTATAAAGCATACCCCTAACTGTTAGTTATCAGTTTCTTTGAGTCTTGGTTGAGCCACAATCAGAGATTGAAGTTGGTAAATTGATAACAATAAATGTCCTTTACCTTTCATGAAAAACTTAGTAATTTAAACAATCCATTAATTGCATTGATCTTATTGTATTCATTCAAACGAGAAAACTATTAAAAGATACCAACAAATACAAAAACCTACCTAATAAGCATACAAAACACCCATCTATGTTACTTATCTTTCATACATCTATATAAACCTTGATATGTTGTATAAAGCTAGTGGCAATAAGTTATCATTATAAATTTAAACAGAATATTATTTCAACCCACCCGAGCGCCGCCTGAAGGCTGGTGTATCATGATTCTGGCGTTGGGCAGTGAGTGGCGCATACCAGGCGCGCCAGCTGCCAGCAGGAGACTCGCCATACTGCACGCCTGTCCGACACACCAGGTGGCTATGGGTGGTAGGATGTACTGCATTGTGTCGTATATACCGAGCCCTGCCGTCACGCTGCCACCCGGGCTGTCAACAACATCTCACATAGAAACACAATAAACACAAGCCACAGTAGGTGCCACTAGTCGATTAGGAACCGGTCTGTGCAAAAATCCAACAATATTGTAATTAAATATCCTGCGATTTCTTGAACACTGGTATCAGTGATCCCGTCATCATGTCATCTGTCAACACTAGTAAGTTTCTCAAATGGCAATCATAAAAAGAGAACAAACGGAATGACGTTATTATACACAAGGCCAATATTCACATTACAATGTTAACAGACTTTTTCCCGCTAAAATTCAAGGAAAGTAAAGATTGTGATAGATTTTGATTGGATACTCCAATCATCATCAGACCCAATAGGCGAATGATTGACGTATCCAATCGAAATTGATCACCACTTACCATCTTTTATGTTTATTAACTGTCTTGTGAGTTAACAGACAAAATTAATAACACGTAAAATGCTGATCAAAAAGTTGTTTATTAAAGTTCACAAAAAATCCTGGATTTCCCAATTGGATTGAAACTCCGAGTGTTGGATTTGACTAGAACAACAATTGAACACATCTCCTCCTGATAATAGTAACAGCCTTGAAACATCTGGTGTGTACAAATTACCTTACTACAATTGTCCTGATGTTTTGAATTAGAAATAAAATTTTGGCTCAAACATTATTTGAAATAGGCTAGTGGCGAAACTAGAGGAGATGAACAGCTAATAACCCTCCCCCAAGGTCATCGCCATCTAGAAGGCATCGGTTAACCTACACTTATATCAAACCCTGCAGTCTGGTTTTGTCCTTGGCTGGCCTTGCGCGTTTGTACATATTTTTTGTAAATATGAACGTTTCTTTATGTGTTTATATGTGAAGTAATTTTGACAACGGCAAGTGCAATAAGATATGTTTGACAATTGACGAGAAAAGAATTTGAAAATCGGGTTTTAATCCTGAAACTAGTCAACCATGACAAATATACGATTGATTGATGGAAGCTTAGTTAGTTAACCTGTTATTTTTGTCAATAGGATTCAACTTATATTAGACGCTACCCTACAAAGAATATTATCCCACATCAGGTATAGTATGATAAAACTTACCTATTAATATACATGTGGACTGGTTTTTTGCTGCTTTCAGACTGTAGGAATAACAGTTGAGCAACCACCAAAGAAGATAAGGAGTCGTCAATCTTAAAGAAAACATACAAGATTAAACTAAATCTTATATTAGGTCTATGTAGTATTAGACAAACTATCTGGCCAAGTTTAGTGTGCGGTTGGTTGTAAATGCTAATGAAAATAAATAATGATTCTGTTTATTCACCAGCAACACAATATAAAACTCCTTAGATACAGTGCTTCTAAAAAAAAAAAAAAAAAAAATAATAGGCCTACTATTGGTCTATTTAGCCCCTCGCCCTATGATATAATGTATCCTAATTCAGTCATGGTAGCCTATCAGTTTGTTTCTCATTTGGATCAATTCATTTCATTATATTGGAAGACTAAAAACTGGATGACACCTGAGCATTACAGTAATCTACCTATTTGGCTACTTAAGCCCCAGAAGGATTGTTGTACATTTTTAGGTTTTAAGCTTTTGGTTTCATATGCTCGGGGTGTGGTTTTGTTTATGTTACATGTAATGTAATCAACTAACAGCTGTTCTACTCCACAAACCACCCTCAAGTGTTAGTCACTGCAAGAACTTGTCATCATCCTTAAGCCCCCCATACACTATCCAACATGTTGGACGGACATGTCGGGATCCGAGGTCTTGTCGAACATATTGGACAGTGTGTGAATTCCGACCCGACATGCTCGACGGATATGTCAGGTCAGATGCTCGGTCCGGTAGCACCACCCGACTCGAGCCGTCCGCCTGACATGTTGGACCATGTGTGGGAAACCGTCGAACTGCTCGCCTGAATAGCCACAGTTTCCAGTTAACTTGTATTTAGCGAGTTGTGCGTGATAACCGTCCCATTTTTCCATAATGTCATTTAATAATAATAAACAGTTCTGGTCAGAATTTTTTAACTCTATAGAGACCAGAAGGTGTTGTGGGCTGTCAAAAGTAAACTCTATTGCAACAAACATGCACATAGGGGCACGATATCCTGATGGAAAAGTGCAAGGAACTGTATCCAGAGTGTGATTTAAAGTTCGTTAAAAATAAAATTGAAAATTTAAGACCCTAGTTCCATAGGCTCTAAAAATCCCTAAAATCATCGCTAAAAATCCCCCTGAAACAGCTAACAGTCGTCTCAAAATCCATCTCAGAACTAATATTTCACCTGACTTGTTGGGTAACATGCTCAATAGTGTGTGGGAAACACCCGACATAAGTCAGGTTGGATGATGGGTCCGTCGTCAGGTCAGGTTGTCAGGTCGGGTGGCATGTTCGATAGTGTATGGGGGGCTTTACAGAACAGCTAAAGCCAATTTTATTGTTAGTTCTGTCTAGTACACCGTATATGGGTCGTGTTTTTTTTACAATTCGTTTCCTGTTTTCAGTCCTTTAAAATCTTGTTCAACCAAATAAAACTACCTATTTCATTGTAAACAATAACTCGTCTCCTAGTAATATAACCTAACAGTAGGCCTTTAATGCACAAATCATTAAATTAATCCTAAAATAATAGAAACAAAATTTTATCGACAGCAGTTCAGAGTCACCAACATGAACTAGTGAACAACGAGGCTTCAAGATTTACAATGGGATGAGAGGTCTACTTGTGTTGCTTAGTCTACGTTTATACTTACTGGTCCCATTACACATATTATTCTGTCCTTCAACAATCTTGAGAAGATGTCATAGGCTCGTTCACCTCTACCTGTTTGCTCCACTACAATCGGGACCAGTCCGTAACTGCTCATAACCGATGTGTGTAGACTTCCTTGACTGCATTGCTTTATCACAGGAGTTAAGGATCGCTAAAATAAATTAAAAGAGATTGACAATAAGTTAGAGAAAGTAGACCTTATCAATAATAATAGCCTAAATATGTTTTTGAAGATGCGTAACTTAAGCTTCTGAATTATCAAAATAGGCTACAAGTCACCAATACCACAGAGAAGAAAGATATGCTGATGAAACATGCTTATGGAACAACCATGCGCTTTCAGCTCAGGAATGGTGGGGCGGAAATAGGTACTTTGGTAATATCCAGAGGCCACCCTTATACAGCACGCTGCAGCGGTTATGTTAGGTTGGACTATCATAAATGTGTTTGTAGAACTTTCCTCAATTCATTATGAATCAAACAATACCAGAAGAGTCATACTTTCGCTCGCCAAATCCCCTCCACAAGTAGGCCAAGGCGAGGTCGTTGACCGGAGCGCGCACATCACCTGTCAACGCCTGCAACTGTTGTGGTAAGTTAGCAGCGGCGCAATGCATTCAATCCTCGCTGACATCGCTGCCTTCTGGGAGGTAGAACTCAAAGGCTGCTAATTGAAATCATGTCAAATTTGGACAGTAAATTAATTCAATAAAAGTCCGTTTTTACTTACCATTTATGATAAACCAACCTAAAATTATCGCCACAGTGCACTGTATAAGGGTGGCCTCCGGATAATACCAAAGTACCCGGAAATATATGAGTAGGCCTATCTTAGCCCGAACGGCTATTGTTGTACGACAGCAGTTGTACCGCACAATTCAATTAAAAACTACTTTATTCATCTCTTGTACAAAATACATTGAGCACAGGCACCTAATACAGTGTGAGCACTATAGTAAGTTATGTGATGGTGAGGGGGGGGAGGAGAGCGAAAAGGGAAGACCAATAGAATTTGACACAAGCGGTATGGGGATACTGATTAAGTTATCAGTAAATTAAACCAAAAAACTCTAGAACGATCTAAAAAATTTAATTTCTACAAATTTAATTGTTTTGTCAATGAGAAAACAGTACTGGTAAGATCGGAACATAAAAATAGGCCTAGGTTAAACAAGATTTAAAACATGATTATTTCACTTAGGATATATTATTCAGCATAGTGTCACTTACCAATCGTTGAAGCATTATGGGATTCTGAATCTGTACAAATCAAATACTTAAGTTTACACTTCTAGTTCAACTTACTGTAAGCTAAGAATATTTTATAATCGATTAGACGTTCAAAAAGAGTTGTAAGCAAGAGGTTATGTTAGTTATGATAGAAAGAAGTTTGTTTATTTTATATAATTGCTTCATTGCTTGTGACAATGATAAACACATGTTGTTGGAATTTTTTTGTACAGTTATACAACTCAGTGTAACCAACTCAAAAGGTTTTCATATAAAAGGGTTTTACGTTATAAAATTGTTTGCAATACAGTACTACAATAAGATGTTGATTATATGGATTCTATGATTATATGATTTGATTATATTACATTATATTATTATTTGATTATATTATGATTTGATGGTTATATGGAATTTCTGTTGAAGATATCTGGGAGGGACCCGACAAAATGACAAAATAAGCCAGAATGGAGTTTGTAGTAGGCCTACCATGGATTAACATTCTGTGTTATAGATTAATACTTTACAATGAAATGGCGACCATACAGAGTAGGTATTTTAAGCCAAGTATGAATGGAGATGAGTGTAGGATGAGTGGCGTGATCTTGTAGAATGTAATCATGTTAGTGACTAAGGACGTCTTATACCTTCACAGTTGTTAATGTATGGTATTTTTGTACAGTATTTTTAATTGTAGGCCCATACAGATAATGGCAACTAAGGGGCCTACATCTTATAGTGGAATTCTAACCACATTTTTGCCTTGGTATATATGAATAATTGATCTAATTTTCAGGATAGTACTGCAGATAGTCGTAGTACTCACTCGTGCGGACATTAATCCGGGAGTACAGCATCCACAGTGCATGCCTATAAACACGGCCGCCTTTAACTCCGGCCGTACTATAAATATCCACAATTCGTAGCATCATAGTAGCTGGATTACAGGATGACGCCACCCGTCCCAGTTTTGTCTGGATAGTAGATCAGTTAGTTATAGATGGTTATAGTAAATTTAAAGGTATGATATAGCCATAACTTACTTCAACAATATTTTTCCACTTCGAATTATATTTTCAGTTTAGGCCTAATCTTGAATTTGTTATTGAATCTTCGTGAACGACAATCCCAGTATTTTGCAAGTTACCTCTCTAATATTTGTCAACAATGTGAAGCTCATGCTTGAAACCGAGTAGAGAGCTATTGACTCAGTCCTTGAATGGTCCACTAACAACAACAACTAATGTCATTGTGATTAATAACAACAATCATTAACATTGTGATTAACAATAACAATACAACCTAATGTCCTTGAACCCTACCAACCCAAAGTGAATGCAAAGCCATTTCCTTTCATAGAAAATTCCAACCAATCGACTTTCAGTAAATGGTTAACTCTACGTATTTGGAGCAATGGAGCGTGTCACAAGCATTCGTTACTTAGTCCTTGGTGTGACAGGGACGGGTCACTCTATCCCTACGAAACTACAAAGCATATGGGTTTGGACCGTTTCCCCCATAAAGTATTTGATTATCTCATTTAATAACTGTTTGTAAATCAAAGGCGTAGTCAGTAAGAAATGTTTTTTTTTTATTTATTTATTTTTATTTTATTTTATTTCCAACGGCAGCAGCCAATTTACAAAGATAAACATGATGGTTGAATACAACAAAATAGGTAAGCAAAATTTGATGATAAATATAAGTTAACAAAGATATAACAGGTTATAAATATCCAAAGCGTAACAACAACAAAAAAATAAGATTAACAAACAACAATAAATACTCTAACATAGCAACAACAGAAAATAAAGGTTAACAAACAACAATAAATTAATTACTAGTCTTTCCCAGAAAGAAGAAGAGAGGAGGCCTGCCGACGAACCTGCTGAAGTCCATCGAAAAACAGGTCACACCCAGACGCAACTCGATTTCCCAGGCGAGTAAACCTTGCGAAAGGACTGTTGAAGTCGAAGTTGGTTGAGTGGTATCTTCGACCCAGCAGATCTCGAGATCTTGTGTTTGTAGGCACTCTGAGGTCGATTTCAGCTAGGAGATCTGGACAGTTCATGTGACCATTGACTATCTTCCAGAGAAGAATAACATCAGCCACGTCACGTCGCAGGGCAAGAGGTGACAAGTTCAGATTGCTGGACAGTTCCTCCACAGGCACATCAAGATAGGCAAAACCCAGCCGGACACCAACCAAACGAAGAAAACGCCTTTGTAGAGCCTCCAGTCTCGTCCTATTGCCAACAGTGTAAGGCGACCACACGGGACTTGCATATTCCACTAGCTGTCTCACAAGGGAACAATACAGAGAGCGAAGAGCAGAAGGGTTGTCGATGCCTCTGGAGAATCTTGCTATGAAACCAAGCATCTTGTTTGCTTTGTTACTGATGTGATCTATATGCCCAGAAAATCCCATGTCGCTGGAAAAAATAACGCCTAGGTCTTTTATACACTGGGACCGTGGAATGGATGTACCAGAAATGGAGTATACGTACATGACTGGGGATTTGATGCGGTGATAGGTTATACAAGAGCACTTACTGGGATTTACAGACATGTTATTCCTGACACACCAATCCTCAATTTCAGAAAGGCTATTTTGAATTTCTTGAGAGTCTTCTGGTGTAGACACAGTAGTGAAAATCTTCAGGTCGTCAGCAAATTGTAAGGCCTTTACAGTTAAATTGTCTAGTAGGTCATTGACAAAAACATTGAAGAGGCAAAGGTCCCAGCAAAGAACCTTGTGGAACTCCTGAAGAAGGTGAGAACTGAGTGGAAGTGGTAGAACCAATCCTCACGACAAAGAGAACGTTTTTGAAGATAACTAGAAATCCATGACAAAAGAGGTTCAGCCACTCCGTAGCCCAGCAACTTAGACACAAGAATTGTATGGTCGACCTTGTCGAAGGCTTTTGCCATATCAATGTAGGCTGCATCAACTTGGTAGTTCTTGCGAAAGGCAGACAAGACATATTCTTGAAAGAGCAGGAGATTGGAGACAGTAGACTTGCCTTTCATAAAGCCATGTTGGGAAGGATGGATTATTTTGGATAGAAAAGGATTCAGTCTATCTACCACGATACTTTCAAAGACTTTGCCAATTGCCGGCAGAATAGTGATTGGACGGTAGTTCCGTATGTCGCTGGGATCATTTGCTTTATGTAAAGGAATGATAAAGCCCGACTTTAAAGAGCTAGGGAAGATTCCTTTGTTAAGTGATTCGTTGAACAACACTGTGAGGGGTTCAGCTAAGAGAGATCGGCAGTGATGAAGCATAGATGGCGGTATATTGTCAATTCCAGCTCCCTTTGTAGTGTCCAGATTCTTAAGCTTGCTGAGAACTTCTTCAGTTGAGGTTGTTATGACACAGAGAGAATCGAAGACGGGATAGCTAGAGCTAGGTGAAACTCGTGACGATGGAGAGTAGACCGAGTTGAAATAACTGGAAAACAGCTGACATATGCTTGTTGTGTCACTGGCTACTTCGTCATCCAAATGCAGACTAGACGGCATGTCAGGAGTATTTCTTTGAGCCTTAACTAGTCCCCAGAAAGCTCGTGGATTAGAAGATATGTTTGATTGAACATTGGATAAATATCGAATGTGGCATTCACGAGACAGCGACCTACAATTATCTCTCAGCCTTGAGAATTCATAATAATGGACAAGATTGAAACTTCTCTTGAAACGTGCATGCGCAGCTTTCTTTTCAATAATGCATTTTTTTAGGTCATCATTAAACCACCTAGGGAAGCGTGAGATACCAAATTTCTTCATCGGACTTGCATTTTTGACGATTTTCTCTAAGGAACTTTCCAAAAGATCAAACTTTTCATCAGTTGAGATCGGCTGGTGAACAAATCCCATATCTGCTTCCTGAAGGGCTATAAAAGCAGCGGGGAGGTCACATTTCCCCAAGTTGTAGCCGCTGTAGCTGTTGTCACAAGTAGAAGGCATATAGCACTCAAGAGTAAGGGACAGAGGAGGGTGATGAATTTCAGGTTTAATCAACCAATCGTTGGCCCTGATAACTTGCACTTCACTATCAGAATAGAAGACCAAGTCCAATGTTACTCCTCTATGGTTTTGAACATGATTTATCTGGAAGAGAGAGTGCAGAGAAGACATGTCACGGAGGTATTCGCAGCAATGTTGAGGAAGGCCAGATACAGGTAAGTTGACATCGAAGTGAGGCAAGTTGAAGTCTCCAAAAATGAGTGTCTTCTTTGGGAAATTTGCCAATTCGACTGTCTCAGTAACCGCATCACAGAATTCACGGTAAACAGAAAGAGGACTTGAAGGAGGAATGTAGACACAAGCCAGAAGAAGATCAAAACCAGGTCCCAATTTCACAAGGGCAAAGACACTTTCAATGTTGAATCCAGAGTATAGTCGCTTAGACATAAGCTTCTTACGAACTGCAAGTAGGGTTCCTCCACCAGAACTTTTGTGACTTGTAGCAGCAGACCTATCACATCTATGAACAATGAAGTCAGTATCGCCAACTTTTAAAATCTATATATTAATTATTAATGATTGCGCATTTCCAATCCACTTTTGCTCCAACGAATGTTATTTTTTACATAGTATAATTCTTAGCATAACTAGAAAAAGTCCGGGAAAAGAATCGTTGGTGCCTGGCGGATTATTTTGTATTTGTATTGCATCTCTTTCAGTCTGCCTGCCTGCTAATCAAGTTATCCAACTTCAATCCTATTATTATTGAATAGAATTGGAAACTCGCACTCGCATCGCATTCGCACTGCTCCTCCGACTTTTTGAGTTTTGAGGTTCTTTTTCCACGTGCTTCGTAAACTATAACTTTTAAAAGTTACTTTTACTATCAAGAAATTAGATTTCATCCTATTACTATCTACTGTAGGTGAGAGATCTCACTAGTTTCTAGTAACAATCTTTAATAAGCTAAGCATATTTTGTTTGGATCTAAAACCTTGTGAAGGCTTTGCTGTAGCCTACCTAGGCCTATCCAAAATGGGTTATTCCCAGGCTAACAAGAATATTCATGATTTTTACCTGTTATCATGATGAATAATAATTTTTGTGTTTAGCGAACCATCCAATTTTTTAAAAATAAATTCATTAATAATAACTTATCAAATTTCATTTAACTTAGCAACCTTGAAGTAGGCTGTCAGAGCCCAGGCCCTTGGTCCTAGGCCTACTCAAGTCTAAAATATAGGCCATTCGCTGGTATACTGGAATAGGCCTACTTGTTTTGAGAAACGGTTTGTCGACAATTGTGTAGGTAAACTTAACCTAACTTATCTGATAATAACCTATTGACTGAAGGTAACTTAACTTAAAAGCAGAGATGCCGATGCAGGGTGTCCACATTCTGGATAGTCAGGGATAGCCTAGTAATGGAAAAAAATTCTGGTCATTGAAAGTCATGGAAATAGGCAAAAGGTCATGGAAAGTCATGGGAATCACCAATGATGGATGGATTTCATGGGACCTTTCAATGCTCTAGTCGCCCGTAATCCTGACTATTGTAGCATTTTCCGAATTTTTCACAAATGTAGGCTACGACAATTCAGTTTATACAGTTGTATTAGTTTATGGGTTTTGAGTTTGTATTAGTTCATTGTTGTACCTATTGTACACAATTGTTATCTGTTAATAGCCTAGGCCTACATATTTCAGTATTTTCTGTGACATAAATTGTCCAGGCAGTATTATTCGTGTGTGTACGGTGTACGTTATATTATAATTTTTGAGTAAAGTTCGTGAGTCATGGAAATCGATGTCTAATGGTCATGGATAGTCATGGAAAGTCATGGAAATTGATGACAAAATTTCTGTGGACACCCTGCGATGTCATATTTTGTTAAAAGTAAATGGGCTAATACTTACTGGGATTAGCTCGTTTAGGCCTAGATGCTAGGAATTAAGGCTTCATTGCTTCTGCTTTGATTTTTTCAATTTTTCAAAATTTTCTGATTTTCTTTGATAACTTAGTTTTACTTACAGGCTAAGATATAGGCCTACAGTAAGTTAAGTTGTATACATTCTTAACTTAAGATGGGTGTCTTATAAGCTAGTGATGGGATAACCGAATAGATTCCATTACCGAATAATAGATCAGTTATTTTTAGCGCCAATCGATTATATTTAACTTAGTTGGATGAATCACTGAATCAATTTTAGTCATTATTCACTGTCCCAAACCACGAGTAAGCTCTTGAGAAACTGAATATCTTAGAATTTTAGTCAGTTAGCGTCAATCGGTGATTTTTGTAATTAATAAGTTAGGTAGGCCTAAGTTTTAAGTACGGTACTTAACTAATAACCAACATCAAAAAGGTAAAAATAAAAAATCGTAAAATAGGCTGGGGGGTAAGTTAGGCCTAAATTCATTTAGGCCTACCCTAACTGACAGACTTTTTGTTAACCCTAGATCTGGCGGTCATTTTATTCACCAGTGGCAGGTATATTTTGGCGCTCTTGTAGTGGTATCATATATTTTGCCACAGAACATTTATTTGTGAATATAAGTACACACATATATATATTTTCTGTTTTAGTGATAAATTTAGAATATAATAGTATACAAATATTTTTTTCTTAGCAATGTATTTAGGCGTAGTAGCAAAAGGTTTGCAAATTTTTGGATTATGCAAATTAGAAATTTCAAAAGCAACCCACAAGAAAACTACAAAATAATTTGTTTACACATTTTATCTAAATGTAAAGGTTGTGTGAAATATGGTTCCCTACGTAGAAATACCAATACTTTTTAAATACTTTTTTACTTTAAAAAAATAAAATTATAAAAAAAATAAATTCTACATACATATTTTCTTTTTTGAAAAACTACCAAATTTCTTTTGGTCACGTAGGAAATAATAGAATTCATCAACAAAAAATAAAATGATACTGTAGGCCTACAATAGGCAATAAAAGATCTTTTTGAAAATATATAGTTATATTTAGTTGAATTCTAAAATTTCAGAGAAATTTACGTTGGAATGTAAAATTTTGAAGATTTTTTTACAAAAACATAGTTTTTATGACATTTTTAAAAACAAATAAAATTTGTTCAATCAACCTTATAGATTCAGAGGGAATTGTAGGGAATTTATTTTAGTTTCAGAATATGTACTAATCTATATAAATAAAATTAGAGTTTTGTCTGTACATTGCTTAGAATAATGAACTTTTTGGTTATTTTTACATTTCATAGGTCAGAGAAACCGAATCAAACCTTATCTCAATTTCTGTCTGTCTGTCTGTCTGTCTGTCTGTCTGTCTATCTGTCATTCTCTTGGTAACGCTAAAATACGCACTTTATTACAACTACTCCTCAATAACTATAGCACTGTCCCGCCTGAAACTTATTTTCCAAATACTATACATATATGAGATGGTTTTAGACGTATTTCATCGAATATGAGACAGTTAGATATTTAACAGTAAACCCTTGAAAATCAAGTTTTTGTCGATTTTTGACGTGGAATTTCTGGAAGCCCATGTTAACCTTATGAGAAATGAAATTATTGAATCTTAACAGCTGTTTCAATTAAACAAGTTGGTTCTGTTCTGTGATGTTCAATAGCATTAAAGTTACAAGGATTACCAACAGGGTGCAGCACTAGCACTATTATTTCTTTTACATTTATGACAACAGCTAATTTGCAACCTGGAGGCGAGTGAGCGTAGCGAACGAGCTAACCTGAAGGCAAGTGAGCGTAGCGAACGAGCTAACCTGAAGGAAAGTGAGCGCAGCGAACGAGCTCCAACATACAGGTGAGTGAGCGTAGCGAACGAACTTCAACCAGGACGTGATTGAGCCATGCAAACGAGATCAGATAGTAAAAATAAAAGTAAGCCTACCGTTATAGGATCGACCGGCAGACACAGAGGTAATTTAACCTTTTATTGATTGTCATACCGATCCGGAACAACAAAAAACAACATAAAATGAAGCTATGTATAATAGTTTGGCCAGCATATCTTAAAATATGCAAACCAACTGCTGTTCGTTATATAAGAAGGTTTCAACTGAATATTATAAGATCCCCGTGCGTAGAACGGGTACACAGCTAGTATTGTATACAATTTAATTGACAATCACCAAAAACAGCTGTTTTTGTAGTCAGGTGACCAAAACTTTCCACCGCCAAAATCTATTTTGAACTCTCTAGTTTTTCAAACTAACTTATGTTTCTCGTTACATAATACTCACTCAATAATGTTTTATGCATGAAAATGAATCCTCAGAATCTCATCTTTCTAATGGTATAAGATTTTTTGTGTTTTAAAACGGCTTTCATATTTTAATAATAGAAAAACCCGACCCATGTCCTCTTGGTCTATAATAGACCAGCGCCACTGAGAACTCACGTTGACCAGCGCCAGATAGGGGGTCAATCACCGAATCGCTCGGTAAGACTGATTCAACACCGAATTAGTCTGCTTAGCATCAAAACCGATTGATTCGTCGGTGATTTTCTTTTGGTGATTCCCACCACTACCGGTAGTGTCTAACTTACTAACGTAGGCCTAAGCCCTGCTAAGATATGCTAGAAAATATAGCCTAGCTAAACTTAGGCAATCTTGTTACGTTACTAGCCAGACCTGACCTAATTTAAGTTATAATTTGGTGGTGTACTATTTTCATGACCTTAAAAAAGGTTTTCTAACTTATAGTTTGACCTCCTAAGTTTACCCAAAGAAGGCAGCGTAAGTTAAAACTTAAGTACAACTTAAATGTCCTGTGAGTGTTTTTATGCCTGCACTTTTGAGGGACTAGCCTCTGCCGAATCAGGTGGCTAGGAAAACTGCTGTAAGTTAACTTAACTTACACCAACTTAACCGTTGCGTGAAATTGCCCAAAAAACACTGCAAGTTTCAGCATCTTGAAAAATTTTCCTTAAGTTCTAGGCTAGGTAGGCCTAACTTTGAGTGCTGGAGTCCATTATCTTAAGTGAAATAAGTCCTAACTTACTAAGTTAACTTAAGCGCTGTAAACTGCATGTCACATATTGGCATCAAAATTTTGGAGATAAGATGAGCTTATAATGAAATGAAATTTATTTTTTTTTAGTATTTTAAGTATTTTCTTTAAGCATTGTACAAAATGCAATGGGCATCGTCAAAAAAAAAAAAAAATACAATTGTCAATATACCTATACAATCATTATGCAATAATATAAATGCTTTAAGTGAACACAAAGTTAAGTTGCTAACCTTTTGCTTCACCTTTTTTATGTACCTACAAAAAGGTTAAAGATTAAGTGTAAGAAGGCTATGTGGCCCTTACTTTGCCTGCGTAATTTCAATAAGTTTTTAAGTTAATTTTTCAATTATCACATTTCAGCTAGGCTAACTTAAATTAAAATCATTTTTAGGGGAAATGTCTTAGTTGTTTGTCTTTGTCTACCATAAGAGGAAAAAGTATTAGCCTATATCTAATGGGTCAAATAATGAGGAAATAATATTTTTTATTGTGGTAGGGCCTAACTTCAACTCCACACCAGTGTGGGTTGAACTAGTAGCCTATGTTCAATCCATCTTCCAATTCCATCAATCCATCATTCAACTGAATTGTTTTGGGCGAGGCAAATGTGTCCGATACCGTGGGTAGAGGTGTGACAGAGAGAAATACACAGTACCTAACTTAGATGGAGGTGTGACAGAGAGAGAAATATTGCTGACGTCTGAGAGACATCGGCAAAGAAAGTTGTACGAAGAACTGTAAGTTACTAGGCTACTTCATATAAAAGTCTATATTAAATTGATTTTAATACATATTTATATATTAACTTAACTAAATTTATGTTGCAGGTTGTAGTTTTCTATAACCTTAGCCATGGTATCCACTGATGTTGCCAAAAAGGCAGGTTTACCAGCCGGAGAGTACAAGATTGTAGCCTGGGACTTGGACACAACCGGACGCAGGCTGATAGACGAGTTCTGTCATGTCGCCGGTTACACTCCGGACAGCAAGTTCTCACAGTACGTAATGCCCTACAGAGATCTAGACTTGATCTCAAAGAGAAGGCACCAAGTTAGAACAGTGACAGTGGGCAGATATCGTATGCTGAAGGATCTTAAGACTGGAAAGGTAGGCTTATTTTAAGGATTTTGCTTACCGGTATGCTGTAAGGCAAAAGTTTTTTATCTGAAAATTGTCAAAGATGCTGCATCCATGGGAAAACTCTTTCTAAAGCTCAGACCAGCTCCTGGAAAATCTTAAATCAACACTTGGCTTGATTATTTTTAGCTAAGCTCATTTATAAAACATACTGAATGTGAATAAAAATTCATCTACGGTAACAACACATAAAACAATTTAGCCTAGGTAATATAAGTATGTATAATTCCTTGGATAACTTACCTCCTTTTTCTTATGATACCATCTAAACCAATATCTTTTTACTCTAGCTGTAAAGTCAAGATCAAATATTCAAGAAAATATCTTCTAGAAATTCTAACTGTGTTATTCACTTTTGAAATATGGTTTTAATTGTATTTTTGAATTGGGGTCTTTTTAAGGATAGCCTACAGTAAAGGTGGTTTTAAGGGTTTAATCCTCGCCTGCTGTATATTCTTCCTTTGTTCTGACGAATGATAATTATCTCGGCTTGAGAGGGTATGACGGTTTATCCTTACATGCATTCAAGTTGTTGAATGCATGATTCAGAAGAATATGAAATGTCTTACTGTTTTGACATGAACTTGATGTATTTACTAATGGTTCAATTTTATTTCAGTTTTTGAAAACGAAGAGTGAAATTTCTGCTTTGGTTGATTTTTTACAATGGTTAGAAAAAACCAAAGCTGAAGGTGGCCCGGGCATCATTCTACTGAACTACGAGACCTACAAACTTGCCCCTTCTCTTCTGTTGGAAGCCCTGAAAAAGTAAGAAACAAAATAATAACCTGATAAACAACTTGATCAAGTGTTTGGTCAAGTAACCTTAGCTTAACTTACAACTCATTATCTTAAATCCTTGTTGGAAAATTAAAAGCTAAGTTAATGAATTTCTAATCCTAAGTTCAGACCAAAGTTCAGATCACGGAAACACCTTGATGACAACCAACTCCAATGCTTAGTATTGCAACCAACTCTTCCCTACAATACAATTTTTTGTTACAGATATCAACTACTGGACAGGTTCAGAGAAGTAGTCAAAGGTTTTGGTGATTGCTACGCTTTTGTCAAACAAAAGTGCGAAGCGACTCTCAATTCTTTTTCTCTCAAGGTTGTGTCCAAAGTTCTGCTAGACAGAGATGATGAGACCTCCACAGCGTTAGAAAGGGCAAAGTTAGCTTACGAGGTAAATTTATCTTAAATTCAGCACTAAATATAAGTTTGTAGGTAGGGGCCTAACCGTTGTTTTGTAAAATTTCCATTTTCGACATTACCATTTAGTTATTAGCTCTATGTGAAACAAATAAATTGTGCATCATGAGCATGGTCATTCGTATAGTGAGGAGGGTTTCTGCGTGATAACATTGGTAGAGTTGTCTCTTGCAGCTGCTGTATTAACCAATAATGGTCAGTGTAATGGTTTGCAATAGGGATGGTCAAGTCTCGAAATTTCGGGAAATTTTCGGGAAATTTTAAATCTTGTTACACGAGACGAGATTTCTTTTTGGCCGAGATTTTTATCAAGACGAGAATAAAAAAAAAAAATTTAAATTTAAAAACGCCTGCAGAAAGTCAATGCAATACCCGCAATACAGGAGCGTGTTGTAGTTGCGTTTCCTTTGCGAAGGCGTTCTTATTTAATTAATTCTTTAAATGTAAATATTACTTTAATTATTTAAATAATATTACTTTAATAACATTTGAGAAGTTTTGTTAAGTGTAAGCAGTGTGAGGAATGTTTTATTACTATAAAAAGTCAAAACAAGTAACTATTTTATAAAAATTAATATTGCTTTTATTTTATTTTAGGATAAGTTGAACTCTATCCTAACTGATATCACTATGTTTTCTAATCGTAGGCATTTTTAATAAGTTAGGCGTGATTAATAAAAAAATGTTATGCTGATGTTTTTTAATAAAATATTGTAAATATTCTTGCCTATTATCATTATTTTTGTATTTAAACAGTCATCTAACAATGTTACAAAATCAGGTAAAAATTTTGAACGTGTATTTCCCGTTGTGTATGAGAAGGAAAATCCCGTCTCGATCTCATCTCGAAATTTTATGAGAAATAAAAAATCTTGTCTCGTCTCGTCTCGAACTAAAAATCCAATCTCGTCCATCCCTAGTTTGCAAGTCAATATAATTTATATTTTGACTCCGCTGCACAAGTATTTATGATAGTTGTATGATGAAAAATAAATTTTAACATCAAACAGTAAACTAAAAAAAATAGAACCAACATAATTTACTTTGAAAAGAGAATAAATAAAAATACTGATTTAACCAAGTACAAAGGATAAAGCCTATAAAGTTTTATTGTGCTCGGAACTGTAAATAGACATAAACTACGGGCTAAAAAAAAGACAATTTTACACAATAAGACAATTAGTGGCTAATTAGTGGACAAAATTTTGATTTTGGTGATTGTGATTATCAGTTATTATAACTAGGACATTCACTAATCATTCCCCCTGGTTACACAATTAACTTTAATCCAAGAAAAGAGTTTTGGGCGGTAACATATACCTAACTACAAATAAAAATCTTGAATCAAGCACACAGTTTAATTTTAAGTGATTTTAAAGTGATGTGTTGGCATGTTTTAGACCCACCCCACTTTAAATAGTAAATGGGCCTGGGCCCAGGGGTGCAAGAGGTTTTAGCATTGTCGTGGGCAGAAGGAAAAAAATCCCTTGTGTGGGAGAGGGGTGCCAATATCTATCGCGCCCCAACGAGCACATAATAAAATAGAGAGGACACGGCGTTTAACCAAAAGCAGTGAAAGTGTGGCCAAAACCGCCATCTTGGTCCGTCCTACAGCCTGAATCCAAGGCCCGTGAGCACAGTGCGCATTAAACCCCGCGACAATACACGATCACAAACAACATTAATAGTTGAAAAAAATTCTGAATTTTTGCTTACTTGTAGATATGATACTGAGGAAAACGATGGTGTTAATATTAAATAATTAGTTATGATAGTAATTGAGTACTGTAGTTTAACACTTGTGTAGTTTAATTTTTCAGATTCAGACATGAAAAAGTTGTATTGCGAGGAAATTTTTTATTTTTTTGTCAGAGAAATTTTGTCAGCGTGAAAGTTGTTAAATAACCAAATTTAACCATCCGATTCACCAAAATTTTTTATCATGTTCGGTTTTCTAAAAAAATCAAAAGGGGTCCATTGCCGCTGCCCCGCCTTCGTTTATACATTTTTAGCGTGCAGTGTTTTAATGTTTTATTTATAGTGTTGTACTGTAATATTGTATATATTAAAGAAATTTTCAAATATATACTTTGTCTATGAAGAATTTTTAACCGTTTAGCACAACTTTTTAAGGACTAATTAGCTTTCAATATCATCCAAGATAAACTAAAGATAATTCTGTAAAGTAAATTAAACTTCTTAAATATTTGTAAAATTACACTCTATTTATTGTCCCAGAAAAATTACAGTTTTATTGAGATGTTGACTATTTTGTGAAGACTTTCGTTACTTATTTTACAGTAGTAGCAAACTCTAACATTGAAATATTTTTGAGCAATAATTTTAATTAAGTACTAAACAAAAATAATTTTGTCCATATTGTTTCATATTCTGAGAAATGTGTACTATTTGGAAACAAATTTACTCCTACACATTGTCCAAGTACTTTGTTTGTCAAGTCCTCAATTACATTGTTTTCCTTTACACTAATATTTTCATAGCAGACGACTAGCGCGCTGCACACGCCGGGACTAGGCTAGCGCCGCCATCTTTGTGCGTTTTGCCGGCTTCTAAGACTGCCACGCTCTTGCGCTCCGAGTAGCGCTTCTATTTTGTTATGTGTTCGCTGTCGCGCCCATAGCAAACTACAGGCCTGCCAAGACTTATTTATTATTGTCTTGAACTTTCTTTGCATTCAACTAAGTGGTACTTAGGTGAGTTAGTTGTGTATCCCAAATGTTTGAACTGTTTGCGTGGTAGATCGTACAACACCTGACGGCCGGAGAGAGCGCAGGAGAGGAGGATGCAGCTGGACTTAAGATCATGGTGGAGGCCATCAGGGAACACACAAGCACCATAGACGAGGAGCTGCAGGTCATTGAGGACATGAAGGTAGGTCTGGCTAAACATTATCACAAAACCTTTCTTTTGGTTCCAGCCCAGCTGGTGTGAATTAATATGATAGTACTCCTAATCCAGTTACAGAGGATAAACTTGCTTTTAAATGTACTGTTACTATCAAAATATTGAATTCTAGTTGGCAGTTTACTGTAGCCTAACTCTTTTTCAAAATAATGTGATTGTTGTATTTTAAAAGAACAGTTGATTTGTGACAAAATCTCAATAAGTATTGGCACTGGTATTTTACCAATGTAAATTACTTGTATTTAAAACTAAACTCTTTACAGTATCCCCTACAACTGACCCTAATGGGACCGGACCTAGGTCGGACAACTCAAAAGGTCAGTTAAAACAGGCAACATAACAAAATGAATGGCCTATGATTAAGGCTCAAACCATCAAAAAGCTAGGCCTACCGACTTTATTTTTGAACCAGCAACCTAATTACCAGGCAAACTCCTTATCGACTTGGTTATACAATTGTTTTTGTTATGAAACTAAGTAATCTTATTGTATTAAAACATCACGTCACATACTTGAACCACTTTTCACCTTGTGCAGGTCGTACTACAGAGACAGAACACACTAAGACCAGTATTTGCGCCAATAATGCGCAAAGGCATACAGGAACGCAAGAGTGCCTCTGCACTGAGGAGACTGCTGACTGGCGCACTGCTGGACTATGACACTCTCATGGCTCTGTGGGCTGAGGTAAGACTAATGAAAACATATTACCTTTGAAAATTGATTAAAGATTTCAATGAATTGGGGAGTTGTTTATTTTGTTTCAATTGCATTTTGTGGTTCCTCTATGTCAGTGTTTTCCAATCTGCTGTACACATACCAAATTGTAACACAGAAGCGGAGTTGTAGGCCTACATGAAGTGATGTTTCTCGAGACAGATATCTTTTTTTAAACTTTACCAAACTTTTTGTATGGATTGGTTATACAGTACTACAACAACCCCTGTCTTTATGTCCTTCCTCCTTAAAAAATCTTTTGGCAAATAGGGTGTTTTTCAAGTAATGATCAAATTAATGAGGCAATGAAAAATTCTAACTAGCCAATTCCAATTTAAACTCTTCTAAACACAAAAACAAAATCAAAGATAAATTAAAATCTAACACAAATGATCATAAGGACGTTTTAATTTTAACTAGAGGTGTGCCACCTTAGATTTTCTAAGCTGACCTCGAGGTAATAGTGTGGTCATCTACCACAGTCGTGGAGACATCTTCATTGTAGCAAAATTCTGATGCTGCCCCAATCTTATAGCCATGATCATTATCTTCTGCGATTACGCCAAAATCATGAACATGTCCTGCAATCGTTAAACATTATCCTCGTCTTTGACGATTGCGGCAATTTTCTTGTAATCTCACACGATCTTGTAGACAACATCATCGTCTCCTGTGGTCATGGCAAAATCCTGAATATCCCTTGTGGTAACGGAAACATCGTCTTCCGGGATCGCGGAAAAATCATGTAGATATCAACTGCGATAGTGTGGACATTGTAATTAATTGTCTTTCATGATTGTGGCAAAATTCTGATCATATCTTGTGGTCATGTAGACATCACCGTCGTCATCCAGAACCGCAGCCAAAGCAGTAATTTTACAATAGATCTTCATGTGCAACAGATTGGCATTGACTATTGATGATCAATTCTCTACATCTAAACCATTTTCCAAGTATCTATGTTATTGAAAATCAAAACATCCCTAGTTCAAATTACAAGTATTATGTTAGAATTGTTTGGGACGGTGCTATCAGGACGGTTCGTTGACATTTGAGTCGACAAGACGTTACAAGAATAAGATAATTTTGTTATTGACTAGTTTAACATAATAAATAGGCCTACCCCCACTGCAGCAAAACTGCCAACTAAGCGAATTTCAATTTGTTTGAATTGATTTTCAATTAAATCTATTTAAATAACATTAGGTTTAATGAGTAGGCCTACTTAGGTTTGCTGCTACAAGGAAACTAATTAAGTGTGTTTTTTATTAGAGTTTAATAGCTTAGTCTAAAACAAATAAATTTGCCAAGTTTGGTCAAAATATATCCAGTTGTACTTATAAAAATCTATTGGCCGGTGCTTCAGTGGGCCAATAGGGTATAAGTAGGGACGCCATTCAAGATTCTTGTCGTTCGCCTATTGGGTCTGATGATGATTGGAGTGTCCAGTCGAAATCGATCACCACTTACCATCTTTTGTATATTTACCTTCTTGTGAGTAACAGTATAAGGGTAGTAAATATATGTTTTAAGTGTTATAAGACGTCTCTTTTATTTACTCTCCGTAAAATATATCCATAAACAAGCAAACTAAAACATTTTACAATATTCTCCATAATAATAACATGGGTACTTTAAATTTAAAATATTTTTAATTTTCTCCGTTACCAATAATTGTACAAAACACTTTGATAGATAGGTACTAAATTATTATTATTATTTTTTTTTACATCAGCCTAAAAAATGTATATTAACTACACCTAACGTATTAAAAATGCTTACAATTTAGAAAACATGATATCAGTTAGGATAGAGTTAAACTTATCCCAAAATAAAATAAATCATAAAATAAGCTTAAAAAATTAAAATTATTTTTAAAATTAATAATTGATAAATAATTAAAATTAAAAATTAAATTAAACTAAAATACAAGTTTTGCTTAATACATGTTGACTATTATGTTTTAAATGTTAAACACACCATGTTTTGGTATGGTTTTTTTAGCTACTTCCTTATAGGGAAATTCACCAAAACTAAGTTACCAGAATTTAAAAAATAGCTCTCAAGTAATGTGGGGGTAATTTAAACTTGCACCCAAAGTACTGGACTCAGGTAAACATGAATTGTGTAAAAGAACCTGTGAATGAGTTTCAAGCTTGTGGTTGGAAATGGGTTGGTTTGTAAGCGAATTAAAAAATCTATTCCATCCATGATATCCTCCAGAAAGCTACGCGTAAGTGTTTGTAAAATATATTCAACTTGTGAATTGGTACACCAGAAAAAGAGAAAATATATTGTAGGCTTCTGGGGACTGTCTCATTAGCGATCTCCTTCATGAAAACTACAATGAGCTAATATTTCCTCTCTTTTTTCAGGGCAGGGAGAAATTTGAAGAAACCGTCACTAGCAAGTTGAGCGAAGCAAGTGAAGAACAAAGGAAGGAGCTTGTGAAGCTACTGTCTGACCACTTCGACCCCGACGTTACTCAGCCGGAGGAGGAGAAAAAGCCGAGGAATCCAAGGAAAGGCACAAGAAAAAGCCACAGGGAGAGCAACGCCAAAGACAAGGAACCTGCGACCAGCTCGGACATTCCATCAACACCGGACACGACCGCGTCAAACACCGAGCCTTCGTCACCATCTAAGAGTAACGGGTTGACAACACCTCAGGACGACTCTCCTAAACACGAGGCGGCCGCTAACGGAGCCAAGTAATCCTCCGATAAAAACTCATCCAATGCTCACTTTATATGTATTATTATTGAAATTCATTTTTAAGCAACATGATTGCTTAGTTGACATAAATTGGTTTTTACATGCCTCCAATATGGATTTTCTGAAGGAGGTGTGTAACAATCAACTTATGTCTAATTGTATATAAGAATTATTGGTTTTTATTAACAAGAAATCTTTTGTTTTTAGAAGGCTTAAAATTTAGTTTTTTCATGTTAAGTGCCATCGATTAGATATATCACTGAGCTTAGAATTTTGATAACTTTCAATGTAACCTTTGTAAAATCCAGTCGAGAGTGCCTTTCCTTAAAATTATTTTGAGAAGACTTATTTTGCTTACTGTTTTATAAGATTACTGAAAAGTAGATGAGTTTTTTGCTGGTTAAAAAGTACAATTTAAGTTGTAAAGTGTAACTTAACGTGTGTGATATATTATGTGAATATAATATAAATTATTTAAGTTTGTAATTAATGAACCTTTGTTATGTTTGTACTTAAATATTGTAATATGTTTATCTTAACAGACTAGTTTTTTTACGTTGTTATTAAGCACTCTTGTTTAAAACCTCATCCCCAGTTGCCGCTTTTGAATAATTTTCTGATTTAAATTTCAGTACAAAACATCTTGTACATTCCTTACACATGGCTAGCAATGTATAGCACATGCATTTGAATTGTTTTTTTGAAGTTTATATAATTTTGTATGTGTTGCAATCTTTATACTAAGGAAAATCTCTTAAAAAGTTGTTTTATTTTCTTTGACTATCTTTGTTAACTTAAAGCTACTCTAAGGCATTTAGTTCTGTTTTATGACATTTAACTGCATTTTGTTTCTTATTAATAATAAATACTGTTTCAATTGTATAAACAATTATAATTCTCAAGACTATTGTGTTTTTATTTGTTTCGAACCATTTCCATATTTTCTTGAAACAACTTAGAGCAAATTTAAACTATATTCCTTGTTCCTTGTAACAGATGAATAATTTACCTAAAGTAAAAGTACCAAAACGGAGAGTATACCTAACATTTATTAAGAGTTAAAAAATATTTAAAATCATAAATATATCATGAAAATGTTTATATATTTAATTTCAACGATAATAGAGCCAGTTGTAGATTGTAGAATGTTGTACAGTATAAATTGTAAAAGCCGTATGCCTTATAACTATTTTTTTTTTTCTAAAAAAATACATAAATTCTCATTTTACCTTTTTCATGCAGTTTTACTATATTAATGCTAAAGTAGGCTTACAATTTAACTTGTTTGATTCAACATAGAAATAAATACCTCTTCAGTCATAATTGATGTTTTAAGTTACGGGATCTGTTAAGCTAAGAAATCAACTTGTTGTCCCGTCTTTCTCCCACCAATTGGCAATACAATGGGACCGGCTGGTTTCAGACAGTGCTGCTATCTGTGGGTGTTTCAGCAAACTACGTCGACCCTCTTCGTAACACAGAACATCACCACATGTCATTTGCTATTCGTCAAACCGAAATATTTGAAAGCCAAACGGATCTGCTCGACGCTGTGCCGCACCGGGGCTACTCCCGCCATTTGGGGGGCCGCAGCGAACGTGTTAATAGTATCTCTGTTACATGCCTCAATAAGCACAACTCATTCCTTTATATGTTGAAGTTCTCCCGATGAACCTCAATTACTCAAAATTTGTATGCAGGTCAGCTGTTTTTGATTCTTTTTGTCATGTGAAAATCCGTCTTTGTTTATTTGGCTAGTTCTGTTGTGTTAGCCTATTCATATTACTTTGTGCGCTTCAGACGTCATGTCCGCTACTTGTGAATGTTAATTTAATGTTGACACACAACAAAAAAAGAAGAGTGATTAGACAGTGTATGACATTTTAAAGAATACCCTCGCCGCAGCAAACCTGCAGACTAAGCGAATTTCCATTTACCTGGCTGGATTTCTACTAAAATATTCCCTAAAAAGATATTCCCATAAGAATAACATGGGATTTTTAAATTTACAACTTTCTTAATTATCTCTGTAACAGTTGGGCATAAATAATAACGCTTCAATATACAAAATTATTTCTTTTATTAAGCTCTACAAAATGGTATGGAGAGAAATTATGAAAATTTGTGTTTTTAGGGTCAAAAATGGGAAAAATCAATTTTTACCCCATTAACCTCCGTTCCTATAGTATGATAATGCTGGTTCCCGAACTTGTTAGAATAAATGTAGGTTTTCACGTCTGTACTAAATTTCATCAAAATTAGATATTTTTTCCTCCAGTTATAATATTTGTTTTGATTTAATTGTTATTGTTTTTATAATTTTTCTAAATGGTAAAATGGTGTTTGCAATGAGTGACTTCAGCATATGACTTCAATATATATAGAATTATCTCTATATATAAATATATATATATATATATGAATTTGAACGGAGAGTGTTTTTGGCCTCTGGAAACCTTAAAATGCAAAAATAAAACGGTCCCAGGTCTAGGTCTTACCATGAGACCTGCGGTAATAGCTTATTCCCTCTATGAGAAATTTGCTGAAAAAAGTTGTAATCGTTTGGGGAATGTGGAATCCTTCTGACAATTTTAGATAACCGGGAAAAGTATGAGGCTGAATGTTATATACAACGGTTACTAAATACAATTTTTATGTATTCTAAAACTTATTTACATTATACTGAAATCTATAAACCAATATAAATACTGGTAGACCTATACCTAAGTTTCAATAGTATGAGAAAATAACGAACGAATACAAATTTACTTGAATGGTGAATAGTAGTTAATTGTTTTAATAGACTACAATTTTTGTAATCCTAAATATTAAACACAGTTGGATATTCAGATATTTACTTTGCACCGCATTGGGTATAACAAACTACATGTATACAATTCAAAATATCTTTTAAGATTATACACATACAAGTTCATACAAATATACTGTGTCTATTGTCTAGCTACTTAATAGACTGGGCAGTCAACGCACAACTGTGAAGTTAAACTAGACTAATTGATGGGGCAAAGTTCATTGGTCTGCATGCTTTTAAATATGTCTCTCACTTGTGTACAATCTTCAACAACGAGATGACTTCACAATCCTGCTTGTGTAGAAATGCACCCACCCATTTCCGCATTCTATATTTCTTTGCAGCTGTTTCATTTTTCCTACAGGTTGCGGGGTTCTGTTATTTTTACGAATATATCACTCCAGTGCAACATGAATGCGGTTCGATCGAACGAAGAGTCAAACGGGAAACCATAGACTTGTTTGGTGACAATTCCGTAGATGTCTTCCAAGATTTGAAGGGTCCCAAGCTGGAAGTAGGAAGTAGAAGAGTGGGGGAGAAGAAGAATGGGACCAAGGAGAAAGTAATTGCACAAAATGAAGATGGGATGATCGTGATCGGCCATTCTACGAAAATACCGGTAAACAAATTCACGTTTGTTGTCGTAAACCTTTGAGTAAGTTTTAAGAAACTTAGGATTTAAGGGGTTTGGTTGTGAAAATTTTTTTTGTTTGGTAAAATTTGACTCATAGTTATCTAATGGCAAAAACATGTAGTAAAATATTTTTTAATGTGTAAATTTTTTAAACATTTGCCCCTCAAGATAATAAGTTTTGTATGGTTATTGCATTTTAGTTCTTGGTTGTGTTATATCTGTTCAGGCCATTTCTATGGAATGTGTTTGGAAATAAAACTTGGCATAAAAAAGTATTGTAAGGTTACAATAACGGATAACTCCATACCGGTATTCAAATCAGTGCAATCATTTTAAGTCAGTCTTTTCAATATGTATATTCCTTCAACATCCAACAAAACGTACAATTAATTTATTATTTTACTCGTTAATAATGATTTTCTGTGACTTAATGAATAACTCGTCCTGTGAATACATTATTATCTCTTCTGTTCTTTCAAAATCGATAGCATATGGATGACTTATGAACGTTTCCCCAATGTATAAACGATTTAATGTATGTAAGAATAACTAGTAGTACGCTTATTCTGCACGTAACAGGATGAGTGAACATGAGCGCAATAATAAAAGAGTTTACCCACACCTAGCACACTTACCGGTGTCACTGGTGTACACAATAATGTTATTTGTATGGGCAAATCGACCCATGAGTCGGGGCAAATAATGGTGAGTCGGTGACTCAAGTCGGTAGCGTCACGCGAACTTCGGGCCCAAGGCAGCGATGTCGTGAGTTCGGATCCTGGTCACTGCCACTAAATTTTATCAGTACAGTTCACCTTTGTACTGTACCGGCTCACCAATTGCTTTGCTGTAAACAATCCACGCACGGGCAAGGTTAAAAGAGGCTGGACCAACCTCTTAAAAAAACCAAATCTCAGTCAACAACAATCCTAACTTCTCGTCCATTAATTAACCAAAGTCATTGGTAATATACGTAACCTATTTCCTGTTTCCCTCTCTTCTCATAGCATTTTATTATTGCAGATACGTTAATCTAACTGTCACAAAGAGTTCCCACACTCTGGACTGTTCACCTTGACTACTTCCTTTACCACTTCCTACGTCGTGGACCTGTTTCCCTCTCTTCTCATAGCATTTTATTATTGCAGATACATTAATCTAACTGTCACAAAGGGTTCCCACACTCCGGACTCCTCGCCTCGACTACTCCCTTCACCACTTCCTACGTCGTGGACCTGTTTCCCTCCCTTCCCATAGCATTTTTAGAATTGCAGATACTGTACATTATTCTAATTATCACAAAGGGTTTCTACACTCCGGAATGCTCGCCTCAACTATTTCCTTCACCACTTCCTACGTCGTAGACCTGTTTCCCTCCCTTCCTATAGCATTTTAGAATTTCAAATAGATTAATTTAACTTTCACAAAGGGTTCCCACACTCCGGACTGTTCACCTTGACTACATCCCTCACTACTTCCTACGTCGTGGACCTGTTTCCCTCCCTTCCTACAGCATTTTAGAATTTCAAATAGATTAATTTAACTTTCACAAAGGGTTCCCACACTCCGGACTGTTCACCTTGACTACATCCCTCACTACTTCCTACGTCGTGGACCTGTTTCCCTCCCTTCCTACAGCATTTTAGAATTTCAAATAGATTAATTTAACTTTCACAAAGGGTTCCCACACTCCGGACTGTTCGCCTTGACTACATCCCTCACTACTTCCTACGCCGTAGACCTGTTTCCCTCCCTTCC
Organism: Macrosteles quadrilineatus; assembly: GCF_028750875.1. Lineage (NCBI taxonomy): Eukaryota > Metazoa > Arthropoda > Insecta > Hemiptera > Cicadellidae > Macrosteles > Macrosteles quadrilineatus. The sequence continues at coordinate 27,104,904 of NW_026542599.1, read as the reverse complement.
TACAGCATTTTAGAATTTCAAATAGATTAATTTAACTTTCACAAAGGGTTCCCACACTCCGGACTGCTCACCTTGACTACATCCTACAGCGGTGACTTCCTACGTCGTGGACCTGTTTCCCTCCCTTCCCATAGAATTTAGAATTGCAGTTACATTAATCTAACTATCACAAAGGGTTTTTACACTCCAGAATGCTCGCCTCGACTACTTTCATTACCACTTCCTACGTCGTGGACCTGTTTCCCTCCCTTCCAATAGCATTTTAGTATTGCAGGTATATTAATCTAACTGTCAAAAGGGTTTCTACACTCCGGACTGCTCGCCTCGACTACTTCCATTACCACTTCCTACATCGTGGACCTGTTTCCCTCCCTTCCTATAGCATTTTAGTATTGCAGGTATATTAATCTAACTATCACAAAGGGTTTCTACACTCCGGACTGCTCGCCTTAACTACTTCCATCACCGCTTCCTACGTCGTGGACCTGTTTCCTTCCCTTCCTATAGCATTTTAGTATTGCAGGTATATTAATCTAACTGTCACAAAGGGTTTCTACACTCCGGACTGCTCGCCTTGACTACTTCCTTTACCGCTTCCTACGTCGTGGACCTGTTTCCCTCCCTTCCTATAGCATTTCATTATGGCAGATACATTAATCTAACTGCCACAAAGGGTTCCCACACCCCGGAATGCTCACCTTGACTACTTCCTTCACTACTTCTTAAGTGTCGTGAACCTGTTTCCCTTCCTTCCCATAGCATTTTTAGAATTGCAGATACATTATTCTAATTGTCACAAAGGCTTCCGACACTCCGGACTGCTCGCCTTGACTACTTCCATCACCGCTTCCTTCGTCGTGGACCTGTTTCCCTCCCTTCCCATAGCATTTTCGAATTGCAGTTACACTAATCTAACTGTCACAAAGGGTTTCTAAACTCCAGAATGCTCACCTTGACTCCTTCCATTACCACTTCCAACGTCGTGGACCTTTTTCCCTCCCTTCCTATAGCATTTTAGTATTGCAGGTATATTAATCTAACTGTCACAAAGGGTTTCTACACTCCGGACTGCTCGCCTTGACTACTTCTATCACCGCTTTCTACGTCATGGACCTGTTTCCCTCCCTTCCCATAGAATTTTAGAATTGCAGTTACACTAATCTAACTGCCACAAAGGGTTTCTACACTCCAGAATGCTCGCCTCGGCTACTTCCATTACCACTTCCTACGTCGTGGACCAGTTTCCCTCCCTTCCTATAGCATTTTAGTATTGCAGGTATATTAATCTAACTGTCACAAAGGGTTTCTACACTCCGGACTGCTCGCTTTGACTACTTCCATCACCGCTTCCGACGTCGTGGACCTGTTTCCTTCCCTTCCTATTGGAATTTAGAATTGCAGTTATATTAATCTAACTGCCACAAAGGGTTTCTACACTCCGGACTGCTCGCCTTGACTACTTCCTTTACCGCTTCTTACGTTGTGGACCTGTTTCCCTCCCTTCCTATAGCATTTTATTATGGTAGATACATTAATCTAACTGCCATTCTGGGAGTGTTCCCACACTCCGGAATGCTCGCCTTGACTACTTTCTTCACCACCTCCTAAGTGTCGTGAACCTGTTTCCCTCCCTTCCCAAAGCATTTTTAGAATTGCAGATACATTATTCTAATTGTCACAAAGGCTTCCCACACTCCGGACTGCTCACTTTGACTACTTCCTTCACCACTTCCTACATCGTGGACCTGTTTCTCTCCCTTCCCATAGCATTTTTAGAATTGCAGATACATTATTCTAACTGTCATAAAGGCCCCCCACACTCCGCAGCGCTCGCCTTGACTACTTCCTTCACTATTTCCTTCACTACTTCCTACATCGTAGACCTGTTTCCCTATCTTTCCATAGCATTTAAGTATTACAGATACGTTAATTTAACAGTCATAAAGGGTTTCCGTACTCCTTTCTTTTCACTGCTCACCTTTCCGCTTTCTTTACTACTCTCTACGTCGGGGACTTGTTCCCCCCCCCCCTTCGCATAGCATTTTAGTATAAAAATATACCAACATTTTTGAATATTTAATATTCAATGCCAAAATTAAATTGAATAATGTAAAAAGCTGCTTTGTTCTAAATACATACATACCTATATACTTTTAATTAAAAGGCGAAATTTTAATACTGAACATAAACGGTATATAACTGCCGACTAATATTGTTAAGTTCAATTTATTATTATGAAAGTTGTGAGATTTAATTAGCTTAAATAACATTATTCTGAAAGCTGTGAAATTATAATGATATATATTCATAGACGCCAAACTGTTTACTCCATGAATGAAAGAGCTTAGAGTAAAAAGTCGTTCTCTCTGTCTTAAGTAGACAACAAAATTGTTGGTCGCAAAACGTAAACAAATAAAAAGAAGAAGAAGGTAGCTCCTAATGTTATTCTTATGGGTCAAATTTAAAAATGTTTTTTAAGTATTTTATAATTACTACTGAGCGGAATCGTCTAGAATTTTAATGGTGTCTTTACACTGGTGTCATAACTATTTGTGCAAAATTTGAACGCTATAAGTGCAACGGTTCTTGAGTTTTAGGTGCGAACACACACACACACATACTCCAGCGGACAACTTTTCTCCGACTCCGCTATACACGATACATAGATTCGTTCACTTCGTTCACTCATCTACAAGAAAAATTTTTCCATAGAAAGGAACCTTGACTTTTCTTAATTATTTACAACACTATAATAGTATGCGTAAGGAAGCTATATGTTGTAAGGAAGTTGTGTTTCAAATAAACTCTAAAATAATGAGCAAAACCAGACCTTTTACCATTCAATACATTGGTCCGTTTGGACTCTTTCTACAACATTAATTGGGCATTTCTATTGTAAAAATGTTATAGACTGTTTACTACATTTAGGCAGTAAGGGGAAGGTATATCTACTATAGGTTCCCCCACCACCTTTTTAGCTTAATGTATACATCAGCTGATCAGCTGTGGCTATTGTTTCAAAGTTAGAGTAAAGTGGAGGGGATGGAATTGCTTACCCTCAAACCACCTAATGTTTGTGAACAGAGTAATTATAAATACCAAAAAACAAATAATTTGATCATTCTATTATAGACTTGCTAATGTATTTATTATTTTCCAAAATACAATGTTTTAACAGATTATCTCTATCTTGCCTGCCCTTTGTGTAAAGTTTATTCAATCCAAGAGTATAATTTAATTTTTTACATTAATTTTATCATTATATCTGATACTGTCCAAGGATATCTTGGTAAAGTGTGAGTGACATAAAAATTGCCAAAAAATGTTACAACTTAAATATTAAATAGTAAATATTAACAACTTTGTTTAAATCCTATGGCTATTAAATAGGAAAAAACTAAAATGTCTCTTTCTGAATCTTATTTAATAATTAATTTACTATCAATCATTCCTTTATTCAAATTGCATATGTAACAAATACATCATTATGTCCCTCTGAAACTGTATTTTGAACCTTGTTAACTTTATCATATCCGTATGATAGGATATCATATTACTTAATCAAGTTAAATATACCAATTGTGTGAGCCCACAAAACTATCTCGCTGTGAGAGGAGCTCAGAATCAATTGTGAGGGTGATTGTCCAATCTAAACGGATTGGAGTTGGATTGCTAGAGAGAGATGGAGAAATGGCGTTCAGGGACAAGACTCTGTTGGGGCTACATCGCCGCAAGTTTCAAAATTTAGATAAGCGTGTGTGCAAAAACACTCGATCAGTTTGTGAACTACAAGCGAGTTTGAAGGTGGTGAATGTTTTGTTAGCCAGTGTGGTGTTGTTTCAAGTGGTAGTGCTGGTTTACGTAGGGTACAAAGAAGGTGGGGAGGGGGAAGTTAAAGTGAGGACAAAACGCGAGAGTGCCGTAGCAGAAAACGTCCTGCACAGCCAAGGATCTCAAGATGTCAACGTGGAGTTCGTCAATCCGAAGCTGCGCTCTGAATTTGAGGAAAAAGAGAAACAAAACAAAACAGAGGCAGCCTCCAACCCGTGGCTCTGGTTGACTTCTTACTCTAGAGTTCCGGTAAAATCAGAGTTAATTAGTTTTTATTTTACACCAGTGCAATTTTGTAATTGAGAATATTAGTTTTAAGGGAAAGCAGTAAAACCTCTTAAATGTTTGTGCACTTTAGTCTGAGAGGGTAAGCTTGTCTAGTTTAGTTTGTGCTGATTACAATGCCATTCGCGTATTTTAGCAGATTTCCCATATAGGGAATAAGCTATTAACGTAGGCAGCACGGCAATAAGACCTAGACCCAGGACCAATTTTACTTTTTAATTTTGATGTCCCAAAATAGATGTCAAAAACACCATTAGTTCAAATTTTTATAGATATATTTTGATCAAATTTGGTAAATTTATTCATACTATACTATAGTATTAAAATTTTACAAAAAAACACACTATTTCATCCCTGTAGCAAACCCAAGAACTCGTTAAATATAATGTTTTTTTAAAATTTAAGTAGGGAATAAATCTGGCAAGTTTATGTGAACATTTTGATTAAAATGTAACCAGGCAAATAGAAATTCACTTAGTCTGCAGGTTTGCTGTGGCGGAGGTATTACTGAATGTTTATTGGCTTCTAACCTGGTCTTGATACTATCACGGTTGTTGTTTGGATTAATTTAATTACATATTTAAAAAATGCAATTTATCATGCATTTGAAGATGTTCAGTTTGGGCACCTAATTCTCTAGGCTCTGATAAATGTGGGGTAATCATGCCCGTTATCCTACACTACACTCATGTCCATTCAAAAAATACCTACCTGCGTATGGTTGCCATTTCAATAAAAAGTATTTAAAAAAACACCCCTAGTAAGTTACCAATTAAAAAAAAAATATCACATTTTAAATAAGTCTCTTGAATTAAAATCTCCGTATCACTTCATTAAGTTGTTTACAGATTTTTGTTGACTCTACTCTATGTATGTGTCATTTAAGTTTATATTTTTGTTTCAAGATGGTCGCAATAGAAGGGTTTTGTCGAGCTGCTAAAGACTACTGTCCCCCTGGGGCCCCTGGCACTCCGGGCCCTGTGGGGCCCCCTGGCCCTAGAGGAGATCCTGGTCATAGAGGGGAGAAGGGTGAGAGGGGTACGACAGGGGAGACGGGCCCTCGAGGACATCCTGGGGACAAGGGTCCGCAGGGGCCCCCAGGACTAAGGGGCCCACCTGGCTCTGCAGGTATGGAGATTTAGATAAATAAACTCTCAGCTTGCGCAGAGTTAAAATTATTTTCAGTTGAATATGAATGTTTTTTCCGACCTTGTAATGTTTGGCCTTGTAGGTTCCGCAGGTTTGGACGGGAGGGATGGAATACCAGGAGAACCTGGATTAGATGGGATACCCGGAAGGAATGGTCTGGATGGTGTTCCTGGAACAAACGGTCTTCCAGGAAGAAATGGCACTGATGGAATTCCAGGAGCTCATGGATACAATGGTAATATTTTATACGTTATTGTAAACAAAAATAAGTACCTTAAGTAAAATGTGTAATGTTAATTATCTTTTACCAGGTTTGCTACCGATTGCCACATACATGCGACGCTGCGGTCATTGCCATGGACCGAGGTTTACATTTTAATATTACACATAGACCGGGTGTCACAGACCACGGGCCAGTGATACAGCAAAGTAAAAAAAACAGTTTTGCCAACCATCATATGACGTCACCAATCATCATATTCACAGACTAAGTGATGCACATATGCATCAGACATCCCTGTAGACCACTGCAGAGAATTCAGGGCCTTCAAATATACTGTTACAAACTATATACAAAATATACGCTTTTTAATAACATTGTGACACCAACGCAAATATGCGACGTCAGTCTATGGGTAGAAACTGGCTGCCGCATATGTGCGTCGCTGGTCCATATGAATCTGATCTTGTTAACAAAACTATCACATAATTCATTCTTTCATACTTCTCTTCTTTCTCTATCTTCAGTTCACCCTAAAATTCACCACACTCTGGTGGTGGTTTGGAATTATTTAATCAATCCAGTGTGTTATTTTACTAACTTCAAGAGCCACGTATAAAATAGCTAAGAAAATACCCCCGCCACAGCAAACCTTCAGACTAAGCAAATTAAATTTCCATACCCATCATCAGAATATTTCCTTAAACATGTCAGATTTATCCCAAATGTTGAATAACAGGTTGAACAAGTACATCTTTGCTGCTACAGGGAAAGTCTCTGTTTTGTCTTCTCCACTTTCCTTCCTCCGCATAAATTTTCCTAAGAATCTTATTTTCAAATACAATAAATTGCCTTTCCTATTTTTATCTTGTTTCCATACATCCTCTCCATACTGCATTTAACAATTAGGTGGTGAGTAAAGATTTGTTTTTAACAGATTTGTTTGATTTTTTTCCAGGAACTAAAGGTGAAAGAGGACTTCCTGGTCCTACGGGGCCCCAGGGGCCGAGAGGTAAGAAGGAAAATTTGTCACTTAGGTGTTTTTGTACAGTAAACAATAGGTTCAACATATTCTTCTTATGTCATTATTCCTACAAACATAACAAATTATATCCATCTTTTCCTCTTCACACTGATAAGACTGCTCACAAATATTCCCCTACACAAACATAGCCTACAAATAAAAATATACTAGGGTGGTCTGCCATTACACTTTAGACGCATAAATGAGTGAAGCATTGTTTAAAGATTGTCAATGGCTAAAGCAGCTAACACCCTTCAATATGTTCCCTTTCAACAGATTCACCGTTTGTTTGCCCGATATTATTTAAATTCTAAAGAATGACAAATTTATCTGATAGTTCATACTGTACCTTTGTAGTAAAACTGGCCATCCTGACCATTTGCTTGTACTTTGTAAATGGGCATAGCAGGATGTACTTGTGCAATCAACATTTGTTCTACAATCGTCAGGTCAGTTAATTCGTTCAGGACACTTGACACATCCATATTATTTAACACTGTGAATTTAGTTGCATTTGATCGACAACGCGAACAAATCGGTTGTTGGTTTGAAGCTGTTAGTTGTTGGCGATGACAGTTAGTGCAGAAGTAAATTTGTTTTGCATCTAATTCATGTTGGAATTGATTAGCTAACTGCCTATCATTATCAGCTTCTTCCGCCACTGCTTCATCTGGTTCTTCTTGTTCACGACACCACTCTCTTACAATATTTGCATTATCGGTGCGACGACCAATATTATGACGTGGCCTTTGAGGCATGCTCAAAACAAATATAGCAAAACTGTTACTTCCATTAATAAACTGTTACATTCCAACTTTAACCTATGATGAAAGTAAACATTGAAATGCAAACAAAACAGTTACAAACAATTAACATATGTTTATCTTATTTAAATGAAACGAGATAAACCCATATGTCATAAACGGTATTTACTCAGGGGAGGTATAGAAGAGGCTACGATGACAGCTGAGATCTTCGTATTAGCTGAGGGAACGCCATTACCGTAACAAAACGTTCAACAGCCATCGGCCTCGGTGGTCTATTGGTTAGCGTGCCGGGCTGATATACTGTAGGTCCCGGGTTCGATTCCCGCTGGTAGCGTTAACTTTTTTTCCAAGATTTTTTATTATCAGCAAGTTTGGTTGGTTTGGTTTGGTTATTACAGTTTAATTTTATTATTAAGTCATTATAAAATTTTAATTGAGCAATTTCTAGTTTTATTTAATAAACATAATTATTTTTCCGATTACTAAACTTTTGTTATATTATTTCTTTATCAGCAAGTTTGGTTAGTTCGGTTAGGTTATGATAGTTTAATTTTATAATTAAAAAATAGTAGAATTGAATTTGAGGCATTTATAATTTTATTTTATGAACAGAACTATTTTTGCGATTAGTAAACCTTCATTGCCAAAGTGCTCTCTACTACAGCGCTGTTCACGGAGGAATTTTGAACTAAATGCCTCATTTGTACCTCCCCTAAGTCAGACCCTGTCATAAACCCAATATAATTTTTCTTTCAACTTACATTAAAATAACAAGCGAAATTGCATGACCCGTAAAATAAAATCCAGAAGGAAATTTGCAAATATTTTTTACCAAAACATTGTGTTTAGTATTCTTTAGCTGTTGGCCAAATTTCATATCAATTGGTAAAGCCATTACATTCTGATGCCCTTACAAAGAAGTTACAAAGTGAGGGAAAGTGAGCTTCGCTCAATAAGTGTTTACAAATTTTTCCAGGTATAGCAGGTCCTAGAGGAAGAAGTGGGAAGCCTGGATTGCCTGGGAACCACGGAATCCCAGGAGTGAGCACTTACCAAGTGAATATCAACGGAACAAAGTCATCTCAGCTGTTGATACCTCCAGCTATTGTTGGTAGGTTAGAAAACCATTGACAAATCCTATGTTTGTCTCTATGCAAGGAACAGTCCCACTACAGCGGTTTGGTACAGTTTGTTTAGTGGTATATATTATAGTGATCTAGTTTTACTGCTACTTTAAAAAAATAACAGAACATTCATCTTAGGAAAGTTTTGCAATAAAATAGAATAGACTGAAGGTTTCATAAATTTGAAGAAATAAGCATTCTTGATTATTGTTGCTTCAACACTATTGCTTATATTAAAGATATAAGTAAAAACATGTAAAAATACATCCAGTTTCGTTACACTTTTACCGTATCTCCAGTTGTTTCACATCACTCTTACCACATGTTTTTTGCACTTTCACTACAACTCGGCAGTTGTTACACTTTCACTCTACATCACATTGTTATACTGTTACTATACCTTGAGTTGTTACACATTCACTCTTCTCTCAGTTGTTTATCACTTTACATCCAGTTGTTAATACCTATAATTGACACACTTTCACTCTACCCCATCTTATTAAACTTTCACTCTACCTACACTTTAACTTTTTTGTAAAAACAGGAGGTAGAGACCTCCTGTTGTTACAATTTCACTCTACCTTCGGTTGTTAAAATTTCTTTGTGTCTCCTGTTGATAGATTTTCACTTTGCCTTGAACTGTTACACTATCTATAGATATTTCACCGGCAAATTGTCTCTAGGGTTACAGTGTGGAAGTACAACAACAAATTGTAGTATGAAAAGAAATTCAAACTGGTACTGTTCATTGTTGCACATTCACACACTACCTTTAGTTGATACACTTTCACATTGCCGTGTATACATTCACACCAGGCCCTGAGACTCCTGGTCCAGTATCTGCCTACGAGGGTGACAACGTGAGGCTGGGGTGTATAGTGACTGGCAATCCCACCCCTATGGTGCAATGGCGGAGAATCGATGCATCTACAATAGAACTCGGAGCATGGAAAGGTGAAATGTGCTACATAATTTCACTGTATAATAATACGCATTGTTTTTATAAAATAATAGTGGAGTTTAAATAGTCTGAGTAAAACTTTTGTAAGATAAAAATCAAAATTTCATATTTCAACTTATCTGGATGAACAGTTTAGTTGGTTGTTGTAACTATTTCATGATTTGACTCTTTGAATAAACTGCAGTTATTTATTCTTTGCAAACCATGTTTTCTGGTAAAGGAATAGGGTGATTAATGTTATTAATTATTATAGTAAAATATATTATATTTCACTACTAGTAGTGACCTATTTCGGGGCGAGATAGTGTGTTACATGTGATTCGAAGACGAGTACCTGAACGGTTTATCACTATGAAAAAACTACTTCATCAAACTTAAAAAAATTATCTGATATTTCGTAATCTATTCATTTTCTCCAGGTGTAACTTTGTTATGTCAGGCAAAGTATTGTTTATGTAGCGAAAGTAATGTTTATGTCAGGAAAAGTCAGCTGATTTTTTTTTGGTCTATGGAAATTGAAGATTTTCAAAGATCTCAGCTGTATGGAAATTTGTTATTTTCGAATACAGAGTGATGAAAAGTTAATTTAATGCGGTAGGCATTCATAAGAACTGAAGTGAATGTTTATCTAGTGAAAATATTATTCAGTTTGAAGTAAGCAATTTGTAAGACTGGGTCAGTAGAAGAGCGAAGCAGGCATGATTGGCAGGTGGGTTGGTAGATAGGATGGTTTCTAAGAAGCCCTTTGTGCTTTTGAGGGTCATGTCAGGAACATATTTTATTCAGAAATTATCCTTATATTTGGCTCATCTAAGAGGATGAGATAAGCAATATCCGTGGTTAAAATGTTAATTAAGCACTTCAGAGCCAACAGTGACTAAGTCCTTGACACAGTAACGATGCTAAAGTTTGCTTCCATTACCGTGTCAAAAACAAAGATCGTAAAAAATAAGTTCAAATTGTTTAGCATTTAATATAAGTTTTTTAACTAGGTATTTCTTCCATTTATGTCATGAATTTGGTAGGTAGTGGATAGATAATCAATCAATAAGTTAGTAGATTTAATCAAAACATGTATCCACAACCAAAAGATAATCTTGTGAAAACTTGTAATTAAACTAAACTTTTACACTGACAAACTATAAATACTGCTTGTTGTAGTCCGTTCAATCATGGAGATATCAGTAAATCTTTCACGATTGTTGTTTTTTACAGATTCGTCAATAGTTGGTCAGATACTTAACATCACGAGGATTCGAAGGGATCAAATGGGAACTTACATGTGTGTGGCGGAAAATGGCATTCCTCCACCTAAAAACCAAACCTTCAATGTAGAAGTCAAATGTGAGCCTAGCACGATAGAAATAATGTTTTAAGATGCCAGTTGAAAGAGTTGATGTATACAGTATATACTGTTTTTGGCATTTACAAACTTAAGATCATATCATGAAACTCTAAAGCATTGGAACATTTCTAAGAGAGGATTTAGAAACCGAGCGAGATATAGATTGTTAAAATTAATTTACCAACTTATAAATTACTACAACAATAACATGAACTTCCTTGTTTTTTACAAAAATGAGCTGTTTGTCTTTCTGTACCAATTAAGCTGAAATTTCACTAACAGATATCGACTGTACGAGGAGGGCATTAACTGCGCCCACTGACCTGAGTCAGGTAGTCAGGTATTCCTGAATTGCGCCAACTACTCCAGGGAGCCAACCAATACGTTCATTGGCTTACCTGGCTTGGACTTGACGCAACTAAGGAACATTTTTTGTGACCCTATGAGGTCTTAGCGCAATTAAGGAATTCTTGGGTGCAATTAATGCAAGACCAATGTACTAAGGGAGAGTCTTAGAAACATGCTTTTAGTTGTTTCCTTTTACTTAAGAGTTAAACCATGATATGATTACATCATTTATTATAGAAAGTAAATAATATGTTCTGTAATCAGTTGTGATAGAATATCTACTCTATAGTAGCTTGAAAGCCAAAAGGAATCAACTTTTTTCTGTAGTCATACCACCATTGGGAAGCACTGCTAACCATAGTTCTAGCTATTTCAGTAACACTTTTAAAAACTTTGTAACGTAAATCTTTCCAGTTGTACCAATGATAAAGGTCGGAAACCAGCACTTACGAGCAGTCGTAGGGCAGAACGCAAGTCTAATATGTGAAATTGAAGCTTTCCCAGAAGCATTGAGGTATTGGAAGAAAGACAACGTACAGCTGTTGGAAACTGACACCAAGTACACTATGACTATCATGGAAAGCTCCATTAGATACAAGGTATCTTCCTCAAATAAAATAGTTAAAATTTTTCATTGTTGCGTATACTTTTTTTTATAAATCTACCTCTGATTAAAAATTACTTTTTAAGAATCGTTGTGTTCATTTTAAAGTTATTTATACAAACTACAACGTTTAACTTTCATAGGAGTTAACAAACGCGCCTTTTTAATAGCATTGGGTTTTGTATACCTAAATGAATCACTGAATCGTATGGACCAGCTGTAGCCTATGTTTTATTCAAACAGAACTAGTTGAATGAGCCATTTACAGAAAGATGCCAAAGTTTGATTTAATCTTTTAATCAAACTGAAGTAGGCTGTATGTTAGGCAATATGAAGTAGGCTAACAAAAAAGGGTTATAGTTTTTATCAAGTTTTCAATTCAGCCCTGTAAAAGGTTTGTTTGTATATTATTATTTTAACAGAAGTTAAATAGATGTCAAGAAAAGATAGACCGCAAAATAATATTTTTGGGATAGATTTACATTGACCCAAGAATACTCTCAGAGTATAGTGATAAAGTTCCCGAGCAAAGCTCGGTCCCCAGGTACATTATTTTAAAACTGATTACAGCATGAAATGGAATACCTATATACTTGCATTAACAATAAAGGATAATAGTCAGATAGGGAAGATCGTGTATTATTATTATTGCTCTTTTGCAAAATTAGTTTACGCTTTTCTTGCTTTAGAATGATTTGTGTTATATTTGTTTAGTAGAAATGAACCAATTTTTCTTCTTTTTCAGTCCAAAATGGAACTGTTAATTAACAATGTTGAGCTGTCTGATTTCGGACAGTATCAATGTGTGGCTAAGAATGAAATTGGGAAAACTGCCGGGAAATTCCAGCTTGAAGGTATGTTAACGTTTCAAACAATGAATTACCGGTAATGGAATCTTAGAATAAGATATTTTTGCTGGCCTTAATTTTAATTTGACAGATTTTTTACCACGATTGTATTATGTCAGAACTTTATTATTGCTACAGTGGTTTAATAGAAAATTGAAAGATAGATTAGATATAAAAGTAAAGATCCCAAGTAGCAAAAACCGTTGGCAAATCGTTGGCCCAACGTTTCTGTCGATCGTTGGCCAACGGTATGTTTTGGCACTCAGTCTTACGGTCTTACGGCCAACCAACCAATTTTTGCGGAAGGGCCAACCATCCTATTGGGCATAAACATAAAAAACACAAAATAATAAAGATTTTGTATGAAAAGCATAATTATGAGTTGAGTAAATTGATTAAATAGTTCATAAAAACTTATTTTGAAAATAAAACGAGATAAAATTATTTGGCCGGGACGGGTCTCGAACCCGGTACCGTCGGCATGTGAGCCTCACGCCTTAACTCTGAGCTAACTGTGCTTATTGATTATGAGTGTTTTGAAGTGGTCAAAGAGTAGCCGACAGGTGCAATGGTCACAATTAATACTTTAAATATTTTTGATGCTACAGTATAATATGATTCTGTTCATCTGTTTAGGCCTCAAGTAGTTTAATTGTTTTTCTGGTAGTTGGAGAGGATACTAGTATTTGAATATAGATTATTTAATTACCATTAGATTAGTAGGCAACTGTTATAATTGATTGTTATATAATTAATTAATCTTTTCTCTATAACTATTAAAAACTTGCTTAAATAAGTTAAAGAATATTGTTAAGAAAAATTGAATTATAATAATTATTACTAAGACCACAGTACCCTAAAAACATTTCATTTTATATTACTTACATGTTTCGGACATTAATGCCATGATCACAGTATACTATATAACCTCAGTATAGTATATAGTATATATAATTATTATATGTTAAGCAGGTGTTCCCTACTGTATCTAAGTAGTATCACAACATCATCTGACTACAATTATTATAGATCCAAATTTTTACAATATTTGTCTTATATTCTGCTGCCATAACATTTATGTACTTTAAAATAAATCAATTTTTTTTAATTCGTTTTAGAATGTTTTATACTTAAAAACCCAACGAAGGCCCAACGATTCTTTCCTTTGTAGGGCCAACGAATACCAGTTTCCGTTGGGCCAACGTTGGCAAATTGTTATAATTTCTGCCAACCATTTCCCAACCGTGCCGACCATTTCCCAACGTTGGGCCAACGATGTGTGCTACTTGGGATGGGCGATTTTATTTTATAATTGTTTACATATTTAAGATTCAATAATATTAAGACTGTGATAATGACCTAAATGTTGAAATGTATCAGTCAGTAAAAATATTTAGTAAAAGGGTATAATGAGTAGGTTTTATTTTGATTCTCATCGCTGTTTTGTCAACTAATCTTATCATGTTATAACTAGTTCTAGGCTACTCCATCTCTAGGCGCTGACAATTTCAGATCCTGAAGAAGAGAATGTTTTGCCAACAAGTGATGAACAATAACTGCAATAATCCAAGTAAACCTAAGTCAAATCATCCAGACATTAATTTTGATTTATTGGGCTCCTAGCAGAAATAGTGGATAAGTTTATTTTTTAACATTAACCCTTTGAGTGCCAACGTCCGGGGAACCGGACGTTTTTAAAACGAGCCAAAAGTGCCGACGTCCGGCCGACCGGACGTTTTTAGAACGAGCCAAAAGTGCCAACGTCCGGCTGACCGGACGTTTCGTAATGATCGAACAGTTGTCATAACAACCGAATGGATACTCGGATTCTTTTAACCCATATATTAACATTGAGTCGAAAGTTACTAGATGCGATACATCGATTTTCGTTGGTCGAAATATCGAAAATTCGATTTTTACGAAATTTTAACCTAAAAATCGCCAGATCGCGCTCGGCATTTTTAGCGCGACCTTCGGGAAAAATCATCGGCATTTTTTGAGCGTTACTTTTATTTCTCGCCTGGCACTCTGAGGGTTAAATAATTTACTTTTGGGGTAAAAGTATTTTCATGTTTTCTAGAGATGGACAGAAACTTGGCTCGGCCTCCTAGCTACGATCTGGACACAGACACGGGGGCGACATTCGGACCCGAACCTCCTGAAAAGGTGAAAATTATAATAACATAAATTATTGTAGGCGTCAAAAATCTATATGATGTTATTTTTTAAACTAAAGATCATTAAAAACATCAAATTGTTGACTGGAGATCTAAAAAAAACCTGCCTATTTCAACTGCTTTTAACATGTTTGAAATTTTCAGGTTGATTTGAAAGATCTTTGCCCTCCAGCTCCCATCTGTCAGACATGCCCAGACCCTAAACAGTACAGCAAGAGCTGTAAGTCGGGATTGTACAGCGTACATGAGCTGCTGGGTTACAAGGAGTTGGATGTTCGTCCGCTGCACAGCGCAACAACTTACCCCGGTCTCAAGAACAGGGATCTCAGTAAGTCAACAAATAGGAAAATTAACAACGAAATTAAAAGAAAATACATGTACAAGTAAAAAAAAATAAAAGTACAAATTGAAATACATTTTTATCCTCTGGGGATATCAAAATGAAAAAGTAGATTGGCCCCCGGTCTGAGAGGTCTAACGATGCCATCTACGGTAACAGTTAGCTTTCCTAAAGGGGAAATTTGCTAAAAATAAAAACTAGAAATAATATGTCATTAAACAACAAAAACAAGCACTCTTCTTTTTCCAGACTGTTTGGTGTATGCGGTGGGCAAGCCAGTGTACCACAGGTTCACAGACGCAACGTACGGGTCGTGGATGAGAGACCCGGGTCCCACCCAGCCGGAGTTTACAGACGACACCATCTGGACCACTGACGAGGCTGACCCCAACCATCTGTACGAGTTCTCCAACAAGACTACGTTCCGCCAGAACAAATCAGCCCGCAAATACGAACTCATGCACCCATTCACGGTGAGTGTAGTAGAGCAGCATAACAATCAAATTTGAAATGGAACTAATATTTTCAGATATTGAGAAATAATTTTAGTTTTTCTCCAAGACCTTTGTTTTAATTTTTAAAAGTATGTAGGTTGAATTGTTATTGTTTTAGTCACTCAGCTTAGTGCTAGTAACAGTACATTCTTTCTTCTTTCTGTCCATTAAAACAATTACAATGCAATTTATTTATTGTAAATTTAATTCAATTCTACCTGTGCCACGAATAGCCAATTATTCTTTCATTAATATCTCACCCATTGACAAATTAATCAACATTTTGGGCATTTCGTACAACGAATCGTTTAACTTTTGATTTCTTTTTGTGCGACTACGAACATAAACACATGCTTTCTTGAAAAAAATCACTGAATCATTAGTTCACAACAATAAAACATTTCATAGGTAGACATACAAGCACAATAGATACATTATCAGAAAACCCAGGGAGATAAATAACTTGTCAAAATCTCCGTTTTCCATTATCTTGTTGCAGGGTAGTGCTCATGTTGTGTTCAACGGAACGTTTTACTACTGTTCGATCAAACAGATCAATGAAGTGAGCAAACCAGTCATCGTGAGGTACGAGCTGAACAGTCGGATATCTCACATTAACGACCAAGTGCCGTACACTGTGATCAGTAACCTGACGAAGCTGTACAATGAACAACACAATTACATGGACTTTGCCGTAGACGATAACGGACTCTGGGTGATTTACGGACTGGAGGACTCAAACAACACAGTCGTACTGAAGCTGGAAACTAAGAGCCTCGAGGTGCAATACGCTTGGAACATCAGCGTCTCGCATCGTAAGGCCGGGGAAATGTTTATTGTGTGTGGTGTACTCTATGTTGTTGATAGCACACAGGAGAGGAACACTAATATAAGGTGAGTTTAGAGAATATTATTTTGTTTTAAAGATTATTGAGGAGGTGGTCATTTTTAATGGCTTTGAAACGAGAAAGTTAGTTGGCATTGTTGGGATGCTGCTTATTTAGTAAGGGACCTTTTCTGAATGTTTGCACTGGGCCGTGCACCGCCTAAGGCCAACTATACTCATAATAGCCTGTGCCTATAACCCCTGCACATAGAAAGATTAGAAACACGGTCAAACAACAAAGAACTCAAAGAAAATTAAATTAAAGCATTTTCAATGAATAACTAAATCTAGACAGTTTGTCTTTTGATTGTTCAAACTCATGGTACAAATTGTAGAGACAAATAAGTAGCCTACATTTTATAAAGCTTGATTGATCTGTCAGGACAGGCCTTGTCCTGATGCACGTCAGCCACTGATGGGCTTTTTGTGCTCCGCGCTTGGTGCGTGAGAGCACATCAAACCTGAGTTTCTTGATCAACTTCAGCATCCTATCTATGAGCTCCTCTTGAGGAAGGTGTCTGCCCCTTGTCATTGTTACAAGAGGGCTATCCCTTACCACACTCAGAGCTGTACAGTCATAGTATTAGATGATCTGTGGTCTCCTCGGACTGCACATTTCCTACATGCAGTGTCTCCATTATGGATCCTCAAGCGATGGAGGTGCAGTTTCAGGAAGCCATGGCCAGTGACCATTCCTGTGATCTGTCTAAGTAGCCTCCTGTCTAATCGTAGAGCATTGGATGCAACCATCTGGGAATGGGAGAAGAGAGTGAGCTAACTTACCCTAAGGTGTTGAGGCCTAACCTATCTTTTCCTGTGTTCCTGCTGAGCCCATGACATGACTGAACGACATGCATACCCACAAGAAATTCCACAGAAAGGCTGTGGTCCCTTGAAGTCAGAGGCTGACGCAACATTTGCTAACTTGTCAGCCACCTCGTTCCCTTCTATCCCTGAGAGCGCAGGAAGTTTAAATCATAAACTGCAATGTCTTGATTCCATATTCCGCTGTGTCAAAACCACCAATTTTTTATTCGTCACGAGAATTATGGTTTCTTTCCGAATTTACATATTTCAAATTGAAACTATCTTCAGTTGGCCTACCAATACATAGTTTAGTTAGTAAAAAAGTAATGCTTTAAATTTAATTTTTCAGGTTTGCGCTTGATTTATTTACTAATAAGCGAGTTGAGGTGGATATTCCTTTCACAAATCCCTTCAGACGAACAACCATGATTGGATACAACTACAAAAACAAGGTAACTCAACAAGTGCTTAAGTAGACGTAATAAATTCAGCAAATCTAACTCAACTTCAATATCAGACTGCACATTTTGTTACATAAAGACATTTTAACTACATTCACTTCTTTTATTATTTGGGATAATACTTTAGTTCACTAATAAGCAAGCTTTGAAGTATCAATAAATTTTTGTGCTAACTTTTGTTAATTTCTCATGGTTAGGATTGTTTAAGTTTGGTTATAGTAAGGATCCAGGTCTGAGGAATCTAGAGGAAAGGGAGTCTAGAGTAGTTTAATTAAGAGACAAATGTCTAATTCCTCAATCCTTCTATGGTTGAAATTCACTTTTTACACGGTAATTATGCTTCACAGGAACTTTACACTTGGGACAAAGGTAATCAGCTGACTTATCCCATCCGATACCACGACCAAGGGCTGGAGAATCGGACAAAAGACGAGAAAAAAGAAGAAGGAGACCTACACAACAAAACTGGTTATTTTGTCGAACCTGCTGGTACAGACTGATGCAGGACTATTAAAATAACCTCGTATTGTACAATTACTTTGCTGACAAACCGTATACATTCTTGATTATTTTGTATGAAAGAAATAAATTTATATTTATATACCGAGACTAGTACATGTTTTTCCTAGTAGAATAATGAAGGGGATTTGACTTTTACTTTAAGCTATATATCCTGAGATGGTAAGTTAATAAATAAAGTAAAATTAATCTGAAAGTATGTTTCTATTTAACTACACTGATTTGTTGTCCTTAAACATCAATTAATACAAGTTTAGGTTTATGAATTCCCATTGTTTAAGTATTTGATTCAACGTATCAAATTTCTAATTGGAATATTATCTACTGGTCATCTTATAATATTGCGTAGTATCTTTGACTATTAATCCAATAGTCAATGATAGTATCATAGCTACTACAGTAATAGGATTTTTTTTATCAATTTCTTCTCACTTTTACTTTGTTTATGTAAAAAAAAAAAATTCTTTCAAACTAGGACTATTTATTTTTGCAATTGTGTTACTTTATCAAAGGTACCAATTACATTTTTAAAAGAATCCGAACAAATCTAATACAAAAGGCAAGCACATAAAAAGCTCTTTGAATTGGTTATTAAAGAAATTAACTAACAAGTTTTTTTTAGATACAAAAATAATTTTATTTAAACATTTATGGAATGTGCCACATTATAATTTTCTAAAGAGTATATAGAGCAAGATAAACATTTGAATCGAATAACAACAATATAAGCAAATAAAATATAAAAACACCATTCAAAAACTATTGTTAAAAAAATACAAGTTTGGTTAAAAATAATTGATTGACAAAATAAGTGTTATAGGAATAAAAGTTGTAAATTTTCCTAAATACAACAAAACTAAAAAAAATATAATTTCTTATTCTTCAGTGTTGACCTTTTGAGTGAAATGTCACTGTTTTTCATACTTAAGACATTACTTACATACATATTAAGTAAAATAAATGCAACGTTTTTGTAAATGCAAAAAAATGAAGCTGTACTGTACAACGTAGCTTACTCTCCACGGTACAAAATGATGTTTTTATCGGTTTCGAAAATCTTGACTTCATATAGGAGTGAAGGATCCTCCAGTTCTTGTTTGAGGTTGTTCCAGATGAAGATCGCTACGTTTTCAGTCGTGCTCACCACGTTCTTAAAATATGGAACGTCCTTGTCGAGATTTTTGTGGTCCATTGGAACCATTATTGCGGTGTTCATATACTTCTTGAGATCGTTTATGTTCATCACCATCCCTCTATCTTCTGTGACGGGGCCTTTCAACGTCACCTCCACTGAAACAAGACCCAGCGTTTACGGAATACGAAAATGACATTGTCTACTCAAATCCATTTACAGGTAATTGAGAAATAGCTGTATTAAGTTTGAAAACATAGTTATTTTAGAAAAACATAAAATAATTCTTTGGGAAGCTAATTTTTGGACTTGGAACCTTTTATATGCATCATTACACTGCATTTACTTAGTACTTACGCCAAAAAAATTTTGTAACACTGATGACCAACCACCCTGTATATGCTTCTCAAAACCCACTAATAAAGATAATAACTCTAGCTGTAGGCTTGGTAGCTTCAGTTTTAATAAATTGAAAATGTGTTATCAAATTCTTTTATATTTATGTTATCTAAACTTGCTTGTACATTGCCAGGTCATTATGGCCGTTGAAATTTTCAGATACTTTAACCTAATGTTAGCTACATTGTGGTTTTTTGTCTTTTGACTTCAAGGACTAACTTAATAATAATAATTTTAGGACCTCTATACAAAGCTCTTTACCTGTGTAGTTATGGCCATGACCATGAAAGTTGTTACATTTTCCATAAGTCTCCAAATTTTCCTCGTCATTTAGATGTGGACTGGAAAACAAATAAATTTGTAGAAAAATCATTAATAACGCTAAAGCAAAACAATTAACTAGGCTATTTTGATTTTGCCTAACTAGGTCAATATGTGATGTGAAAATATCTTAATTTGCACCTTTCACAAATTGAGTTATATTATTTAGTGTTTAGTTATAGCAAATTTTATTTAAGTTTTAGATAAGGCCGACATGTCCCTTTTTTGGACAGGACTGTTAATTAATGGCCTTTACAGCCGGACGAACTGCCAATGGCAACTAAGGGACCTATAGGTTATAATGGGATCCGAACCACATTTTTACATTGTAATTTACAAATTGGTCTAATTATCAGGAGAGTATTGCTCTAGTCATAGTAATCACTAGAGCGGAAGTTATTTTATTACCTTGTAAAATTTTTCATCTTTGTAACAAATATCAACGTTGTACAGAATTCTAAACGAATAATAATAACAGACAGGTGTCGGTTAGTTGCATCGTGTCCGTCACCGCGGTATGGCCGGCCGCGCATTCATTTTTGTAAAAAGTTATTGTCCGGGTTCGTGTTTATATGTTAAATGTACTATGTGTAATGACGACGACAAGATGTCCCAATATTTTTAAGAGGCAAGAGGCTCAACAATGATCCAACTATGAGTGTAGGATGGAGTGAGATGGGTAGGTAGCTTTGTTAGGTACTTCTCAGGCTCGACCTAGCAACCTTTTGATTTTTAGGCGAGCATTAGGGGCCTATAACCATTCAACAAAAACAAATCAAACGGAAAAACTAAAGACATAACGTAAAAGAACACTGTAGGTAGATGGTCACTTAAGAAGAGGGAAGTTGGGGGGGGGGGGGGGGGGAGAGGACAAAATCCTTGAATAATAATATTTTCAATGAATTACAATTTTCCAGCAAAAAAGCATTGCATTTTGGAACCTGAAGTCAAATGAAAATAACTTAAAATTCTGTCGGTTGCACCTAAATAATTACCAGGAGAGTCGCACTTTATCTAGCCTACTTGATATAACTTAGGGCTAGTTAAATTGATGTATCGTTTTAATGTCTTTGCAATGATTGATTTGATTGTTGTTGAGCGGAGCGAAGCTCAGCTCTTACTATACTCTTGCTTCTGTTTTACAAATGCTCCTCCTGAACGGCTGAAGCGATCGGCACGAAATTTAGCACAGTCATAGTAACCAACAATTTATGGTTTTTTACAATAACTTCAGGCTAGACATAGTGGTTGCGGCATTATTATCACTTGGATAAAATCCATTGGTGATTTGGCGGGATTTAATTCCGGGACCCCAGGGACCGAATTCCCATGCTCTAACCATTATACCAGCTCGCTCCCCATTGTTTTGAATACTGCAAGTAGACTTTGCACTGTGCCATATTCATACAACTAAAAAAATGTGCCCTCAACAAGGTCAAGTTCAGCACTCACTGGCTGGTTTGGCTAGGGAAGGGGGTGCCCACTGCCTACTGTAGTAGCGAGGAGATGACGATCGGTGCGCACACGAAAAACAGCAACTGAAAAGGTTCTTACTTGCAAAATGATACATTGCGACCGAACAGAGGGTTAATTGCACTTTATAGCAATTTGAGGGGCTCCATTATGTATGCTGCAATGGAGAGTCGATGTATGTACCTACATTGTTATTTGTTATGCATACATGGGTCTAAAAATCTATGACAGTAGGCTTAGTTTTGAAATAGCCTATGATAAGTTATTGAAATCTTAATGCTAAAAAACAAACTCCTAAGCCTATAAAAGAAAGTCAAAATGATCTGATTTATATAAGTTAACCTTTTTAATAATGGTGTTCCTTTCCAATCGTTTACTTGTCAGGTTAAAACAGTCAAGTTTCTGAGTTATGACTGGTAAGTTTAATGCCAGCACTATGATCAACCCTACAAAGTTAGGGTTGAAGGAAGTGAGATAACAAATAATGGAAAAATCAATAAAACTATTATAATTTAAAAGTAAATTTTACCTGTGAAGTCTGTGACAAGCACTGAATTTCTCAACCCTTGTCAAGTAAGCAATAGGCCTCTTGTTTGTTGGAAGAAGGGGCATTTTCACTTCGACTAAAAACTGAAGGAGATTGGAAGAGGCTGGATATTAGTGGAGGCTAAGATATACTGTACAGCTACAGCTTCCCAAATGATTTCACGCCGGTATACAGTTACACCACATATTACATAATCTTTGGTGGTTAGTTTAAAGAACAATGATATGGTAGCCTAGAGGTTATGGTTATGTAAACAACCTGTTACGCTAGCAGACAACCACAGAACGTGACGAGCTCGTGCTGTGTCCAGAGACTCGACGTTCTATACCCACGAGCAACTCAGCTTCCACATGCACAGGATAACAGCTATTTGTGTAATAGCTTCACTGTATATCTTTAATTGGACCTGTTTAGATAGTTGTTTCGTTTCAACAGTTAACAGTTGCAGTTTGCAGTTGTGCATTGTGATTTTAAGGCGTTTATTCTTTACAGTTTGTTTATTTTTGACTTGAGCTGCTTGAAAAGGTGTTTTATGATTATGAAAATTAAAGTGTTGTGAGTGAGCTGAAGCTGATTATTTGTTATTAGGTATTAACAATTAAATATTTTGCGTGCATGAATTATTTATGAAGTTTTAAATGTTCACTTAACCTATCTTTTTCGGATTCCTCAAGAAAGAGTGATTGTTAATGTTAGGTTGAGTTAAGTTAGTTGGGCCTTTCAGTGGAGTTTAGGTCTAAGTTATTGCCTTTGAAAAAGTTAAATTAATAACTTATCTATTAATAAGAGTAGGCCTATGCCTAAGTTAAGTTTACCTTAGAGGCTAACTTAGCGAAGCCTTTTTGCAAGTCAATAATGTATGCCGATGATACGGTACTCCTTATGTCATGCAAAAACAGAGATGACCTGGAAGTCCGATCTTACATTGCTATGAATATGGCAGTAGAGTACTGTAATATGAACGATCTCGTATTCAATGTAAAGAAGACAAATCAGCTCAATTTTGGTCATAGGAAGGAGGAGGTGTCCGTTTTCCCTGACATTGAAAGTGTTGAGGCCACGAAGTATTTAGGTGTGGTACTTGACAGCTCGCTGTCATGGTCAGACCATCTTGACGAGCTCTGCAGGAGGCTCAACACTGCCATCTTCGCCCTCAGAAGAGTGAAGAGTGTAAGCACCATGGACGCTGTCGGAATTGCATACAGTTCTCTTTTTGAGAGCCATTTACGTTATGGCATTGTTCTTTGGGGCGCTGCAAGTCAGGTGAATTTGAAGCGGGTGCTCGTACTTCAGAATAAGGCAATTCGTACTCTGGTGGGACTTGATGAAAGAGACAACTGTAGAAGAGCTTTCATCGACCTTAACATCTTAACTGTGGTCAACATTTACCTTCTGGAAGTGATCAACCTTGCAAACTCCGCAAATTTGAAGAGAAACCAAAGCCTTCACGCATACAGCACGAGGAACGCCCAGGACTTCAACCTGACAGTACACCGCACAACGAGGTTTCAGCGAAAGCCCACATACGCCGGAGCCAAGCTGTACAATATCCTACCAATGGAAGTGAAGAGGTCTCACCTTGGTTCTTTCAAGAGGACGTTGCACAAGTGGCTGATTGAACGACCATTTTTTTCTGTTGCAGAATTTTTGGACTGGCCCAATTTTCAAGTGTAAAAACATGGACTCATTCGATTTTGTACACATTTTTGTATTTATAAATACTTACTGACCTATTGTTTATGACGCCATTTTCAATCTTGACGATTGCTTAGTAAAGTATCTCTCTCTCTCTCTCTCTCTCTCTCTCTCTTAGACCTACCACTACCAAAACTGCGATCTAACAAATTCACACACAAACAAACACCTAACCTAACCTAACAATCACTCTCTCTTGAGGAATCCGAAAAATATAGGTTAAGTAAACATTTAAATCTTCATAATTAATTCATGCACGCAAAACATTTAGGCTAATTGTCAATACCTAATAACAAATCAGCTTCAGCACACTCACAAAACGTTAATTTTTATAATCATAAAACACCTTTTCAAGCAGCTCAAGTCAAAAGTAAACAAACAGTAAAGATTAAAGAATAAACACCTTTTCAAAATCACAATGCACAGTTCGCAACTGTAACTGTTGAAAAAAACAACTATCTAAACAGAAACAGGTCCAATAAAGATATATGGTGAAGCTATTACACAAATACCTGTTATCCCAGGAACTGTTCGAAGGCCTTCTGTGCTTGTGGAAGCTGAGGTGCTCGTGGGTACAGAACGTCGAGTGTGTCCAGAGTCCAGACTCCAACTCCACAAGTCGATAATTTTACTAGAAGCAGTAGAGGAAAGAACATGTTGGACAGGGTCGTTATCATAGATTAAATAATAGAGTTAACCCTTACCTTTTAAATTGTAAAAGGTAAGGATCAAGTAAATGGGGTAGATTGATCCATACACACACATACGCCAGCTGACTTCGTGAACATATAGCGAAAGAAAACCCGTCCAGATGGAAGAACCATGACAATTCCCCGATCTACGGATTGTGCTGAAGACTTCGAAGGTAAAAGGTAAAATCAGCGCCAATAACTTATTATATAGGGTTATTTGGGAAACTAGCCAGGAGTAGATGGAAATTTTTGAGTGCCTAACTTGTGCTAATAGAGAAAATTAGCTGATACGCTGATACTACTAGCATTTACTATACACACACCTAGTATACGCCTAGCAGAGAATGCTACTAGCCACGTGTACACGGGCCTCTAGACTCAAAATCACCTGTGTGCGCCTGGTTGGTCTTGGTCAGCGACCATAACACTTGTTATGAATAAATGTTTTTAATGTGTTGGAACACCTTCGAGTGTACAGCTTTTGGTCTTTTCCACATTATCCGCTCTCTCTAGAAACATAGCTCTCCTTGTATGTAACTTCTGATGTACGTTCTAAATTATAATAAATCTTATTACAAATTAAAAAAAGAGTTTCTTTATCCACACAGTTAAGATGTAGTCTGCTAATAATAACATAATAATAACATTGAATAATAACACATGCATCAATTAGGTATGTTGTTTACCTTTTGATTGCCAGGTTCTTGACATTATTATTTCATCAAGAACCTGGCAATCAAAAGGTAAATAACATAATTAATTAATTATTTGTTCTTGAATCTGGGAATACCACATCAACACATGAATCATTTGGCATACATTTAAAATGTACATTTATTCTCTTCACAAGGGGAAGTGTTGTGAATAAAAATGTTTTAATTTATTCAGCATTGCCTCCAGGATTGATTTAAGACAGTATAAAATAGGTTTAAGTACCTTACGTCGTCAATCCTTGAATAGTCTTACAAACAAGCGACTAGTTTCGAAACTGGCGTTTCATTTTCAAGCTTTGTCGTCAAACATAAAATTATTGGATCATGATGTAGTCGTCAAAATACACGAATAAAACATTTAACACGCACAAATACATTAAATTACAAAAAGATGCGCGGCCGGCCATAACACGCCACGACGGACACGACTCAACTACAAGTTGTACCGACTGCCACTGGTCTGTTTTAAATGTGTTGGTACACCTGCGAGTTTACAGCTTTTGGTCTTCTTCACATTATCTCTAGAAACATGGCTCTCATTGTATGTAACTTCTGATGTACGTTCTAAATTATAATAAATATTATTATGAATCAAGTCAAGCATATTATTTATTAAATACCTCTACCATAAAAATAGTACAACTCTCATGAGAACGTGTTCCATGTATCTTATTATGTAACCCTGTTTAACAATGCAATTTGGTTGTTTAACCCTTCCAGGGCTATGGACGGATTTATCCGCCAATCTTTGTTTACTTTCCGGACTGAAAATGGGTACATCCGTCCCGAGAAATTTCTTATCTCGGCTAAAGACGGATGTATCCACCCGAAAACGAATTGATACAATTTTTATAATACGGTTAATAAATATAACAATGCATTATAAATGGGTTATTTTGTTTTTGTTGTTGGCAATAATAATTGCCGCAGCTGTTTCAGCTATTTTGCACCATAAAGTGTGCGTAGCCATAGATAAAACATACTCGTACCTATATTGCTGCCTGTCACTTCACTTCACACATGTGATGGATATGTATTATGTATATGATATGGATATAAGAACCAGTCTTTACGTAGTGGAAGTCTAGGCGGGGAATAGGATTGAGGACATGGGAGCGGATCTGAGTGGTTTTAGATTTACTTCCGAATTATAGATACATTTTATAGATAAAAATAAAACATGGGAAGGAATAGCCTAAGGTTGACGGATATATCCGTCTGCCACCCACAAGAATACTCAAGATTTTTGGTAGTTTTCATATTTTGTGATTATCACTGAGGGCGGCAGACGGATATATCCGTCCACCTTGTGTTTTTTGTGGGCCAAAGCACGGCCACCTTTAACTACAGGCCGCGGCCTGGTATAATTGGCAACGTCGCAAGTGATGTTGTTTAGTGACAGACGTCCCATAAGATAACATGGTAGACAGGTGACATCAGCTCATTAATTCGCACTTTATTGATTTAAATTTTAATTTATGAACACAAATTTATTAAAATATTGAAAATAAAACATACATAATTGAATACCGAAACAATATGAATTAAAAATCTATATCTGTGAATTTTAAGCGGAGTCAATATTGTCATGTTTTTTTCCTTCCACCATGGTCATAATCCAGTAACCGATCATTCGTAAATACACAAACCATTCTAGCTGCTTCCAAACAAAACAGCTGTTACACCATTTGCGACGTTGCCACTTCGAAGGCCGCGGCCGTGGCCAAAGACGGGTATATCCGTAAAATCAAATTTTATTTTCTTCATAACTTTTGTACAAAAATTAGTTCAGCCCCAAGGAAAATCTTTGGGATCCATGAATTATTTCAAGTGAAATAAATACAAAACAACCACTTTAGTTTTTAATTTTAGCAAAAAATAATTAAGCTCCAGCCCTTTATTTAATTTAGCCCTGGAAGGGTTAATAATCAATGTAATTAGAATATATATGTAATTTATAATTGTATATTATAATCAATGGTACATAATTATCTCAAAGACACAAAAGGGGAGATTTGGTGTCACTCCTTTGACGTAATAGTGTATGTCACCATGTCACTTACCCCTATTTGAAGTTACTCTAGTCCCATGCTCTAGTCCTAGAGTCCTCGGTGGGACACACGGGAGGGACGATGGCTAACATAGTGTCAGCGTTCGCCGCTAGAACCGCTAAAGTTGAAAAATTTAAATTGAGTTAATTTTATAATTTGTAGTTATAAAATTAACTTTTTAATTAGAAAATTAAACTGTCATAACCTAATCTAACCAACCAAACTTGCTGATAATATAAAAAATATATAAGATAAAAATAAAATGAATGTTTACTTTTATTTTTTAATTATAAAATCAATTTTAAAATTTTGTATTATAAAATTAAACTGTCATAACCTAACCCAACCAACCAAACTTGCTGATAATATTCGTGTTGCCTCAAGAGAAGACATTAGCCACTATAGATATGACGTCACCACACCTTTAGCCATCGTCCCTCCCGTATGCCCATTCCACCCACTCCCTAGAGTCCTAGTTCACGTAGATTAGACTGACTGTGCTGCTGAGAATGCGTGCGAGGCGAGTGAACGAACAGCGAACTACGAATACACAGAATGACAGAATCAGAAACGAAATGATTGTGAAGCTGTTTGAAGCTGAGTGACCTAGGTAGGCTATATTGAATAATATTTTGTACTAGACTAGTTTGGGTCGAAAAGTAACCGATTGATTTAGTGGAGTTAGAGTATGGAGGTAAATCCAAATCATCAAAATAGCCAAATTTTAGAAATAGATGGTGTAAGGCTACTAAAGGTTAGGCGAAGGATTAGAAACGGCAAGAGACCATTATGGTCCGATACAGAGGTAAGAGATTTGATCGAGATAATCAAAAACAAAAATCTGCTACTCTCTTTAACGCGTAGAAAATATGGTCGATATGAAATATTTACCCTCATATCTGAAGAAATGAAGAAAAAGGGCTATACTAGGACTAGAGATCAGATAAACACAAAATGGAAACAATTGAGGCTATCCTATCACAGAGCCAGAGAAGAAGAGCCAGAACAAATGTTAGAAGACTGCCCATTTTTTTATGAACTAGATGAGTTACATACTGGTAAAGCTCGGCCGAAACCTCAATCTCAACAGCCTATTCAACCTGGAACTTTTATTCAGATCGATCCTTCCCATCTTATAAAAATTGAGCCATCACAACTGATAAGAATTGATCCTTCAAATTTTGTCCTAGGTGAGTAAATTAGATTTTGGGATCTACTTATAACTTATTTAATGTATTTTAACTTGATTGTTTTATTGGCAAATTAACACGTTCGCTGCTACGGACGTTCCGGAACGTCAGCCGGGCCACGGCGCCAGGAGCTAAGAACGTTCCAGAACGTCACCGTTCATTGTTGTTTAACGTTGCTATGGATAAGCCAGCACGTCACAAGCGTTCTATATTTCTTTGCAGCTCGTGGGGACGTACTTTTCTGACAATAAAAAATATAGTTTCCCAAATCACCACCAGGGTTGTTTGGAACAGGGCTTTGTTTTACCTCTTTCCTGCTAGATAGCGACACTACTTTACCGACTGTGACCTGGGTAGTGCTGCTATCCATCAGAATCACTTAGTACTATATCAAATGCCAGTATTATTGCAGAACATTGCCATCCAGTATAACCACTGTTGTTTTTACTGTAATTCAGTGTATCGGTGGCAATGTCACGCAGCGGCCGAGCGTTAGTTCAGCAACTGGCGCCGTCCCGGCATCTAGCGCTCAGCAGCGAACGTGTTAAAAAAAAACTAACTTAAGTGCTGTGAGTTCACTGAATCCAGCCTCTCTAAGTAAGACTTAGGCCTACTAAGTTTAACTTAAGGGTGCGCTCTACCTCAACTCGGAAATCTCAGCTCGGGCTTCAGTTGCTATGTTGCACCATTGGACAGTGCCGCGAGAAGCGCTTGCAGAGGTTACCAATATTAGGCTACTGTTTTCGAATTAACCAATAATGATAGCTATGCAATCTAAACGGCTTATAGTAGTGCAAATACCATTCTATAGTTCTGCGTTTTTCAAATGTTCAAATAATGTTTTTTCAATAAGCTAGGCCTAGGCTAGGGCTAGTTGAAAAGACCTTTTTTCTTGTCCTATAAATCAAGTTTATAAGGTGTGTATTAAAAATAAACTAGTGTACCTGTTGCTCGAATTCGAGCAATTGCTAAGTACTACAGGTGTTATTTGAAAACGAATAACAGTCATAATTCCTGATGACTTTAACCCTTTGAGCGCCAACTGCCGATATATCGGCACTCTCGTTATATTCGAAAAAGGCCAACTGCCGATAAATCGGCACCCGTCGGCGTTGCGAAAATGGCCGCCCGCCGATATATCGGCAAGTACGTTTTATTCATTTAGAGCTCAAATGAGACTGCTGACAATAATAAAACTTATACCATATTAAAGCTAAAGAGTTTCCCTACAAGAATATATATACTTTATATAGTATACGAATATTTTTAACTGTATTACGTAACTGAAAAAAAAAACAATTCAGATGGCCGTGACTCCGCCCTAGTCACGGCCTAACGCAGCTGATTGTAGTCTGTATTCACGCTCGAAATAGTTATTGAATGTTGTTGTTTACGTTGTGAGTGGTGTTGTTTTGCATTATGTTTTGAGTATTTAGTGCATGTTTTGAATATTTAGGGCATGTTTTCAATATTTACCTAGTGCATGTTTTTAGTTATTAGTGAGACTCACTGAGTAAATAATGCCTGGACCGAGCAAAAAAAGGCGATGCAAATCTCCTGTTAGTGAAAACACTTTGGTAAGTGGCATTCAAACTGCAGGGAACATTAATTTTATTGACTCTGCCGACGACGAAAGTGACTTGGATGACCTTATTATCAGTTCATCTTCACAGTCAGAATCAAATTCAAGTAGTGAATATGTGGATGACACTGATGCCGATCCGGACTTTGATCCGGATCCAGAAAATCCCTCAACATCATCCAATGTAAGGAGGAGACTCATTGGAAATAGGCCTAATGTTGTTCCACGGTTGCCTGTTTACGATTCGTCGTCGTCTGATGAAGAAGATCAGGATAGGCCTGTTTCACCTACTGTTAGGCCTAGTCAGAGAGGTGGACCAAGAGGAAGAAGGAGAGGTGGACGTGTAGGAGGTGACAGAACACGAACTCGACCAAATCCAGAACCTGAAAGCAGCAGTTGGGATGAACTGGCTGAGGAACTAGATGCTGGGTATGAGCATGATTTCACGTTTTTAGAACAATCTGGGCCAAAACATTGTCCCCCTGCCAATTCTAAACCAATTTCATATTTTAGCCTATTTTTTACCGCAACTTTCATTTCTAACATTGTTACAGAGACAAACCGCTATGCGGAAAACTTTATATCTAGCAATGTGCTGTCTCCAAAATCCCGAATGCAGGACTTGGTGCGAGTTACCTCAGATGAAATGAAAGCATTTTTGGCAATTCTAATGAACATGGGCATAGTCAGGAAACCAAACATAAGAAGCTACTGGGCTAAAACCATGTCTCACTCTACACCATGGTTTTCAAAGATTATGAGTCGGAACCGTTTTGAGTTACTTTTAAAATGTTTCCACGTAGTAGACACTACTACCCTTCCCAAAAATGGTGAGCCCGGCTACGACCCTTGCTCTAGATTTCAACCAGTCATAGACCATGCAAATAGGCTATTCAAGCTATATTATGTCCCCTACCAGAAACTGAGCGTGGATGAATCCCTTGTTGGAACTAAAAAACGGACAGCCCTTACTCAATACCTTCCAAAAAAAAAAACACCACCGATGGGGAGTAAAGCTATGGGTGTTGTGTGATGCCATAACACACTACTGCGTATGTTTTTTCTGTTACAAAGGTGCCAGATACACAACTGCTGACGAAAGAGCTGAAATGGAAAATAAAGGACTTGGCTACTATGTTGTCTCAACACTTTTGAAAATGGGAAATGTTCTGAACAAAGGATATCACCTTTTTTTAGATAACTCTTTCACCACCATTACCCTCGCCCGAGATCTCTACTCTAAAATGACTTGGCTAACCGGCACCGTACGTTTAGATAGGAAAGGCCTAAGAAAACCATTGCTCGGAAAGTATGGTGTTGGGAAAAAAACATATCTACGCAAAGGTCCTATTCTAACAATGGCTTGGCGTGAAAAGTCCAGTAATAAAAAACAGCTTGGCAAAAACCGTACAATTCACCCGTCTAAGAAACAGAAGAGTGCTAATAAAAAGAAAACCTCAAATAGTGCATGACTACAATATGGGCATGGGGGGGATTGACGGGACGGACCAAATGCTTTATACATATCTGGATGAGAGGAGAAGCATGAAAACGTGGAAGAAGGTAATATTTAACGTATTTGCAAGGATGGTCTTGAACGCCTACGTTTTGTACAAGCTCAACACACCACAAAACAAACTCAGCCGCTTAGACTTCATTTCTTCTGTACCTAATTGAGGATCTTTCGCTGCCATGGCTACAAAGAAGAAGTGTCGACATTGGAGGAGCTGGTGACGGCCCTAGAAGACCTGGACTTTCCAAGTTTCCTGAAGGGAAAGAAAAAAGTTGTAACGTGTGCAGCGGGCGAAACGACCCACAGGGGCGACGTCGCCGAACAAGAACAATGTGTAACAACTGCCATAAAGGTGTTCACCCTGAGTGTTACACAAATCACATTTGTAATTAGGCCTAAACATTGTAGGACTTTTTCATATAAGCTAGGTACCATAATAATGAACTTACAATTCCATTAATTTGAATTGTAGAAAAGTAGGATAGTAGCTAGCTTGCCCAAAAGTTGTAGATAGGCCATAGAACATACAGAAGAGAAACTGAACACACAATATTTTGTCCCCTGGGGGAATTCGTTAAGTGTAAAGAAAGTGAATCATCACTATCAATATCGTGTGTTCAGATTCTCTTCTGAATGTTCAATGGCCTATCTACATTCTTCTAGGTAGGTTGCTGATGTCCGTATTCTACAATTCAAAATCCTCGCATAGAGCCTTTCCCTGAATAAAATGTTTATACTAGGCTAGGTACTTTTTCCAATGGGTTTTTCTTACATTATAAATTTTTCTTCTCTCTCTAACAATTCAAATGTTAGTGAATTCTCAACAACCTGCAATAACTCTCTACACAAAAAAATAGCATTTTTTAAAGGTAGGCCTAATAAGGGCTGAGCCCTTGTTACTTGGACAAGTTTCATTTGAAACTATATAATGGTACGGTATGTAAGTTTGTAATCTTGTTTCCACATCACATCACATTTTCCCAAGGTATGTAAGTGTGATTTGTCAATTTTCTTTTGCATGGTTTGCTGTGATTTTGCATTGTTTCTAACTTATTGTTTGAATTGAATTAATAATTTTTGTTTGTACAGTAGTTAAGATTATAAAGGCTGAGCCCATGTTACTTGGACAAGTTTCATTTGAAACCTCGTACAATGGTACGGTATGTAAGTTCACAATCTTATTTCCACATCACATTACACTTTTCCAAGGTATGTAAGTGTGATTAGTCAATTTTCTTTTGCATGGTTTGCTGTGATTTTGCATTGTTGCTAACTTATTGTTTGAATTTAATTAATAATTTTTGTTTGTACAGTAGTTAAGATTATAAAGGCTGAGCCCATGTTACTTGTTAAAGTTTTGTCTGTAACTGTAAAATGGCATGTAAGTTTGTAATCCTGTTTCTGCATGGTTTGTTGAGCGAAGTAATGTATTATTGTTTTTTGGAATGTCACTTTTCTAAGGTATGAATGGTGCATGGTTTGCTGTGTTAGTTTGCATTTTTGTTACCTAATTTATTGTCTGAAAGAATTCATATATTTTATTTTAGTCTAATTAGGCCAAAGTTGTTCCTTGTAAATGTATTAGGAAAATGAGTTGTTTTAAAAATTAATTTTTTTACGAAATAAAAAAAATTCTTTTTATTTAGTTTTTAAATATTTGTCCCCTTGATCTTTCTTTATTTATATAGCAATTTTCAATGGAAGTAAAGCTTCTCACTCATGATTCAGGAATTTGACTCTTTTATCTCAATTCATTCCAATGTTGTAAAAATTCCTTAGTACTGTAATCACTGGCAAAGTCTCAGAATGTGTTCAACATGTGTTGAACATTTAGTGTGTGTATACTTGCATTTATTTTGGCATAATACATTTATTTATATATATTATTCAAAACTTGAATATTTACTGTCCTAATAGTATTGAAAAACAAGTTTGTAAGAAAATAAACTTGAAAAGAAGTTTAGACACCACGAAAATAATTCAATTATTTTTAAATAAAAAATAATTATTTTTTTTATGTGTGGTATTATTCTCAATTGAAATGCAGTTCATTACAAGTAAAATAAAATAAACAGGACCCATTTATGTCTAGCCATTCCAACTGTACAACAGTTTTAGCAGATGTACAAAAACGCTGATTTTGCGTTAGATATTTATCAAATGCACATTTTCATATATTTTAACACAGTAAATTTATTTATATATAGTCTTCAAAATTGGAATATTTACTCCTATTAGAGTACTGAACAAGTAAATATAGTGTAGGAAGAAAAAAACTTAATTTATATGGTGGTTTTATACCCAAGAAAATAAAAAAAATAAAAATAAAAAAAAATCTTTTTTTTATTTTTGACATAAAAATTTTTTTTTGATTTTTTTTTTATATACAATGATTGTATAGTTAAATACAGTTTATTACATGTAAAATAAAACAAACCGGGCCCTATTATGTCAAGTCATTCAAATTTTATAGCACTTTTAGCCAATACATGCAAAATCACTGATTTTGCTCTGGCCATTTGGTGCATCATATGCATATTAGAGCTGGCCCGTACAGGAAGTCGTTGCATCTTTCGACGGCTCAAAGGGTTAAATTTAAAATATTCGACTCAAAGATTATGGAAATACTCAATATGTACCCTACATAACAGATCGATATAATCAACATTTCTTGTAAATATCTTATCATTTTTCACAAGCTGATCTTGTTTTTTAGTGTTTTCCAAAAATAGCCTTACACATAGCCGCATTAGGTTGTCCATAATAACGATAATAAATTAAAAAAAACATTACGGTATTTCTATTTCTTCTCCTTGGTGGTGTTCTATGACTTTCCTATGATCCATAATTTTCTTTTTCGTATATCAATTTATCCAGGCTTTCTCGATTTTTTCCATTGTAATATTTACGTCAACCCAAATTCAAATAGTAACTATTTCATTTCAACCAATTCAGTAAATGTTTTAGCAAACTGGTAAATTAGCAAACTCATTGACTGTTTACAATTAACATATGTTCTTCTTCTCACGTTTAATTTCTGACAACAGCTGGAGTTTCATAATAATTTTTGATCCCAAGTTAATCTTATGGAGAAATACGAAACTTTAACCCTCCCAGTGTTACTTGACGAAAATTCGGCAAGCACCACACTTTGTATAGTGTTACTTGCCGATTTTTCGACAAGCAGACATTGTTTACGGCGAAGGCTCTATAACTGACTGAATCGGATTGAACTGGATCGAGTTAGGTATCGTTCTTTCCGTTACATTCTAAGCTGTCTCCAGATGTCTGTCTCTAAGCGCTATTCATTTTAGTTCTGAAAATATTGTAGCAGACAGCTGACGTGCGTGTATTTGT
Source organism: Macrosteles quadrilineatus (assembly GCF_028750875.1). NCBI lineage: Eukaryota > Metazoa > Arthropoda > Insecta > Hemiptera > Cicadellidae > Macrosteles > Macrosteles quadrilineatus. The sequence goes on along the minus strand of NW_026542599.1, from coordinate 27,070,049 downwards.
AAACAGCTAGGTTCCCCCGGACCGATGACTGATGTGTTTTATTACGTTTATCATTGTTTTAGTGTTAAAAATCAAAAGTAGTGATATACGTGGTGCATTATAAGAAGATTTAAGTGGTTTTGAAGTGCTGGTTGATGATCCTGAAGAAGTAGGTAGTGATATTGATGTAAATTATCAGCCAGATTCCTAGCTATGGTTAGGCTATGCATTCTTAGCTAAACGCTATGTACTGAAATCAGTTTTTTGCCCATAACTTATTTATTTGCAAATATACTTCCTTATATTATTATATATTTGTAATCCTCATAAAATTTAGAACAAAGTGGCTATTTTCAAATATTTATAGGCCTATAATTTATACAATTTCATTAGGCGCGAACTTATTTTTTTTTTTTAAATTTTCGAAATTATATTTTTTTTACCTAAAAAATTTTTTTTTTGAAAAAATGTTCCTTATGTTTTATATATAATATTGAAGCCCATGATTTTCCAAACAAAATGGTATATAGAACATTAGAATTAACATTGTTTTAAGCTTCTCAGATCCGTTTTAATAAAACCTTGCAAATGCGCCAAAAATAGGTGGACATTAAGGTCTAAACTATGGACACTTGGAGGGTTAAAGGGCCCCAGGGCCTCACTCTCTAATTATTTCCCTAAAAAGAAAGTTTCCTGCACAACTTTACGTTACTCTCTTTCCAATGACACCAAAAACATGTCAGTAGTTTTGGAGGAGTAATTGTCACAAAAAACCTGCTTGCGTATTAAATAAGTATAGATAAAATAATGAAACACAGCACTATAGAAAATTTCACCCTCTTTAATTTGAGACCTTTACTTTGATTCTACCTTCAATGTAACTTAGCAGGTGAAAACAGTAACTTAATCTTGCAAACCCTTGCATTCGGTTGTGTGTCAGGGGTAGAGCGCACCCTTAAGTTAGGCTACACTTTAGTCCTGTCACGGTACACTTTTTCAAGAGTTGCCAAGTTAAGTTAGTAACAACATAAAAAATAAAACAATTAACTGAACATAAAGTATTAATTGAATGAGTTTATTTGTACAATAAATTTGATTTTTCCTATTATAATAAAATACCCCCCCGCAGCAAACCTGCAGACCAAGCAAATTTTCATTTACCTGGCTTAATTTATTTTCCATTAGAATAACATGGGAATTTTAAATTTTTTTTTTAAATTATCTCCTTAACCGTTAGGCGAACAACAAGGCATATACTAAACTATTTAATCGTTTAAGCTCTAGAAAGTGGTTTGGAAAGAAATTGTGAAATTCTTCATTGATGGGGTCAAAAATGGGAAAAACCAATTTTCTCCCCCATAAAAGTCCCCATAAACCCCTGTTTCCATAGTCCAATCATACTGGTTAGCGAACTCGTTCAAATAGATGTACGGTACACGTTTGTACCAAATGACATCAAAATCGGATAATTTGTGCTCGAGTTGTCACGCTAAACGGACACATATGTATTTCAATTTGAAAGGATGGTGTATTTTACTTCTATGGGGACCTCAAAACAAAAAAGTAAATTGGTCCCCGGTCTAGGTCTTACGATGAGACCTACGGTAATAGCTTATTTCCTATATGGGAAATTCGCTAAAAACCTCGTTGTAACTTGGAATGTTTTCCTTCGACTTGCTGAAGGATATAAAAACAGTATACATATGTACAAAACATGTATATTACCTATTACCAATTACCATCTTCTTGGCCGTTGACCCATCGTATAATGGGAATAGGCTGTGTCTGCGTAAAAACTACTTATTTATTTCCGCACATATGTATAAGACTTAAGTTTAAAATATGTAAAAAAAACATAATTTTAGTACTCATGGCGGTCGCTATGTTCTACTTCAGCTCATCCAAACTACCTTCCAGGATGTTTGGAAACTTTGTAGGGGCTACGCAAAGGCTAATAGATATTTACTTGAACTTAAAATCATAAAACATGGTTTTAACTCTGACTTAATGTCAATGTATTACAATATGGGTTTATGGGGACTATTATGGGGAGAAAATTGGTTTTTCCCATTTTTGACCCCATCAACGAAGAATTTCACAATTTCTTTCCAAACCACTTTCTAGAGTTTAGATTAAATAACATCAATATTTAACTTACTCCCAAAAAGGTGGTGAGTTTTAGCGAATTTCCCATATAGGGAACAAGCTACAGTATTACCGTAGTACTCATGGTAAGACCTGGACCCGGGACCGATTTACTTTTTCGTTTTGAGGTCCCTAGAGACCAAAAACATCAATCCGTTTAAATTCATATATATATATATATATATATAAGTATATATTTATATATGTGTCCGTTAGCGTGATAACTTGAGCAAAAATCATCTGATTTTGATGAAATTTGGTACAAATGTGTAAACCTACGTTTATTCAAACGAGATCGCGAACCAGCATGATCAGACTATGGGAACAGGGGTTTATGGGGGTTTTATGGGGCAAAAATTGGTTATTCCCATTTTTGACCCTAAAAACTTAAAATTTAGCATTTTCTTTCCAAACCATTATGTAAAGCTTAAAAAAAAATTATTTAGTATATATTGAAGCGTTATTATACGCATAATGGTTACGGAGAAAATTCCAAAAAACTGTAAATTTAAAACTCTCATGTTATTCTTAAGGAGAATAAGTCAACTGTTGTAGTTTGCTTGTTTATGATCATATTTTGATCTAAATGCATTCATTTGATACTAAACTACTAACATTTTACAAAAAACACCTTTTTACCCTCCCTGTTGTTGCAAACCTAAGTAGGTACTTGTTAAACTAATGTCATTTAAATAGGGAGTAAATGTGATATTTTTAAGGAGACATTTTAGTGTAAATCCAATCAGGCAAATGGAAATTCACTTACTCTGCAGGTTTGCTGCGACGGGGTTATCTTTTTATATACAGCTGTTTTTATTTTTAAATTTGTTTTCAATGTAATTCTTATGGGGAAAATGCGACCTTTGAGAGTGTCTCGTGCCCTTAAGGGTAAGAGTTTTTAAATTCTAAAACCTTTATGCAAAACTACGAATTGAGACGAATGATTTGACATCTAAAATTGGTCAAGAAATTACGGAGGAGTTTTGTTCACAAAAAACACCCCTCACGTATTAATATAAGACATACGGTACCTAACTTAAAAATTATGTTGTTTAACAAAGCAAAACAATAAGCCTAACCTTAATCCTATAGGCTATAGGCTGCTTACTAGTTACTTAAGTTAAAAAGTTAAAACCAAACTACAGCTAAAAAAAAAAAAAAAAAAAAAACTAAAATCACAAGGTAGGCCTACTGAAAGTGAAATCAATGAGTTAAGATAGTTTGTTAGCCTACTCATACAGATACAGTAGGCCTAAACTAAATAGGAAAATTCCATCTTCAAATCTGATCTTTATGTTTAACTCGCAATGTACACAACCTGTTCTATGGACGGGGATCTTGTTTTATATTTTTGTATTATGTGTGTAACTTATGTTGGGGTACTACAAGGAGGGTTATTTAAGTAACTTCTTCATCAGCATTGTGGGTACGTGTTATTTAATTTACGAAAAGTAAATAAAGATACGTCTTATAACACTTAAAATATATATTTACGCTTATACTGTTACTCACAAGACGGTAAATATACAAAAGATGGTAAGTCTTGATCGATTTTGATTGGACACTCCAATCATCATCAGACCCAATAGGCGAATGACAAGAATCTTGAATGGCGTCCCTACTTATACCCTATTGGCTACCGGAAACACCGGCCAATACATTTTTATAAGTACAACTGGAATCGAAATTTACTTGTTCATTAATCAACTTATTTCCATTTTTACATTTTTCCTTATAAATATACAATTCTTCCCAAGCATTCATCACATATCCCTTCTTACAATTCTTTAAAATACATAGATTATCCTCCATTTTTCCTATTGAGTGTCCATTTTGTAACAGGTGTTGTGCGACGTTTGATCTTTCTGATATGTTGTTTCTCCATGCAGATATGTGGTTTTTGAAGCGGTTGACGAAGTTCACAGTCTGTCCAATGTAGAAGCTATCACAATCGGTACAATTGATTTTATAGATGCCCGATGCGTCGAATCTGTTACAATCTTCTATTTTTGGGTGCAGTATTTTACTCATGGTGTTCTGAGTCCTGTAGGCTATCAAACTCCGTATTTCTTGAATCTGATAGCAGTCCTTTGTGTTTTAGTCCCCGTGTAGCTAAATGTGACATATCTGGTGTTTTCCTCTTTTATCTCTTCTAAAGTTGTTCTGCTGTGTAGTGTATTCTGTCTATTGAGTTTTCTTTTCGTCTTTCTTGCGATGTTCTCTATTGTCTTGGTTCAAAATCCATTAACTTGAGCGATCTTCTTAATGGTGTCCAGTTCTTTCTTCCTATTGGCTTGGCTAAGTGGGGTCTTATAGGCTCGGTACACCATGAATCTAAAGGCTGCGGTCTTGTGGATTGTCGGATGGATATACTTGCTGTTTATTGTAGTGTCCGTTTGCGTAGGTTTTCTGTAGATGTCAAACTCGATCTTGCTGTCTTTTCTCTCTAATGTCAGGTCCAGGAAGTTGATCTTTTCGTTTTCTTCAAACTCATTGGTAAAGGTGAGGTTCGAATGGTGGCTGTTAAGTGTCTGCATCATTGTTTGGTGCTCTTGTTCCTGAGCTTGTCTGAAAATAACAAGAATGTCGTCTACATATCTAACATACAGTTTTACATCATGATTCTTTCTTAAATTTGTTAACATTTCTTTTTCCTGATGCTGTAAAAATATTTCTGACAAAATTGCCAAAAGTGGACTTCCATAGCTAAACCATCTGTTTGTTCGTAAAATCTATTGTTAAATCTAAAATAATTTTGTTTTTACCGTCTTGTGAGTAACAGTATAAGCGTAAATATATGTTTTAAGTGTTATAAGATGTATCTTTATGTTATCTTTACTTTCGGTTATTTAAGTGAGTGCTGTTTTTGTGTATAGTTCGCATGTATGCCACAATGAAGCTCTCTGCCCATCACTGGCATAATTTCTGAACAGAATGATACTATTTGCAGCTTGGGAGATTTGATAGTTTCAAAATTTTTTTAAACACACACTGTGAAGTGTACGTACGTCAGCTACAGAGCTGTAGATGGCGTAATTCTGTTTACAATGTAAGGGGTTGTAGTTTGCAAACTACGGAGCTATACGCAAAAACGGCACTTACATAAAAAAAAACATCTCAACATAGGCTAAGTACATACAGTAACAAACAGTAATACAAAAATGTGTAAGCATTTGCTCCTTATTTTGTACAAATACCTATATCAACTACAATTTAATTTCAGTTCAACCACCTCCGGTGGCGATAAAAGCAGAGACTAAGAAAAAAACACTTCCAAATAGCGTTGAAGACCAAGATTGGTTCAGCAAAGTAATAACAAAATCAGAAAAGAACTGGGAAGATGACCGAAGACAAAGGGAACAAGAGCTAACAGATCTACGCCAGTGGGAGCAAAGACTAGTGGAGAAACAGAGAGCGGTATTGTCTAAGGCTAATGAAGATTTCCTCAAAGGTTTAAAAGGATTAGTGGAAATGTTTAAAAAGTAAAATGTCATAAAAGTGCATACACTTTCCTGTACCATACACCTTTTTTTGGTAAATTGCATTCATAAACTACTAATTAATTGTTGTAATAAATGATGTAAATAAATGAATTATAAGGCCTATTTAATATTTCATTTCAACTCGATTGTTTTTAAATATTAAACCCCAACTTCTTGCTTATCCTTGTGTTAAAATTGTTCAATTATTTTCCATGGTGTATAGCCTATGTTTCAAACAACTTCATAGTTATGTAGTATCTACTTGAATTATATTTTTTCCTAATGGAGAAGATTGGGAGGAGCGATGACGTTGGAGTTGGATAGAGAAGATTAACATGCAAAGTGCTGCATGTTTCAGCGAGCTGCCATTTTCAAACTTAAAGTATATGTCTTTGTTAAATAGGGTAGACAAAAGGAGTAAAAAATAAATAAAGTGTTAAATACAGTACTAAATACTATAATACTACAACTTTTTCATTTTACAATACTTACATTATTAGGGATCCAAAACATCTGTGTGCATCCCAACATTGATTCGACGGGAAAGCAAGCTGGTCTAGTGGTTAGAGCGATCGAAAAACAAATGAAACTTACAATATAATTTGACATAAAAAATTTGATTGGGTGAGAAAGCACTCATTTCACCAATTCAAATTTTAAATACCTGCCATTTTGGCTAGCGGTGACATATTGACTTCAGGTTTGCATTATTGCTTATGACTTTACAACCCCTTCAAAATGAGGCGACACTCAATAGGGGTTGTTATTTGAAAAAAGTCACCACCACCCCCTACCCTTTAGTATGATAAATATTTTTGAGCATCACTCACCTTATTGAGCTCAGGAGAAAGCAGTCCTTATCATATCACAATCATACACAGTTCATTGCACATACACATTGATGATAATAAAAATAAAACTAAATTTAAAATTTCAGACCAAAGTTCTCAACTCCAACGTTTCGCCGCACCAAGATCAACGTGCGGCGTTTTCAAGGTTATTTCTTTTCTCACGCAAAGGTTTTGAGCGCCTAACCACGACTGACCCCCCTACCCTGTTAGAGGGGCTAAAAAATAGTTTTGATGTAAAATGTGGAATCTTTGTTGTCAATCAATGCCACAAACAGAATATTTCTTTCTATTTTGGTTTGAAAAATACAGATTTGTTTCAATACTTAATTTACGCACACTGTATTACCATACAGTAAATCACAAATCACGAAATAGCCCAAAAAATAGAAACAAAATTTTGTCGAGACTAGCTATCAGTGCCACTTACATAAATTAGACACTAAAAACGAGATTCAAAATTTACAATTCCAACTCAAACTCAAATATCTTTATTATTATTTTTGACAGTTGTTATAAACTGCTTATAGTGTTAACAAAATTTCTCTTAAACAAATCAAAACAATATTTTCTTATGGATAAAATCTAAAAACTAAATATCATTGTTTTCTTAAAAAGTCTTCAACACTGTAACAACAGTGTGACAAAAGAAGACTTTTGCCAAATTTGTCCAACCCTATTTTCTAGCTGTTCCTGATCATTGGGCCTTAAATAAATGATCCTGGCTAATGAAAAAGCTGATCTTAGTCAGTAACAAAGCTACACAGATCATCTCACACCATTCTACACTCATCCTTCACTCATATTTGGGTTAAAATACGCACCTAAGTGGCGTCCCCATCTTAATGATTGATAATTGATCTTCAGGGGAATGGGCAGTGCATTGAACAGTTGAATGTTATTGTAAAGTAAATGATTTTCAAATAAAGCAGTTTTGTGTTTTGGAATGTCTAAATCGGACCGGCTTCTCAAACCATAGGAAATATGGTGAGACAGATTTTGAAAAAGGTCAACTGCATATGAAAGAAAAGGAAAAACCAGTCCGTAGTAAGCCACTAGAGAACCACTAGGACTTGATGTCCATGGTGGTTGGAGTCCAAAAATGTTGCCAAATTTCTTAATCTATATACGGTACTTATTTAATACGCAAGCAGGATTTTTGTGACAATTGAAACTACTGAACCGATTGACAAGTTTTTGGTGTCATTGCAAAGAGCATAACATGAAGTTGTGCAGGAAACTTTCTTTTTAGGGAAATAATTAGAGAGTGAGGCCCAGATTCGTATTTCTCCATAAGATTAACATGGGAAATATTGTTGAAACTCCAGCTGTTGTCAGAAATTAAATATTAATAATTTGTCTCCATGGAAGCATGAGAAAATTCACAATGTTTACATTTGCTTTGACATTTAAATGTAAACAACCAGAACTGTCAAATGCCTATTTCACAATTTCAGACAGCTGATCCAAAAAAATTAAACAGCTATATGTGGTAGGTTTATTTAATCTTACACTTTATGATAGATTATTTATTATAAATCTATTTCAATGATTATGAAACAGATTTTTCCCGTTGCGAAGCAAAAATTAATAGTGAGAAGAAGAACATATGTTAATTGTAAACCGTCAATGTGTAAATTATCTATGTTGTATTAAAAATGTGTATGTTTTGGATGTTGGTTTGTGTTTAATGCTATAAGATATTAGTTATTGAATTTTTAAGGATTTGGCATATGAGTAAGCTTATGATAAATAACACCATTTCAGAGGACTGCCAGTTTTTGCCTAACTCTGTCCTGTAGAGTTTAAAGTAGCCTACACCTTAGTGTCTACAAATTGGCTAAATACTTTATAAAAGCTGACAGCCTTTTTACGTTGACTTAAACTGTAAGCTTACCTTTTCCCGTCCATGGGCAGTTTGATTGTTAATAATTAACCCTTTAAACTGGAATAGGAGTGTTATGTAAATTGTGAGTATTTCCATTAGTTAATAATCTTTTGGTTGACTCTTTTAAAATCATCGGAAATTATGACTGTTATTAGTTTTTAAACAAGTTATTTGTTTATAAATAACTCCTGTACTTCTTTGCAATTGCTCGATTTCGAGCAACATGAACACTAGTAAGAATATATTAGAGAACTCAATTTATTACAAACGTGGGGTGTGAATTTCAACTGGCTGTCAATGTGAACGCCCAGGAACTTAGTTTCTAAACAGGATGGAATGAAATGATTGTTGTCTATGAAAATTGCCAGGGGTGCTGTGGTTTTTTTTTCTGACATGAAATTCGATCATTTGAGTTTTGGCACTGTTTACAAACAAGTTATTGTAGCTAAACCAATGTAATATTGAGCTGATCTGACCAATTGCTTTCATCCCGAGGTCGTGCACGCATGCTGCAGACAACGACAATGAGGTGTCATCAGCAAACAAACACACCCTACCCTCAACTCAGACTCAGGCACACAACCTGGCAGGTCATTAATAAAAAGGATGAATAAGACCAGATGATAAGACTATTGCTAGGGATTGTGAAAATGCAAACTTTATTGAACAGTTCTTGTCATCAATGAAATGAATTTGAACTGCCTGAGTTCTGCCAGTCATCCAGGAGTGAGCCATACCTCTTATCCCGAGTTAGCAAAATTTGTCTAGTAAGAAGCCGTGATCTACCGTATCGAAGGTTTTTGCTAAGATCGAAGAAGATTCCAGCTGCAGTATTTCCTGAATCAAGGGATTATGAGTCAAAGGTGAGACTAGAAATTAAATGGCATCGACTACTTCTATTTTTTGTGAAGCCAAATTGATTCGGGGAAAGAATATTGTGTTTATCAATAAAAGATACTAGATGAACCTGTGCGAATTCGCACGAATAATAAATTAAGATATTATAGCAACGTCGTTAGATGTTGCGTAGATGTATCGACGTTGGTCTTGAGCTCGATCGTTGGCTATATGCATTTTAAGTTCTTTTTGCTGTTCAGTATGAGTATTTTGCAGGACGGAGCTCACCATGCTGAAAACTTGCGCGTATGGATTAATAATATCAACCAAATGTTGAGTCAAAATGTGCATGAGTTCAGTGCTGCAAGAGCCATTAGCTTTGTTTAGCATTCTTTCTTGAACAGCGGGTTCGACGTCCGTAGATATAAATTTGGACATATATGGGATGCTCCCCTTCTGACGGTTGAAAGGTGCCAATTGAGTGATAAATTGTGTCGTGCACCTTATACATGTAAGGCCCTCCACCGTTATGTTCTTCAATCGAGACCGTTATGTTCGTTATGCTCGAGTGCTGACCATTGAGAGCGTAGAGTTGTACGATCTAATATTCTCTTTGTAGTTTCTGCTCAAATGATTTGCTCCATTAAGTAGGCTCTGGATATAATAGATTTCTCGGTATGGTGGTAGATTCAATTTTCCTTTATGGCAGCAGGATGAAAATCCTTCGCCTCGTCCTCTCTTTGTTCTTCTTTAAAATGTAGCGCACCACATTTCTGTCATTTTAATGCCATCTCGCCAAGTGAATGCTGCTGAATTCTTGCATTTGTCAGTGTAATTTTGTAAGTACACGTTGCCACTAACTGTTCCAGGTCCTCGTCTGGACTCGATTGCTTGCCGTATGTTGACTCGCCGTGTCCGACCGGCAATACTTCTTATGTCGTCGATTCCTTGGCATGTTTAAACGAAAATATAATGTAAAACGTTTCTCCCCTCGTGTACAGCTAGCGTCAGCTAAGGTGGCTCATGGCGGCCTGTGGGGGTGGCACAACTTTGTTTAAATTTCATTGATGGTAATGATGAGTTTATAACATTGAACATATTATTGCAACCATAGATGAAGTAATATAATTACTAAGTAATATTATATTACTTCATCTATGTTGCAACCATTTTCCGTCACTATTAGCTATATTAGTAAAACAAATCATAAAAAGCGTAACCTAAGCACCCATGCTCCCTAGTTACATTAACAACTGTTCATAAAAAGTGTTTAGAAAGTTTAGTTTATTAATTGTTAATGGACAAAAACATCTAGCATTTTGTATGCCGTCTACTGAAGCGCCTTCAAGAGAGCAGTGAGGGCAGTAGACGCAACCCGCATGACGGCAGACAATATTTTTAACCTAGGCTAGTACAGAATTTCTATCAATCGGTCACGAGCCAGCTTAGCTGACGCCAGCTGTACTATGGGTAACATTTCTTTGCCGGGTTTCTAATTATTTTTAAAAACATGCAAACTGTTTACATTTCAAAACCAAACAAAACAGCTGGGATTTAATTTTTTTTACTTATGTTGACATCTGTTTCAGAATATAATAACATTCAAATCAATCACAATGTTATCCTTATGGAAGGAACTTTGAGGGCAGCCCACGCCCTTAAAAAGATATATTTCGAAAATCTAAAGCCAGAGTTTGCACATCTACACACCTAGACGAACATTTTGGTATATAATATGTGGGGTTAAATCTTAAAACAAAAAAGCCTTATTGTTCACAAAGTTTCATGTCGCGTATTAAATATATAGATCAGTCTAGAAAGAAAAATCTTTTAAAATATCTTCGAAAAGTTGAGACAAGGGAAATAGGACTATAATGGTTTATATAAACTTTTTTGCCCTTTTTGTGAAGGGGCGAACAATTGCATGTTTTAGTTAAGTCGTTTGAATAAAAAGTCTACTTGTGTTGGCTAAACCGTGCTATAACCATTTTAGAGGTTCGATTACTGTAGCTGAGTAATTATTGCTTGCCTAGTATAATCAGAAGCTCGCCAGTTGGATAATGAGAAACGCCATCAGTAGCTTGCTGGGGTTTCGAAACTTGGCCCTGCTATCTTTGATAATATCGAGCCTTTAATAATCCTAACCAATGAACAGCTGATCTTAGTAGTCACAAATATACCAGATACACAGATTATTACACTCCGTTCTACAGTAGAGCGGGTTCTACACTCATATTCAGCTTGAAATATACATCCAACGACCCAAGCTAGCGTCGCGTTTGTTTCGTGAGGTTTCTAGTCAAGGGAGACATCCTACCGGATTGAGGCGTCTCTAGGACCATGTCCTCTTCAGCATGGAAAAACTTACCTCGCTGCCTCAAATAATTGATAACCGGTGATAGTGATAATCTATTTAATATAAAAACATGCACACAAATGCTATATCTTGTATGCTAGTCTCCAAAAACTTGGGACATGGGTAGTAAAATTGTTGGTACCCATAGATCAGTTTAAAGTATAATTAAAAGTACAAATTTCAAAGCTAATGCACAAAGCTAATGCATCTAAACGACTTTGATACAATCTTCTATGCACTTTTAACTTTTTTCCAAATCTGTAATTGCAATACCTATCACACATAATTGTACTCACTTCAATTTGAAATATTAATTATTTTATGGAGATAAGACCAAATCTATGATAAGGCTGTTAGCATTTAAATATTAATATCGATTAATCCATAATCAATGACGGCCCAGGATTAAATACATTTCCTAGAGATATGTCCGTTATCTGTAGTCAATGAATGTCGATCTAGTCAGCTGTGTCAAGCAGAAAGACAGTTCCAAGTCGAGCAGCTCTATTCTGCTGCTAGCTAGCTGAAGCTGCCATTTTGTAGTAGTTTTTCGTCTAAAGATGGATTTTCATCCAAAGTGTACAATAGGTGCTTTTAGTTTAGCAATAATTGTGTTATTTACGAGATCCTTTGCCTATGGAGGTAAGTTATTATACTTGCAGTGTCTCATTGAATGTGAAGTGCATGAATCGTCGTCTAATCAGATTGGTACTTAAAACTACAAGCAACTTGCATGATGACCTCAATTAGGCCTACATCAAAATGGGCGTATTATAGGTTCTTCTCTGATATATGTGATATATAAGTTATTATGTTGTGTGTTACTGACACGCTCCTCAACTAACACCATTCTATAAATCATAATAATTGCTTTGGCTCTGGCCACTCATTACCATCAAAGGCCTTACCCTAGGTTAATTTTAATTAGGCCTAGTTTTCATATAAGTTACGGTACATAAGTTAATTAACCTTTTGTTCCATTGTAACAGTTAACTAAGTAGGCCTACTTATTGTACAGTTTTCCATTACTAAACTAAGCCCAATGCTTCTGTTCCTACAAATTTGTTTGTGAGGTAGAAAATTAAACTTAAAACTTAGGCATAGCCAAACTCAGGCTAATTTTATTGGTAATATACCAAGGGAGAGGATATGTTTCTTATCAATGGTGTTAGGCCTATTTGTTTGTTGTCTAGATATTGTTTTTTGGTTATATACCCTTGCTTTATTAATCTATGTGCTCATTTCTCTTACCTATTTTTGTGTAATTGTTTAGGAAATATTGTTTACGAAGGCAATGCCACTGTGGATGAAGGTGATCCTTTTACCATAAATTGTTTCCTTACCTTGTTTGACCCAGTTCAATGGGAAAAAGACGGAAAAACCATTGTAACTGAACCTGGTGTAACCAGTGATTATTCTTTTCATGAGGAAACAATCAATGGGAAAGTTATGGCTAGCCTAGTAGTCAAAGCTGCTTTACCCCTACATTCTGGATCATATCGTTGTAACACGTTATCCAGTGACAGTCATCACATTTACGTTATTAGCGGTAAGACATCAGTTGAAGAAGTTTTTAGGCGTGATGACCCCATGCTGAATTCCAGGCTAATTAATATTTTTAGGATAGGCTTGATGCTTATAGTTTTCCCAAGGTTGACAAAGTATTTCAGTGATGTGATTATAGGCTATATATTTTTTGAGTAGGCATAGATGACTTTTAACCCAATTTATAATTTTTTAGGATTGAACTTAATTAGAGTAAAGATGTAGACTAACCTTTTGTTGCTTATTTATTAAAACAAAACAATTTTTTGCAAATATTTTAGATTAGTTTTAAGTTACACATAAGTTAGTAAAATATAATATAACTTAGCCTAACTTGAAACACTGATTAAAATGAACATCAATCCTGTATAACGGTACGTCCAGAGTGCACGCTGATTCAGATTAAGATTTTCGGCGACAGGAATGGCACTTGCATTCAAATGGAAGTGGCCGTAGTGGCTGCCGGTTTCCGAGCCCGCTTGCAGGCACCTGCTTACCGGAATGAATTCTTCATTCTGGTTTCAGATTCCGATTCTGATTTTGCTCGTACGCATGGTTAAATAAATTGTGTTTTTATAGTAAATTTTTTTTGTTTATTAGGTAGGCCTACCTATTACTCTTAGGGTTACCGGTACCACTAACTTAAACGGTCTTCAGGATTTTTTTTGTTTATGTAGGTTACACCAGTTTCTTACAATACGATGTCCAATTTTATGTTTCAGTGGTTCCCACTCAACGCAATATAGAAAGAAGCTATATCATTTCTAGCTATAGGAAAAGAGATACCGTATATAGGTAGGCTAATATCATGAACACCATTTTTCACTGGCTGTAACTTCACAACTGTTTCAGACGCCATAATTTTACACGTTAAGGGTCAATCCATATCAAGTCATCCAGGGCATGACACCCATGTTCTCATATTCTAATGATTTTTTTTTCTTGGGTTCCTTTTGCTATTCTAATTATGAATACCAAATTTCATTTTGGTATCTTGAATACTTTTTTAGTTATGAATTTTCAAAAATTGCTAAAAATAAGCGTTTTCCCGTTCCCGCCGATTATTGGGAGTACGAAATTGTTTTGGTAAAAAAATCATTACTCAGTCAGTATTTATCATATCACAATGGGACTTTCAGTAAAATGTTCAGAAAATCTTGTAGAATTAAGGAAAAATATGTTTATGGGGGTGGTCATTTTATGTTCCATCCAGTAATCCATCCAACTTTAATTTTGGTCTAATCTTTAGCAAAGAACACGAAATTTTGAATAATTGATGAAAATTATAGGCACTATGTAAACCAAAGGTATTTTATCATATTTATATTTCTAAGGACATATAAGTCCTAACTGGTTCTTAAAGAAAAACTCTGGGATTTTCACTGACTTAGTTTGTACCTCAATAAACAGAAAAATATGATTTTCATAAAAAAGGCAGAGTGCGGACAGTTAAACCTGTACTAAGAATCAATAGCTACTTCAGAAAGTGTTATTAAAAAAATTATCAAGACCCATTTATAATAAAGTAGAATTATAATTTTGAAAGGCAATAAAACTGAAGTTTAAAAGCACTGACCCAAATTGGTAGGCCTACAATGTCAAGCTTAGTACAAAAAAGACGAGAAAAAATATGTACAGTATTAAGAAAATATGAAAACTTCAATCAATCAATCAATCAATCAAATATTCTTTATTCACAAAGTTTAGACGACAATATGTCTTGAATAGTGTCATTAAACTAACATAAACAAAAATTTATAAACTAAATAATTAAAAAATCATTCACAAAGGATATATATATAGTAAAACTAAAAATGAGTGCTATAACTTTAAAAAATCACAAAATCTTAGAAGGTTACGTCAAACTAGGTACCTAGTAACTGGAATTCAAATGGTCGTTTCGAGATTACAATTTAAAAATTCTTTGATGGAATAAAATGGGTTTCTTATCAACAAGTCTTTTAGTAGGCTTTTGAATCGGTTTGTATTATTTTCTTTTTTAAGTGAAATCGGTAATTTTTGAAGAAATTTTAAGCCTGCATATGAAGGTTTTTTGGTATAGAATTCTAAATTATGTCTAGGAAGGTTAATTTGAAAGCGTGTGTTATATTTACTTGCAGTGGATGATAAATGAAATTGTTTTGCATAAATTATTGTCTCATAAATATATAAACTGTAAACTGTTAATACACCCAGTTCAGGAAAGATATTTTTAACTGAATCTGTTCTTTTTAATTTCATGATCACTCTAATAGCTTTTTCTTGTTTTATAAGTATTTTATCCAAATTTGCCTTAGTTGTTGCTCCGTAAATGGCGATTCCATAGGATATGTGGGAATGAATTAGAGAATAATATATTATCCTAAGAGTTTCCAAGTTGCAAATCTTGGACATCAGCCGCAAGGCATGAATGCCAGATGATAATTTATTTACTACATAGTTTATGTGATTATCCCAAGATAGATTTTCATCAATAACCAGTCCCAGAAACTTTGTTTGGTTTACCTGATCAATTTTGTCTGTTTTTATAAAAATATTAGGTTCAAATGCTGTTATTGATTGTTTAGTTGAAAATGATATTATATTTGATTTTGTTGTGCTGATAAGCAGATTTCTTTCATCCAAAAACTTTTTTATAGGGAGGAGACTCCTGTTTGAGGATTTTTCAATATTTAAATTGGATTTTCCTGTGGAAACAAAACATTAGAGTCATCAGCATACAGACACATAGATCCATCACTGACCGGAAATATCTCTGGTAACCCCTTAATGTAACAGAGGAACAAAAGAGGCCCCAAGATCGATCCCTGGGGTACTCCATATCGTAGTGTCTGCCGCTGAGATCTAAAGTTTTCAATATATTTAGTATTTCTTTTCTCTATTACGTAGTCCACTTCAACAAACTGTTCTCTGTTTTCTAAATATGAAGTGAACCACCGTAATTCTTTTCCTATTATTCCTAATTCATTTAAAATATTTAATAGTTTCCAATGTGAAACGCTGTCAAAAGCTCTACCAAGGTCTAAAAATATTCCAACTACTTTATCACCATTATCTACTGAATTTATAATTGATTCAATAAAATCTATACCAGCTGTTATTGTAGATTTTCCTGGTCTAAACCCGTGTTGCTCCTTATCAAACACTTGATTTGTTTCAAGGTAATTAAAGAGCTGAATATAAACAACTCGTTCAACAATTTTTGAAAAAACCGGTAAAAGAGATATTGGGCGATAGCATGATGGGTCTGCGGTGTTTCCTTTTTTGAATATGGGAATAACTTCTTACCACTAATCCTTAATGAATACAATTTTTGGAGATACTCAATCTGCTTTTTACATGAAGCACTTAATTATGTACTTGGTTTTTTGTCAACATGTTTTGGCACTGTTTTTCAATTAAATCCATTTCTTTTTTCGTGAAATAATACATTTAGTCAGGTTGGGTAGCTCAGGAAAATATTTCAGTTCTGGCAGAGAGGCTGCAATTTTAGGTGGTTATAGTATACAAGTTTCTGAATCTAAAACCGCCCAGACCTTATTATTATTTTAAATTAATTATTTTAAATATGAAGGTGGCGTTGTGACCCATCATTTTAAACTACTTTTTTATGCTGAATTCAATGCCGCAATCCGTTTTTCATTGTCATACTTGGTTTTTGAAATATTGACATTTTAAATCAAAATAATTGTAATATTTTATCAAGAAAGCTTGATAACAAAACACTTATAAAATAATTGATCACATTTAATAAGGTCTGGGCGGTTTTAGGTTCAGAAACTTGTATACTATAACCACCTAAAATTGCAGCCTCTCTGCCAGAACTGAAATATTTTCCTGCTACCCAACCTGACTAAATGTATTATTTCCCAAAAAAAGAAATGGATTTAATTGAAAAACAGTGCCAAAACATGTTGACAAAAAACCAAGTACAAAATTAAGTGCTTCATGTAAAAAGCAGATTGAGTAAGTTATCTCCAAAAATTGTATTCATTAAGGATTAGTGGTAAGAAGTTTTCATATTTTCTTAATACTGTACATATTTTTTCAAGCGTCTTTTTTGTACTAAGCTTGACATTGTAGGCCTACCAATTTGGGTCAGTGCTTTTAAACTTCAGTTTTATTGCCTTTCAAAATTATAATTCTACTTTATTATAAATGGGTCTTGATAATTTTTTTAATAACACTTTCTGAAGTAGCTATTCATTCTTAGTACAGGTTTAACTGTCCGCACTCTGCCTTTTTTATGAAAATTATATTTTTCTGTTTAATGAGTTATAAATTAAAAAGCAGTGAAAATCCCAATGTTTTTCTTTAATAACCTGTTAGTATATGTCCTTAGGAACATAAATATGATAAAACACCTTTGGTTTACATAGTGCCTATAATTTTCACAAATTTTTCAAAATTTTGTGTTTTTTTGCTTAAGAGTAGACCAAAATTAAAGTTGGATGGATTACTGGATGGAACATAAAATGACCACCCCCATAAACATATTTTTCCTTAATTCTACAAGATTTTCTGAACATTTTACTGAAAGTCCCATTGTGATATGATAAATACTGACTGTGTAATGATTTTTTTACCAAAACAATTTCGTACTCCCAATAATCGGCGGGAACGGAAAAACGCTTATTTTTAGCAATTTTTGAAAATTCATAACTAAAAAAGTATTTAAGATATCAAAATGAAATTTGGTATTCATAATTAGAATAGCAAAAGGAACACATTAAAAAAAAAATCATTAGAATCTGAGAACATGGGTGTCATTTTCTTTTTTTGCTGGATGATTTGAAATGGATTGACCCTTAAGTTAATTCCTCAATCCGACAATTCAATAAAAACGACTGACTTGTTAACCGAGGTGACGTATTTCCTGCTTCCACTGTGGACACCAACCAAATTTCTGACTCAGATTAACCAAGCGCTGAAAATCTGATTCTGAATTCGTGTGCACTCTGGACGTACCGTAAGGCTTATTTACAGTCTCAGTGTAATGTTGATTAAATATTTTGTATAAAATTTAAATATTAATTAATCCTAAAAATTTATCCATCCCTTCTTGCCAGCTGTAAGACAGAACTTTGACAAAGCCTAGTGCTCCAAGTAGTAAAAATTCACAGTGAGCTGTAGTTTGAAATGTAAATAGATTACCTATGTGGTTATTGAAGAAACTGTTTGGCATGCTTTAGGTCACAAGTGAGATATCAACGTTTGATAAATAATAAGCTTACCCTACTTATGTTTAGCCTACTTTAAACAAAATCTCCATAAACAAGTCAAACACACTGTTCAGGATTTAATGGCCGCGGAGTGTATTATGATTATAGGCATTCACGAATCACGTTTCCGTAATATTCTATGTTACCAAGGTCACCAGATATGAGTGTGTGTAGAACTCGCTCCTGGTGTAGAACGCCACCATTAGCCCCCTTGGCAACGTCCTAGAACTGCCACCTGCCTACTAGGTTTACTAAATATTGGCAAATAGTGCTAATAGTGGGTTGGTCTTAATGGCAAGAGATTATCAACATGAAATGTTATAATTGACACAACACACGAGTAAATGCTCATCTTAAAAACGTTGAGGTTTCTTCGGTCACACCAAATATAGAGAATTAAAGAATTGCTTTTATTTTAAAATTAGTCGTGTCAAGTACTTTGGTTTGAAATCAGTTGAAAATTAAATGTAGGCTATGCTTTTCAAACAGTTCAGCCCAGTACCCTACATTTTTAATGTAGCAATTTGGTTTAGAAACTTGATTATAAAATTAGGCTACCTTTCAATGATGCCTACCATAGTTCACATGACTGCAGTAGAGTGGTTTCTTATAGCCTTAATATGTAAAGACCAGTTTAATCACAGGAAAGGAAGACTCAGTTGCCATTTGCCATTTAGTTACGAATAAATAATGCTTTATAAAATAAGTACCAACCTTAGAAAGTAATTAAACAGGATTTGTTCCCCACAAAAAATTCTAAATTCCCTATTACATTTAATAGAAAAATATCAAAAATATCTGTTGAACAATCTTATAAATCTTAATTTAAACTTATTTTGATCTGAAAACAAAATCATAATAGCCTATGCATTCCAGAAGTTAATAAAACACAAATATTTTACATTTATATAGGCATTGATTAAACATACTAATCTAAGATATAGGCCTAGGCCTACAGGGTTGTGCCAAAGTATGGACCTATAGACTTAAAAAAAGCCATTTATAAAAACCATTTATAAGTTAAGCTCTTTGCTATTAAACTCAATAGGTCATCTGTTGGCCACAAACCAAATTTAAATTCATCCCCTTGTTAAAACTTGAGCAATGAAAAACATGATAATACTGGTGTGAACCAGATGCGTTCATTTGTTGAATTGAGCTCGGAGTCCAAAAATAACCATACCATTCTGCCTAGACCTTCTACAGTGAAATATTCCCACCTTTATCATCATTCAAGAAGAACACAAACAGTTCGTCAATTGCCGCAAACAGTTATTTGAGAATTTATCTATTTTTCATGACTAAAATATTGCTGATGATTTTCTAAAAAAATACAGCACAGTGTTTGTGAAATGAAGAAAGGAAACAGTTACAAATTGATTGTTTTCAAATTCAAATTGCTTACTCCGTAATTTTAAATGAAAATATGAATAGTAAATAAGTAGCAACAAGAACTAAAAATGTATGCCTTTTTTCAATAATTATCTAATTTCTTGATTTGTTAGTAGAAAATTTATTTCCTTAATTTTTGCCGATTGTAATAGTAATGTTGGTTTAATACTAAATGTGCCACGCTACAAAACGTAAGCTAAAAAAAAAATTGTAGAAAGTAAATAATTCTGTGTAAATTTGATTTTATTCCTAAATAATGGCAGTTTACTTTGTTAAATTATGTTTTCCCACCATATTATTTGTCATCTGAAGCTAAATTTAACGGTAGATAAGATTTATAAACAATTCAAAGTTCAATAGTCCAAATGTTGTTTGAAACAGTTAAAACACTTAGGTTAAAAATTCCATAACTAATAGTCAAAGCTATAACATATAGGAATTTTAATTTACAAATCCAGGATTGGAGTTGGTATTATTGGTAAGACAATCTCCAATTGTGATACATTTTTTTGGTTAATTTTCTGTCACCAAGTTGTATTCAATTTTGGTGTGCAACTTTATGTTAGTAGAGTCTGTGTGCCCATCCTAAACCAGTTTGTTTTGTTCTTTCAGCAAATGAGATAGTAACAAATGCCGAATACTCAAACTACAAAGTTTTAAATTATGGAGAGAGTATGGTGCTGCAATGTAATGAAACAAACCCTTCCAAAGAGCTTGTTGTGAAATGGTAAGCGACCTTGTAAACTTAACAGATTGTCTTTATTTTACTGAGAAGTTTTGGATTTTACGACTTTATATTTTCTAAGTGTAGTTTTTAAAATATTCTATACTAGGACAACAGGATGTAGGCCTATTTAACTTTGTTTGGTCTTATAGTTAACAAAGGTTACCTTCTTCTAATCCTGTTTATTTGCTCAATGTTTGATAAGAACCAGTACAACTGGTAACCTGTCCTTGTAGGCCAAACCCATGACCTTGACAGAATTTCTTAATCTACAAATTTACTAGGCCTATTATTAATCATCTTGTATTGTTTTTGTCAATTCAGTGCTGTTTAAAAGTGCCAAACAAACTCATTCATTAATTTTAGTTAAAAATCTTACTGCTATTTCCCTTTTGGTTGTAAAGTATCCTTACCTTCTCTGTCCTGTCCACACTTTCTACTTGCTATGTCCATTGTCCCCATTATGGTCGTCAAGTGATGTGAGTGCTAGTTCAGTACCATCTCACCTTATTTAGAAATCTCACATTGTCAACACTAATTGTAGATGTAATTTGTCATTTCAGGTTTAAGTACGATACTCCAATCGTCAGCAGCGGGGGGAACCATCCAAAGTATGTTGTCAAGGATAACGAGCTGATAGTCAACAGAGCTCTGGAAGACGATGTTGCAAACTACACTTGCAAGCTGGTCAATTCGAAAAACAACAACAGCGAAGTGGCCAAGTTTGATTTTCAAGTTGTTGGTATGTATTTTCTGTAGATGGCGAGTGACGTTCTTCATCGTAAAAAATGTCGTAGACTATTAACATTTCAAAAGGAGTAAGTCTCAGAATTTACATGCTATTAAAAATGATCCCTTTACAAAACATTGCACTGAAAATGAATCTATTGGACTTAAATACCTGAAGAGAAAGCAATGCAATATGGGTGCTAAAAACATTAGTGTTTCCCGTTTTTTGTAATAATTATCTAGTTGTTCTGTCCGTGTCTCGCCACAGGAATAGAACACATATGGTGACTCTTCACCACCTTGTCCAATGCAAACTGCTGGTTTATTAAGCGCTTGTGCTTGAAGTGAATTAATTTTATCAATGTACATGTCACAAGGAAAAATTACTCCACTGATGCGTTCTTTCCCATTTGGAACATATAAGGCTCCAGAATAGGTCTTATGATAATGCTGATAATGATGATGCTTGTGATAAAAACAATTGTTTGATCAGCCTTTAATTTGCGTCCGATATTTACTTTACAAAACATACAACTGCATTGTAAAAGTTTGCCTAATTGGTCAATTGTATTATGATTATTTTTAAAGTGATAAAATTAATGAATCTGAAATTTGTAAAGTCTTAATTACAATAAATAGTTACCTTGTACATAATAATCCTAATCAGCCAATTTACTTAACTCCTAACTTAATTACATTAAAGTAACTTTCACCAGTAAACAGTTATTGAAACAATTCCCAACAAATTAAACAAGGATTAACTACACAAATTAGTTTGTTAATTCAAATATAGGCCCCATTCCAAACAATCAGTTATCAAAATTACATACAATACATACAATTACATACAATATTAGCCTAAATAATTTTAGGAATAAAGGTATAAAAACTGGAAAAGCCACTGCACTTCATCCATATGTAACTTACTTGATTTAGTTTGACGTTAAGAGCCATTAAAAGTTTGTTCAAGGCCAGTTTTAACATCCAGCCTTAATTTGGTGTTTTTAGGTTCCTTCTGATAGGTATTTTCCTGTAACTATTATCTGGCCAAGTAAATAAGCCATTAGTAATATACAGGCAACCAGTTTCAAAGTCAAAGTCAAATCATTTATTGCCGCAACACATTTACAATGTATGACAACGTCAAAATAGGTACTGTACAACAAATTATTTACAAATCAAATGCATCAGTCCATTGATTTACAATTATCAATGAATTCATTCAAAAAATATACAAAGAATATATCTTTATGTTTGATTACAAGTGCCCCAGGACCTATTGTTTTACCCCAAACATAGCCTACTAAAGGTTGGTCATACTAAGTCCACATTTGAACACTCTGACCTCGTTGTCTTTCCTCTTATGTTCAAAATATAAAATATTATTCAGAAAAAAACGACAAAGACTATTGCCCTTAACATTATTTTTTTATTAAATACATTCTTTTTTCTCAAAAATCCCATATAGGGAGGGAATAAGCTATTACTGTAGTAGGTCTCATGGTAAGACCCTGGACCCAGGATTAATTTAATTTTTCATTTTGATGTCCCCAGAGCCCAAAAACACCATTCGTATGGTATGTAATGTGCAAAAACGTCATTTTGATGTAGGCTATATGTTAGTTGTCTAAGTTAGCTATTCATTCAAATTATTGTTATTTAAATAGAAAATAAATCTGAGTATTTTAAGGCGATATTTTAATGGGAATCGAATCAGACAAATGGAAAATTCGTTTTAATCTGCTGGTTTGCCATGGCAGAAGTGTTTATTTTAAGTGTGTCTATTAAGAATAAAAAAAAAAAAAATAAAAAAAGGAACAACAATAATATGGAGGATTGTTTTTTGTGACAAGAAATAATAGATAAAATTATTGATTCTTTTCATGCATTTAACTATTTTTAAAAGTCTACAGTTAAGGAGGCCTCCATCGTCAACAGGGGAATGTTATCACCACTTTCTTATCTATGGTTTATTAATTTGCTGTGACACAGTAAAAGCAATCCATCATAAATTATTGTAAAGTTACCAAAGCTCTTACGTTAATCTCACTTAAGTCACTATAGAAGTGTTTAAATAATTTTTTTGTAAAGTTGTTGGCTGAACAAGTATTTAAGCCAATTTTCATAAGTTAATTCATAATTGTGATGCCATGGGTTTTGGCATTGACTATACTATATACAAAGTGTACACTTCCCATCCAATGTTAAAATTTGAAGAAAAAAAAAAAATAGTGCAATCTGTTGAGATGGTATACCAACTAATGACAATATTTTGTGTCAAGTGATAAATCAATCAGCTGTTGGCATAATCTATATAATTAATACGCTACATGAAACTTTGTCAATTGAACTCCTCCGCCATTTCTAAACCGATTTTACCCATTGACGTCTCATTGGAAAGAGCGTGTCGTGTAGATTTGCAAACTGGCCTTACATTTTTGAAAAAGTCCCTTGGGCTCTGCCCCAGTGGCTTTGAAAGTTCCCATGTTATCCTTATGAATAACATACTTGTTTACATGTTGATAAGCTGAATAATTTAACTGCTGTTAATTATTTTTCAATTCAATGAAACGCATTGAGTACATTTATTTACTATTTGAGTTTGTGTAAACATAACCCCCAAAACAGATCGTGTTAGTATGGTTGTATCTTAAATTTGTGTATATGTATCGTTGTTTTGTGTCGCTATGACGGATCGTGTTAGCATGATTGTTAACACAAATTTTGTATAAATAAATTAAAATTTATTTTAAAATAAATTAAATTTATATAAATAAATTTTGTATTTATCGTTGTTTTGTGTAGCAATAATTAGTTTATTTGTCGTTTTTTTCTTTTAAATACCTCCGACGCAACGACAACGAAACATATACAGGAGGCGTATTCGTGATAACGGCCGCAGCTACAGAACAGTGGCGCGTAATAGGCTTAACTCATCACAGTCAGCACCTGACCCTGGACCATCTCAACTATTATAGGTTACAAATGCGCCCTAGCACTACCCTAAAACGACTTTTAGTTCTCAATTGGCCCTCTATCAATGACCTGTGTTGCCTGTACAGCGAGGCATTTTGAGAAGAAGAAAACCGGCCGGAATGCTTTAATTTGATCAATAACGAAGATAAACATGGTCTGAGTTACACACACCGGTAATCTTTGAGTTGAGTCTTATAAACTCATTGTAAATATGACTGTTATTCGTTTTGAAATAACTCATGTAATACTTTACAATTGCTCGAATTCGAGCAACATGTACACTAGTTTTTATTAATATTGAACCCAATAAACTATTCTCTGGTGAGATGGTTCTGAACTTCATCTGTTTTCTTGGCTTCAAATTTTTAATGTTATAATGTTTGGTTTATATAATTTTAAAAATATTCTATATGATTCTTCTACTGATTTTTTATTTGTTTTAGTTATTTTGTTACATACTATATTTTTTACCCTCATGCAACCTTTGAGGATAAATTACTGTAGTACCATTTGCATTTACTGTCTTCTTATTTCTGAATTTAGCCGTTATTAAAATAGACTGTTCCTTTTCTTGTCTTAATCTGGATTTAGCGTGGATTTACATTAAATGTCGATCTAATGTAGACTAATGTAGACCTAATGTAGATTAAATGTAGACTTATTAATGTAAATAAGTATGATTTTATTTTCCAAGATTATTTAAAAATTTTTTGGCATTTAACTAATTTCAATTTGTGACTGTTTCACCAGGCAAACCATACGTAAAACTTCCAGAATTTATCACGGTCATTGAAGAGGAGAAACTGAAGCTAGAATGCACTGTTGTTGGCAGCCATAACCCATACGTGGAATGGAAAGTCGGTAAGTTCAAAAGTGAAACATGTTTTAGAAACAAGTGTTAAAAAAAATAAATAAAATTTCCAATCGCTGTCATAATTTAAAAAATGGTAAAATCATTTAAATCTTTAAAACTTGGCTTAGAGTCAACTAAATAACCCCTAAACAAGTTAACATGTAAGCCTTTTTTATGATTCACAAGAGTGATTATTATAATTTATTATAGAGAAGCTTAGATTCCAAATCTTAATGGCTATAGCCACTGAATTACTAAGTTTCAGTCTGTAGGTAGGCATAGTATATTTACATTCAAAATGTCGGATATTTTACTTGAATTCCAACCAGAAGAGCTCATATATAAAAGTGTACTAGTGTTACATTAAATTTGTACCTAATACTTTTTACATGTTATCTTACGGGAAGTGCTTAGAGGTTTTTGTTGTAAAAGATCCTTAGCTGCATGTCACCATGAACACTCTGGTCTGAGCAGTAAGTCACATGAACAAGTCAGAGGTCACTGCGGCGATAAGATTGTGCAAGGCACTGCCGCTGAGGTACTGTGTTCTTTAAGTATGTGGTAAAGTACAGTACAGTAAAACTTGTTGATAAGGACAGTGGATTGATTACAGCCCAACAGGTCAAAGTAACCGGTAGCCATATCCCCTCCTCCCCACAAAAAAGATACCAAGTTGATGGTGATTGATTGCAGGCAATGAGACCTATGACCAAAGTGAAGGCCGTGTGAAGCTGTCCGTAGACCCGGTGCGAGGAGTCAAGAACGCTCTGTTGGAGCTTGAACCTGCCCGCATGTCTGACCGTGGTACAATCAACTGTACGGCCCACAACATCGCCACCACGTTTGCCGAACCTAATGTCGCATCTACCTACGTCAGAGTGAAAGGTAAATTAGGGCCAAACATACCGTTGTCAAGGCAAGCGGCATTCAATAACATATGGTTGGGTGTTTGACAAGTAAAATTAAGTTGAGCCAAAAAATTTAAAATAATTGCTTTGTTTCTATTTTAGAAAATTTCTAGAAAAGAATTTTAACCTTCTAGAAACTCTGTAGAGGTAAGAGGTAACCACAAATAAGTGTACACTACGGTTGTCATAATTTTCAAAATTAATGTTTCTAGCCCCATCAATATTTTTCAAGACGAACAGGTTTTAACTTCACCTCAGTCAAAAAGTACCCCATACCATGGTTATTCATAAGTTGGATCAGACTGTATGTTTTGTTGTTGCAAGGTTTGAAAATGTTTCTTTTGCAACAAAACCTGTAATCTGATTAAACTGAAGAATAATTGAGGGAATATCTGTCTGAAGTGAAGCAAAAACCTGTGTTATCCTGTGTTGGTTATAATTTACTCGGTCGGTCTGTAGAATAGCAAATTAATTGATTGTCACACTTTACTGTAGATTTTATTCTTACTCTGTTAGGTATGTAATAAATTTACTGTTGACAATACACCTCTACCAAACTCATTTACAGTTTGCGGCTAACCTAGCGGCATAGTATACTAAATCCGTAAAAGAAACAATAGAAGTAGTAAATCAGTTTGGGACCATCATTTAGTGTTAACATTATTTTTTCGTGGTGCTCGCCGTTAATAGAAAGGTAATCTTATCAGTGTCATTTTACTCGCTTGTTTTAACAGGTCATGAGGTTGTATAACAAAAATAATCGTATTACCAAGGTACCATACTATATTATTTCGTGATGTTTATCGTTAATTGGAAGACACAATGAACGTTAAATCACTTGCTTGTTCTAACAGCTCAGATGGCATTGCAAAAAAATTGTATTACCAATGTACTATATTATTTCCTGCTGCTCGTTGTAAATTGGAAGACATGATGCACGTTATTTCATTTGTTCGTTCAAATAGTTCAGACTACATTACAAAAATAGTTGTATTCTAAGTTATCTATAATCAAGGTACTATTATTATATTATCATGCTCGCTAAGGAGACGCGATCAGTGGGATAGTAAGTTGATTTCATTTGTCAATTTAAACATTAAATATCAGGTTACTAAAATAATAATATGTTATTTTCAATCATCTATTATCAAGGTATTTTGTTAAAGGGTTTTCTTTGAGGGAGAGGTGGGAAAATGAATTTACGCGCACAGTTGGTTAGCAAGAGAAGTGATTGAAACTCTCGGCACACTCAAATGCTCTTTGTACCTCGGATATCGCATTGATTGTTGACCGTCCCTTTCTGAAGACTTACTGATTGGGAGAGAAGTCTCCGGCACCTTCCACGGTCGACGACAGCTGGGAGCGGATAAACTTTTCAAATTGTTTTCTGGCTGTGTCCAACATACAGAGGTCTGTCTTGGCCTGATCACAAGCCAAAAAATCAGTTCCATTGTAGACGTTACCAATGCCTTGGCGCCAACCGGTGCATCAGGATTAACCAACGCTCCCTGATAAATTACCTCGATGAACTTCTCATCATCTAGCTTGTCTGTATTCCATTGACGTGGTCCAAATCGTGATATGGACGCTCATCAAGTATATGGAAAATGATGTACTGATGATTGCTTGCCGTGAGATCTTCAATAACTCTCCAGTTAGAGATCCACTCGCAAACAAGAGCGAATCTCAAACAAAGGAAATGTTGGGGATCATGCCTCTCTTCCTGGGCACCGGAAAGTAGGCGAGTCGCTCTTGTTTTTAAGACGAAAAGTCCGGCTGTGGCTAAAAAGTCCAGGATGTATTGTAGGGAGTTTGTAGATGGCATTCCCCACTCAAAAGCCCTCGCATAAAATCCCCAGTGACGAAGACATACCCAGTAGTGACACACATAATTTCCTCTAGGGGGTCAATCTTCAGACAGAATTCCCAAATGGGCTCATTAGGGGTAAGGTAGACACTGAAAAACGTAACGTCCCTTCACCTGACCCAAACGAACCCACGACCGTGTCCGTTATACCGCACTATTAACAAGGGCAATAATAATAATTATAATAGGCCACTTTAGTAATAGTATTACAGTATTTATCCTATTGTATTAAATAATGCCCACCTATAGTGTGTAGTCAACGCTTGCACATCTTTACTTGTACACTTGCCATTGCTTGTAGATGATCACTTGTTCCTAGCGCAAGCTGCAATGTCAGTGTGATACATTGGGTTTACTTACAGACAAGTACGCCGCGCTGTGGCCGTTCCTGGGTAT
The DNA here is from genome assembly GCF_028750875.1 of Macrosteles quadrilineatus. Taxonomy (NCBI): domain Eukaryota; kingdom Metazoa; phylum Arthropoda; class Insecta; order Hemiptera; family Cicadellidae; genus Macrosteles; species Macrosteles quadrilineatus. The sequence continues at coordinate 27,041,902 of NW_026542599.1, read as the reverse complement.
CTGCGCCGAGGTCATTGTCCTGTGTACAGTCATCTTCATCTACGAGAAGAAGCGCAACAAAGCCGAGTTGGAGGAGAGCGACACGGACCAGAGTCCGGAGCAGTGAGTTTTGTAATTGTTTGACACATGAATTATAAATGGATTAGTCAGGTCTAGGAGTAATTTTAGTGTATACCATATAGTGACCATGTGTTTCTGCTTTTAGCTCGCTGAATCTGCATTGATGCGACTTAATTGATCCCAGTCGTAAAATGTGCTTGATCATTGGAAAAGTAGTTTTAGTGTATACCTCGTCAATAGATTCTGCTTTAGCTTAAAGGCTTCATTGATCCAATTTGTATTGATCCCAGCCCTAAAATGGTTTTTGTCATTAAGTCTAATATCCAATCCTTATTGCAGGTTACCCTATATCTTTCATTTTGTAATCTGTCAGTGCCCTTAACCCTTAGCTGTTTGAGATTACTGGCTGGTGTCGGTATTTAAATTTTAGCCATTGTTGGTTTTACTATGTAAATTAACAATAACTTAGTCAGATACATAGCCCTCACATTGTCCCAAAGGCATTTTTTTCAGGCACCCATCACCTCTGAACCAGCCCCTGTAGCTTTATAGATAGTTTTATCTAGATCCTTATTTCAGGACACGCTTTGATCTACGAATCCTGCTAGTTATACTAGATCTTTATATATTATGCAAAGTGGTACTTTCCTGTTAAAGGGAACATTCATTATTATCGATGATTTTTTCGATATATCGATATTTTTGTTTTCCGATCCATTACAAAATTGACAACAACTAACTAACTGATCTTGTTTAGGCTAAAACAGTCTATTATATGGATTAAGAAATGAAACTGTGCTAAGCTAACCTAACATAACCAACCAAACTTGCTGTACCATTTAAAAACTCCGTTTGATAACAGAAAAGGCAAGTTAAACACGGAACTTTTAAATGTTACAGCAAGTTTGGTTAGTTATGTTAGGTTATTTTTTTAAGAACAGTTTCATTTTATTATTGTTTGTTGATACTGGACAATATTTATCGTAGTTGTCAGCTGATATGTTTCAATTTGTTAATATCGATAAAAAATGTTCGAGAAAAAAACCATCGATAATAATGAATGTTCCCTTTAATAGGAAAGTACCTGCAAATTTGACCCTGTTTGGAGCTGTCACATCCAATCAAGGCAGCTCAAATCTGACAGCCCTGTGTTCTTTACTTCATCCACTAATATTTTAGTAAATTAGTAGTCTCATCATAGTAGCTGAAAATGATTTGACAAAAATTACATAGAAAACAAAAATATGAATCGTGTCGTTCTGTGATTAGGCTACTTTTTTGTTGAAAGAGTATTAACTCCTTGAAATCATTAAAATCCATTGCCATTTGAAAATGTTTAATACAGTGGTGGCTTAGTTAGTTCATATGAGGCTGTACACACATTTGCACAATGATTCGTTCACAGATGTTCTGAGTTGGAACAGGCTTGAATAGTAGGGAATGAAGTAAGGAACAGGTCTCAGATTTAAACTAGCATGCTTGGTTACGAATTACGATGGAGACCGTAATTTACAGACAACCCTAGTAGATGAATATTTATTTAAGAAAATTGTTTCTCATTTAGCCCCGCTCTCTCCAGGATGTATTAATGAAACTGGAGGGAGATTGCCTAGGTACAGATTACGGATAGTAAAGACTATGAATGAAAATGTAACTGAAAACAGTAAAGGACAGAATTAGTATAATATTTAAGCCAGAGGATCTGATAAAATCTGGAAATGATGGAAATAAAAATGTACAAAAAAAGCCTGCTAGTCTAACATCCTGATTGTATGCAGGAATTTGCAAGAAGAAAAATAGAGTTTGGTGAGGTAGCCGCATCACACACCTTATAATTTCTGGATTATTGGTTAGTAACACTTAATAGCAATGTTAGGGAGACCAAGCTACAAAACCAGTGTTAGGACTGATATTAAAGTATTACAGAAGTATTCCTAACCTCAATGTCAAACCAGCTGGTATGTAAATAATTTTACAATGCATGTTAAAACAATTATTTTAACTTTAACTAACTTATCAATGTCCCTTCCTTTTAAAACCAAACCCTAAAAGTTAAGACTGAAAATTAAATCAAATTATAATTATCTACTGGAAAACTCAGCCAAACATATTCAATGCAGCGCAGTATATTGGTTGACAGTAAAAGTTATAAAATAACTGTCTAGAGTAAAGGTCGTCCTTTGACTCTGCCATACTGTACAAAAATAAATTCTTCCTGCAAACTCATTAAAAAGCTTGGCCTTGCGAGCTTTCTTGAAAAGCTTGAGTTGAGCTTAGAACTCAAAAAATCTTTTGAAAATAGTTGACAATTTGGGTACTGACACACTCCTAACTTGTTGGTAGTGCATGGCAATAATTGTACCTTATTGCTTATTGCACAGTAGTGTCTGACCTGTGGTTATGATTGCAGGAAGAACACCCCGGACCATGGCAAAGATTCAGTCCGGCAGAGGAAGTAAACGGGTATCACACCAAGACACTCGTCTCCGTCATCCAGTCATTCATTTTAAACATTTCGAATGTATGATAAATCATGTTACCCAGTGCCGACATTTGAGGTATAGAGTATTGTTGAACCTTTTATTATTTATTTTTGTATCCGGTCGCCCGAAGTCATCGTTTGCCGTTTGACGTCACCGGTAAATGTAAACTTCCGTTGTGGATTGTTGAAGTACAAATTGTTTAGTTTTCAACACCGTGTAGCTCTATGCGCTCGATTCCTTGGTTTCACAAACTCGTACGAACGCTTTAAACTGTACAGCCACCTTTTGTCATTTGGGTGTTACTGTTTTTACGAATCATTCATTATACACTATGACTACTGTATTCTTCTTTAGGAATTAGGCCACACTTTGTATGTAGATGCTTCGAGTGATGTGTATATACAGCAATAGACAAAGAGCACTTTAAACAAACTATTTACGATGCCTTGTTTGTATTTGGTCGGACCAATGTCTGAGTGCTAGTTTCTAGTTTCCTTTATAACACCAAGAGAGGTGTTTGGTGTTGTAGCTTTTAAGTTGTTAGGCTAAATGTCGTCAAATCAGAACAACTCGCCCGACGCTTGGTTTTAGAGTCAATAGGCCTATTGTTGTTCCGGGTATTTGCACAACATTTTGTGTTTTGTCTAAATATAAGACATTTAAACATCGAGGTTATACAATTTTATTATTTTTATTCTTAAGTAAGCCACTATTATTTAGAATACTTCATTATTTATGTTAGTGTTGTTTTAAAATTTTGCTTTTCGCTTTTCTATTATTTAATTTTACACATTTATGTAGTATTATTTTTTATATTTTAAATTTTTGTTTATAACAGGGAATAACTGTTTTCAAATTTTTGTACAGAAATCATATTAATTGTAATACTGTTTGCATTTAAATCTCTTTATAGTCATTGATGTAGTTTAATAATAAAATGTTAAAATTTGTATCGACTCATTTGATAGTTATCACTTCATTGTTGTTGATGTTTTAATGTTCTATTTTTAAATTGTAGCATTACAAAAATTACAAAATAAACTTATACAAAAAATGTCTAGTGTTTTTAACAAATTTAGGTAATAAATTTTAACTCTTTAAACGCTCTCTAAAAGTTGTTGCATGTATAAACAATGAATTTGGAAGAGGTTCTGTCTTATGATTTCTTCCAACTTACAAGAAGGTTTCCCCGTTTAGACCCCCTGTACAAAGTCCCGTTGTATGTGACATTCACATATGTGATCATGTAACATCATAATGATGAACGCACCTCTCCATGTTCATTGTGGTTAACCGTTGTAAAATTCTTCTCCTCGAGTCGGTAGTAGATTCTTATCTCAATATTAAAATTTTTTGTGCAAACTCAGCTGTATTGTTTTGGATATTTTCAGAGTGCAGAAAAGCACGAATCCAAGCAAGGTTTCGTATTTGTTATTGTTATCGCCTTAGGGTTATAGTATTGTTAAAGTTTATACAAAATCTTACATACGGGATGTTATTTCTGTACACTAGTATCGTGTCTTTTTTTAAAATTGTTTTATTATAAGTACGTTGTACTTAAAGTAATATAAATATCGATTTATTAGAGCTATGTAGATAATGTATACTGTGTGACCTAACACTATAAATAAATTACCTATTAAAGTTAGTTACCACTCTGGTGTCAAGTCATTTCACATTCGTTACACCTTATCTTGATGGTAGGCTTTGGTACACGGCCCCACACAGAAACTACCTATGTGTTTTCTAAACTACAGAACCACATTTGTAGCCTATGTTTAAGCCAGGATGTCTGCAAAACACTTTGAACACTTTTTTGATGGGATGGCAAGCATAGCAAACCAACCATGTAAGCACTAGACAGTCAATCAACCAGCAAGTCAAATCAACCATTGGAAGTAGATATGCCTAATTCTCACACAATCATGTCCTGTAACCAGTCCCATTATCTGCACTTATTAACACTGGATATCCTAGAGACAATACTTCTTTCAGTTACAGTTAACACAGAGGAAGCAGCTAATGGGCTGCGTGGATGAGTGCGCGAAAACGTTTAGATTTAGTTTTGACCGAATGAAAGGCATATTATAACATGTTCTGCGTCCCAGTCGTAGTTTTACAAGAACCCAACTAAAGATGAATGCAAGGCGAGTGTGGAATCAAGTGAGATGATCTATGAAGTTTTCTACTGACTAAGATCAGATGTTTTCATTATTCAGTAGATGAACTGCTTGGAAAATAAAAGAGAGGATCTATGTTATCTACGATAAACTTTAAACTTTTTACAACCATAAAATTTGATTCAGGATGTTTTGCAATGAAATGACAAACACATTAGACCATCTGTTACAATGATCTTTTATATAGGCGAAACAGTTTTTTTTTTCAGAAGGGTCAATTTGTTTTGGAATCACTTTTGTATTTACAAACACTAAACAGACAACTATATTAAATTGTAGTTAATTTAAGCATCAGTGGTTCCCAAACTAATTTGGTCTGGCGATCCAACTACATCTTGCATTTTCTTAAGCGACCTAACTTTGAATAATATTAATGATATTATGTAAAATTATACTCAGGAACATGCAAATAAGATGAATTGTGGAGATGGTTTGATAGAAAATAAAATATTTAGTCCAAAACACTATTAATTTTGAAAATTTAAATCATCAAGAATTGGAGTGTACAATTTACAGGAGGCTTTATTCATGGGCGCCCACAGGGTGGTGCAAGGGGGTGCACTTGCACCCCCCTGCACCCCCTGGCTCAAAAATAAGAAATACATTTAATACCCATAATGTTCTGTAGTCAATTAGTTTTTTTAAGAATTTATAAAAGTCGTGTCTAAGAAACGTTTTAAATTGATGTTTAAATCAAACTAGCTGTTACCCACGGTGTTTGACTTCATAAGTATTGATTGATTGATTAAGTTAAGCCATATATAAAACATACCTCCATTAGTAGATTTCTCATCCTTATGGAACAGCTGAATTTTATTGTTTGTTCTGTACTTGTTTCCCGTTATTACAGTAAATTAAAACCTCGTTTAACCAAATAATACGATCTAACCATAAACAATTACTTGTCCCCTAGTTATATAACTAAACAGTAAAGCAAAAATCAAGAAATTAACCCTAAAATAACAGAAACAAAATTTTGTCGACACTAGCGCCCAGTGTCACCGTACATGAACTAGACTCAAAAAACATGCTTCAAAATTTACAATGGGAAAGTAAGAGTCTGCGGAATGTTTTGGATCCAGTACTTTATAAATGTAGCCTACTTAAGGTTGCACTTAATATGTTATGTCTACATAACACTAAATTGCGGGTTTGGAATTAAAAAATACTAGGTGAAACCCGTCGAAATCGACGGTTATTTTCAAGGCTTACGCTAATTCATCTAACTGTGATAAGTTGAGTGAAATTATACATATTTTGAGCATTTAGCAATGTTTAAAGATTAATAAGTGTAAAAACAATAATGATATTAATTGCGTTAGTTACCAAATATGGTTGATCATTCAATGAATAAAATATTTCCCATACTATACGTCATCGGAGTTGTTAGTATGCTATCTGGTATCTCTTCTTTTGGAAGAACCGTTAAATAGTATTAAAATCGTATTGGTGGATCTTTGTACTTAAACACTTCCGTGATTTCATTGGTGTAATGCAGATTAATCTATGATTTTATTTGAAAAATAAATCTGTTTGTTGGGAAGACACGTTCTAACTTCAAAGAGAGGTATATCCGTTACAGTGTAAGTTTGATTTTCCTTCGTCACGTCGCGTCAGTTCGTATCGTACTTTTAAGCCAATGAATAATCCTCTAGCACAGTTTTGAGAAATTGGTTGTGGGGTTACTGTTAAAGCTGTGATCCTTGACATGGGGGATGTCAGTTAGTTGTCTCAGTCTTATCAGTTACATAAAGCTGTCAATATAATCTCTCAACGGAATGTTAGGTGTAGTGGAATATACTTGAAGTGAAGTTGGCTTTTATTCTTGAACTTTAGGGGCCTCCTCATTTATATAGTTGTGCAGCTTCATTGGCAAAAAATAATACGAATGACATAGTGATGGGGAATTTCCAAAAAGCAAAAAAATAATGTTAATTGGTTGTTACCTGTAATCGAAGTAACCTCTCTGAAACGTCTGCAGTATATTGCAGTTTTCCAGCTTAATGACTTTCTAAATCATGCACATATTTCTAAATAAATATTGTAAAATGTTTTATCCAGTTGCTGTAAACCATTATTATTTTTTTTAAATATGGACACAGCTCAATTTGGCACCGTGCCCTTCTGCACTTGTATTATTTTGTATTGTTTTACACAATCGAAGATTTTTACAATGATTGAAAGCATGTACAGTATGACAATAATCTCATGAACCTATGATGATCCGTCTAGAAAAATATGATAAAATATAGGGAAAAGGTGTGAAAGAGGCAGAAATCAACCTGTAAAATAGATAGAAGATAGTTCAATAAGAAATAATTGTAAGAGTTAGTGTCATAAAAGGATTTTCCACTGATTTCGTAATGGAACTTTATATTGGAACACATGACATGATACAGAAGAAAATCAATTTTAAAATCAGAAAATAACATTGCAAATACTTCTTTTGGACTATTCAGTAACTCCCAATAAATGTGTGTTGTTCAAAATACAATTTTAAAATTAACAGCTGTTTTATTAAAAAGTATTATCCACATGACCAAAATGTAAACAAATCTGTGGGGGGATTTTTAAAGGCTTCTGGGGCAGAGCCCTAAGCGAATTTTCTTCGTTTTTCTTTTGAAAACTCATCTACAGACCAAGACCTTTCTTTGGACACCTCTACCAAGTTTCTACGCCCAGCCGTTCTCTCAAATTAGTGGATACAAAGTTTCCAATTAAATATTTAGATTCCCCCATGTTAATCTTATGGGAGGAAACTCAACTTTGATGGAAGATCCTGCCCAAACTAAAAAAGATATCAAAAAACGAAAAACACTTTGCAAAACTACAGATCAGGGCAATTTTTTCGACACTTTAATCATCAAAATCGGTCCAAAAATGAGGGAGGAGTTCTGTTCACAAAAATCGGCTTAGCGTATTATATATATAGATTGTTATTGTGTGATCTTTTCCTGCAATCCACCAAAATTGCTCCTGCAACCCTTAGTTTGTGGGTGAATTGGAAAATTCCGTTAAAGCATAGTAACTAACTAAGAGTAATAGATTTATAAGCCATAATCACTTATTACTTCCTCAATAATTAAGTTCAGCCATTTCAGCTTTGATATGGTATGTCAAAATGTCTGAAGTCTATAGAAACACCTATTTAATTTATAAAATACAGACATTTTTACCAGTTGAATCAGCAATGCAAAGTGCATTAAATTTTCATAATACTTCTAGTATAAGTGTGACTACCATTAACTTATTTATTCATTTATTAAATTAAATTTATACATTTTTAGGAAATAAAGTAAAGTGAACACTTAACTGCCGAGGTAGTTATAATTGATTTAAATGTCTTGCGAAGAGAGGAAATTAACGGAGAGTTTTACGAGCACTTTACAGAGAATGTAAATGAATCCAAGTGTACCCTAGAGGACAATCCAACCTTTACATTTAAGTCATTAAGATGGTTCCCTCAAGCATTGGCGCGACTTATTGAAATGTTGACAACACGATTATCTACGGCTCCTATGGGAATAAAGGGAATCACAAAGTTTTGGAAAACTATTGTAATAATTTATGAATAATCAGCCAACAATTTTGAGAAATTATTTAATTTTTCTTGTTTGGGAAAATTTAGATTTTGGACTGTATAATTGTGTGGGCTTTTGAATATGATTGTACTCCATCTGCCATGATTAAGTTTCTTAGCCAATAAAAACACTAGGTCTAAACAATAAAATAAGAGTAAAATGAAAAGTTTTTCAAATACATTAACTTTAAACTTATACACCTCTTGATTAGTCATCCTTATAAATCACCCAAAGACAATTTTTTACACCCAAGATATGTTTCAGTAAGGCGTTTGAACCGTACTGTATTGTTTTTTTTCTGCTGGTGTCTAGGGCAAAGACCCCCTTCACCCCTCGCTCACATGTACTACAACACTCACAGTAGAGGAAGACCCTGTGCTTTGTGCTAAAGGAAATTCTTCACAGTGCTTGCCGTCAAGGCTCTTTAATGCTGGTCACAAGTATATCCCGGCTCCAATATAGTGCTTAAAGCTAAAGCGCATATTTTCCCCATGAGCTGTAGCTTCTCTGTGCCGACATAAAAACAACCTTAAAGTTTAAAAATTGAATCATATGTCTACTCACAGTATCTAAGACTAATGATGAAACCCTTTATTATCTCTGGTTTATTGCCCTACTTATAGTTCATTTTCACCTGATTTGCCAAAGGTTTCCTCCACCTTTTGTAAACCATAGTTATTAGAGCAAAACCAAGTTTATGGAGTGTGTATGGGAACGGGGGTTTATGGGGATGTTTTATGGGATAAAAATTGGTTTTCCTCGTGTTTGACCCTCAATACATAAAATTTCCCGATTTCTTTTTAAACCATTTTAAAGAGCTTAAAAAACAAACAATTTAGTATTTTGAATTGTCTTTTTAGGGTTTATTGGTTATGGAGAAAATCAAATTTATTGCACATTTTAAATTCCCATGTTATTTTTATGGAGAACAAGTTAACTGTTATAGTTTGCTTGTTTATGGATATATTTTAATCAAACTTGGTAAATTCCTTTATTTTATACTCGGCTATTATTATTTCGCTAAAAAAAAACAACACTTTATTACCCTCCCTGTAGCAGCAAACTTAGGTATGTGTTAAACCTAAATGTTGTTTAAACAGATTTCAGTGAAAATTAAATCAGGTAAATGGAAATTCGCTTAGACTGCAGGTTTTCTGCAGCGGCTGTATTTAATTTTCAACAGATTTAATTTTGATTGAATTGAGTTTGACTCAAAGAAGTTTTCACCAACATTTGAAATTTGCCTAGTCATAGAAGAATCTCCTTTTTAATTCAAGCATTTGCCCGTTTGGTTGTAATTTTGTTGCAATTTTATGTACATATTTTCTTTAAATCATAGGTAAAGAACATCATCATCATCAGATCATGAAAGTAAAGTTGGCATTCAGGATTAAGATAGAAAAGAATACTAAAAAATGTTGCTGATCTAGAATATTGATAAATTTACATTTCTGTGTCAACTATTTTGTACCATAACAACACTTATCCTCATACGAAATCATGATCAAGATGGCATTAATAAATACTCGCTAACACAAAATCCATTTGAAAACCATTTATTATAAATAAACAAACAAAAACATTAAAATAAAGTAACAAAATTATACACTTAACAATGATTGATCGGTTATGCAGTTAGAATTTTCCGTTTGAATAATTTATCACATGCATATTATAGTGTTGAGGAAAACATTGTGGTGTTGAATGGAGCAAAAGTAACATTAAAACTGGTTATAAGGAAAGTCCTATAGCATTTCTATTCAACATTTTCTTTCCAGATAGAGTAAAATTTCAGTGTTTACAAAATAAATTCATACTGCTTTTGATTTCTTGAAGGAGTAGACATTCTCCTGTAGTAGCCTGTTTTGGAATATAAATACATTTAATTGAAAACTAAGAAAAACTTATCGTAACAGTAGAACGTTTTGTGAATGATTCATTCAATTATGTTCTTTTAATAAAAATTGGCTTAAGTCTAATGGTAGTCTAATCTAATTCAACATCCGAAATAAGTTGTTACTACAAATGTCAACAAAAATGTAGAAAGGCAAAAGAATAACATAACGAGAGACTTAGTTGGTGAATTAGTTGAAAGAAAAAGTCACATATTGTTACTCTTGCTGTCCAATTTTACCAGTGATGATGATGTCCGTGATGATGATGGTGTCCATAGTGATGTCCGTAATGTCCATAATGATGACCGTGATGTCCGTGGTGATGTCCATGGCCATATCCATGGCCATGATGTCCGTGATGATGATGGTGAGGGTAAGCAAAGGCACAGGCTAAAACAGCCAGGATGAAGAAAACCTGCAACAAAAAGAAGGCGTTTAAACAAATAGAAAATAAGATATAGTTACAGTGTAGTTCGGAGTGTTGATCTTGAAATATTGTTTGGTGTTCTGCAAGCAAGATCCTCGGTAAATAAATACCTGTATGGTGGCCACTGTTCTGCAATTGTCGCAAGCGTTGTGTAAAGACTGTAGCTGTAATAAATGTTTGTTGGAAGTGGTGGGGACATAGAAAAATATCCGTAGGGAAACTGAAGAGTTAGAAAGGTGCAAAACCTGAAAATTCAACACTAATAAGGTTTAAATTACCTGGCTTCTGTCATCGATCCTCGGTAGTTTTATGAAACTACAGCTGTTTCATGCCTATCACTGGCACATCTTCAGGTTTGTTGAACGCCAGCTTCTTTATAAAACATCCCTCGGTGTTGAGTTCGTCATGGTTACACAAAAAACATGTAGACATTTACACACACGAAAACGCGCACGAAACATTTAAACATTAATTAAAGAACGACTGCGAAACGTGATGCGGCGCCGGTGATGGATAAGTCGCGACTGTCCAGTGATAGGCATGAAACAGCTGTAGTTTCATAAAACTACCGAGGATCGATGACAGAAGCCAGGTAATTTAAACCTTATAGTGCTAATTTTAACGATCCAGTGGCCAACCATCATGAAATTGAAAATTCAAGTGGAGACAAGTTTAAAATTGTTAATGTGACTGTATAGACTTAAACTCAAGCCTTTAAATTAGAAAAACCCGTTTAATCAACATTAGCATAATGAAATAATTCAAACATTCAACACGCATCAATATAGACTAGTGCACCTGTTGCTCGAATTCGAGCAATTGCAAAGTATTACAGGTGTTATTTCAAAACGAATAACAGGCATAATTTCCGATGATTTAAAAAAGACAACTTAAAGATAATGTAATCAATCACACCACTCCAGTTATCGAAACTGAAAACTAACTCACTCTGAAAACGAACGCTCTTGTGTGTATCAAGTGTTTACCATGAACAGCAATTATTAGCACCAATATTTGTACCAGCAGTATTAGTACCAATTATTTGTCTGTTTAAGTAAACAAAATCTATTCTTCATAAGAATTATATTGGGATTTTGATGGCCTGTGGGGCAAAGCCCGAGGACTTTTATTACAGGAATTAGTGAAAGGGGGCGTCTACACAGAAAATAGTTCATTTTGACATATAGTTTGTAAAAATCCGTCCATTATTAACGGAGGAGTAGTGTTTCGTAGAAATCGTCTACATGTATTATATACTAGCTGTGTACCCGTTCTACGCACGGGGATCTTATAATATTCAGTTGAAACCTTCTTATATAACGAACAGCAGTTGGTTTGCATATTTTAAGATATGCTGGCCAAACTATTATACATAGCTTCATTTTATGTTGTTTTTTGTTGTTCCGGATCGGTATGACAATCAATAAAAGGTTAAATTACCTCTGTGTCTGCCGGTCGATCCTATAACGGTAGGCTTACTTTTATTTTTACTATCTGATCTCGTTTGCATGGCTCAATCACGTCCTGGTTGAAGTTCGTTCGCTACGCTCACTCACCTGTATGTTGGAGCTCGTTCGCTGCGCTCACTTTCCTTCAGGTTAGCTCGTTCGCTACGCTCACTTGCCTTCAGGTTAGCTCGTTCGCTACGCTCACTCGCCTCCAGGTTGCAAATTAGCTGTTGTCATAAATGTAAAAGAAATAATAGTGCTAGTGCTGCACCCTGTTGGTAATCCTTGTAACTTTAATGCTATTGAACATCACAGAACAGAACCAACTTGTTTAATTGAAACAGCTGTTAAGATTCAATAATTTCATTTCTCATAAGGTTAACATGGGCTTCCAGAAATTCCACGTCAAAAATCGACAAAAACTTGATTTTCAAGGGTTTACTGTTAAATATCTAACTGTCTCATATTCGATGAAATACGTCTAAAACCATCTCATATATGTATAGTATTTGGAAAATAAGTTTCAGGCGGGACAGTGCTATAGTTATTGAGGAGTAGTTGTAATAAAGTGCGTATTTTAGCGTTACCAAGAGAATGACAGATAGACAGACAGACAGACAGACAGACAGACAGACAGAAATTGAGATAAGGTTTGATTCGGTTTCTCTGACCTATGAAATGTAAAAATAACCAAAAAGTTCATTATTCTAAGCAATGTACAGACAAAACTCTAATTTTATTTATATAGATAAGGATTTCATATTTGACATTAAGTCTACTTACTTGTTCAAGTAATCAATACTCCTCAATTCAATGATTATGATTTGTCATCCTTAAGTAGACAATTTTCTGTTTGTATAATACGTCAAATGTGAATGTGTGTTTCAATGCTTTTATTTTGATATTTCACCAACTTTAAAACCTTCTGGATTCAATATAATAAATCTTTAGTCTTCTGGTGTTAAAAATAAAAAGTACAACACACACTATAAAATTTAACTTAAAAAATAAAACTTACTCAACATTAGCTTAAACATCGTAAATAGACTTCATGCTTAACATTCTAAACAGTAGTATGGTTATTCAACCACAGCTATTATAATATACTTAGAAATTAATTATAGTAGGTTATAGATTTTTCATCCTTATCGAAAGCTAAAACAAGATTAAAAAAACCTTGATGGTTCAAGCGGAATTGACTGTGCTCCAAGACTCGAGACAAGATAAGAAAACAGTACTAAGAACGCCTTCATAAAAGAAACGCAACAGCAACGCGGTCTGTATTGCGGGTATTGCAGAGACTTTCTGAAGGCGTTTTTAACTGTGTACATCTAAAAATCTGTAAAATCGGTTTATTCGGTAATTTGTTATCCGTTATGACCCTGGTCCCGTCTATTCCGGATATGCTAGGTGTTACTGTACAGGGTGGTCATAAATTAGTGTACACATAAATAAGCAGCATAGAAACATGCAAGGTCACACTAAAAAAACTTTTTAGTGTGGCCTTGAAACATGGGAATTGTTTCATTAAATAGCAAGTTTAAAACAGTTTTATACAGTAACTGCAAAAAAATAATTATAAAAATGTCAGCAATTATGAAAAGTAGTTATAAAAGACTGTCACCTAGCTCACTATATTAAGCTTTTGAGTATAAGCGTAAATATAAATAAGTGTTATAAGACGTTTCTTTTATTTACTTTCCGTAATAAATTATTATTACTACAGTATCATCATCATCATTATTATTATTAGTTTCCTCTTTTTTTTCTTGATAGTGTTTTGAGTGCCCCTGAATTGTACGAGTATAATAAGCCTGTGTATAGACTGTTACAACGAATTCCCATATTTTTTTAGCTGACTCGGAATTTATGAATTCAATGACGCTATCCAACAAAAAGGATAGCAAGACTAGAGTTTGGACCAGTGGTTTATTTTGTATTATAATCACTTCTTTATTCACTTAAGTTTTTTTTTATTTAGAGTACCTAACAAAAACAAAACATTAATAAAACAAAACAATTCAAAAATATTCAGATACAACCATCGCAACAATTTTAATAATTAATTATTCAGCTGAAAAAATTAATAGAAAGAAGAAAAATATGAATAAAAATAATTCATAACAATTTTTAAAGTATCCATAAGACTTCACAAATTGAAAATAACCGAGGGAGTTTTGCAAGAATGTAAATTGAGAAGAAAAAATAGTATAAAATTTGACTCACCAACAAACAAGCACGAATCATGATCGCAGTGGAGTAGTGGACTACTAGACGAAAAGTCAGGATGATTCTAAAAGCTCATTCACAAAACCTCTATTTATCTGGATAGTCTCCTTCCCCCCCTCATGTATTGTTTATTTTTTGCACGGTGTCTTCCTTAAGGTAATTCCAAGGTGCCCCACTCGGCTCACCTGTTTTGGGATCTTTGGGATAGCCCGATTATGAATCAGCCATGCGTGAGAAACTTTGCATTCCCCCCACCTCCTGGCACGGTTACAATACCAGTTTATACCGTCATGGGTAAGTTGGTTTCCCCGTTGTTGTGGATCACGTTCATATAATTTATTGAACTGTTCTTCACTGTTTTCCTTATCAAGTACGTTTAAACTATCGAGCCAGAGAAACCCCCATGATATTAGATGGATGTACAGAGTGACCAAAACAGCAAGTATAATAAATTTATATAATTTTGATTTTTAGAGGTGATTTCCCCATAAAACCCATAGTTTCCCAATGGAAAAGTGGATTTTCACAAAACAGCTTGAATGATTTTTTATTTAAAATTTAGTATGTTATTGCCCTTTTCACTCTAAACACAATGGTGAAACTCCCAATGCTGTAAAATTACTGTTCAAAAAACGATTGCATTTTTGGCGATTTAACCCATGAAATAGTAAAGTTACTCCCATCGCTTGCTCATTATACGGGATTTTCGACAAGCTAGCAGAGGAAATATATCAGTTTGCTGCTGATACAGTTTATTTATCATATTTTAATCAATAGACTTAGATGTTTTGGACATATTTCAATTGCACAATTTGGTAATGGCACGAAACGCTTACACGTAAACTGAAAAGTTTTATAGGTTGTTTTTGCACTTTTGGAAATTATTTACTTCTTAATAATTGTTTATAGACTGATACATTTGTCAATGTATACAGGGTGTATGAATAAAACAACATATAAACATGGATAATAAGGGGTAGCGGATTTTTATCCCCCTGGAATTTTACCCCCTGGGCAAACGTGACGTCACAAACCAGGGGGTAAAATTCCGGCCGCGAACTTTTGAGTTTCGCGACATCAGCTCGATGGATTAAACGCGGAATTAAACATATATTTTCACGGTTGTGAGTTTAATCAGAACACATCAAATTATAAAAACCTAGAATGTACGGCCCGGATTTTTACCCCCAGAATTTTACCCCCCGGATTTTTACCCCCGGAATTTTACCCCCGGAATTTTACCCCCCGGAATTTTACCCCCTGGCCAGATATGAATTAGTGAGAATGATTAATTATCGTCATTTAGTTTTAATATAATGGTAAACATTTTATTATTAAGTAGCCTATCTTAATTTATATGTTACATTAACTAATCAAACAGGGTTTTAATATTAATTTTGAGATTCGAGTGTCAGGATTCGATCTTTAAAGCCAACTGTTGGTTAGTATGATCAAAATAAAACAGCGAATTATGTTTACTTAGTTGAGATTACAAAATAAATAAATAAAGATAGGCTACTAAATAATGAAATGTTTACAATTAATTAAAAACAGAAATAATAAAATCAATCGTTCAATTTCTAAAATCAGCCAAGGGGTAAAATTCCGGGGGGTAAAATTCCGGGGGGTAAAATTCCGGGGGTAAAATTCCGGGGGGTAAAATTCCGGGGGTAAAAATCCGGCCCGTACATCTTCAGTTGCCTAAACGCTAGATATATGGACAGGGGGTAAAATTCCGGTTTTTATCGCTAATCTAATTAATCACGCTCTGACTATTTTCATTAGACTTCCAAATCCGCGGGGGTAAAATTCCGGCCGCGAACAAACTTTTGGCCACTCAGGTTACTACGTCATAGTGACGTCAGCTTTGCCCAGGGGGTAAAATTCCAGGGGGATAAAATTCCGGCGACCCGATAATAATACTAATGGATACAACGGCTGGTTTTCAGTCTGTATTTATGTATTTTTACAAATGTATCCATAACATTTGAACCCTTATATACTAAGAAACAATAACAAAAAAGAGGGTGTTTGTATACACCCTGTTTATTTTATATGCAATTGCAATGAGATGTTTATTGAAATATGTTAACTACGAGTTAACTTCCTTAAACGTACATTTTTCAAGTTTTTGTAAGATGCGTTGAATTTGATCAAAATATTTTGTAATTAAAATTAGCTTATAAAGCTGTATGCATTGCCAGTTGCAATATTCTAGCAAAAACATAAACTGAACGTATGTTTTTTTCGAGCCAAACAAAGTTAACCTTTTAAAGAAGGTGGCATTGACTTCTAAACAACAATGTTACAGGCTGTGACTCAAAATACTCTCATTCCAATTATACCTCACTCACATCCTCTGATGTACATTTTAATTGTAGGCCTACGCAATGGAAACCAAAGCAACATCTCGAGATATTAATAGTTTAACATCATTCGATGACATCATCATAATACGACAATAATATACATAAGACTATCCGCTTCCTGGTACAATTCTGGGGACAAACTCGGGTCCTCGGGTCAAGGACGACATCTTTTTCTAGATATACAGATAAACACCTAGATGTTAGTGACGTGTGCTCCCGCTATCTCCGCGTTCCGCCACCTCCGAACCCAAATCTGTCCCGCCACCTCCGAATTCTTGAGTGACCCTTATAATCCCGTCACTGCCTGCGTTGATAGCTGTCATTGCATCCACGGCTGCAAAGCCCCGTGGATGGGAGATTTAATGAAAATTTAACCCGTGGGTTAGGTTAGGTTGGGTTAGGTTGGTTAGGTTAGGTTAGGTTAGGTTAGTTTAGGACGGAAAGTCTTAACGCAGGTAGTAACCGAGGATTATAGGAGTCACTCTGAAATTCGGAGGTGGCGGGACGCGGAGATAGCGGGAGGTAACCGTTAGTGACACTGCCATTTCATATTGTAGTTTGCATTGAAAGCCAGTAAAACACTTTAAGCTACAAACGTTAAAATAAGAAAAATTCCAATAATATTCATATACCTACTATTTGTTAGTAAACGTAATAATAAACACAATAAATAACGGTAGATATGAAGTTTTCAACATAGGAAGTTTAATACTAATAATAGTTATCAAAAGGATATATTTTCTATTGTTACAGTAAAAATCACTTTTCTAAGAACTTTTCATATTATTTTACCTCTGAATTAAAAATTGCAAGACGAATCAAACGAAATAGGTACTAACAAGTAAATTTCATCACTTCGTACCGAAAGTAGCTATTTTCGATAACAGCTGATGCTGATATCAAAGAAAATACTTGTTTCCCAAGCTCCAATTTAGAGCGAGATGGATTAGTTCTCCATTTATTCACCACGCACGCTAGTGTTTTGTTAGGTTTATTTGAATGATTCAAATCAGCTGTTTTCATTGTTGCATGTTGCACAATCTAAATGTATACAAAACCAGGTACCCTCTTAGTTTTTTTGTCTGTGTTATTAGCATAGTGCGTGTTTGGAATTGCTCAAAACATTACTGCTGATTTGATGAATAAGGCCTCAGAGATAACTAAACTCTCTGCCAGAAAAATCACAGGAAGAATAATATAAAGAGGAATACAGGAAGTTTACAAACTGGTACAAAGTACAACATGTTGAACCAGTAAGTGACAAAGTATTAATATATATCTGAGAAATCTATACCCAATCATGAACCCATATACTTTGTAAAGTAGATTTTTAATGATAAATAATCATCTAAAACTTAAAGATGTAGATGGTTCAAAATATAAAAAAACTTATAAACGAATGAGTTATTGTCATAATGAAAATGGCATAGTAAACATAACCTTGGACTTCTAATTTTTAAGTTGTTTTGTAGGTTTGCTACGGACAATTTCCTTTTATTTTGACAATTAAAATTGAGAAACATAATAGTTTTTATACTAATCAGTGTACTGTGCTACTGTGTTTTATTATTCCGTTATTCTGTATGTATGTTGAATGCATTTTTGCGTCGTGATGAAAAGTATCGTTCATAACTCGTACCGAAAGCGAGTTTCCGTCACTTGCTCCTATTCCCAATCAAATAAGGCTCTTCTGTTAATCATGGAACTATCCTGAAATTGTCTTTAGGCGATTCATAAAGATGATTAATACACAAGAATCATTGTTTGGGTATCCCAGTGGTTATAGTGATCGCCTTTATGTAGGTCTCTGGTTTGATTCCAAACGTGATTGTTTTTAAGATACCGTTTTGGGCTATCAATTTAATGACGCTATCTAACAACAATTTTGACGTTTAGCAACAACACCAGGGCTTGGACGACTCCCGTAAAAACCTTAACTAATATCGTAGACACACTAATACCAAAGAAGTACGTTTAAGCTATGGTATTATTAACCAACGCTACATTACTGACAACCTCATAAGGAAACCACGTTAAGGACGTGAGCTAAATACAGATTTATACATTGTTTTGGGGTTTCCTCGTACGCCAACGCCGGAAGAATCTGTTTAGAATTGCAAGGTTCATCTCGCGTTGACCTGGGACCAACAAGAGGAAAATAAGTGAATAAATTAGTAGTGGGAAATACGGTACGCATTTTATGTGAGGTTAAGGTCACACTCCTGGCCTTTACGCTATGTCTTGTCTACTGTAACGTAAATCAATCTATTCTTTTATCCTGTTTATCGAGTTTAAGCTAAGAACGAGTGGAACCATTCCTTTAGAATGCTGGTGACTAGGCTTATAAATCGTTTGGATTAGATATGTCGTGAATTTTGTACTGTATTTAGTGAATACGCCATTTTGTATTTTTTACACAAAAAGTTTTATCTTTCGATTTTACAACCAACCTTAATGACACCTGGCATGTAAGTTTAAGGTCAAAGAGATTTTATGCTAGAGGAAAAATTAACTTGACCCAATTTGAATTTAAAAATGGCTGTTAAAAAAAATGCAAGAACATTGATATTTATCATCTAAAATTTCCCTTAAAACGACACCAAGCTGAAAATGACCAAATAACAAATACAGTACCTGAAATATCACGATTTCTAGTTGTGAAATGACGCAAAATGAAATACCACTGACCTTACTAGCTAAACCTTAGCATATAAAAGGTTTATTTAAAAAGTGATTGCAGCTTAAACTGTGGATGGTTTGTAAACTTCAGCAGCAAAGTCAATGACTTACGCGATATATAAAGGTATAGCGAATTTGAGACCTTTTTCAACACTGTGTGTTTTCCTTCCTTTTTGTGCTTGGATCACGAGCTAACATCATCTTTGACAAAAATGAGCTTTGGTTGGGTATTTTATTCTACTAAATTAGAAATTTCCAAATTAAACTTCAAACGTGTAGTAAAAACGTCAAACAATTTGAAAGGTTTGATTTCGGCCGACAAAATGGTACCATCGGACAAAAACCCAGAGAGAAATTCTCCTCATTCATTATCCTTATTGAATAAACTGTTGTGGGGGTTTCGCCATTGAGCGAGTTTACTTTATATGTTCATCACTGTTTGTCGCGTGTAATCAAACCACTGAAAGGATTCTTTACATCTTTTTACTCTTTGTTAAGGGTAAAGGGAGTTTGGATCATGATTAAAAGCGCTGCAAAAACACGCTTCGACTAACGTATAATCTGTCACTCCCTTTCAGCCATCAAATATGAGATTTTTATTCAAATGGAAGGTTACAGTCAATAGGAAATCTCTTGTGAGCACATTAAGTTTGTCTTTGATGCAAGATACGCAAATGACTCTCTTTATGATTTGATTTGCGTTGAACCTTAAGCCTGAAAGATTTCATGTATGGATCTTGATATTTTTTAACTTTAGATTTATTAAAATGTTTATTCACAATATTACACGTCTGTCTATAAATTACTAAGGTTTTACTATGACTATACTAACGATACCGGTAAAAAATAACTATTGCATTGTTGTCCATAAGCAGGGATGTACAGAATTTCCAATTGATTTGAACCAACAATAAAGGTTCTTAAAATACTCTTACAATTATTACAGTTTCAACATAACTCTTACCACAAATAGGAACTACCGATAAATAAGTAGCCAAGAAGTGGTCTAGGTTACAATATAGAACATTATTAATGATAAAACTGTTCTGAAATTACTATCCAGGGATTTATCCAACAACAAAACAAAAACCTATCTTAGATTGAAACATGTTAAACCCACAATTTTCATCGCCATTAAGAAGATATAGTAGTCAATAAAGTAAATTGGACCATATCACTTCCATCCATATCACTTGTCCATGTTCGCCAGGAGTGTTTGGAGTTATTTTATCATCGTCTTCACTTAAGTATGGCTCGTTATTTTGAAAATTAGTTTAAAACTCATTGCAAACAGTTTGAAATAAAGTATAATTGGTTATTACATTATTTTATCACAAATTTGTGTCGTTTGAGTTAAGTGGTAGCCATTATGTCCGTGTTTTCGACCAGACGATTGTCCTCTTATAAATAATGAAATACCACTAACAAATATTTCCACTTTGTGGACATAAGGCTTGCTTCACACATTCAAACGAACCGACAATTACAATGCTAATCAAGAAATTATTCATGTTGCTAATGTTAAAGTTAGGAATCAACTTAGAGTTAACCACATCAATTTACAACTAACTGTTCCGTCATTTAACAACTCTAGTATTATAGTTTCCCCACACGTTACACACATCATCATTGCCTGTCTTGATGCACGAAGGCCATGAAGGGGAGAACGACGTTTCAGACACAGGCCATTTTCTAAGGCTACTAAACGGCTACATTTCCCCTACAAAGCTTTTTGGCGTTGGCAATATTATATGTTTCGGGCCTTTTCCGCCTGACCTCATTGTGACAAACCGATTCTCGTATATCTCTAAAACTTATTTCTTTTCTTCTTTGGAGTAAAACATATTTTCATCAGTTACAACGTTTCTAAAAAAAACGAGTTAAGTTTTGAAACGTTGTATAGTCACTGGTACATAGTATTTAACATGTGTTTATTTGTTCTTAAGCCGTTAACATTTTTAGGGAAATTGTCTGAACGAGCGAAGAAAGGGTGAGAGCTGACCAGTGGTCCCTGAGGTCCCGGGTTCAAATCCAGCCAATCACTAACGTATTTTAGTAAGACAGCATGGATTTATGGTGGATTTTGACAGGTTTCTTTTTATGGGGTCATTATAAGGTTTAAGGTGAAAAATATCGTTTGTCACTGTTCCTAGTAACGTAATATACGATTTTAATGGCCTTTCATTAGCAGTTGTATTTCCTAATGTAGAGTAGTGTACATTTGTTGATTATTAATCTGTTAATTTTCTCACGTAGAATAGCTTACGGTACTGCGGTAGTATTTTCTACTGTATAACAGTAGTTGTATTTTGAAGGAAGAATATATAGGTAATTTCTAATGTAGAACATTTTAGTGCATAGTGTCATTTTATGTCGTTATATGTCTAACGCAAAATGAATTACAATTAAAAATAATTTTAGTTTCTAGCTTAAAACTTTTCAAGCCGTTATTTATTTTCTCAATACTGAAATGAACGATTTACTTTGGTACCTTGATGGTTTATAAGGTAGGGGGAACTTTACGTTTTCATTTTAAGGTATAACACATTTAACGCCTCACTTTTCTAATGCCGAACATTTCACAGAGTTGTTTCCTGTAGTATAACAGTTTCCCGGGTTTTAAGGCCCACCTTAATTATCGCAGCCACTTGACGGCCATCTTTATGACGTCATTAAACCCGAGCTCTGACCAAGGTAATGGACTGTGATGATATCATCAGGTCATCAGAATAAACATCGCACCATTACTCTGATACTGATACTAAGTAATCACCAGCTTAAATGTTCCACATCTAAAATACTTCTTAGAAATGAGTACTGATTGTGAAAGTTCATGATTGCGAAAGAGTTTAGTGTTTTTTTTTTTACCTGATTATGTTTCGTGCGGCAAGGGAACTCCTCCAGCGATTAAGTGATTTACAGTTTGATTTATCATTAGATCGGTGATTAATTAATTATTTGTTATTCGTAACACAAATTTCTGTTTGTACAAAATATTCCTTACATTTAACTAATTACAACATGCTTCTCGTGAAAACTCCGTGTGCTCCTTGGTAATGAATGATAAGGCGGTAATAAAATTCATAGGGATTTGAAATTGTCCAAGTTTTATTACATCAAAAGAACAAATAATTTTGTACATTGAGGCGTTATTGTAAAATTAAACGTTACCGAGAAAATTCCCAAAACCTGTACATTTTCAGATTTCCATGTCACTACTATGGAGAAAAAGAAAAATGTTGTATTTTACTTATTTATGGATGTATTTTGATCAAATTTGGCAGATTTATTTAATCATATACTCTTAATATTTGGTGGAAAACCCCTTTTCACTATCCTCGTAGCAGTAAACCTAGGTGCTGTTTTTTTAAAATCTAACGTTATTTAAATGGTGAATAAAAATATATCTTGTTTAAGAAAATAATGTAACAATCCAATCAGACAAATTGAAATTTGCTAAGTCAGCAGGTTTGCTGCGGTGGGGGTATTTTCTGAAAAGATTAGGCCTAGTTATAAAAAAAAAACTCTTACATGCTATGTAGCAAATAAAAGTTAGTAAGTAACCCAAGTTTCGTGAGTAGGGCGAGTTGAGCGGAGTAACTGACTGTCAAGAGCATATGGGCTTCGACAGGGTCGTTAATAAACTTGTGCCGAGTTTGGAACTTATCAAGAAATTTGCTCGAGATACACCTCACATTTTGTAGTGACAGGACGCAATTAGTTTTGAGCGAGAACGTTTTCTTTTAATGACTTATGAGGGTTTTATTGAATAGTTTCAAGATGAATATACAATTTTTATTAATTTAGTAGTATCATAGACTAGCCAACACAATTAGACTCCTCATACCATTGTAAACTTGGAAGCTAATTTTTCGTGTCTAGTTCATGTTTGTGACACTGATCGCTAGTGTCGTGACGAAATTTTTGTTCTATTTTTTAGGGTTAATTTAATGATTTGTTTTTTACGGTTTGGCGACTTGTTGTTCGTGATTAGTTCGTTTTATTCGGCTAAACGAGGTTTTAATTGAGTGAAATAACAAGAAACAATTATAAACAAAACACGACCTCTACAGTGCAAGTTTATCTATGGTAGTATAACTTTTTGCTTAAGGAGTTTCGATTGAAAATATGGTTATTTTTTAAAGCAATTGCTCAAATTGAAAACTTTACTGCATTCAACAGATATTTCGTCATACTACAGCGAAAACAGTCGTTACATACTGGTGTTGTGGGCCTTTAAAGTAGCTTCTTTACTCCCTAGGGTGTAAGACGCCTTTTTGGTCTCTAGAGAGTATAAGTCAGCTGTGGTAAACTATCTAACAATCACGTCGAACTTATGTAACGATCGATTTCATTAACTGTAGATTAATATTGTATTCTCATCAATAGTTTGACTCGACATAAAATATTTTAGTATACAACAATATTAAAATAGGCCTAACAAAATAATTTATTTGAGATACAATAATGAAAATCAGAGTGAAAATGTTACGTTTTAAAAAAAGTCCAGGATGTAAGATAAAGATGTTTATGTGTAAAATGTAGAAAAAATAGTTTGACATTTATTTAAAGTTGAATATAAACAGTTGTATGACTAAAGTGACTTGGTCACGCGAATCCGCTCATATTTTACTGTCGGAGACGATCAGTTCCCCGAGCACACTTTATAGGGTAGCACACGCTACGTTGGTAGACCTGATTTATGCTGTTCAAGAACATTTAATTTACCTATCTTATTAATATTAATAACGAGAAAGTTTAATGTTTTTAGCGAATTTCCCATATGGGGAATAAGCTATTACCGTAGTCTCATGGTAAGACTTAGTCCCAGGACTGATCCACTTTATCGTTTTGAGGTCCATAGAGGCGAAAAAAACACCATCCGTTCAATTTCATATATACAGGGTGTTGAAAATGTCTGGAACCAACATTATATCTGGTGAGTGGTTAAAGGAAAACAAATGATATTTTGTGTACGGATTTACTATGGTTTTACCTATCTTTTGGTGCCTTATGAAAATTTTTACCACTTATAGGGAACGTCCTGTGGAGGATGCAGTAAAAAGTTTTCATTGAAGCCTATGGTAAATGATACATCATTTTAAAGGCTATTTTTTTCTGAGTAAGGAGCCACAAGTTTCATCTCAAAAGGACCACCCTAGCGAAAATGGCGACTGTTTGAAATTTAAAAATTCCGTTCCCTATAAGTGGTTTTTTAAATTTCAAACAGTCGCCATTTTTGCTAGGGTGGTCCTTTTGAGATGAAACTTGTGGCTCCTTACTCAGAAAAAAATGGCCTTTAAAATGATGTATCATTTACCATAGGCTTCCATTAAAACTTTTTACTGCATCCTCCACAGGACGTTCCCTATAAGTGGTAAGAATTTTCATAAGGCACCAAAAGATAGGTAAAACCATAGTATATCCGTACACAAAATATCATTTGTTTTCCTTTAACCACTCACCAGATATAATGTTGGTTCCAGACATTTTCAACACCCTGTACATATATACGTCCATTAGCATGATAACTCGAGCAAAAATGATCCGATTTTGATGAAATTTGGTATGAAGAAAATTTTTTTACCCTCCCTGTTGCAGCAAGCCTAAGTACTCGATAAAACTAATTATTTTTAAATATGGAATAAATGTGATATTTTTAGGAAAAAATTTAGTGTAAATTCAATCAGGCAAGTGGAAATTCGCTTAGTCTGCAGGTTTGCTGCGGCGGGGGTATTGAGTATATCACATGGCCAACATGGAAACTACGTGTTGAGTGGATATGTTATAAGAATCGAGCCAATGTACCACGGAAAAGGCCTATTTTAATTTTTATACCCTATGGGCTTCACACCACTGACCTTCAAAGTATTCGTGATATTATAAAAAAATACATTCCTTGAATGGAAAATATAAAAAGTTTGGTAGAATTTTGCTTTTTGATATCTATTCAATCTATATTATGAGCCACACAGACATCGAGACTAAACTAATATCGATGAATTAGGGTAAAACATTGCAATTCAAGTTGCTAAATTGTTTTTAGTTTAATTTTTTTTTGATTTATTGACTTCAAATGTTTGTAGAGTTTTAAAAGTAATTATGCTTTAATAAGGCGTATCCTTTCAAATTAAACCACATAGTTACGGCATTTTTAAACAAGCATCAGTGTCACTTGTAAACCATGATAGGTTGACTAGGAAATTTAACCTCTTACCAACTCTCTCTCTGTTACACGTCGGTTTTCCGACGCATTTAGCAAGCGTTAACTTAAATGCTCACCATTTGCATAATTTTAATAATTTCGGCATGATTATATCACTATTTTAAAGTAGAAACCATAAGCTTTCTTATAGTACCCATTTGTATGTTTGGTGACGAATGTTCTTATTATTTAGGTAGCAGTGGATATGCGATGTATTCAGCTGTCAGACCGGCATTGTAGGTTAGTAAGGTTAGTTCTGAGTTTTTGCTTGTGATCAACGTAAGTTTTTTTGTACACAGTGTTAATATTTTTAGGGTTGGACCATAAACATTGTATGTTTTTGAGAACTATATTTTATTTCCTACGATTTGGCCATATTACAACTTTTTCTTTGTGAAGTGGGTTAAAGTGGTGGTTTACAAATGGAAACTTCCATAAATGAAAATCTTTTATAAACAACTTAGGATATCTATGCTGACATTTTTTGGGTACCAGGTTAGTGTTATTTATTATTATTATATATTAGTATACTCCTAGATTTGGTGAAAACAATTATATACAATAGTTCATATTTGTTCCTAATGATAAGTTTTAAAAATTGTAAGTAAATGAACCCTGCAAAATTGCTAAAATCCGTGTGACATTTGAGGAGCTTTTCTGCGACAGTTTGAGTGTTTAATTATTAGTATAATTATTATAAACTAATTAATAATTAATTTTATGTTTTACATTTATTTTGGACGTGTATATATTTCATACGGCAGATTTAAAGAACACCATTGTTCCCTTCCGTGTCCTCTTCCAATTGGGAAGTACGGGTACAGCAGCTAGTTTATCATATTTTATTTACTATAAGTAAAAACCTTATTATAATAAAGTAAAAACTTTCTACGATAACTATAAAAAGCTTATATGATTAGAAATCTCCGACTAATTACGTGAGAGGGTTCTGGTTGGATTGGATGCAAATTTTGACACGATAAAGTTAAAATTCCCTGTTTAACTTTAAGTGCATTTAATTTTAATTAGTTCGCTGTAATTTATATTACAACAAAAAATTTAAATAATAAGAAACGGAATTGGACGTTGTAACTATACGTTCAAACGAAAATACGAGTTATGTTCAGATTGCTCTACCTTAAAAACAGCCTTAAGTATTACCAAAAAGCCTAAGTTTAAAACAAAATTGTTTTACTGTATATTAGAATTGATATATTAAGCCTCAGCTTCAGTCAGTTTGAGACCCTTGCTCGGCTCAATGTCTTCACCACTTCAAAGTGTGGCGCAGATATTCAATCGTGATTACTTCCTCCAGTCAAAGCTAATCATTGCCTCTACATCGTGGTCTACATAGGCAAACTACTATGGCCAATCTTACTGTATAATCAAACTAGATTGAAATAAAATTCCTCTTAACGTCTAATAAATCAGTATGGTATATTTCAGTAGGTTTACACAGTGCCTTGTCCAGTCATGCACACACCCACTTACTGAATGCTAGTTGTCGTTTCACTAGATTTTGTGTCTTTTGTCATTGCTTACATAGTCAATGATTTGCTCTCTTTATTACAATAATCTATTTTGTTGGTATTTACTTACTGTAGTTGTTATTGCTTGCTACAGTCGATCACCTGCTACCAATATTACTAGGTAAAGTCTATTTGGTTGGTATTTATCGTAGTTCTTAGGTCTCAGCCGGTATTTGTTGTTAGCTCTATTATTATTATTGTGGAATTTCTGTTATCACTGACAATAACTTATTTATTTTTGCTTCACTTAGTTTGAATTAGCATGCTATTACATATTTATAACTTTCAGCACCTGCCATCTTGTAAATCTCGGTTTAGTACAAAACTTAAACTATAATGATATGACACCGTTGGAATAAATAAACAGATAGATAAATAAATTGGTTATCTCTAATAGAGATGGGGCTAAATTCAATTAGGAGTTTTATAATTTTGTAATTTATATTATATAGATTTTTAATTGGCAGAATTCGACAACGATTCCTTCAGGTGAGTCATATGCATTCACAAAGAATTACTGCTTGCGATTGATCTAGTGGAATTAATGTATATGTTCTATTTTATATTTGCATCAAAGTTATTCAGAATGCTAAAAACTATCTGAAACAATCCCAATTAAACAATTAAAACCTAAAAGACTAGAGAACTAAGCGAGGTCTTGAGATAAGAGTGGGACCTTTGCCCTGGAGTCCCTTGTTCAAATCCAGCCAAATACCTGCTTTTACTATCACAATACTGTTACCCGGAGGCATTGGAGCACATCTCAAGTTTTAGTTCCAGAAATCTTGGAAGATGAAATAGAAGAGGCATTTATTGTCTTGAGATTTATTTCTGTATCGAAGAAATCCCACTAAAAGATAACAGATAATCCTTAACAAAACATAATTGTTGATACTGGGACAAACATATTTTTCAATTTTTTTTTATAATCTCATCTACGTCTAGTATCAACATTTTATTATCTTCATATATGTAATCATAGATAAAACATACTCCCTTAGATAAAACATACTCCCTTAGTAGATTTCTCATCCTAATGGAACGGCTGAAGACAATTTTATTGTTAGTTCTGTACGGTTTATGTAGAGGTCGTGTTTTGTTTACAATTTGTTTCCCGTTAATACAGTCATTTAAAACCTCGTTTAACCAAATAATACGATCTAATCATAAACAATAAATTGTCCCCTAGTTATTTAACCAAACAGTAAAGCACAAATCAAGAAATTAACCCTAAAATAATAGAAACAAAGTTTTGTCGACACTAGCGTCCAGTGTAGCGTACATGAACTAGACATGAAAAACTAGCTTCAAAATTTACAATGGGATGAGAAGTCTACTTGTGTTGATGTAATCTAGCGTTTTGGACTTCTAGTATAACAAACTTGTTACTCGCCCCACCCACCACAGCCCGTAGATAAGTCTTGCTGTCCACTAAAGTACTGCTTGTGGCAGAAAATGGGGTTAAATCTGGATTATAAGTTTCATCCTTTACAACATAAATAACAAAACCTTTTTTAATAAGGTAAAACTTGATAAAATACAATGATAACCTTATTCAACCACAGTTGTTGGTACAACGACTAGTGTCGTTCCTTAGAACTTCATCAGGTCATTTTATATTCAACCACGTCATCAATATATTAATAAATTGTGGTGTTAATAGATTCTTAGAACAAACTGTCACAATCACAATAATTAAAACTTGTCATGTCGATAAAAAGTTAAAATGGAATAAAAATGTACAAAAATAAATAAAACTGTACATGCTTAAACTAAATTTTGATGTTTCTTCTTCTTTCCAGTGCCACCTGTATTTCAGTTTTTTTTGTGCTTATTTTATACTTCTTTGATTTTTAACTTGCCAAAATACGTTTCAAATATAATATTATACTGAAAAGAAGTCTAATAATATAAAATGTTACATAAGTCGAGTTTTTTAGCTTTGTAGATGATGAGTTCTTTTTTGACATCAAGCTTTGAAAAAAAAAACAACTTTAGCATTTCAAATCTCATATCGAACAATACCAAGTTCAAAAACTAATATCGAATGATAGTGTAGCTGAGAAATTACATTTTTTGGTTATAGGTACATGCCAAGCAAAATAAGGCCTACCTGTTAGGATGCTCCTCATTTTGTGCCTAAAAACACGAATAAAGTACAATCACAATGTTTCAATTATGAGGTAGGTTATATGCATCGATGTATGATGAAGAACCATGACTTTAATTAAGAGAAGTAAAGGATAAATATTATAATAACAGTGACTACGTATTCTCTGCGATGACTTAATCTTCTTTCTATTTATTTTCTATCTCTCCATCCTTCTTCTTCTTCTTTTTTAGTTTTCAATATTTCTCGGTTTTTATAATGCGTATCTGTTAACTAAAACAGTTTTGGGGCCACAAAGTAGCTTAAAGAAATGTGTAGTCAAAAGGTCGCCGGTTCAGTCCTGAGGAAATTCAGTAGCATTTTGATGGATCCAGCTGTCCATGATCATTAGGCGTTTTATAAATGACCCTAGTATAAGAACCAGATATTCTTGCTAAATAACCAAACTTTGATCTCACTCATTCAGCAGTTCTCTTTCCATTGAAATGCGGTCTTAACGTGTCGGTGTCACGAAACTGTAATCTAATTCAATCAATGAATATTAATCAATTATTGGTTATGTATCTAAATACTTTATAAATAATTATTGTTATCATTACAGCCCCATAATTACTGATCAGTAACTACAAATAAACAAGATTCGGAGCTAACATTCACTTCTAATGCCGATTATACAAGTCGACCGATTGAGTTACTTAACCAATGCGAGAGGAAGTCAAATTCGCACCGAATCCAATTCCAAGACTCGTCTTTGATGTGGTTTTAGTGGTCGCCTGACCATGAGTAGAGCCCGAAACCTGGAAATTATGTTAAGAGCAGTTACGTCGGGCGTTTGGGCTCACTAGGTTCTGTCGTTTGTAAATGATCAAAAGCTATATATTCACTTGGATGAATTCCCTTTTGTATTTTATTTTCAAATAACTTCACCGTAACACGATTATTCTAGGTAAAGTTGTTCATGCTTTTGCTAAGTTTGAGTAAAATATGAGTTTCTATAAAGTATATAATGCATTCGACAAGTTATAAAGTATTATAGTGGAACTAGTGCATCTGAAAAGTATTATAGGCGTTATTTCAAAACGAGTAAAAGTAATAATTTCCGATGACTTAAAAGAGTCAACTCAAAGATAATGTAAT
Organism: Macrosteles quadrilineatus; assembly: GCF_028750875.1. Classification (NCBI taxonomy): domain Eukaryota; kingdom Metazoa; phylum Arthropoda; class Insecta; order Hemiptera; family Cicadellidae; genus Macrosteles; species Macrosteles quadrilineatus. The sequence goes on along the minus strand of NW_026542599.1, from coordinate 27,011,570 downwards.
CAATCACTCCACTCCAGTTATCGAAACTGAAAACGAACGCTCTTGTTTGTATCATGTTTTTACTATGTACTGTTAAAACAGCTGAGTATGCAAATAATACATAAAAAACAATACAATGCAATTAATTAATGAATTAATTAATGCAATTGATAAATTATGAATGATTTGTATTTGAGTAAACAAAGTCTTTTCTTCAAAAGAAATACATTGGGATTTTGATAGCCTGTGGGGCAAAGCCCGAGGACTTTTATTACAGGAATTAGTGAAAGGGGGCGTCTACACAAAAATACTTACATTTGACACATCGTTCGTAAAAATCCGTCCATTATGAACGGAGAAGTAGCGTATCAGTTATATTTATCTAATAATATTCTTTACTTTCTACCCCTCAATGTTAGTTATGTACCCCATTCTTTCTGTCTTTTTCAGAAAAGGCCGCCTCTCTTTAAACTTTGGAAACCCCACAGTTTAGGTTAGGGGATTTTGCAATTCGGAAGAGTAAGTTCCCCACGACTTTAAGATCATACAAGCTTTCAGTTAATGAAAACTGAACAGTTCTAGAATAATACTGTTTGTTCTATACACTATTTGTGAGCATCACAAACGAACTCATTTTCTTGCATAATTATTTTGAATTATTTACATGACAAAGACCACTTGACAAGACGTGAGTGGTGAGTAGTCAAAGTTTTAATCAGATTGTAAACTTACACATCCACTAATACGCGAACAAGTTGGAATCTGTGTTAATATTTGATTTGACATTAAGTAGATGCTACGTTGCCACTTTGGATTAACGAAATTAGCCCGTGAGATTCTGTTGCTCCAAAATACAAAAGCAACTACAGAGAAAAGTACCCAATGAAATTAGTGCGAAGTGATTCAATTCGGTAAATTAATATGTGTGCCAAATGGGTTCAGGTAGGTTTCAATACACATCCAAACTAGTTCCACTCACGACACGGCACGGGCAGACGTTTTGTCATGACTCAAAATTCCCGAATTTATGTTGACCGTCTGTCAATATGTCTCATGTTTTATTTATTAAAAGGTTAGTGTCTTTGTGTGTTTTTAAAACTCGACAATCTCGTAAGAGTGACAACAAGAGCCTGATGATGAGGTTATAACCTTGAAACCGGTTGTTCAATACAACAAATTTAGAATCACAAACGGAAACAGGTACTCTTATACCTTTTTAACATATCGTTTTTAAAACCACCGATTTATCTATTATAATACTCTTAATGTCCAGGGAGTTAGATCGATGGTTAGAATTGCACCTTTAAGCTTGTACATCATTGTATCTGTGCGATGTAATATGTAACAACTTCTCTCAATCTAGTTATTTGATGACTTTCTCAACTTTTTAGTCTAAAAATTACAAAATCAACCTACATTGAGCTAGACCTAAGTACTGGCAATGGTAATGGAACGTGTCAGTGTAAGTAAGTAAGATCAGCCAAGTTTTAATTGCATCTCGTCTTCACTTGGAGATTTCTGATAGAATTGTGAGTGAGGAAAGTTTAAATGAATAACTTTCTTGGTTTGTTCAGGTGATTTAGCTCTGATAGAAGTGAACTGGCTTAAACGTTCCTTGCTCAAGCGAGTCGAGTGGTGGTGTGATTACAGTTGGTCGTAGTGTTTGAATTGGATTCGTATTCTGGAAGTGTTGAATAGGTTTAGGTACTTCATTAGACAACTAGCTTCAGAACATATTGTGTTTGATGTAACTGAATTTTACTAAAAGTTGTTATATGATTGTCAATTGTGTACAAATACACCTATCCATGAATTGTTTACGTTTAATGAGCGCTTATAGTCACCACTTTTATGATACTAAGCCGTATTGTGGTCTTAAAGCAAGATAAGCGTGATATCACTCAGATCATCTATAAGAATTAGAGGAGTCATGACGAAATGCTTTGTGTAGCATTGTTACGGATTAAAATCAGTCGTTTCTCTAGCTTAGACTATTATTTATTAAAAGCCAAATAATCAAGGCCCGGTCAGCACAGTTTCAAACCATCAATCTTTTCATAAGACTTTTACCAGGATTGAACTGGCGGCCTTTCACTGTCAGGCGAGTACTATAACCACCCAGCCATACTTGATACTTTAATTAATTATAACAGGTACATAGTTGGTAAACAATATTTTTAACCATTCAAATATTTGACACCAAAGGTATCAATGCAGTTAGGTATCGATCGGTACGATTACCGAATGAAAATAGCCTGACTTCTTTTATTCTTTGGTAATATTATGTAAGTACGCTGACCGATAATAATTATTAATAACCAATTTTTTGGAGGGGGAATTATTTTCTTTTTGGAAAGTACAAACGAAGAACGAAATATGTTTTTAAGGGCTTATATATAACGAATATGATGTTGCAATCATTACAATTAGTTTGCAGCCTGTTTCCTTATTAATGTATTTTGTTTACAACAATCCTGTCAGTACATAGCGAGATCTATTTTCCTAACACCAGTTAAGTAGCTCTGCTTCATATTTGACAAACGTGACGCTATTTACGTATTATACCAACCACACCAATGAATCAACGACTTCCAAATAAGATGTTATTACTTAAAATAACAAAATCTTCCTAACCTAACCTAACCACCTTTACGTTAGGTTAGGTTAGGTTATAATTATTAGGCGTGGTCGGTATAATTTAATTAGGCCTTCCAAAATGTCCTTTGTGTTTTGTGTTTTCCATCTTTGGTTGGGTTTGTGTAAGAGTCTTGTTAGGTTTTAATGAAATTTCTCACCTAAAGACTGAATCAGATTTAAGATCCCGAAACATTGTGAAATCTCTACTTTTCTAATCGGAAAGAAAATATCCTCAATAATCCTTTAAATTGCATAAACTCTACACCAAAAATGAACTTTAAAGTTAATTCCATTGTTAAATTCAGTTATGTTTCCCAGTAAAACTGTGGGTTACATTGATGAACTAATCCCTACCTAGAACATCTGAAACCTATTCTGAACATCTCATTATCCGCCCTCCAACGCCACGAGTGTAGTTATTTTGTATTTATGACGTCATTAAATTAAATCCGTAACCTCGTGACGACGTTACTGGGATCTGATACGGTGTTATGTATACTTCGATCAGCTGATCAGCTGTTGATTGGTGTGTGTGTTACTGGGGTTAATTAATCGTAACTGTTAATAAAAAAAATACGTCTAATACTTCTTCGGACGTATTTACAGTTATGCTATTTTAAAAAGACGGTAAATATATAAAAGACTAGCTGGCCCGACAGACGTCGTCCTGTCCTAATGTGGTTTAATGTCAAATGCTCGTTCATTTTCAAGATGAGCTCGTTCCCATGGCTCAATCACGTCCTGGTTGAAGTTCGTTCGCTACGCTCACTCACCTTTAGGTTGGAGCTCGTTCACTGCGCTCACTTTGTGCTTCAGGTTAGCTCATTCGCTACGCTAATTCGCCTCCAGTTTGAAGTTCATTCGCTACGCTCACTCACCTTTTGGTTGCAAATTAGCTGTTGTCATAAATTTAAACAAAATAATAGTGCTGCACCCTGTTGGTAAGCCTATTAACATTTTAATGCTATTGAACATCACAGAATCAAATTGTTTAGTTGAACCAGCTGTTAAGATTCTTTGATTCAATTTAAATTTGAGTACTCATAAGGTTAACATGGGAAACTCAAGAGCCACTGGGGTGGAGCCCTTTTGACGGATCTGCACCAAACTTCACACAAACCATCCTTGAATAATGCTTAATAATGACTGAAAGTTTCATTACAATCTGTCGAGCGGTTTCGGAGTCCATAAAGGACAAAAAAAACATACATACATACAAACATACATACAAACAAACATACATTGGATTTTATATAGATAGATGATAATAGTGATCGATTTCGATTGGACACTCCATTTATCATCCGATTCATCATCTATTGGGTCTAATGATGATAGGAGTGTTCAATGGAAATCGATCACCAAGCATATTTTATATACACCGTCTTGGTACAACAGTTAAAGTGTCATAATAGTTCAATCCATCCTCAGTTACACCTATCATGTAATAAACTATATTACTAACAATCTCGAACAGTCTTATGTAGTAGGCTATACCAACCTACCTAGTCTAATGTTCGCAGATTCCACTTTGAGCTTTTATGCAAAGTTGTCTCTACCTTACTAGTTGTAAACGTTGCAGTACAAATAATTTAGACCTCGAACTGCGTTGATTCATTGTATATTCACAAAGCAGAAAGCCAACGCCTATTTACAGTATAAACACTGCAGCCCCATCACAGCCTACAAAGGTTGAAGCCTACTGGTGTTTCCGCTCTACTCTTTGACAGATGTCAATGTTGAACGTCTACTACCATGAAAAACTTGTCCCAAAATCTGTTTATTTGTACAATTATTATAACGTTAAGTATGGTTTACCTTTTGAAAGAAAATTGTGAAGTTTGTATAAGAAGTAGATAAAAAATAACTCGTCTTTGTCACTTACTTTGTGTGTAGTTCAGTAAGTGTGCTTTATAACGTATGCTAAAACATAGCAAATAGATGGTGGATTACATACATTTCTTCTCATGTTTACCGGAACTTCAATTTGGACACCGGATACATTTAAAGATAAACATCGCCATGTTCTGTTCTTGCTACAGTATTAATATAATTTATTTTATTTCATTATTTCACCGAGAAATACATAAAGTTTACATTAAAGAATTGGTGAAGAAATTTCTATTTAAAAAAGTACTTTTTGATCTGAAATGAAGGATTTTGTTTATATTACACAACAACTGAGGAAGTTATCATCAAAGACGTCCGTAAATAATATCTCGGTTGATTTGATACTTTACGACTGACCTCTGTTGATTTTTATCGAGGTTTCCTTAATAAAATAAAGTAATACAGTGAGATGTGACAGCCATCAATTTGTTGAAGAAGACTCATAATAATGTGTAAAGATGAAAACAGATGTGCTTTGATGTGGATTCTAGGTCCCGAAAGTTTATTTTTACATAATGTGTAAAGAACGACTGTTTGACGAGGTTGTGAAAGAGGGAATTGAGTATAGAAGTGAATTACAAAATCTCATTCAATATACAAAATGCTTAACCTCTTTGATGAAGAAATTAAATTCTAATCCAGTTATAAAGTCACTCTCAGTGATATGAGATTTGTTTTGAGTCTCCGCCTTTATCTATTTCACCGTATGTATGATTAAGACGTCTTTAAAATTTAGCTTCTACCAAAATTTGTGTTCAACATTATTTTTTATGGTGTAGAAATATGTTCATGTTGTAGAATTTCAATTTAAGTATTACCACTATATTTGATATTAATACGATGTTTGATTGGGATATGGTAATAATTAAATTATTAATGTTGTAGGAAAGGAGAGAATATCAGAGTTTTAAGTGGTTAAATAATATTGATTAACACGTAGCGTCAGGGTTGGAAACCACTTTGGCAGCGAAAAGATCGCCCCGTCATTTCCTCGTGGGGATCAGTCCTACCAACTGTCGTGCATTCATTTCCGTTGACGCGGAAAATATGAACTGCGTGTATTGGCAACCTTGCTCTGATTTCAAATTAAATCTAGCTATACATGAAGTTATATAATGCTCTAACTGCGATTTCCGATGTTAATTATGACGTATCACTTGTGAAAGGGGTTGGCAATTATTATGGCCTTAAAGGTAAAGCCGACAAAGGTTAGGTAAGGCAAATCTAATTCCCTTTTTGTTTTTGAACATTTGCAGGCATGCTTATAATTTATTTTTTTACTAGTAATAACGTTGTATATGGTTTTAACTCGAAAGCTAGAGTCTTAAGGCTAAAATATAATACTAAACGTCTAAAACCTAAAATACTAAGCACAGTGCATGAAATTCAACATGAAAGTCATAGAATATTATGAAGTTGAAATGATTAATATAAATAATAGAATATCCAGAGGAGGTAATTTTGAAAATCGTTATAACTATGAAACAACTATGGTATGTAAAGGTCAATAATGGTGAATTTCATCACAGCCTGAAATGTTCCCATGATTTATTGAATAGATTTACTGGTTTATTTTATTTTCACATTGTGGTCCAGTGCGGTACAGTTTATATTGTCTGTGGTATAAACACATCGTTTAACATAAAGTAAAAAAATAGTAATTAATGTATATACTTTTTTAAGTAGTAAACAATAGATTAACACATATCCAACGGAAAAATTTTAGTAAAAATTATTTGACGTTCACAGTATATGAAACGACAAAAAACATTTTGATATCGATTGTGATAAAAACTAGTCGAAATCACTAACATGATTCACTAATTGTAGTACCCCATTAAACCTTCAGCAATCAAACTGCATTTATGTTTTATTGCTGTGCAATCTGTGATGGTTTGGATTATTGCTGTTATATTGGTACTCGCTCAGAGATGTAAATGTATGAGATAGTAACGCCATATCTACAACAACCCCTAAAAGGCACCCTAACCAGTAAAGGTAATTTGTTTAGAGTAGCATAAATATTAAATTTAGTTTTTCCAAATTCAATTCCGTAGAAAACGTCAAGCAAACAGAGAGTGATTGAACGAACACAAATTATTATGACAACAATTAGTTTTAATCGGTTTACTCTATATAAGTATAATATCTGAGAATACGTTTATTATAAAAAAAGAGAAAAAAATCATATTTGAATAATATGCTATATTTTTTTACATACCTTTTACTTGATGATTGAAACAGTTTGAATTATTTTACATACTTAAAAAAGTAAACAAATACAAGTTTTACTAAAAGAGAAATAATGTAAACTTTAGAAGTACGTTCTTAATTCAAAACTAAACTACTTAATTTGTGGAAATACTTTGACAAGTTTTCTTCCTGAAAGCTTTTGCTTTTCTCTTCCAAATTAAAAAATACAATCTACAATAAAGCTAAACTTAAAGACGGGTGCTCAATAAATGGATAAATCACAAGCGATAGGATGGACGAATACAGGAATAAATGTATTCACTGGTCTTACATTATTGAATAAATAAATAATCAGCCAACAAACCATACATGTGATGCGTAAAGCCAAAATCGTATATTGATATGTAGATGCCAAATCCTACATTATTTTCGCAACCCTCGATAATATCGTAGCATTAACAGTGCGTGTGTGTGGTTCTATTATGTTTGACAAGTCGCGTGGAAGTATTGAGATGTAACCCTTCAGTGGCAGAACAGATGTAGAGCTGATTCCCTCTACAGTGCAGTCGGGTATGCAGTGATTAATGGAGACATAGCCAATAACACAACATTGAGAATAGTAAATACTAGAACTGATTGGAATCATACTCAGCTAAAGCATTTGGTGGTTGACCAGATTTGAACCAGGGACCCCGGGAACCGAAATATCACGCTATACCACAAGACCAGCTTGCTCCCTAATAATTATGATACTGTCAATCACTTTACCATTGTACTCTTACAGTACATGTAACTGTTATTGTCAATGTTGACGTTGTGTGAATTTCAAATAGCAAAAACTATTTTTTATTGTAAACTATCTAATGTTTACCTTTTACGTTATGCAAATGTATAAACTTTTACTGTGTTCAAATTCATATATTTATTACTTTATCTATCGAATAAGTATAGGTTTAAGCATTAAACGTCGGCGTATATAGTTGTTTTATACATTACATAAGGTAATAGGTGATCTATTTCGATTAGGTACTCAATTCACATTTCCCAAAACTCTTTACCCCTTCGAGATAACATCTTGGCATTTTGCATTCAAAATATGTGAATAAATATCATATAGCATGCTATAAAGAATGTATTTTTTTAAGATTTTAAGTTTTTAAATAATTTGTCAAAACCCTCATCATAAAGTGTGCTAGAGCCCCTAAAATAACTTTATGTTCAGTTTTTTCTAAGTTACCTTTTTGCGATTGAAACATTAATAATATTATACTACCTCAATTTGGAGCAACAAATTTGTTTTTTAAAACTAGATCTTCTCACCCTGCGTATATTAAAAATTGTAAACCCTATCAAAGTTGTGGGAACAATAGTTTCACGACCATTATTCATGTTACAATCCAAATAAACCACTGTACAATGAGAGGTTCGTGGACCTATTCAACAACAGCAACAATGATCAGAAGCTTAATCCTCCAATAACAGAATCGAACCTGAGAAAAGCAAGTAGATTTTGAATGAATGGTGTTTAGGAACTATACAGGGGTCCTTAATATTTAGGCTTGATTTTAAATGTGGTAATTTAAAAAATCTTAATAAAAGTAACAAAACTATACAACGCATGTCACCCACAACTAAATATTTGTTTGTATTTCGGTGAAAATGCACCTCGTTGCTACCTAATCTCAAGTAATGCAGTGATTCAACTATTAATACGAAAAGGTTAATACTGTATAACACTGCGAAATTTTCTCCATCAAATATAATTATGTATGCTTATATTAATAACAAAATGAGATACGAAGATGGCAAAAGTTGAACACAGTTCATTTCTGGATATTTCACAAGGCTAATCCTGAGACTTGTAGTTACAGAACGTCATCCCCAAACAAGCAACTCTCACGGACGAGCAGACCGGACCCTTGTCTTCCAGATTACATACGGTCTGTTGGTCACACTGTCCTAATTAAACCTTCAAGGATACAGCGGGCTAGTTGTATTTTGCATTTAAAGTTAGTACAAAAAACCCACGTCAATTACACTACAGTAGTAACACGCTGTATTGAAAATTCAGGACCCTTTGTAAATTTGGAATATAGATCGTTCTCATCAATGTGGACGAAATTAAATATACTTAATATTTAAAAAAATTTTTTATATTCCGGAATGATGTGAGCTCTCTTGCATAACATGAGGAGTATTTAACAATAAAACCTTTGTGTTTATGTACAGTTAGTCTTTGTAGATTTGTGATCAAAATCGACGAACCATTTTCAGTCACAGAAATGTGTGCATTGATTTAGAGTAGTATTTTTAATGTGACATGACTTCCGCACAGTTGACGAATCGGCAGCGTGGCATTTGCTTCAAAAGGAATAACTCCGAAAGGCACTGCTCCGAAATACATAACTCCAAAATGCACTTCTCACTGGTGAACTAATCCGAAACGCACTGCTCCCAGGGGAACTAATCCGAAAATGAGTTTCGAAGTTATGCCTTTCGGAGCTGTGCCTGTATCTCGTCTGATCTGCATCTATATCTGGAACAAATTATGTATTTAGAAATTTAATTTATATGCTAAAACATAGGTACCCACAAGCACATAACAAAGAGTAATGGCTAGTTGTTACTCTTTGTTCTTTGTTAAATATATTACGATGAATACATATCTTCAATCATATCTTTTGCTGGCTATAATCATGGTACTGTAACACTAAACCGTCGCACGAAAAGTGACGATCGTGTTAGCTCTCTCAATAACGTAAAAAATATGAGGTCTGTAAAAATACAATATACCTACACCACAATTAATAACAATCAAGAGTACAAGCCAGTGTCCCCAACGCAAATATGTTACACAACGCAAGAGACTTCTAAGTGTTAAACTCTTTGGTAAACATCTAGAGTTTTTTTTATCATCTACAGATGAAACAAGATTCTAAAAGTTTTAAAATATAAAAAGTGCACAGTTTTAAATATATATGCACTTTTTTAACTGCTCAGATGGTATAGAAACATTTAATAAGTTAAGTCATCACTACGTCCATAAACTAGAGACATTTCGAACTTCCTGAGAAACATCAAAGAAGACTCGAGTAAAAAACAACCTTCTTTGAGATCTAATATTCATCCTAAAGCAATATGTCGACACCACTACTTTATGACGATTGGTTCCCATTTTTTCATCGTCAATCAAAGACTTTAGTAGACTTTGTTCCGACAGAAACGTCCCCGGTTCGTTATTCATTATAGGTCAAAGCGTGTGATATTTTCAAACGAGAGAGCCCTTTAGTTCGACAGTTATTCTGAACACAATAAGATTAGTGTTATATTTCATAAACCCCATTCCCACTTTATATTACTTCATCTATTATATTATTTCATCTATAACTTATTAAAGTAAAAAGGTAATGCTCCATTACGTTGTCTGACCTCAGTTTCGTTCGTCATTGGATTTAGCGTATTTCGGCAATTCCGCCATCAGTTACTTATGAGACGGTATAAAATAAGAATTTTGCCTCGAGATTCCTAAAAAAAATTTAACGGAGACATCGATGAACTAATTTAGCAAATTAACTAATTTCAGCACTAATTTATCTCTCCATTCCACCCCCACCCAATGATTTTTTTTTAGAACTTAACGGTTATTCAAATTATTTTATCTCACATTAAAAGTAAAATTACATTGGAAAAATGTTTTACGCACCCTCCGAAATTTCCGCGTGGAGGGAAATGAATGCACAACAGTTGGTAAAACTGATTCGCTCTCAGGAAATGACTCGGCTGATATTAGATTGTCACCGCGGACGTCATTTCCGCTTGATACCGGGCTCCTGCTCCAAACCTCTTATTCACTTATTGAGTTATGCCGTTACGCCCTCCTTTGTATTTTTCATATTTATTTGTTGATTAAATGTTGAGAGTTAAGAGGCTGAATCCAGTTTACGCTGGATTCCCGACCTTACAAACTCTAGATGATTTGCACTAAAAGATTTGGGGTCGTGCAAGTGTGCAAGGAATACGAGAACGTATGGGGTACGCATATACTCTAAGTGTAGACACAGCAGATATTCGGCACTAATTATTTAGTTATTATTACCATTGTTTTCGTTACTGAAATATGTATCTAATCTATATGTGCTAGCTCTCAAGCTGTAGACATTTATATAAAAAATAACATAGTTATGAGCCACCCACTAAGTGTGATAGGTAAAACTCTGCATTCACCATTAGGTGTTAGTAATTTCATATTTGCTTTAAAAAATATTATATAGTCTACAATCTCTTGTCTGTTGGGTAGTTGCCATAGTCGACAGAAATCAATTTAGTTCAAATACGTTTATTTTTATTATAAGTAAATCAAGCAACTACTTTACAACGGTTATGGGATGTCTAGTTGTACTCCAACAAAGTCCTAAGTAATAAGGCTCGTACCTTAAATTTTCTACTCGTGTCGTTAACTCTATTTACGTGAGTTACGTACAGTACTGACACTATTTTACCTATGGCAGTGTTTTAATTACTAAAAGTCACTACTCATAACTTCAAGCGAGGTTATGTTTTCGTTTAAAATCTCTTATTGCCACTGACATTGACGCAACGAAACATTGTACCAAACACTAATTGCATTAGTAGAAGTTCGAATCATTACAATTTTACTCCTTCTCTCTCAATCCTTGAACCTCATTGGTCCGTTACCCTTGTTGTTATGAGTAAAACTATGCTGTTATGAGAAACCTTTCAATTCTAATAACTGAACTGAAACTGCTACTTTAAAAAAAGGTCGTAGGTAAATAATATAATCTCAATATTTATGGCAAAATTGACACCAGCAAAATGAAAAACTCGTATAAAATAAATTTACAATTAGTAGATTTAGGATATTTATACTCTTGGTAAAGTAGGATATTACTCTTGCATATTATCCGGGTTGAGACCCTTAATGAAAGGATTACTGATTTACCAAATCAAAGAGAACTACAAATAACTAGATCATTCGGATCACTGGCTCGCTTCACTACAAGGGCTTTGTACACTTTGTGTTGCAGATTGTTTCAATATTAAACTGTGTAAACTAAGTGCAATCCTTTAGTTTCAGTTAAAATTGTAACATCTCACTATCATTTTGAAAGTTTTTTCGACATTTATTCTTTCAAATAATTACAATGTTTTATTATTGATATAGCCTAAAGTGTAAAACCTTACACATAACTTTACATATAAGCTTCCTACACGTTTTGATGTATCTACACATATACAGGGTGAAAAAAAAAATGGAAACGGCTTAATATCTTCTAACTAAATCCGTTAGAAAATTCAAACCTTTCACATAAAGTTAAGGTATGAAAACTACTCTTTGCAAGCTTTACAATTTTTTGTCCTCCACCAGGGGACGTTTAATGAGGAGTAGGTACATAATCTTTAATGTAAGCATAGGTTGATATGACATAATGTTAAAGAAGTTGTCCAAAGTTCTTAGGGGAAACACCTACACACACACAGGCCTTACACACCTAGTACCACCTCATGGCCAGTCCCCAATCGGAGATTAAAATTCAACCAGCTCATAGACTTCAATATTCAAAACAAAATTAACCGGGTTTTAGTTTTCTAGCTATTGTTGACTACGACTATTTACCAATACTAAGGCCTGTGCAGTTTTTTTCCGCAAGAACTTTGGACAGCCGCCATTTTGTAACGGATGAACCTATTGAGACGCGCAATATACTCCCCTTGACAAGTTCTTTAAAATGATGTGCCCTATGCTTACATTAAAGATTATGTACCTACTCTTCATGCGACGTCCCCTGGTGGAGGTCAAAAAATGGCAATACTTGCAAAAGGTAGTTTTCATACATATAAGTTTATGTAAAAGGTTTGAATTTTCTGACGGATTTAGTTAAAAAGATATTAATCCGTTTCCAGACTTTTTTGTGTACAAAGTAGTAAATTAAAAACCTGTGGTTTTCCGGGTTAGCTTCATGCTTAGTCGAATAATCAAAATACATCGCCATTGTAAAATGTGTTATATATACTTTCATGTATGGGTGTCTTGCAAATTTAACAGAAAACTTTAGTAGATACATAAAAAAGGATTAGAAGACGTATTTTATTCATTATATCTATAAATGGATTTTTTTTAAATTTCTAAACAACCTAAACCATATATATATATAAAAAAAACACCCATTGTTACTCAAATAAAAGGTGTAGTGTAAATATCTCACAACCCCTATTGAACCCAGAAACAGCTGGTGAGCTGTTTGGACACATGGCATAGTAACTTAGCCTTCTTCCCGCCCATTCCACTCAACACGGCAATAAACTGAGGGCCTTGTGGAGGACCCACCTATGCTACACACTGCTTCCAATACCGCCATTTTACCATGTGTTTTCAATTTTAATTCAAACATTTTCATTCAAGATATTTTCAAAGTTGATTTGGTTCACCAAATGTTTGGACTTGAAATGTTCTAATTTTAATCGATGTTCTTTTTCTATTTCAATGTCACAATGTCTTTCTACAACACATAACATAAGTAAAAGTGTAGGAATATACAACGTAGTATATAGAGTTATCAAAAAAGGAAGATACAATTAAAATAATATCATAGATAACACATAGTCCATGGTAATACATAATTAGTAAATAAATTTATAATAAAAAAAACTGCAAAATGCTCTTCAGTTTTGTCAGTGGCAATGGTTAAAAGTATTTTTTTGTTTGATTTTTCATGTATTAATACCATTGGGGTTTTAAAATATTTAAAATATATCTATACGTACCATCTCCTCCTCCCAGCACAATTAGGCTATTCATTTTAAAATAAAATTATGGTTATGGTGGATTTAAGTCATTTTCCTTGTTTTCACATGTAACGACATAACAACAGTTGGTTCGTACGAAATATGGTTCTAACTGATCCAATATTCTGTTGATTAAGTACTTTTTTGTTTTACAGGATCTTTTACTAACAGATTTTGGTAAAATATAAGTTTAAGATGAAAAATTAGTGAACACTAATAAATCAACCCTTAATCTTAAGCTTGTTAAAGGTTTTAGCAGCGAATCTAAGAACTCATAAAATGTAATGTTGTTTAAATGGGGAATAAATCTGACATGTTTAAGGAAATAAGTTGGTTTGGTTCGAATGTAATCAGGCAAGTGGAAATTCGCTTAGCCTGAAAGTTTAGGTACTGCGACGGGGGTATTTTAAATAACAACGTATGAATATTTTTTATAGATTGGTACTGTGTGTGCAAAAAACAGCAAACTACAAATAAAAGCGTAGGATAGAATTCCAGAAATAGAATGTCAGATTATATTGCCGGTAATATCTACACCGATGAATTAAAACTAATTTCTAACATTAGGTATGGATGAGAAGTTTTAAGCTAACAGATGTGTTCCAGCCAGATAAGGTTAACTAATCCTTACTAAAACTTACTACATGTTACCAAGACCTGACGGGTCTTGCCGTAATACCAAACAGGGGGATTTAGAGCATTGCTAGCGGAACGTATGCAGGTAATGCACCAGAAAATTAAATCTCCGACTGTATTGCATTGAAGTAGTAAAATTATACATTCTGGTAACATTTGATCTTAATCTACATAGACTGCATTACAAGAGATGTTGAACCAATAGCACGCCAAGGTATAACATGTAATTAGATACAAAAGCACATTGTATTCAAATTATGGTTCGGAAATTAAATAATTATTACGGTAGTTATATTTCGTATATATAGGAAAACATTTTACCTTTGCCCAAGTTAATGGATTTTGCTTCGATGATTTACCCATTTTAAAATATTTAATTTAGAAACATTTGTTGACACGAAACGAGAGGTATGTATTTAGCCTATAATTCTAGTCACTTTCTTGACTTTTCGTTTTGGTTGTGGTCCATGAGTTTTCCTAACGCTTACCCAACATATTTACTTAAACTTGTTGCTTTACAGCCTACTTCAGGGGTGTTCTGTGTAAATTTTTATGTCCGTTGGGCATTTTCATGTTTTTCGTAAGAAAACAATCCAAACAATAGATTTCTTTGAACAACAGACTCGCTGTCAGCGTTTGAAGCTAATTAAATCACTTACAGTACAATTCAATTCGATCTATCATTATGTCTTTCCTTATGTAAATGCCGTCGTCATTTCGTTTCTAACAGCCCAATAGGCATGTTTACAGTATTATAGTTTCACAGCTTACAAACTCAATATATAATAATGTCACATATTTAATTTTGTTATTTTAACCCATATGCCTATCATGAGTTCTTTTGACCTTAGGTTGCCAGTGTAGACCACGAGGCAATGATTTAGCTTTGAGCGGAGGAAGTAATCACGATTGAATATCTGCGCCACACTTTGAAGTGGTGAAGACATTGAGCCGAGCAAGGTCCTAAACTGACTGAAAGCTGTGGCTTAATACATGAATTCCTATAACCTTAGGTTGCCAATGTAGACCACGATGTAGAGGCAATGATTAGCTTTGACTGGAGGAAGTAATCACGATTGAATATCTGCGCCACACTTTGAAGTGGTGAAGACATTGAGCCGAGCAAGGTCCTAAACTGACTGAAGCTGAGGCTTAATACATGAATTCCTTTAACCTTAGGTTGCAAATGTAGACCACGATGTAGAGGCAATGATTAGCTTTGACTGGAGGAAGTAATCACGATTGAATATCTGCGCCACACTTTGAAGTGGTGAAGACATTGAGCCGAACAAGGGTACCAAACTGACTGAAGCTGAGGCTTAATACATGAATTCCTTTAACCTTAGGTTGCCAATGTAGACCACGATGTAGAGGCAATGATTAGCTTTGACTGGAGGAAGTAATCACGATTGAATATCTGCGCCACACTTTGAAGTGGTGAAGACATTGAGCCGAGCAAGGTCCCAAACTGACTGAAGCTGAGGCTTAATACATGAATTCCTTTAACCTTAGGTTGCCAATGTAGACCACGATGTAGAGGCAATGATTAGCTTTGACTGGAGGAAGTAATCACGATTGAATATCTGCGCCACACTTTGAAGTGGTGAAGATATTGAGCCGAGCAAGGTCCCAAACTGACTGAAGCTGAGGCTTAATACATGAATTCCTTTAACCTTAGGTTGCCAATGTACACCACGATGTAGAGGCAATGATTAGCTTTGACTGGAGGAAGTAATCACGATTGAATATCTGCGCCACACTTTGAAGTGGTGAAGACATTGAGCCGAGCAAGGGTACCAAACTGACTGAAGCTGAGGCTTAATACATAAACTCACATCAAAGAGACAGAACTTCTGGAATTTGATAGCTTTTCATGTTTAAAACTGAAATTTTACACTAAACGTGTGCTATTGGGGGATCTTGAAGTAGAAAGTTACATAATCATAACATCGATAGTCATCATGATTTATTAAGCAATCAAGGTTATAAGTCAAGGTTATAAAGGGGCTTTAAGAAAAGTGACGTTTATTTTAAATATAAATATGTATAGCCTACAATAAGAGGGGACCTGTGTGAAAATTGTGCATTTTAATACACTTCGATTCCCAGGCAAGACGAATAATGCAGTATCCTTTTACTTTTTAATATTATGTTTGTTTGATACAGTTACTTGGTGAATAAAACTACTTCACCAATTATTTTATAAATTAACAGCATAAAGACCAACTTACCTACCTCAATCAGGTTACAGTTTAGTAGCCTATTTAAAATTATTTTTCACAAACGTTTTTGTCCCTTTTTCACAATCTGATGGTGGTTAAACAGAATATAGCTAAAGTATCAGCTTTTCACATTTAAATTCGCATCATACCGTTATAAAGAGAGTTGGTTAGCATCACTGGATCTTTGAGGGTAAAATATAGAAATACACCAAACGCAAGGGGGGTGAAGCCCCAAAATAAATTACCTTATAACAACTGTGTCCCTCCCCTAGATCCTAATCTTTAAAATCACACCGTAATCGTAAAAATAGGTCTATTAGGACAGAACAAATAAATCCGTTATTGTATTAAGTATCAAAATAAATTTTATTTTACCTACCAAAGGTCAGGAACCATTTTACAATAAATATATATAGATGATGTTGTTGTAAAGTGCAATTGAAAAACTATTTTAACTTAACCAAATGGCATATATATGTATAGATACTGTACATACAAACAATTTCTTGTCCTATTAAGATCAGCTTAAAGTAAAGAATGAATAATCACATCCATCGTTAAATAAGATAAAAGGATCACCATCAAATAACGTAATAATTAAGTAGGCTTCCTACTCTACGGTGAGTAGAGTGTCTACTTACACCATTCAAAGTCAATTAACAAAAGTGATTAAAGTTACATTTTTTCCGTTTTATATGCTAAAGGAAGTCATATTCAGCCCCATGAACCCTCAATAGTCTATTTACAATCTCTAATTTCCAATTTAATCTACTTACACAGCTCGACTGAAGTGCAAAGTTTCACAGATCTTCCAACTACTTGAGGGGTTCCGAGATGTAGGGTTGGGGTGGTCGCAATATCGGGCACTTTGATGTGGGGAGACCAGTTTACAAAGACGAGACAATATATCCGTTTACTTACGGTAGTAGAAACTGTTTTAACTAAATTAGGTTACCATTATAAACCATCTTTGAAGATTTACGTTTTATTAAGTTGTAATGTAAGTAAACCCATTTTCAACACGTACTCGTATATTGTTTTAGCTAGATTTTTGGGTAAATGTTGTCGCATTCGATGGTTTTTGATCTGTTACTACCTCAGTGGGTACTGAAATGCCTAAATCTGGCACAGCTTTACCTTTTACTTTCTGAGTCATTTAGAGCCAAAAATACCTGACAAGCTGCTACTGTATTTTGCAAAGATAAACCTTCTGCCCTGGATTACTTTAGGCCGATTCCCGTTCCCATATCGATTCGGGATTTTATAGCTCCGAAGCGTTGGTTTGTCATGGGAATATTGATTGGTAACCATGACAACAAAGAGGAACACTACAACGGTTGCATTCGTTTTGTTTAAAATTTTTAATTGCTATTACTTTACACTTTAAGTTTTCGGATATCATATTCAAAATAATAAAGCTACATAGTTGTGCAAGTATTGTAATCAAGAGTTTTGAGGATCTTTAACTTTTTATTTTCCGTCTAAATGGTTTTGGCAATAATTATTTTAGAATTGAGTGGTCACACAAATTAGTAGAATATTGGTATAAAAATATAATATGATAATAATTGAACATAACTAGGTACAGTTAACATGAAGAAGTAATTTGAACTATTGGATGAGTCTCATTCAATTAACACATTCTCGCTATTAGGTGACCCAAGGGACTAGCATTCAGAGAAGTGTGACGTTTGGTTGGCAACAACATTTTCAACTTGGCTCATAAAATATTGAGTGTTTCTTAAATATTTGTGCGGGATATTTTCCCCACCGCATAGTTTGGAATTTAAGTAACTGCACACTTTAATATTACAAGTGTAGTAGATAGTAGTATTCTACAAACTATGTTCAACACGAGAATTTAAAAACAAAATATTAATTTAATTTATACTTGATAGCTACCTGTTTATTTTTTTAGTAAAAAAAAGTCTTTATCGTGTCAAAGTCTTTAAAGGCCCTAAAAAATTTATCAACTAAACTCCCTATAACACTGGAAAAAAGAAATGTAAAATGATTGATATTAAGCGCATAAAAACCAAGTCAAAAGTACGAACATGAACTAGTTATCACAGTACCCAATTAAACTTTCAGTAATCAAAACTGCATTTATGTTTTATTGCCTTGCAAAGCTGTGATGGTTTGGTTGATTGCTTTTATATTAGTTCTCTTTTGGCAAATGTCAAATTTATTAGATAGTATCAAACATTTCAACAGCAAGTTTTATTGTCATGAGAAGCTTATTTTTAATACAAATTATATGAAATTATCTGGATTATTTTTATTTTCCGGAAGATACCATAGCGTAAAGATATCGCGTTTTGTTGTTTACCTATTTAGTGATAATATTAAGACATTTTGTTCCGGAGTTAACTTCAAAGAAGTTATTCTATCTATGGCCACACCCCGCTGCAAATCACAAGCAAAGGTACGCATAACTAATTATCATAACAAGGTATTTAGTTTATCTTAACAAGCGTTAAACCAAAAACATTTTCTGTCAAAGGGTTCAAATGAATACAATTTTATAAAAAATCCTAACCGTCGCTTACCCGCCGTTCTCTCTCAGACTCAATCCCCGCATGTGATGCCAAGACTCGGTAAATATTTCAAATAATGACTGACAGGAACACAAAATGTAAATATTAAACACAACTAGGATTGAATTAAAATTAAACTCAAAGTAAAATGGATTTTACAGCTTTGTGAGGTTTCTAAAAAAAGAATGATGAAAATAAATGTAAATGGTTTACATTAAAATAACTATCAGTTAAATACCATTTACTAAAACAATGAGTCTGTAAAGCTAAAAACTGTATAAAAAGTATAGGCATTTATAAAGTATGAAAATAATATAAAAAAATATCTCCTATTTGTTTGAATAACATCAAATAATAATTTAAGCTCTCTACGAAATTAATTTGAATTAATGTTCGTATACGAATTGATGCAAATTTTTATTATGAGCATACACTTTCTTTCTACAAAATACTTTTTACAATACTTTTTTTTTGTTCAGGGATTTGTAGATAGATTTTTAGATTTGTAGTCGTACACAAACCTGTTATGGTTTCTCGAAATCTTTTTAAGGAGTTACTGGTATATAAAGTATAATTTTATGTTTAAGCTCCTGGGGAACTAAAATAAACATAAAGGGCAATATCAAATGAATTAAAATATCCTACAAGAAATAATACTAGTTACCTCCTTTCAGGGGGTCTAGGGCCTTTAACGACCTCGTCTGCATAGAGGCTTCCTATTAATCTACTAGAAAATATACTGGCATATCAAGCTTAAAATAAATTTTAATTTTATGTTTAAATTCTTGCATGTAATATAATTCTCCTACTCTTAAAATGTACAGTTACTAAAATTCCAAACCAAGCGATTGAAAAACTGTCCCCCACAGATATACTGTATACAAAAAACTCATTATTTTATGTTCCAGGACTACAGTTTATTTTTAAAATGACCTTAAATACATTTTAATAACTAAAATACTGTACAGTAAATCAATTCTGTACTACTAAAATCACAATAAAAGTTTATGTAGCCATTAGAGGTGTGCTCTATCATAGATTTACTATGGTATTATCCATTATAATCATTTAGTAAAGACAAATCATTGCTGTTTTGTTGTTCAGATTCAGTAAACATGTCAAGCGATGACTGACATGCACGAACCCGCCGATAAATATTTAACACCCCCGAACCTTTTATACTCCTCCATAAAATGAAAACGTGTTTCCTGAAGATAAGAAATCCTTATAGAGATACGATAAAGCAATTACTTTCACCTGTTGTAGAAAATAACGAATCAATACTCAATATCTTACAATACCATTCAGCAGTTGAATGAATTGCATTAATCAAGCTTTGTTACTTTTATATCAGCTGATTATTTATTAAAAGTCATTGTTGTGTTTTTACACTAAAGTAGTTTCATAGTTATTATTATTGGCAGTTATGATCCTTTAAGGGTTAATATGTTTGTTTATTTGTTTTGATCTTATTGTCGTAGCGAGCAAAATTTGGCCACTTGTAATTTTTTCACATTTTTAATATCTTTATATTCCTTAATCGAATACACCTCCTTTCTTGTTGTACATATTTGGTGTTTCCAATAATGTGTACATATTTGGCACCAATTATGTATAGTATTGTACCCATACAATTTCTTAGCTAGTGCACAACAAACTTTTAAAGGTGTTCTATTCATCAAAAACATAACCTGATAAAATTGGCATGTTAAATAACAGATTTCTAATTATCATTAGGAAAATAGTGCATTTTATTTCGACCTGTGTAAGCTGTGCATGTAAAGCTTTGAAATGAGATGTAAAAGTATAACACTTGCTTTTCACTCTTGAGCTTGAGATAGATAATATTTTCTAGTTGTGTCAATCTTCAAATTTATTTACAAGTCTTTCCTTATTACAAGAAAACTACTTAGGCCTACATCTGCTAACTGATTTTATTTTGCCTACATGATTTTGTTCAGAACACAAAATACAGTATTGTTATTTCTTACCTATATGAAAACGATATAGGGTTCTCACCATGATTCCAATTATCTGCATCCCTCTAAATTATATATCATACTTTGGCCTCTCTTGATCAACATCCATTATGAGGAACTATTGCAGTAGTGTTTGATTGTAAAGAAAAACTGACTCTTTTATATATAACTAGGACTATGCTAATAACTTTACAATGTTATGAATTACTGTTCGTACACCAATTTTCTTTAGAGTATGAACAAGTTCAAAACTAGTCCACTGAGTATTTTCCCTGGTTTATTTTATGATTCTATTTACTAAACGTCAAAGAACACCATAATTGTATTTCATACCAGCTTTCTGTATATGAAATTACGCTTTCTTAAACAATATTTTATAGTAACATAAAAGATATTTGGAGCGAAATATATTATTAAGTTGAAATACTAAAATTAAAATTAAATATTAAATTTTAAAATATTATTAAATACTTTTGACGACGTTGACTAAACTTTAAAGTCCACTATGACTTGAATGCACTAAGCATAAATCGATACCGGTATATTTTAG
Organism: Macrosteles quadrilineatus; assembly: GCF_028750875.1. Classification (NCBI taxonomy): domain Eukaryota; kingdom Metazoa; phylum Arthropoda; class Insecta; order Hemiptera; family Cicadellidae; genus Macrosteles; species Macrosteles quadrilineatus. The sequence continues at coordinate 26,990,143 of NW_026542599.1, read as the reverse complement.
TCATATGAATAATAAATAAAGTACATATAACTAATAGGAACGGTTTGAAGGCTTCTGCTTGCCATTGTTTTCTAGATTAAGTAAATTTTTCCAAACGATGGCTGACTTGCACGAACCCTGAGATAAATATTTAACACTGCCGAACATTTTACTCAGTAAATGTAAATATTTATCAATCGATGATCCTGGTGTTCTGCTACAATAGCACCAATAGCTGAAGCAAAAGGTCCCCACCCTTGGCTTTTAACAAATCAAATATTTATTTGGTATTACAGCTTTAGGATCAACTTTGACAGCAGTGTATTCGATTAATTTAATGCTCTCTTCATAGAAATTGGTTGACATTTATTTTTAAAACTATTTAATCATTGTGATAAAAATCTTAAGTCATCTTAAGTTCAAAAATAGGCTAGAATAATTAACCACATTTGAATGTTGAAAATAAATAACAATTAGCGATAGACAATAATTCTTCTATCACGGAATAAATTTAAAAATTGGTGTAGGTAGATAAATGTTATATAATTATAAAGATTTTACAATGCAAGTTGATGATTAATAAATTTGCTTAAACTATACATATCCAAATACATTTCCGACACGAAAAATAATTTAGTAAATTGAAAATACTTTTACGCCACACTACATTATTTTGATTAACTTCCCACGCAAGGATTTAGTCCAGAAAACAGCTGTTTGCCACCAGCTTATTCAAATGGGGTTTCATTGCGTAATACTGTTCTGCAATGAGTTTTACCGGACACCAATCAGCTGATTATACTGTATTTGCGTGGCGATGATTGGTTATAAACAAAAACATAACCTCTCGAGAGGTTATGACTAGTGATCTTTAGTCGTGGAAATATATAAGGATTTGTACGGATTAAGTAGTATGGCGTAAACTATCGTACGTAACTCGTCCAAAATGTGTTTTCCGGACTCGTTTGGTAATCCCGTACTCGACTTCGTCTCGCACGGGAACGACCACACTCGTCCGGTAAACACTTATTTTCAGGACTAGTAACGTAATAAACTATTACGCCACACTACATTATTTTGACGAACTTTCCTCGCAAGGATTTAGTCCAGAAAACAGCTGTTTGCCGCCAGCTTATTCAAATGGGGTTTCATTGCGTACTACTGTACTGTAATGAGTTTTGCCGGACACCAATCAGCTGATTATACTATATTTAGGTGGCAATGAATGGTTATAAACAAAAACATAACCTCTCTTAGAGGTTATGACTAGTGATTTTTAGTCCTTTAGTTGGTGAAAATATATTAGGATTTGTACAGATTTAGTAGTATGGCGTAAACTATCGTACGTAACGTCCAAAATGTGTGTACCGGACTCGTATGGTAATCCCGTACTCGACTTCGTCTCGCACGGGAACGACCAAACTCGTCCGGTAAACACTTATTTTCAGGACTAGTAACGTAATATACTATTACCTACGACCGTTTTTTAAAGTAGCCATTTCAGTCCAGTTCTTAGAATTGAAATGTTTCACTTTACAGCTGTTTACTTTCATATCCACATAGTTTCATTTCATATCCGCATAGTTTTCTCATATCCACACAGGTAACGGACCAATGAGGTTCAAGTATTGAGAGAAAAGAATTAAAATTGTAATGCTTCGAACGTCAACTAATCAGCTGATCAGTTGACCAATTTAATTGTTGATCCGACTTGTTCATGTTGATACTCGCGTATTCTTAATTAAGTTGGTGGAAGTCCAAAAATAAATGAAATATTTGCCGAATTGTACCTGATACAATATTATTTACGGTAAGAATGCTGCTAGCAATGTAATATTTAACGAAGTTTAACAAACACGTAATTACAGGAAATCAGCTGATTATACAACAAGTCGTTGCATCACTTTCAGTGGCAATGACAATACACGAAAACATAACCTCTCTAAAAAGTTATCAGTAGTTATTGTTAGTAATTAAATCCAGATTGATAGTAATTAAAAAACGGTCGTAGGTAAAGTAGTGTACGCAACTCGCGTTAATAGTCTTTACGACACTCGTAGAAGTTTTTAAGGCACTCGCCAAGGCTCGTGCCTTAAATTTTCTACTCGTGTCGTAAAGACTCACTTAACGCAATCGTTGCGTAAACTACTATTACCTACGACCGTTTTATAAAGTAGCCGTTTCAGTTCAGTTCTTAGAATTGAAAAATTCTCATAACAGCATTGTTTACTTCCATAACAGCTTAGTTTTACTCATAACAACACGGGTAACGGACCAATGAGGTTCAAGGATTGAGAGTGAAGAAGTAAAATTGTAATGATTCGAACTTAAACTTATCAGCTGTTCACGCCAATTTAATTGTTGAGTGGTGCAATTAGTGTTTGGTTCAACGTTTCGTTGCATCACTGTCATTGGTAATGAGAGGTTATGAAAGGAAACATAACCTCTCTTAGAAGTTATGGGTAGTTATTTTTGGTAATTAAAACACTGTCGTAGGTAAAGTAGTGTACGCAACTCGCGTAAATAGTGTGACACTCGTAGAAGTTTTTAAGCCACCCGCCGAGGCTCGTACCTTAAATTTTCTAATCGTGTAGTTAACACTAACTTTACGCAATCGTTGCGTAAACTACTATTACAGTTTTATTTACAGTGACCTAAAGCACAATTTCAAACTCTATTTTTCTCAAATATAGTTTTTTTTTCAGTTCAGTGACAGTTGTACACAACACAGTTTTACCTGCGACTCATTCGTAGTTCGCACGGTTATAACAAACTTTGTAACAATGCCAAGAGACAGCAACTCCTGTGTGGATGCAGCTAAAGTTATAATCGAATTAGGGAGTTGCACATTCACCTATTTTGAACAAGTTGGAATTGTTTTAACATTTGATTATACGTTGTAAGCAGAACGACAGCCCACCTGAATTATTCTGTTGTGAAAACTTTAATCAATGCTTATTATTTTAAATAAAGGTTTGTTTTGAGATAGGAACAAAATAGCAAGAAAATAAACGTTGCAATGTAGTATTTAAACGTATTGCATTGAAGTTTACAATATATCTTGGTTTGTTTGAATTTTTTATCAAACTCGAATTCAATCTCATTGATTCAGCTAAAAATTAACAAAATAATTGAATATGCCAAGTTAGAAAAACACACACATATCAATGTCAGCATACCGGTGGGTTTAATTGTTTTATGTTTTCAAACGAAAGAATGCAATTACATAAGCATGACTTACAACTTATTCCACATTTTTGTCCAAGAAACCTTTTAATAGTAAAATTAAACGATATGTATATGAAAATGCTTTACGGGGCCATGAGAGTTTGTTCAATTATCGTTTGATAAATGTAGAATCAATTCAATTTTCTCGTCTTAAGTCCTCATTTATGAATCATATGGGATAGTATATGAAGTAGTCTTGGAATATTTTAAATTAAATCATAAAACCCTTGTAAATGCGACCCTCAGAGTTATAATCATATGTAAATGAGCTACTGAACAAGCGAACCAGCAAATAGAACTGTGGCATTTCGTCGTCGCGGTGGCTTAACTTGCATTTTATTTACAGCGCGACTGAACTAATTTTGTTAGAGTCATACGTAAAAATAAGATAAAAAATTTAATTAAAAGTACATTGACTTTCTAATTTAACATAATTGATCATACTGTTCATGAATTTTGTTCATTGTTTCAAACTGTAGCATTGCGGTGGTATCATCTTAAATTCAAAATATTGTACAATAAAAACGACATTTGAATATTAAAATTTGTATTATTTAGCGATGCATGTAAATATTTAAATTTAATAAAATAAACAAAATAAAATAAGTTTTGCAGATAGATACTAAATAGATGAAGATAATTTATATACATATTTTTAAGAGCTCTAAAATATCACTCTAAAATATCTTGAGTTTGCAAATAGAGACTAGACCTTAGTAGTACCAATTTATTTTACATTTAATGTTAGCTAATTTGTTAGCTATTCGTATTGCTCCAATCGGATAGTAAAGAATGTATTTTCGTAAGGTGTAGTTTGTCTGAAAAAGCAATAAATTCGGAACACGACGTTCAAACGCCTCTGCTCCAATGTAAAGAAGCCCTGAGCCAAAGTCTGCTATCTATATAGAGCTGAGTGAATTATTTGTGTCCTCCTATCGACATTTAATAAAGATTTAATGTTATGACTTTCCTATAAAAAAAAAAAATACATTTTAAAATAGTTATACTACAATACAAATAAGCCGTACAAGTTTTCTTGCACTTTCTAAGATTCAAATAATGATTAACTTGGATGCTTAAAAAAACATACTCAGTTGGTGTTTCAATTTTAAACTATGAACTATGACTTTTTTGCAAACTGGCTGCAGCCAACATTGGAATGGATCCAGTTATATCCATAGTCAGTGCAGTTAATCGATTTTCTCTTTATATACTTGTTATCTTACTAAGATATGTATTTCTAACGTTTTACAACTTAACATAACCCAACTAACGTAGTAAAAGCTATACAGTAAAACTCTTTTGAGAAAACGTATTGGGAAATTTATATCGATTAAACACATATCGAGCAAGACAAAAAGAATTGATTAAATAAATGCTATTATTATACACTAATTTAATTTTAATATCCATACCTACAGCCATTTTAAATCGACGGCTATTCTTAATGAAAAAATGTATGTATCATGTACTCAATATTTTGTGGTGCAGAAAGTAAACGAAGTCATAGTCAATATTGAGACATTACCCATCAGCGCATTTCCCTTGGAGAGGTTTCCATTGAGTTGAACAACTCATCTGTAAATGTTGAGATGTTCACCCTCCAATGGATGGGGAGAGTTCCGTTCTAAGGGTTCCTTCTGGGAGTATTTGTGCGTAGTCTGGCATTTATAATTGACCAGCATAATCGAAGGAATTATCATGATTTCAACGAATATATTTGTATAACTAAATACTATGTTTTAGTTTTTCTAAAAATATTGTTAAATTAAATTATTTTACTTTTAAGGATTGAAAATCTTATACTACATTCTAATAAATGAATTCATAAGCTGGCCCATCATCTGTCATAATTAGATATGTATTCTTGAACCAACTTTGGTTGTGTGACTGTCTGTAAATGATGAGAGTTAAATTAAATTAATCACTTCGCTAATTGTTGGTCAATACTTATATTTTATTAGGCTTCCTTTTGAAAAATCTGCTTAGTATTGCAATTTATGGTAGATAGAATAGTAAAACAAGACTAGCAGCAGGTTTCCACATTGAATAAATACTGTATGTAAAATATATTTTAGATATAAAGAACAACTAATTATTGAAAATGTTCAACTTTGTCTAAAAAAGCAGATTTTCTGGCGATAATTATTCATTTTTAAATAGATGAAATAAAATACTAACAAAAGCTCAAAAATTAATTTAAACACTTTATAACATGGTTAGTTCATCAGAATGTAGTAGTAACGCACAGCCTTGGATATTGGTGGTGTGGATCGGGTCGATCTGTGTATGTTCGCTCACAATTTCCGCCTGAAGGAAAATAAATGCACAACAGTTGGTAAAACTGATTCGCTCTCAGGAAATGACAGCTGATATTAGGCTGTCACCGCGGTCGTCATTTTTTGATACCGGCCTCTTGTTGTAAGTTTTTTTAACAGTTAAAAGCTGATACTACTAACTGAACGTATTATAAACGTATAATAATTACATTTTATTAACAGAGAACACTTTCGATGTTCACCTTTAGTGATGGAGGCTTCTTACATCCTCCTTCAGGGTAACTATCTACGCGTGGTTAGGGAAGGTCGTATTCGGTTTTTTACCAACGTATTAAAATGCTTTTTGTCCTAGGACACTAGGCTGTAACCTGGAATTGTTTCCAAATTACTTCAGGCTAGACTTAGGGGTACAAAATCATACCGGAGGAATCTGATATTAGGGAATTAGATATTGCCAAACAATACACTATGTTTAAGGCTGGATTTTTGGAATAGCGTTGTTTTAGGTAAAACAAAAAGAACCAAATAAACTGATCCACAAAGATGATATAAGGGGCAATGTTTATTTATGGTTTTGAAGATCACTTCCGAATCATAAGCACACCCCCATGCTTCAACACATTTTAAAATATTTTTAAATCTTATAACGAAAAACCAACCTTTATTTTCCAACTAGAATCACTTTTTGCGGGATAAAACTCCATAACAATATAATTTTATTCAATTGCCATAACATAAGGGACGTAGAAGCCGCCAGGAAATGAAGAGGCTTACTGCGCCCAAGCACGACTCTGTGTGTTTTGAGGCCCGAATGTAGTGATATTGTTAGTACACACGAAACAGCCACATTTACTAATGCTTTGGATAATAACATAACGAGAGTCATATACGATAAGTTCGACCAAAAGAGGGTTGAGATTCAAGAACCTTGCACTTACACATGAAACACATTATCAAACACAAATGATGAAACTTTGAGGCTTAGTGATTCGTTTGTGTTCATTTACTATAATAGCAGTAGGCTTAAAATACCTACATTTGTACGGTCGCCATTTGAAGGTAAAGTAATAAAGATCAGGTTCGATCTACTTACTGATCTTTATATTGGAAAAGTCGAATAAACGTGTTTAACAGTATAAATTTAAAAATACTTAGATCATTACCAATCATTTCCTAATGACAATCTTACCTCATACATAATGAAGGGACGCAGTGAATAAATAAATCAGTAGCCCAATCGATGTAGAAAATAAGGAAAAACAACACACAAACAAATTACTAAACCAGTAAAAGTGAATACTTTGACATCTGATATCGGGCACACCCTATCTACGTTAATGCTTTGTTGGCAGATGTTTCAAATAACGACTGACATGCACGAAACTGTCCGGTAAATATTTGATTGCTAACTCTATGAGTGAATCAATAACTACAGGAAATCTAAAGATTTGGAAAATATTTAGTTTCACTTAAAGTTATGCTGAAAGGAGTTAAGCAATTTAAATATTAGTGACATAAAACTAACAAACGCGAATTATTGTAATCAAAATGAATAACTATGATTATCTTCATGTTTTTTTTATTTTATTTTTTAAGAGGTTGGCGGCCTCTTTTAACCTTGCATTTGCCCGTCCACATAGACTAATCGCCCGTGCGTGGATCGTTTACAGCAAAGCAAGGAGTGAGCTGGTACAAGTACAAAGGTGAACTGTGCTGATAAATTTTAGTGGCAGATACCAGGATCCGAACCCACGACATCCCTGCCTTGGGCCCGAAGTCCGTGAGGCTTTAAACAGCCACCGACTCACATAAAATGGTTTCAGTCCATTTATGTAAATATTATATAATATTTCTTACTTTTTTAGGCCTACCCGTTAAACATAAGGATGGTTCCTTTAAATTGAACTTAACTGTATAAAATAAGTAGCTGTACCCGCGGGCTTTGCCCCGTTTAACTTCATAAGTAAGCTCGTTCGCTACGCTCACTCACCTTTTGGTTGCAGATTAGCTGTTGTCATAAATGTAAAAGAAATAATAGTGCTGCACCCTGTTGGTAATCCTTGTAACTTTACTGCTATTGAACATCATAGAACAGAACCAACTTGTTTTATTGAAACAGCTGTTAAGATTCATTAATTCCATTTAAATATGAGTACTCATAAGGTTAACATGGGAAACTCCAGAGCCACTGTAACGGAGCCCGAGAGTCCGATCAGAATAAAACCAGCTTAGTTTTCCTATTTAATGCCTATAGAATCGGTGTACCAAATTTCAGCCTCCTAGGTAAATGGGAAGTAAGAGAATTAGTGATGAGTGAGTGAGTGAGTGAGTCAGTGAGGGCTTTGCCTTTTATATATATATAATAATAATAACTGTGTATGTTACGAAATATTACAAACAACATACAGTTTGCATCTTTTTTTTCTTTTATGAAATTATGTCGATTACTGGTGGGATGGTTATATAATTCAGGTTAAAAACTAATGAAATTTCTTTGGCACCGTTCTTGTTTTTTCCATCATGCTTTCCCCATAGCTATTTTACACCACTTCCAGCTTAATTTAAATATGAAAGAAAAATTGGAAACTTAGTTAGTAGTTCAACAAATAACTGTAACGTATCATAAAATACCTAGGTAAAAAATATGTCTGCATGTATTAAGTTATGATGTTTAAAAGGTGATCGAATATTACTCAAGTAAAGAGGCTTTAAATATTTACTACAAATTTAATACATTACAATAAATTGATTTAATAGCACAATATAAATTTTCTTATTACTCTGTCTATGGAAATGTTGGCAATTAAACTGTTAATTTGGGTTGGAGACTAATTAGTGCAGCATTTGATTCCAAGGACAGGACTTTCCTTTGAAGTGGTAAGGACTCAATTCGAACAAAGTTATTCTGAACTTTGAACTGACCGGAGAGTCTAGTGAGACTGTTTAAAATTACCGAAGTGACCCAATTAACTTAAAATTGAGTTTGCGTAAAAAAGGGGTCTGAAATATATTAAATTACAATTCAAATTATTTACTGACAATAACTATTTCACAATATTTACATTGAAATTAGTATTGGTAAATCTTTAAATGTATACTATATTATATTTTAGCTCCGTGGCACATTGTGTAATATTTGGTGAAAATATACAATGAAAAACTTGTAGGATTCATAGTTCATGGTGTAGTAGAAGTAGTAGACTATAGACCAGTTGATAGACATGTGATTCTATAGCATACTAATAAGCAAGAATTGTAAAATTTACCATGTTAATGATAGGTTTATCAAGCCTGAGGTCAAAATAAATCATTATTATTTTGAATGTCTATTATTGGTATTTATTGATTGATTTATACTGTACATGCATTAATAAACATTCGTCCTTTTGCTTTATATTTATTATATTTATATTTATTTGTATTAAGATTAGCTTGTCACGAACGAAACTGTACAAGCATTTTGTACCTATTACAAAACAATATTTTCATACCATTATCATCCATAGAAATAATGTTGGATTAGATTGTCATAAATTAAGGGATTCTAATGTAAGTTAGAGCGAGTTGGTCTAGTGGTTAGAGCGCGGGACTTCGGTCCAAGAGGTCCCGGGTTCAAATCCCGCCAAATCACCAATGGATTTTATCCAAGTGATAATGCTGCAACCCCTAGGTCTAGCCTGAAGTATTGTGATAAACAATCCCAGGCTCGTGCGTAGCGTCTTAGGAAAAAAAACGTAAGTTAGAGAAGTACATTTTTATTTATAACTAGCTGTACCCGCGGGCTTTGCCCCGCTTAACTTCATAAGTATTCGCATGGCTCAATCACTTCCTGGTTGAAGTTCGTTCGCTACGCTCACTCACCTTCAGGTTGGAAATCGTTCGCTGCGCTCACTTGTTTTCAGGTTAGCTCGTTCGCTACGCTAACTCGCCTCCAGGTTGATGTTCGTTCGCTACGCTCACTCACCTTTTGGTTGCAAATTAGCTGTTGTCATAAATTAAAAAAAAGTCATCCCTTTAATTGTTTATAATACTTTGATAAAGGTTTTTATGTTTTAATATTTAACATTGGAGAATTTAAACGTTGTTCAGTGCACAGGTGTGCTGCGATTGGGGTTTAATACATTTGGACTTATTAAAAAGTAAAATAGTTTTCTGTGCTGCACTCTGTAGAAACACTGTGGCACTATTTCAAATCACGACTAATGCTAATACAGAATGTTGTGATTATTCAAACCTACAAAACACAGTTGGTGAAAGTAAACATCTGCTTTTAAATTATATTTATTTGTAAACATTGTAGATCAAAAAGTCTGACATTGGGCCACTTAAAACCCTCTGGGGCAGAGCCCTTTTGACGGATCTGCACCAAACCTCACTCGAACCATCCTTGAAAGATGCTTAATAATGAATACTTAGGCCCGGGACCGATTTACTTTTTCATTTTGATGTCCCCAGAGGCCAAAAACACCATTCGTTCAAATTTTTATATATGTATATATATATATATATATATATATATAGATTTATATATATATGTGTCCGTGAACACGATAACTTGAGTAATTTTTATCCGATTTTGATGAAATTTGGTTTGAAGGTGTAAGGCAGGATAACCTTGAATGAGTTCGCGATCCAGCATGATCGGACCATGGGAACAGGATTTTATGGGGGGTTTTATGGGGTAAAAATTGGGTTTTCTCACTTTTGACCCTCAAAACACAAAATTTTCCAATTTTTCTCTAAACCTTCTTAAAGAGCTTAAAAAATAAACAATTCAGTATATCAAAGTGTTTTTGTACGGTTATTGGTTACGGAGAAAACTAAAAAAAATTTAAATTTAAAATTCCCATGTTATTCTTATGGAGAATATTGTAAAATGTTGTAGTTTGCTTGTTTATGGATATCTTTTGATCAAACTTGGCAAATATATTCATTTTATACTAAGCAATAATTATTTTACTTAAAACACACTATTTATTAGTTTCCTTGTAGCAGCAAACCTAGGTACTCGTTAAACCTAATGTTATTTAAATAGATCAATTGAAAATCAATTCAGCCAAATGGAAATTCGCTTAGACGGCAGGTTTGCTGCGGCGGGGGTATTATAGATATAGATACACGTAAAATTACCGCACAGCAACAATAGACTTGTGAACAAATAAGTATAAATGAACTAGATTTTAGCTATTTTGAGTTCTAAAGTCAACTCAACCAACACTCATTTTGCATTACCGTAAACGAATCCAAGGCACAACCAGCCGCAGCAACTCTATTTGCTGCTTCGCTTGCCTTTTAGTTAATTTGCATATGTTTATACGTTTAGTGTCCCTACCTCAATAGCTGATGTACCAGAATTCAAAGTCAAGGACGTTTCGAATACCTTTGCAGTCTACAAACACAACAACAAACAATTTGGCGTTTACATTTTTTAGAAATGTACAAACGTGTCCCCCCAAAAGTATTAAGTTTATTACTAAATTGTAGATATTGTCAATGAAACTTTTAACAGCCACAATAACTTTTCAAATGATAATTTAGGCTAATCATATTTATCAAAAATACTATTAATTTTAATCTAATTTACTCGGTGAGTAAAATGTATCTCATCTTGCAACAACATTGCACAACAACAACAACTTTGCAAAAGATATATTTCTTAATACATTATGTGATGGGTTAAACTGTTAACAAAAACAGCGCAATTGATGAACGGCTTAAAAATACAAGTCTGTAAATGAGGAATAAACAAATTATTGTCATTACGATGATGATTTAATTATTGCAAACTTTTGTTGATGTTAAGAATTTTAAGTGTATGCTATGTTGGATTGGACCATATTGGGTATATGGTAAAAAATAAGTGCTATGACCTTCTTTCGTTAAAAACTCAAATTTTTTGACAACTATACGTTTGATTTAGTTCACCAATTATAATGATTTTGTATTCTTCAAAATCCAATTATGTTAACTAGTTGTTACCCACGGGCTTCACCCCGTTTGACATCATAAGTATTAATAAAACTATTGATTGGTTAAGTTAACCTGAAATAAACAAAATACAGTAAAAGAAACAAATAATCACACCTGATTTTAATAAGGTAATAAATTGAAAGAATAACAAACAAATAAGTACAGCTGAAGTATTTTTAACATTAGGTATATGAAAAGTTCCCTTTAGAAAGCAATTACGACCTTATAGGGCAATTTATGAAATAATGGATAATTTTGCGCAAGGTTTCTCGTCATGACGAACATTTTAAGTATATGGTTTATGGGGGTGTGACTTGTAGTTTTCTCAAAAGTTCATTGGTACTTTTGGCTTTTTATATAGATAGTCAATGGTATGAAATGGTATAAACTAATATGATATACGTGATTTTACCTAAACGATTAGAACTCTCCAGAAAACGTTTTGTAATTTACACGAAGTAAATGACTATATTGCACTTTGGACTTGGCAGTTAATTATTCCTCCAGTTTACACTTTTTGTTGTTTGGCCGATCATATGGTTTGTTTTTAGGAGCAATTCCCTTTTACGGGGGACAATATTTGATTTGAGATTCGTTGTCATTGTCTATTGAGTATTCTAACCGAGGGGAAAAACATTTTCTAGTATTGTTAATTATCTTTCTAAACCATGAAATCATGATAGTATTTTCTAACGTTTTACCCAACATCCCTTCCCTTAATTAAAACAATAATCTGCACTCTGTAGTAAAATTCACTATTACATTATATGAACACGTAAATAGAAACAGCTAAAAAAGAGTTTTAAAAAAATGCTTTGAGAAAAAACTTTAACATTACCACACTCGTTGAGAAGCCATATTTCAGGCTATCTTTTGCTCTTTCCGATCAAATAATAAAAACTAATACAATTTTTATATTTCTAGTCCAACTATTGTTTAACGTTTTAGTCAAACAATTCACAAAACTATTAAATGAAACATTTCTTTTCATGACGGTGTTATGATAATCACCCAATGTTCAACCTTTCAACTTTTTATAAGTTTGTAATTTACTCATTTTCGTTGTTGACTTGACCCAAATCAGTTTCAAAACTAGTTCACTGCAATATCTTGCTCTGTTCTACAACATTCTGATAAACATTATTGTTGCATGAAGACAATTTAAAATAATCTGTAAAATAACATTTAAGTATAATAAATATTTTACCAATACTTTAGTTACGATTATTAAAGTTATTTTATATTTACGTCGAAAATAATTAAATGATACATTTTTATTTTGTAACCACACCAAATTATAAAGCTAAATATATTACCAGCAAAATCAAGCATCCAATATCAATACCGACCAATCGTTGCTGCTCTGTTGTTCAGTGAGTAAATATTTTAAACGATGACTGACATGCACGAACCTGCTGATAAACAAACATTAACACCAAACCTTTTATACTCTTCCATAAAGTTTCAACGTGTGTCATAACGATAAGAACTCCTCAGTTGTAAGGTTTATAATCAATATTCATTTTCTGGATATGAATATTACAATAATGTTCCACTTCATCTTAACATTGATTGCCGGGTTGTACACGGAATAAGATGTAATGCAGCTTACACTTTTTACATTTTAGCTTATTCTGTATCTAGGGACTTTCTTTTATTCAAATTAATTTCACAATAAATGTAATTTAAATAGTTAAGACTTGGCCAATGCAAAATGTTTGTAAATCTGGCAGAATAAAGGACTTTGACATTGCAACGCAAAGTAGGTTTACATACCTTACGTCGTCAATCCAAATTATTATTGACCTAATTAGGATTGACGACGTGAGGTAAGTAAGCCCATAAATATAAAATATTGCTTGGATGCAACGTTGAATAAAGTTGAAGTAAAGTAGTATGGGGGGAGCGATCTGATCAAATGGTTAGAGTGCGGGACTTCGGTCCTTGAGGTCCCGGGTTCAAATCCCCAGTGGATTTTATGTAAAACCTCTAGCCTGAAGTAATGTGAAAAACAGTTCCAGGCTAGAACCTAGCGTCCTAGTATGTAAGGGGGATTTAACAATAAAATTGTATAAAAATTGTTCAATTTAATCCGAACTAAATCAGAATTACTTTTAACCCTAATTAGTCTGGAAAGAGATAAGGTGTTTAGTTTTGCAGATACACAGGCTAGCCGACCAAGATGGAGGGTTCGCGGAAATCAAATTAAGACCATCGCAATTTCAGACTTTGGTCTACTTAGATGTGGTGAGCTAACACCTAACAGAGGCGGTGCATAAAAGGTCTGCTACTTTATACTGGTATATTTGAATTATCAATTTTACACGACTAAAAGTATCAATTTATAACTTTTTTTTAACTGCAAACGAGTTGTTTTAATATTGAGTAAGATTGCCAAAAGTATATATTTACGAAGTTAGTTGAAAACAGTACAGACATTATAAAAAAAACAAGTTAAGTTTCAATTCGAAAAAAAAATGCAGTTCGTGCCCACAACGCTAAATCGACTAGATTGATCAGTAGGTTATTTGGAAAGTAGGTCTAATAACGCTTAAATGCAGTGAGGTCATCTGAATTGTAGAGACTGGATTACCAACGTGTGAAGTAATATTAAAAATACCCTAGTTTATAAATAAAAACTACATGTTACTTTGTTTTGGTGACCAGAGATTTAATTGTATACTATAAAATGGAACCTGAATAAAAGCAGTGGAAATTCAAATACAATAATGTTAAAATACTAATTTTACATATTATGAAAAATCACTTTTTTATTTTTCTACGAGTAAACATTTTTATTTAAAATTTCTTTACGTTTAATTAAGTCTGAGAGCCAATTTGTATATCTTCATTTAATTTACTGATAGACAATTGTATGCAAACGAGAATTTTGACAGTGAAGTTTAAACAGCAAACTCATTATATTAAACAGCTGTTCGCCAGCATTGTTACGACGCGTTACTCACTGGGATCGCGGAACGTCGCTACAATGGGATCGTGAAACAACAAGCCCGCGCCGGCGACCCGCGTCGTCGAGAACTACAACGCTGAGTTCATTCTTGCTGTAAAATACTCTACGTATTTGAACAGTCGTATCTATCTATCTATATATTAATAGGCAAGCATGTTTCTTTAAAATCTTTTTTCTCAGCTCGTCTGCATCGTAGGGAAAATCTACGCATACCGTTAGAAAGCTATTTTCCTGTAGGTGTGCAGAATCCCTTTATAAATTTAAATAGGCTCAAAGATAAGCGCAAAAAATGAGTTTAAAAATTTGAAAGAATTTACATGGATCTTATGCGTTGCCATGCTGGTGACGAAATAACAACGAAATGTAAACAGAAAATCAAAACAAATGGAAGAAACTCCTATCACACGTTTTATTTACAGTGTGGGGTGAAACATTAACATAAGTGAGTACATTACATATTTTTCGTCGAGTTTCGACCACTGGACATTACTCGTTTGTTTTATTGCACAGTAATACAATCTCAATGGTACTTATCCGAACGTATAACTTACCATAATTAATCTTAGTCAACATTGATTGACAGTACGAGTACAGTACTACGATACCCACACTGCAATAATAGTATTCAAAAGAATTAGGATTTGAGTAAATAATACATTGATTTTAATGAATAGCCTACTAGTAAAAATAATACTACTCAGGCCTGTTGATTACTTCTGTAATTGCATGGCAAGAAAAACAGAACATTAGTGAATAACTAGGCACTTTTTAGTGAATTTCCCATATAGGGAATAAGCTATTACTGTAGTACTTATGTTGAGACCTAGACCCGTGACTAATAATTTTTTTTTGTCCCTAGAGTCCAAAACACCATCCATTCAATTTATATATACAGGGTGTCCATAAAAAACGTTTCAGGATTTCTGCATGAGAAAGAGTTTCGATAAAGCATGCCAGCTGTTTTATTCGAAAACCATTCAAAATTTCACAACTTAAACCATTATTATCTTTGAAACGGTTAGGTTTATGAAAAAAAATCACAAGAACAAAATCATCTTAAAATTACATTTTCTACCAGAATACATAATAAAATACAGGGTGTTCCGTAAGAAAAATCAAAGTTGGCGGCCATATTGGAAAAATGGCGGCTAAAATAATTTTTTTTGACTTGACTACAATTTTTAAATCAAAAATCCAAGGCACTTACTATTTAACTTTTTTTGATATATCTTATAGTTTTTGAATAAAACGGCTGGCACACTTATATCAATCACCCTGTATAGTAAATTTTTATAAATATACAAAACTGTATATATATTATGTGCCTAATGGTTACGGAGGAAATAAAAAAATATCCCCGCCGCAGCAAACCTGCCGACTAAGCGAATTTCCAGTTGCCTGAATTGATTTTCAATTAAATGTATTTAATTAACATTAGGTTTTATGAGTGCATAGGCTTGCTGCTACAGGGAGGGTAAAAAAGTGAGTTTTTTTAGTAAAATATTAATAACTTTGTACAAATTAATAAATTTACCAAGTTTGATCAAAATATATCGATTAACAAGCAAACTACAACATTTTACAATATTCTCCATAAGAATAACATGGGAATTTTAAAATAAAATTTTTTTAAATTTTCTCCGTTACCAATTATTGTACAAAACAAACTTTGATATACTTAATTATTTGTTTTTTTAAGCTCTTCAAAAAGTTATGAGGGGAAATTGGGAAATTTTGTGTTTAGAGGGTAAAAAATTAGAAAAACCAATTTTTACCCCATAACCCCCCCCCCCCCGTAAAGCCCCGTTCCCATGGTCCGATCATGCAGGTTCGCGAACTCATTCAAGTTTATCCCGCTTTACACCTTCAAACCAAATTTCATCAAAATCGGACAAAATTTACTTAAGTTATCGTGTTTACGGACATATATAACACTAAGTAAATAAAAATACCACAGTACCCTAATTAGTAGCTCTCATTGGTGTATATAATAACAAAATATATATACTCATATATACAAATTTGAGCGAATGGTGTTTTTGGCCTCTGGGGACATCAAAATGAAAAAGTAAATCGGTCCCGGGCCTAGGTCTTAGCATGCCACTTACGGTAATAGGTACTTCCCTACCCATGTTATTCTTATGGAGAAAAAGACAACTGTTGTAGTTGGCTTGTTTATTTGAACAAATTTGTAAAATGCATTCATTTCCTACTAAACAATGAACATTTCACTACAAAAACACTTATAACCCTCCCTGTTGCAGCAAACCTAAGTACTCGTTAGACTAGCCTAATTATATTTAAATAGGGAATAAATGTCATAATAATCCAATGAGGCAAATGGAAATTCGCTCAGTCTGTAGGTTTGCTGAGGCGGGGGTATATTTTTTAATGTTACATTTATTTAAATAGTGTTTAATACAACAATACATTGCAATATATTATTTCGTAGCGCAATAAAACGCTGGCTGGTAAACTAACCAAAACCTATTTCACTGTCAGCTGATCAGCTGATCAGCAAGTCTTCTCCTCGCATGACGTGCTCGTTTCTTATTGGTCCATTGTTGTCTTGTAACTGTACGATGTATTTCATGTTACTATAGTAGTATTCGTAGTGACCTTGTAGTGAATGTTAGTATCTGTATCGCGTAGTGTTTGTGAGTGGTTTTAGTAGACATTTAGTGAAAAGTGTTAGTGTCAAGTGACTTATTCGGTGATATAACCATTGACTATATAACTATGAAGATTTTCATGTGACGACATGCATCGTTGTTCTGGAGATTTACTGCAGTATTAATTCTGGTATGTATTTTCAATTATTCAGCATTATTAAACAAGCTTATTTTTTCTGCAAAAATTAAACCGAAGTTGATTACGCAATAGTATATTTGTTAATATGATCATATCCTAGTTTAGCATACATTCGAATTAATAAATGTTAATATAGAAAATGACTAGGTATTTGCTGAATCAATGCTTTATTTAGGCCTACTAAAACAACCGATAACATAACATAATGTTGATAACGGTACTTCGAATGATAAAATTAATATGTTTGCTAAGATGACAATAATTTTACCCTTTTGGTGAAATATTTACATAACCATTAATCTGACCTGCAAAGAAGATAATACAGTTTTAGTTTTATAATGTTTAGGAATCATCAGCTTAAATGTTTTCCCTTTTCGCCATCTGTGACTCGATAGTGTTAACATTGATTGTTGCAGTTTTTTGTAGCAATAAAAACCCATATTGGAAGGGCGTTGTATTTGAATTGTGACTAAGCCCCAGTTAATCTGTTTTCAAAGTACGATTGATATGATTGTGAATCCATACTATTATGAAATTGAAGAGGTGTCTGTATGTCTGTCCGTCTATCTGAGCAGCTGTCACCGGTACAGCCAAATTTAAGCATAAATATGGTCCACATATCTAGGAATCTTATAGGCCTATTCTCTTCCTTGAGTTCCTCTCGTGCTTCGCCCAATGGATGTCCAAAATTTTGAGGCGAGGTTTTCAAAAGTAAATATTAATATTGGTCTCCATTGAAGCATGAAAATGTCACCTTTGCGTTGACATTTCAATCAAATAGAAACAAGCATAACGGCCAAATTGCTTATTTCACAATTTGTTTCATACAGCTGATCCAAACAAATAGAATAAAATAGTTTACTCAACTATGTGGTAGGCTTATATAGGCTATTCTAAAACTTTGTCATAGATTATGGAAATAAAAAAAAAAAAACTATTCTATAACAGTTGCTCTGCCAACCCTGGCTCTGCTTTCGATTTATTCAAGTGTCTAAGTTATGAAAATAATGTTTTTGGTACATTTTCATGTAAACAGTAGGATAGTAATTTACAATGTAGATGATACTTTTTTGTATACATTTTGTTGCTTTTTCTTTATAAATTTGAAATACGTAACAAGTATTTGGTATAGTACAGCTCCCCGTTGCGAAACACGGGTAAAACAGCTAGTTGAATATAACTAAGTTAAGGCAAAAAAAAAACACCAAGGATATTTTTTAAGACTGTTTTTACTGTGATTTAGCCTCAAAGAAAACAATATGGAGTTCACGAAATTATTGATGAAAAAAACACTTAAAATTGAGATACTTCGTTGCTGTATTCTTAAGAAAATCATAAGGATGATATTATTCATCCTCTATGTTTACATATGCTTTGTTAACATTTTTTCTTGAAAAGAAAAACGTGAATTACAAAGCTTTTAAAACTAGCTTTAATTTTCAGCTACTTGTGGAATATTATAATTTCAAGAATGTATTACATTGGATCCATTTTTAAAATATAAAAAAATATTAAATATTATTTTGTTGCGTCAATAAAATATTAAGAAGGGATTACAAGCAGGCATTAGCTTTAGTAGCTCCAGTTTGTTGGAAAGTGTTCCAGTAATACTGTTTTGTGTTATAATTTTGATAGTTTAATGTATATTAAAAGTATAAGTGTATAGAATACCTCCTGTACTAAATGCTATGGTCAAAGTACCTGTTTATGTACTTAAGATGAGCTTTTAAAGCTTATCCAAACGCACCATTAATAAAAACTATTTTGTTCGCAGGTTGATGGTTGCAGTCGTACCAAAGGTAAGAATTTATATCTCCGAGTGTTTAAGGTGTTAAACATTTCTTGTATCCAGGCTTCGGGTAGGTTAACCATACGTTGTGTCGATTTAAATATCTTACACAAACGTTAAACATACGTTAAATTAAGAATTTGGTACTATTTTAACCGCGGGAAGTCGAGAAGTGTTGGACAGTTGTCGTTGTTGGCCAGTTTACCGAAATATCAACAGAAAGAAGACTATCGAGAAACGCAATTTTTTTTATAATTCAACAACACGCCGGATGATTTTATTTTGATTGAATCTACACTAACAGTTTTAATTTGTCATCGAAATTAACATTTCTTGTGTCTACGTAATTGTAAGCAACGGTATATTCTCTTGTTATGCATGCACATTTTTATATATTATTCATGTGTCTTGGCATTATAGGCCTGTACATTTCTACGTTATTTCATTGTTGTTTCATGTTCATTGTGTATTAAGTCCGATATGATGTGAACAACAATAATCAAGTGTCATAGTGATAATATACAATAACCTACTAATTCAAGTTAACCAATTCGTCTATCGTATAAATCTATTCAACGGTAAATAAGAATAATACGAGAATTCCCAATACGGAATTAATATTACATTAAACGTTTTATACAATCCGTGTAAAATCAAATTACTTTGATATATAATGCGGATTTAGATTAGCTACTTTTACTTACATTTTATGATGATTTACTTACATTTGCTTACTTTTTTCTAAATTGATTTGGTTTTACCTTACTTTTTGGGAGTAAAGTGAAATAAAAAAGGTATTTTTTTCATATGGGTTTAACTAAATCATGGGCATACGTATTAGAGAATGCTATGCATGGGTCCTTTGGTAAATTGGTGTTGAAAAAAATCTAATAAATAAATGCATACAAATTAATTATAGTGTAGACCCATACCTTGATAAATAGCCGGGTGTCTAATTCACAATTAATATGGCTTTGTTCACATCATATCGTTCAAATTTCAGCTGAAGCCAACCAAAGGTAAGAAGCATTCAATTTTGTTTATCTTAGATTTATGTATTTTTATTTAGCCTGGATACAAGGAAATATATCTGCCAACATAAAATCTATGCATGAGCTTCACTAAATTGAATGACTTAATACTCGAGGCAATGATTAAAGAATGTCTTGAAATACAATTTAAATTAGTATGTGTACTGCAGATACAGCAATGTTATGCTTTTGTTAACTTTGGAACCGTGAATAGTGCGAAAAGAGTTCTGAGTTGCAAAGTTTAGTTCAGTTTGACCTATGAAACCTACTGTGACTTCTGCATCATTACTAAGAAAGGTTGGTCTAGTTTAAATTATTACATTTTTTTTATTTTAGTAAATATAATTAACTTTATTTGTATAGGCCTATCTTGGCCTTAGTAATATGAGTTATTTCTATTAATGTTAGTATATTTAATTGAAGGCTCAGTAGTATTTTTAAATTGTTTACTTTTAGTTCGTTAGGATATTCACTTAATTTACTAACGTACTAATGTACATAACTTTGTAAAACTGGGCCTTCAAAATATTTCATTGTAAAACATATGTTATAGACAGGTGTGCCAATAGAGATAAAATTAACTGCATTCGTTGAAATATTGCATTACGGAGTAATCAATTTTCAAGGGAAAACATTATTTCTATCAGACTCTTCTTGAAAATATCTCTATAGTTATTAGTTACAACTATTCTCTATGGCTACACCTTCATAGGCAGTATAAGTTAGTCAAATTAGGTTAAGTATTAGAGGTGGCCGGAATCAACAGAAGTACTGTATCAGCGGGGTTAAAGCTAACGCTTTCAACTTAAGCTAGGTTAACATTTATTACCGATATTTGTTTTGGAAAAGTTGTTATTTTATCTAACAGCGCAATATGTATTTTTCCGGAGTCATCTTTTATCATTTGGAGTAGCACTAGACTCTGGGAAGGCAACAGAACTATTATACCCCACGTGATTTTTTTCCAAAAAGTATATCAGTTGTTATAAACTATGCTAATTGCTATTGGACGTAGTAAACTCAACGTTATATCCCTCTAAACTTAGGGAGTATTTGAACAGTTCTAAGTTTAAAGTACAATAAATCCTTCAACACGGCACCCAATTCGTGTTTATATTTCCTCTTATCTGTGCTAGATGTGGCTTCGTCGGGGTAACGGATTTTTATCCCCCTGGAATTTTACCCCCTGGGCAAACGTGACGTCACAAACCCGCGAACTTTTGAGTTTCACGACATCAGCTCGATGGATTAAACGCGGAATTAAACATATAATTTCACGGTTGTGAATTTAATCAGAACACACCAAATTATAAAAACCTAGAGTGTATGGCCCGGATTTTTACCCCCGGAATTTTACCCCCTGGCCAGATATATAAATTGATAATTATTAATTATCTTCATTCTGTTTTAATTTAATAGTAAACATTTTATTATTAAGTAGCCTACTGTATATAAATTTATTTGTAGCATTAACTAATCGTACAAGTTTTTAATTTTAATTTTGAAATTCCAGTATTAGGATTCGATCTTTGAAGGCAACAGTTGGTTAATATGACGTATAAACAATCAACTGAATAATAATTGTTTTGAACATTTCCTTACAAAATAAATAAATAAAG
This sequence comes from Macrosteles quadrilineatus, assembly GCF_028750875.1. Lineage (NCBI taxonomy): Eukaryota > Metazoa > Arthropoda > Insecta > Hemiptera > Cicadellidae > Macrosteles > Macrosteles quadrilineatus. Next base: position 26,968,466 of record NW_026542599.1, on the reverse strand, counting down.
ATAGACTACTAAATAATGAAATGTTTACAATTAATTACAAACAGAAACAAGAAAATCAATCATTCATTTTCTAAGATGGGCCAGGGGGTAAAATTCGGGGGGGTAAAAATCCGGGGGTAAAATTCCGGGGGGTAAAAATCCGGCCCGTACATCTTTAGTTGTCTAAACGCTAGTTATGGACAGGGGGTAAAATTCCGGTTTTTATCGCTAATCTAATTAATCACGCTCTGGCTATTTTCATTAGACTTCCAAAACCGCGGGGGTAAAATTCCGGCCGCGAACAAACTTTTGGCCACTCAGGTTCCTACGTCATAGTGACGTCAGCTTTCCCAGGGGGTAAAATTCCAGGGGGATAAAATTCTGGCGACCCGCTTCGTCACATAATTACAAACTGATGATAGAAGGGTGTTATAGAAATGATTCCGCCCACCTCTAAACCATATTTTTCCCGTGCGGAGTTGCTAGTCTCCCATCGGGCGCCTCCCCAGGTGGCGGATAGGGGAAGGCTCGTCAGACATGGCGGGTACTGGGAATGGACCCCCAGGGTGGACCAAAACTAGCACAGTGTAGATCGTGTTAATTACATTGGCCAGTGGGATGCGTGTGTGCGAAATAACACTTTTTCTATAGTCGCTATTGTTATTTTGTAGAATTTACCTAAATTTACCTAATTTTAGATGTTATTTTGTACTCAACAACTAATTATCTATAAATTAATGTTCCCACATTCAACATTATGCTGGACACTAGCGATGACTCTAAATTTGTTTAGAGAGTTTACATCATTCCACCCCCACGCCATCATAATTGACACGATCTATAGCTGAGCGATACAAATTTGTTTCGATTTTACCCTTATAGTACCAAACATAACTGAAATAATAATTAGTTATAACCATTTGATAATTATTAAATTACTTTTGTTCGTAATTAGCTTTGTAGATTAACTCTTACATTTATCTTTTTTTACTCTCATTGTATATATTTACATTACGATAAAGTTATTACTTTTGATTCTACCTCACAGTTTCTTGGAAATACACAAGAGATTTCATTAAAATAAGCAATAAGTACGACAAAGTTTTGTCTTTATGTATATAATTAATTCCTGGTAAAGTAAAAGTATGTATTACAACTGTAGTACAACTTTTTTACGGTAGATTTAGAGACCCAAATATTCTACACACTTACTATGCAAATTAACTGTTGTTCTGAATATTGCAAACCAATCAATGGTTTTTAACGCTGAAAACATTCCTGGACAACCCCGAAGCACCTTCACATAATGGCTATAATAAAATACCCCGCCGCAGCAAACCTGCCGACTAAGCGAATTTCCATTACTCTGAATGATTTTCAATTAAATCTATTAAAATAACATTAGGTTTAACGATTACCTATGTTTGCTGCTACAAGGAAACTGAAACTAATAAAGTGTGTTTTGGTAAAATATTAATAGATAATATAAAGTAGATAATATAAAATAGATAGTATAAAATGAATAAATTTGCCAAGTTTGATCATAATATATTCATAAACAATCAAACTACAACATTTTCTATATTCTCCATAAGAATAACATGGGAATTTTAAATTTACAATTTTTGAATTTTATCCGTTACCAATAACTGTACAATAGTTTGATATACTAAATCATTTGTTTTAAGCTCTTTAATAGAGATAAATTGGAAGATTTTTGTTTAAGGGTCAAAAAATGAGAAAAGCCCATTTTTACCCCATAAAATCCCATGTAAAACCCCGTCTTCATGGTCCGATCATGCTGGTTCGCGAATTCATTCAAGTTTATCCCGCCTTACACCTTTAAACCATATTTTATCAAAATCTGACAAAAAATACTCAAGTTATCGCGTTCACGGACACATACACCACTTCGAAAACCACTTTTTTGGGTTCAGGGGGACCCAAAATGGATATATCCACTCAAAACTCAAACTCGAAAATTTTGACGAAAACAATACTTTCTCCTATTTAGGCCTATAGGGGGAGAAAGTACAAATGCACGAACTTTTTGTTCACAGTAGTATTTACTACTCTAGTCATCACTATTACATAACAGCAATTAGAAGACATTCAACTATTAAACAAATGGCCGAACACACTCATTAACAAGTTTAATTTCAATATCTTCAGATAAATAGCGTATTATAACGCATTATTTCTCCTGTTGTTCCCACCGAGTTTTACTGCCCCAGCAGGTTTCACCCCTGTCATATCTTGGATCCTCTCCCTTCCCAACGCGTCAGGATGCTGCTGATATATTTCACAGTTTATGTTCATATTTTATAGGCCCGTAAGCCGTAAACTACCTCCACAATAAGATTTGCAGATATTGGATGACGGCAGTCAAATATTGTCGCTCACATACTACCACGATGCCCGTCAGCAGTAAGACATTGGACATACATTAATCCACTTTAAAGATATTTTCCTGTAGATGTGCAGAATCCCTTTGTAAATAAAATAGACTCAACAATAAACACAAAAAATGAATTTGAAAATTAAAAAAAAATTACATGTGTCGTATGGGTTGCCATACTGGTGACGAAATAACAACGAAATGTAAACAGAAAAAAAACAAATGGAAGAAACTCCAATCACATGACGTTTTATTTACAGAGTGGGGTGAAAATAGAGAAGTCTGTTAAAAAACGTCCAAGCCAGCTGTTACGGCTATTCGTATAGACACTAGTGCCAGTCACGTCAATTGTTTATGTTTATGATCTTAACAATTTCTCTTGTAATATTCGTGGTAGACATAGCTCAACGATATCGAAGTAATTTCTCTAATTAATTACCGGTGAAGCTACAACATTTTGTTCTGTAGCAACCACAATGAACATCTAACTGGGGTAGCTCCTATTGTGAAGCAAGGGTTAAAGTAATAGAATTCATAGAAATAACTAGACTTAAATCAATTCCAATCAAAGGGTACAAAATCGTCCAATATAATCCAAAATCCCCACTGTCGCTTTACCAGATACAATCATCGCTGCTTTGTTGTCGAGAAGGTAAATATTTCAAATGACGACTGTCATGCACACAATGTAAATATTTAACTCGCTCAACTTTTACCTAGTTTTAAAACTGTTTGAATTGATAACTATTCCCACATAAAAAGATAGTAGATTAATTACTTGTTTTTTTAACCCGTCTAAAGTAAAATAAAAGATCATGTGGTTGACTGGATACTATTTATAAAATTATATTGAAATTTCATTTTGAACCATTTTAAAAATATAGTATACTAGCAGAGCACCCGTCCTTCGTACGGAGTTGGCACACGAATTTTTTTCATTTCGTCCAGTAGTTTATGCGTGATTGAGCAACACACAGACTCACAAACTTTCAGATTTATAATATTAGTAAGATGAGGGAGAACTCGGTGTTGAAAGCTAAATATTATCTCGAAAAAATTATATTTAGACTCGGTTTAAGTTCTCACATACAAGTAGGTCGATCATAATTTATCTGTTCAGAAAACCTTTAAACATGTATAATTTCTAAATTTAAGTGAATATTACAACCGATAGATGCACAAAAACCCGTCCAACCCCAACAAACCTAACCTTTTGTAAAAATAAATACCCCCGCTGCAGTAAACCTGCATACTTAGAGAATTGCCAGGGTAGAATTAAGTTTTTTTTTTTTTAAATTATCTTCGTAATCACTAATCGTACAATACAACGCCTAAGTATTGTTGAAAAAGATTACACTACAAAATGAATTGAAAAAAATTGCAAAATTTTATATTTTGATCGTAAAAAATGGGGAACTCACATTTTACCCCATTAAACACTGATCATGCTGGATCGCGATTTGTTCAAATAAAGGTAGGCTTACACGGTTGTACCAAATTAAATAAAAGTTCGATTATTTTACTCGAATTATTTTACTGTACTGATATGAATGTGTAAATGTGTTATGTCTGGTTTTGAAAATGTTATATAAATGAATTAACTAGACTTCTGTCTGGCTACTAAACTTGGATGTTAACTAACTATTGTTCTAAGAAAATATATTTTCACCCCGCGCTAGTTCTCCGTTTACAAAGTAGGTCGATATCAATTTACTGCTAGTTTCAGTCGAGCACTTCGCAAGAAAACTAGTTCCCTTGTGTCGTTATTGTCTTTAAAGCGTTATTATTGGTATTTACTTTATGTTGTTTTTTGTTCAAACACTTATTCAATTGCCATCTATATGACCTTTCTACGTATTGCATTTCTGTATAGAAATACGACCGATGCCTACATTTGTGTGGTGTTTTTTACATACGTATTTTAAATAGTTTTACGGATACGATTGTTTCTTTAGAGATGCACACGAACTCCTTCAAGGGGAGATATTCTAAAGATTAAATTGAATTAAAATATGAATAATGTGATAGTAAGATAAAGTCATGACAGATCTTCTGTCTTTGCCTATTTTAATCATCTTCGATGATACTACAAAGCTACAAATATTGAAATTATATGTACACTATAGTAGAATTATACTTTGAAAAATATGCACCGCTTTTTAGATGAAAATTACAATACCACATCAGACTCAGATGTTTACTATCCCTTTAATTACACATCTTTTTTTTCCAAACTGCTACAGAAAACAATTATTTCCTGAACGGCTTATTATTTTGTAAGCATCGATGAAATTATGATATTTCATTTTACAGTTAAATATTCCTTGAAGCCTAGAGACGCTATGGATCATAAAACAATTACAACATTAGGGCGAAAATTTCTAAACCCACAGTGCATTAGATATTTAAATTACAATCACTTTGGTATTTGAACAAATATTTTGAGATGACAAATGACTCTTTTTGGCTGGTTTGAATTGACAAAAATCAACATTTCTCTTAAGGTGGGCAAATCCAAGATGGCCGTTAGCTTCCACAACTCCCTTTGAAAACAATACAAAACTACGAAGATTTAAAAAAATATTTTTGCATGATACATAAACCTTCATCAGCTGTTTGAAACAATTAAAGATGACCGCTAGCCTCCAAGTACTCGGAATATCCATATTTCTAAATCAAAACATGTAAATACACTCTTAAATGAGAAAAGATAGGGTGATGTTAAATTTCTACACAAATTCTCTTCAATAAGCAAATTTTAACTTTCAAAGCTTCTAAAAATTGAAATTCAAAATACCAACCAGGTTGAAAATACATTATAAACATGTTGATATTCAGAATAAATAAAAAAATACACAAGTTCGTCGTAACGGATACAGGAAGAGTTTGCAGTATTGAATCCAAATCGTCAAAATTGTTCAATACTTGTTGGACTTTACTAAACCAACATTTAACTGAAAAAATAAGAAATATATCGCAAAAAGATAGCTCTAAAATTATAGCCTAAGGGTTATCATTTGTGGAGCACCGTTCTCAAAACAAGCAGTAAATTGTAATCGATCCATTGGAGCAAGAGATATAGTCCCAACTGTAAACGAGGAAGACCTACAATTTTGTAAGTTATTTGTTCCTCCACAATATCGTCTATTTTAATTGAAACAAATATGATGTTTTCTGCTTGGACAAACTAGATCGAAGATATATTGAACATGATAGCAGACAACTTTATTGTTTAACTTTGATGAAAATCGTTATTTGTTTTATTACTAACCAAACGAATGAGGTGTATATATTATAACATTAACTTAAACTGATAAAATACTTTTACACATAATTGTGATTATTTTTATTAGATTCCTAACACTTAAAGCTAAACAAACAATTAATAATATATCGCAGAACATGTATAGTATTGATAGTCTAATTTGTATGTTATGAAATACAAATGTAGTATTTGATGATGAATGCAATTAAAAACGAGATTACAATGTAAAAACCTGCCTCTCAAATAATTTATTTGCTCGAAATAATTGTAATATTAAAACCACTTTTAAAGTATGACACAAGCTTTTTATTTTCCTAATTCAATTAAAATAATATTGGTTGTTTACAAACATATGAATTAAGAAAACACATATGACTTTTATAACATGTAACTTGATTGTATTAAATGCAGTAAAAGCCAGTGGAGGAAATGAAACTTGAAATAAACATATTCTAACACGTACATTATTAAATACTAGAGGTCGCCTCGTGGTCAAAAACTCGACCAAAAATATGTATAGTGCAAACTTCTCTATTTTTACCCCACAACATGTGATTGGAATTTCATCAATTTGTTTTGATTTTCTGTTTGTATTTTGTTGTTATTTCGTCACTAGCATGGCAACACATAAGGTCAATGTTATTATTTTTAAAATTTAAAATAAATTTTTTGTGCTAATTTTTTAGCATATCTTAATTTATAAAGAGATTCTGCACATATATAGGCAAATATCTTTGTAACAGTATGCGTAGAATTCCCCTGCGATGCAAACGAGCTGAGAAAAAAGGTTTTAAAGAAACATGACATGCTTGCCTATTAATATATAGATTAAGTTAATTCTACAATCTAACCGATACAGCTACCCTACCAAGCCTAGCAAATACTTACATTTATTAGTGGTTTTTTTCTTATACCACCAAACAAAATTGATGCGATTTTTTATATCTGTGTTGTACTTAAAATATCTTAGGATTGAAAGAAAATCCTAAAATTTTCTTTTTATATTTTATCTTTTTATATATACAGACGTAGTTCCATCTGTAATTAATAACATTAGGAAGATCATAAAAATACTTACACCCATGAATACCAACCATTTTTAATGTAACTTCTTTTACTAAGGGTTAAATATTAAAAGAGAATGGAACGTTATTCAAACTTTTTAGTGGACGTAAAATTACTAATGGTTGAACGGAATTGAAAATACATATTGTAAAAACAGATGAACACGTAGTAACAAACAGATTTCAAAAATGTCAGGAATATTCTAACCTGGTCTGATTAATTTAATTTAACACGTCATAAATGTGTGGAAACACCTTGGGCTATTTCAAAGAATACTCGTAGTTGACATAGAAGCACGTGAACCATGAATTTTAAACTATCAATCCAGATAAATTATTGATAAAAATAAGTAAATTTTAGGTTGGTTGCACTTTTATATCCAATTTACAAAATTGTGTCTTTTACTGATAATAGAAACATCGGCGATATTATAAAGAGTTGTAACTGTAAACTATTATCAATCTTCAAACTGCAGCAGCTTTCTTTATGAAGACAAAACGAGTTTTAACGGTGATAAAAAGATTGAAATTTGGTTAGTGAAATTACTGTTGAGTGTGTAATGAATCCAAAACAAAAACCATGATCAACTGTCAGGTTAATTTACGATTCTCTTCATCGTGAAGGTAAAATCGCACGGCTCAACTTAGTTAATCCAGAGTGGCAACATAGCATCTACTTACTGTCGGTTCAAATATTAACACAGATTCCAACTTGTTCGCGTATTAGTGGATGTGTAAGTTTATAATCTGATTAAAACTTTGACTCATGCATAAACAACTCACCTTCATGTCATATCAAGAGGGTTTCATGATTTGATCACTTTAATTATCATTCATAAGGAATGTTCTTCTCAAGTTTTTAGGTGCTGTTGTAAAGATTTATTAGTCGAAATAGGTACTTGAGTAGTTCAAGATAATGCTCGACATCATGGATGTTTATACTCATATTTCAGAAACTCCCCAACAGCAGGGTAACCCTCTTTGAGGACATTCTGAATCATTTTTAATGGAGTTTTCTGTAATAATATTTGTGTATTCACGCTAATATTCGCAAAACCATATTTTGTTACGATGTAATTTTGAAATATTAGAAAGCATAAGCAATCAATAATCCAATGGAGAATGCTAACCAAAGAGTTTTAAGGCTTTTTGGCAACGCGCTGTAAATTGGATCTTCTATGTACTCTATATCTTTATTTATGTGATTATGTGATTACATCATAAAAAATAGGTTTATATGTTCGATGCTTGTATTATGGACAAAACATAAAAAAAAAAAACTGTAGGAGAAGATTACGAGTATGAACTTGTTGATACTTAAGCGAAAATAGTTTTATAGCTTCGTTGAAATATATTATTTTGTATTATTATCATCAATATTGATTAAGAAATTACCAATTATAGCCTAATTCTAACCTTAGCATGAACTTGATAATCATCTTTTGTTTAGTTTGATTTGTTATTTTAGGTTACATAACTTAACTACACGACGTTTTACATTAAATTGATAGTGGAAAATGACAATGTATACTTATATTAATGTATAAATTTATAAATGTAAACCTTCTAAACCACATTCAAAGTAGTTCCAATATATTCGATCCAAACATTGTCATATTTGTCAATAAAAAATTAGAAATCGAGCTCATCAGACAATCGTTTTTGTAAGGAGAATTTAGGATTATTAAACTCTTTTAAACGTTTTGTCTTTTAAACGATCTTTAAGCAACAATAGAGAAACAAGTCTAAAAAAATATATGGTTAATTAAAAACTGGACTATCAGCGTACTACATGTAGATGCCCCCATCAATTACTTTGGAATTACTAAAGAAAAATAGAACCAACAAAACGTTCTACAACTTAGAATCGTTGAGAGAGTTCGAGCCACTGCCGCTAGGTAGCGCTGACTGCGTCTATCGTTGGTGATTTATTTTCTGCGGTAATAACCATTCATACTTTTATGGGTATTCATTGATTTGATATCGGGGGTTGTGGTGTTGTTTAAGGGATTCACGCATGATCAACCATCTCTCATCACTTTTCCACAGGAAAAAAAACATTGGAATTGTCCAGAATACAAGTTATTGCCACGAAACCTTATCACAAAACGTTTGTGAAAAATATTAAATGGTGGATTACCATTAAGTAAATTACAATCACCAGGTATCGGTAATTAAGTTGGTAATTCGAACCATAAATATAAATCTACCATTATTTAGACGATAATTAGTTTGATTATCACTATACTCTATTTAGAATTGTAAAATCAGTTTTACAAACAAACCTTATCTACCATCATGCTTTATATGTTTATATGAATGTTTGCATCAGTTATCACGAAGTTGAAACAACCACGAAAATTTATGTGGAAGTTTAGGCTCGTGATGAACGAAATCACGTAATTTATTCTGAACAAAGGCAAACTAGGTTCAGTGCATCAAGCCAGCAAAAATTGAAATGGGAAGTTGCCAATCTAATAAAATAATACCATACACTATTTATAGTATTGTTCAATGATATTTACAAAAATGAAGTAATAGAGTTGAGAAGTTCAAAAGTATTCCTCGCCATGGTGACTTAGGTTTACTATTAACAAGTGTCAGTAATATTTTGTTTAGATATTCATAACAATTTGCATCCGGAATCATGAAAGATCGACTTGATCTCAGCTACTCTTTTCATCTAGTGAAATCTCGGGTTAGTGTCGGAAGTCGTCCTGGTCGTCGATTTTCTTTTATGCGTTCTGTTCCACCAGAGGGCATGAGATTTTGTGTTAATCATGACCAATGTATTTTCATACATGTGGCATTGGTGGGCTCAACAAAATGATGTATTGTAAACCAGTGACCATATTTTGTGTAAATAGATAATAGCCATGTTGTGGCCTTATTGTTAGTGATTTGAAGATAGATGACGTTTTGAAGGTGCCACACAACATGGCAAAATGTACATTATGTGAAAATAAACCGTTGAATTATGAACGAAGGCATAAAAAAGTAATCTTCTATCTATCTATAATATTAAAACGAAACAGTGTTTTTTATTTCACGATTCTGAATCAACCACTCGACGGATTTTCATGATTTTTGTGTTGAAAGAAAGATAATTTTGAGAACTAGGGAATGTCGAAGCCATAATTTTAGTTTAGGGTCCCAGTTTTTTAGAAATTAAGTTTTAATTTTTAAAAAGTCTAGCAGCCGACGCCAAGATTCTAAACTAGCTTTTGGCACAAAATAATTTGCTTAACATAACAGCTGTAAATATTCAGCTTTTGTGTCACAAATTCAGCATTTGGATAAAAATGTAAAGCCATACTTAGGGTTGACTTATTTATACTATGTGTAATGCTAATCATTGATACGTTCAATTCTTCTGTAAGAGGATGAGGTTAATTAAATATCTATAAGTATAAAAGAGGATGTTTGTATATATATATATATTTGTTTGGCAGTGATAAACTCAGACACCGCTGAACCAATTGCCACGAAACTTGGTACATACGTGTAGAATTTCATGGAATAGGTTTATACACCATCAATTTCGTGATCCGTCCAATCGGCTCCGCCCCAGTGGCTCTGGAGTTTCCCATGTTAACCTTATGAGAAATGGAATTAATGAATTTTAACAGCTGTTTCAAATTAAACAAGTTGGTTCTGTTCTATGATGTTCAATAGCATTAAAGTTACAAGGATTACCAACAGAGTGCAGCACTATTATTTCTTTTACATTTATGACAACAGCTAATTTGCAACCAAAAGGTGAGTGAGCATAGCGAACGAACTTCAACCTGGAGGCGGGTTAGCGTAGTGAACGAGCTAACCTGAAGGCAAGTGAGCGTAGCGAACGAGCTAACCTGAAGGCAAGTGAGCGCAGCGAACGAGCTCAAACCTAAAGGTGAGTGAGCGTAGCAAACGAGATCATCTTGAAAATTAAGAAGTTAAACGGGGCAAAGCCCGCGGGTTACAGCTAGTACATAGTAAAATACTAGGATGTTCAAATTATTTTTTAAAGCAATCTTTGTATTCTTCGATTTGTTTTAGAGCAATATAATTTGTTTTCATTAACAGCTGGTTAAATATAAACTATGGAACTATGAGGTTATTTTATTTACTCTTATATTGTCATTGATTATCGGAAATAAGTAAGATTACTAGAGATAATTAGACCACAGTTAAAACCACAGTTTTAACCAAAATTAATTAAACCACAGTACAAATCGAGGCTCTGTACACGAGTCTTAATAAAAAAGGATAAATAAAAATTATTTTACTGCTCCACTTTTCAAGGAAAGATTAGAAAAATAACAATGTTTACATTTAATGGTAGTTTTTTGTCAAAGTTTGGTAACTTTGTTTGGATCAGGCCCGAAAATATTGATGTCATAAAAAGAAGATCAAGAATAATCAGGAATCACGATTTTAAATTACCACCACAACCTCAGCCGGGTTTTATACAAAGATAAACAGATGGATGACATAGATTGAACACAACGTCAACATTGACCTAGGATACTGCAATTAGACAAACCATCCTTTTATGAAATCGTGTTCAGTTGTGGTTACGTTTAGGGGCGCCTATATCAGCGCCCCCAAACGTGAAAATATCACTTTTATTTCAACTATGAATATATTGTAGTTAATATTAACTAATATGGAAAATTACGATGTACGTTTATTCAATGAGGGTGGGTAATTATCAAGGATAGAACTGATAACGGTATGGATAGTAAACATCGACAATTACGTCATTAGCTTTACTAGCGTGTTTACTTTTTATGTTCCTGCTACATGTGTCCAGTCTTTTTTTTCAAATGAATGTTATTTGAACCAAACAGCTGTTTCAAAACAAACTGTTATTGTTTTTACTTTTCTTTGTTTACAATTATTTATTTAGCAATTAATGCAGTGAAATTGATAGGTGTGACGATTAGTTTTGATGTTAGGACACCAAAGTTAAATTATGTGTACTGTGAATTTTATTGGATATTGTCGTTTTATTTTAGATGGTTTCTATTCAGACCTACTGGAAATTGTGTATAGTAGTTGTATTTTGGTGATAATAACTATGGAAGAGGCAGGTATGCTATGGAAGGTGGTATCGTTGACTAGGTCTTTACACTTCTCAATTGACTACCGGCATTACTCTCTCTACCGTAGGCTACTTTTAATCAGTGTGCGTCTGTGCGAATCGGCTGCAAATCTCACTTCAACGCTTTTCACATCGTAAAAATTGCAGAATTGCTGTTTTATTGTAAAATTATCGGATTTAAAATGCATATCGTATAGGCCTATTATGGAATAAAAACATATTTGGTCACACAACATTTGTTTACAAGATGATTTTTCACATTATAACTGCAAGAAACTTTGCCTTTATTTGTGTAAACTAGCTGATCTGAATTGTACACGGTTTTAACTGAATACTGAATTCCCGTACGTAGGACGGGCTAACACCTCGTTAATATAATTTACAAAATATAACATTTTGAACGTTGTATATGGGTTGTTTATTGTAAAAACCTAAGGTAAAAAGTTTCTAAAAAAAGATCCTTCTCATTTTCCTCTTTCGACGATCAATAATTTATTTAATTACGAGAACGTATACTTTAAAAATGAAAGATTGTTTTTGAATATTTTCCCTGGAATACAATTCCTGGTTTGGCAAAGGTTGGGATGCTGATGATACACAAGGATTGATGAATGCCCAAAGTTGCCAGGGACGAATACAACCTCCAACATTCATAAACAATGCTTAACTGCGCGGCTAACTTTGCAGCAAACATGCCAACATTGTATGCTTCAAGATTAATTAGACAACGTTATTATCTTGTTGCTTCTAGAGAACAAAAACCCCTGCTGAGAACACGTTTAAATGCAGCTTTAAAGTTTAACTTTCTAAGTGTAAAACAACCCTTAAGTCTTGAGAAAGTTTGCATTATGAATAATATTCGGAGGTACTTATTAAAGGACAGTATGCTAAAAACATAATTAGTCAAGTGTGTTAAATGTTAATACATGGTCTGTATTTATTCTATGGTGATTTAAGTACAATAAAAAAATTGTGTTTGAAACATTGAAATATATCCGTAAAATGGCGTACGCTTAGTAATAATAAATTTAGAGAGCTATCCAGTGAACGGGCAAGTCACTAACGATATTTGGTATAATAATTTATTTAGAGGTTTTATATTGAAAGTAAGTGCAATGCTGTCCAAATTTTACCACAATAAAGAGGTATTTTCATACATTTTCATCATTGTATACAAATATTTAATCTAATTCTTTTATAATGATGATACTATGTTTTACACAAAAAGAAATACCAATATTAGCTACCCAGGTGATTTTAATATCCTTTTTGATTAAATTAACATTTCTGCTACCACTGTTTCGCATTTTCTATAGTTTAATTCAACAACTTATTTTGATAGTTTAGTCTGGGTATAAAGTTGGTCTTACGCTTTCTGATTAACTCCTAACTGAGGTTGAATTTGTACCCAGATGCAACTGGTTGGGAATATTGATAAATGATTATGGTATTTAACAAAATACATAACTTCAGATAAGGCTCTGAGGGTCATCTCTGATTAAAAGCCATTATAACCCTTAATTATCCATTATCTAGCTAAAAATCAATGGCGATAGGCGGGATTTGAACCCGACACATTGATTGCCAAAGTCAAATTCTTCACTGGCCCAACTCGCTTGCTAGACAACATTAGATAGTAACAAACCCAGATATTGGGCTAAATGTGATTGGATAAAACACATAACGTGTACTCTACTCACGTAGAAACAACCCCCACCCCTCCCAAAAAAAATTCATAATTTTTAGTTTCCATACCTTAAAGAAGAGAAAATTAACATAATCCACCACACAAACATTTAATCAAGGCGTCACAAAACGAAGCCACTTCGGGATTGATTACAATCCGCAAATTCTATGGGATCTCTTGGGGGAGAAGTAATGGATAATTCTATACGGACACTAGGGGTGCTAAGGCCGGGGCTGACAATCGTCAATGACACAGAAGGCTCGATTTACGCCGACAGGGAAACATAACAGGACTCAAGTGGCCCCCCTCCCCCCCGGCTCTTGCAGGGGTAGGGATTATTACGGGGATGAAATTAAGCATTAAATACGAAGGCGACCCTCGGTTTCTGACTCAGCGGAGATAAGGTTCGGTTGTCATGGCTACGGCAAAATACCCCCGCCGCAGCAAACCTGCCGACTAAGCGAATTTCCATTTGTCTGAATTGTTAAATATATTTTAAAAACATTAGGTTTAACGAGTACCTAGGTTTGCTGCTACAAGGAAACTAATAAAGTGTGTTTTTGAGTAAAATATTGATAGCTTAGTACAAAATAAATAAATTTGCCAAGTTTGATCAAAATATATCCATAAACAAGCAAACTACAACATTTGACAATATTCTCCATAAGAATAACATGGGAATTTTAAATTTACAATTTTTTTAATTTTCTCCGTTACTAATAATCGAACAAAAATACTTTTATATACTAAATTATTTGTTTTTTTAAGCTCTTTAAAAAGGTCTAAAGAGAAATCGGGAAATTTTGTGTTTTGAGGGTCAAAAGTGAGAAAAACCAATTTTTACCCCATAAAACCCCCCAAAAAGCCCCATTCCCATGGTCCGATCGTGCTGGTTCGCGAACTCATTCAAGTTTATCCCGCTTTACACCTTTAAACCAAATTTCATCAAAATCGGACAAAAATTACTCAAGTTATCGCGTTCACGGACGTATATATATATATATATATATATATATAAGTCTATATATATATATATATATACATATATAAAAATTTGAACGAATGGTGTTTTTGGCCTCTGGGGACATCAAAATGAAAAAGTAAATCGGTCCAGGGTCTAGGTCTTACCGTGCCACCTACGGTAATAGCTACTTCCCTATAGGGAAATTCGCTAAAATAGGGGATGATTTGGGGTTGGGGCAGGTCGGGCCCACCTGGTGGTCGGGGCGGTGTTTTGAAAAGATACTGGATGAAATGAGATGGTTTTAAAAGATATGGAACGTTGATGGACACTTAAGCAGGAATATGAAAACGTACGTGCCAAAAGTACACGTTTACAACAATAATAGAGTTATATCTGGTGAAATAATAAAGTCAGTAACTGCTATGGTTGGTCTACGAATAGATTATTGGGAAATATGTAGGTAAGTAGTAGTACTGTAGTTAACTAGATGGAATGATTCATTATTTTGGTTCACACATGCATATCGGTTTAAATGTGAAACATTAATATTTTTGTTGAGGTTATTTGATAGTACATGAGGAATAAATTAAATATGGTGAGGCATGAACAGCGTGGAAATGTTTTAGTGAGTTATTACAATATTATTACAATTACATTATTACAATATTATCTTTCAATCTGAAGTAAAATATTTACATTTTGTTCAGTTTTCCTAATTTTTGTTTTAATTTTAATGGGATTTCTATGCTATTTAATAGTTTTTTGTTTGTTTTTAAAACGTAAGTAATTTAAAATAAACTGACATAACTGACCAAACAAAATTACTAATGCAAATAAAAAAAAATACAAAAAAAAATTTTAGAAACCTCCTTGAAATTTTTTAGGTAGTTTATCCAGTGAAACGGGAAAATATTATTGAAAACATAAAATATTGAAATAAATTCGACCTGCGTTTAATGTATTGATTCAATGACTATTCTGCTTTAGACTAAACTGCATTATTCGTCTTTGGCCTTATTCAGTTTTATTTAATTTTCCCCAACAGAAACGGCGAGGTGGTATCATCCCCAGCGTTGGCGTTGGCGTTTTCGTCATTATTCTTCATTACGAGCGTCGGCTCTGATCTTTCATCATATTGAAATTTGATTCCTGTGTGGAGCGCGCTGAAAGCGGTGTTATTGTTTCTCACCCTGTCTAGTGATAAACTCCACCCTCATCAGGCAAACTTGAATCAGCGATAAAAGCAATTGTATTTTAAAGAAGATTTTGTATTTTAATTGGTTATTTTAAAGACTATAGGTTTTTTATGATGGAAATGTTCAATTCGATTTTTTTGTACCAGCTTGACCACATTTTGGATTTGATTGTGCTATTAAGACTTAGTAAGAATCGTTGGGATCTATGTTCGGAATTTCTTTAATGATATAATATTTAGTTAGAAAGGAAAGAATGTATTAATAAAAATAAACACATATGTCCTAAAAAATAAGGATGCCAATGACACAGAAATACACTTAAAATATATGAATAAATTATAGCAACTATACCACTATTTATTAATTTTGAGGTTTGCTATATAAACGATTTCTCTTTATAATGAACCTCTTAAGGTTTCGTGTATAGTAATTTTCAAAAAGGATATGTCCACATCATATTGTTTCCAAAAGTTTACCTACAATGTTGATAATTTTTTTAAATACTGTATTTATAACTCTGTCTGTATCAGGTAATTAGCTAAAGTGGTTTATTCAAGTGCATGGCCAATAAATTGGAATATGTGTTAATTATAAGAAACAGAAAATATCAATGTCATATCAAATGTATCAACCCAATGAAATATAAGTGGACCGAGTTGGTCTAGTAGTTAGAGCGCGGGACTTCGGTCCAAGAGGTCCCGGGCTCAAATCCCGCCAAATCACCAATGGATTTTATCTAAGTGATAATCCGCAACCCGTAAGTCTTGTCTGGATTGTGAAAAACAATACCAGCCTCGTGTCTAGCGTATTAGGGGGGAAAAATAATATATCCATCCAGCTCATCCAATGTAGTTCCGATTGTGTTTTTTGAATAGATATCATATTTTGACACAAAATAGTATAGTAAACAAAAGAAATAATAGTTGAAAAAAACTGATTTTTCCTGCTAAAGCGAGTTTATAAATCTTTTAAACACACAAACCAATTAATAACCTATTTCAGGACTAAGTCATATTTTGTACAGGATGCAGTCTAAAAATCCACGCCAGAATGTTATTTTTTATCAAAATAGTGAAGGTTCTTTCAAATTAGTAAAATCAGTGTTTGTCTAGGTTTCCTAACCACTAAAAGGGGAAAATAATACAAACAATTACAAGAATTGCCTTTTCATATTATTTCCATAATTATGTATTTTAAAATCAATGAAGTATACATGTATACATTGCTTTATACTGTATTTAATGCAAATTCTATTCATCTTAGCTAAGATGTAACGTAGTGTATAACTACAATTTACCAAATATTTTTACTATTATGTAAATGAAATAATCAACTCGTGGTATATAAACTAGTTCAAAACTACTCCACAATTTCAGACGTTCCATTTGCCATTTATTTTATTATTACCAATTCAATTACCTTTATTCACAAAGTCTGCACATCAACCATTTACAAGTAACCAGTTTCAATTAAACTCGTTACATAATTCAAACAATGTTGATGCGCATTAATAATTGTGTGTCGTCCGAGGTCGATTAATTGGACCAATTAAATTATTCACACGATTGCAATCAATTGCTAGGCCACATGGCCATATATCTGCTCCATGTATGGTTGGCATCCTCCGCTCGTGGTGCCTGAATACCATTAGACCTGATCTACTATCTGGGTATGGAAATGATTGTCGTCGGCTTAGTTTATGTGGCGGGCTATTGTTTGTGCTAAGCATCCATAGAAGCATTTGTCTTTGATATTCATGCGATAACGTTTGGCACAGGTCGCTAGTTTTTATCTCAGCTGAGTTAGTGACACTATTTCATTATGTTGTAATTCGTGAATGGTGCCGACGTTGTCTAACACTCTAACGTTAAGCTAACGTTCGTTTAAGTTTAATATCTTGAGTAGTCTTCTCGTCCTATTGTAACATCTGAGAGATGTCTGATTGGTGGTTTATGTTCAGTCACTATTTTTGTATCTCGATTGAATAAGTTATCATTGACTATATACCTTAAACGACTATACACCTTATTCGTATAATAAAGTCAATGGTAATATTAAACCAGAATATTTACGATTAATTTATAGAACTGGCATTGTAATTAGGATTTCTCATTAGAAAATAATATCGTGTAGGAGACTATTTTTACCTTGTTTGAGTTGTAGAACTGTCTTTGTGTACTGCAAGTAACTCTTTCTATTGTAAAATCTAAAGCTGCTCTTGGTGTGTGTGTGTTTCAGTTCCCGAATGTCCTTATTGTTGATAAATGACTCAACGTGTTTCGTTTATTTCAGTGTAAATTTGCAATATTTCACATTTAGGATGTGATGGACTGTTAACAACAATGCCACTGCAAAATAACATGCAGACAGTTCCAATATGTGTGTGACAAAAATACGAACGTGTTTTTTTTCTGTTCAAAGTAAAATAAATTTTAATTTTTACGATTTATTTTTTGATCTTTCACAACTTACAAACAACAAGTATCTATGTTTATGTTTAGTGTATTGCTTCTCCTCTGGTATATTATCTTATATTAAATTACTTATTGCAAAATGTGCCTAAAGTAAAAAAGAATCTTGTACTGTACAAGAAAACCCTAAATGTAATCGATAATGAAACAGACAAATCAAACCGGCATCGAAATGAAGAGTCTAGTTGCAATACTCAAAGTCATTGGCCAAACTCTTTATGTGCAATGTTTGAAATCTCTTTTTAAAGTTGGCAACACTCCGGCTCTCACAACAATCAACATTCAAAGTACGCATTTAGTAATCATTGCTAGTCCTATCTGAACGTAGAGGATATGCACTCGACCGTGGCAAGTGAGCATTGTGATCGCATTACCATAACAGTATTATCACATTTAAATCCCGTCGAATTCGGTTCGGTACTTCCGGTTCTCTCAATGATGGCAGTGTCGTGTCAACATCCAGATAACATCTGATAACAGTTTCCGGCCAGTAAGGGAAGTGAGCATTGAATCTAACTTAGGTGACAGGAGTAATCCTGGTCCGAGAAGTCGTTACAGCATTTATAGCACTCTGCATTTAGGGCGGTTTGTGATGCACGTAAAGGTATGAGGCGCTGCACAACAGAGTCTCCTTAAAGTGAAAAAACTACTTTTTATCTAGAGAAGGTTCCAAAGTGCCAAATCGCATAGGATGGAGATGGATTAGCCTGTTTAGCACTAGCCTCTAGCACATAACTTTCAACTTTGTATTCGGTGTAACAGTTTAAATCCACAGCTTCAGATGCGGGTTTTGCGATCAACGAATAAATTCATTCTAAAATCCCACAGCGTCCAAATTAACACACAAATTGTCTCGTTCAAAATACCGCTTTGGTCACACTCTTTTGATTACAGGCGAGTGTGGACTGCTTAACGTAACAGATGAATATTTAGACACATCTTTAGTTTTTAATAGCTGCTTTTACTCGTTGTCTGTATAATTAAATTTAATTAATAACGACAAGTTAACAGCTAGTCCAGGTGTTCAGGTAAAGCTAATCGGTACTTTCCTGTTAAAGGGAACATTCATTATTATCGATGATTTTTTCTATATATCGATATTTTTGTTTTCCGATCCATTACAAATTGACAGCAAACTAACTAACTGATCTTGTTTAGGCTAAAACAGTATATTATATGGATTAAGAAATGAAACTGTTCTAAGCTAACCGTTTGATAACAGAAAAGGCAAGTTAAACACGGAATTTTTAAATGTTACAGCAAGTTTGGTTAGTTATGTTAGGTTATTTTTTTAGAACAGTTTCATTTTATTATTGTTTGTTGATGTTGATACTGAACAATATTTATCGTAGTTGTCAGCTGATATGTTTCAATTTGTTAATATCGATATATCGAGAAAAAAACCATCGATAATAATGAATGTTCCCTTTAACAGGAAAGTACCAGCTGATCAAGCAAAGTTTGTTTCTCCTCTTCTAGTGAAAGTAATATCGATAGTTATATCTTTGCTAGACTAATAGTCGTCCACTCACTCATTATTTAATTTAAACACTCTTGCCACCGAAACTGAAATGACTGAATGTATAAAGGTAAATGTACATCCCGTCCTCAGTCTTTTAACAAATATTCAAAGTGTTGATAGTTTTGGGCCATACCATCGCCATACTAATCCTACTGCGGGACTAGGGCAATGTACTGCACTATGCGCATGCTTTATTACGTACACAGTCTGCGTGTCAGCCAAGAAAACTAAAAAAAAAACAAAGTAAATACTTATTAGCGAAACTGAACCTGCAACTCCTCTGGAATGCGAACAAAATCAATACTAACTAACTATCACTACTAAGTTTGCCATAATGCTAAGACTATCTTTTTTTGTTATTTTGAAACGGAACGATTAACTGAAGACTTAGGTCAAGAATAGAACCTTATCAGGAATCATTACACAACGTAACTACCTAATTGCTGTGTAATTCTAAAATTCAAATATTATAGCCAATCACGAATTTTAGTCGTATATTTTAGCAAAATGATTCTTTATTTATTTAACTCAAAGCTAAAAACATCTGTATAATTTTTTACATCAACAAAATAAAATCCGTCTAAAACCCTAAACAAGTTTTCGCATATTAAATATTTGATGAAATATCTTAGACGTATTAGCCAATAAAGCCTAACTTGGCGTGTGCGCAGTTTGAAATTTTAATATTGCCCAAAGTTAAAGGGATTGACGCTGATGAAGAGAAATGGTTACGAAACGCCGGCGGGGCCAATCTGTGTGAGCTGGTGTGTGAGGAAAACTCTGATCTTGCAATTCTGTAGCTTGATATGCATAAAAAGTTATTTTACCTTAATTCTTCAATTTTAGTCAAGCCCCTTTACCTGTAGCTTATTTAAATGAGTATGAGTGAAATTCTACAAAACTTGTACTACGTTTTTAATTATACATCTCTCACTGAATAGATCACACATTTCAACAATGTAAATAAAGCACGATCAATAACCATTTGTATTAAATAATTAAACAACTGTTAATTACATCGACCGGCTGATGTTTTTTTAATAAAATGAAATAATTTAAACTTCGAAATTATGTATGGCGTCGCCCTTTGGAAACCAGCTTGTGAGGCAGAACCGTTATTAGAGAATACAGTCATAATTTTGAAATGACATGCTTCTTTATTGAGGCGAACTTAGGACCTCATGGTCCTTTCTTAAAGCCTCGGTCACACTAAGCTATTTAGCAGCCGCTACTAACCAGCCGCTGGTAAATATCGCCAGCAGCCAGCGGGTATGAAGAGTGTAGGGTTAGTTTGTAGACACCACCTGCTCCTGCACCACTCTTCTTTGACTTCTTTACCTTGTAAACTATATTTATATACATCACTTGGACTTTTTCTCTTTCATAAGACCAAAGCTGATTTTAGTCTTCGTTCTTCAAGTCTTTGACTCTGATATGACTCATTATAAGCTGCGTCTTTGGTATTCCTGTCAATGTAGTTGGCAGACGAAGCATCCTTCAGGCAAAGATAGTTTTGGAATGGATCGAGAAATGTTACAATGTCTTTTTCCGACCACTTGTTGGTGTCAACCATGTTCAATATACACATAAATACCCCCGCCGCAGCAAACCTGCAGACTAAGCGAATTTCCACTAACCTGATTGGATTTACACTAAAATGCCTCCATACAAATAGCACATTTATTTCCTACTAGCTGTTTGCCCGTTCTACGTACGGGAATCTTGTAGTAAGTTGAAACCTTTATTCAGAACAGGAGTTGGTTTGCATATTTAGTGTGCATTTTTTCAGATATGCTGGCAAAACTATTACTGTATAGGAATACATATAAACCTTCGCAAATACAATATCTGACAATTTCAAAGCCAAAACGAAGGATTCGCAATTAAATGTCACCCGATCGTGTTATATTTAATGATAAAAAAAATTGCTTTATAGATCTATGAGGCATAGCCCCAAGGTAGGCCTGTAATTGAAAGTTTCTTTTGACACTGGTTAAAAGTAGTTACAATACTACCTCAACCTCACTACTGCACATTAATGTAAACATATCAGTGACAGCTAGAAGTAAAAACTAATCCAAACAGCTGATCGTTATTTCATAAAAGTAATAGTAAACATTGGGATAAAATTTGACAAAAATCGTACAAAATTGGGTGTTTGATGGTTTGTTATTTTGTTTTCAAAGAAGCGATGCCATGTTTTTATAGCCAAAGACACTCTCATCATTCCAGTAAATACAGAAAAATGATTAGAACCTTGATCGGTACTCTAGTTTTCTAGGAGTAGGCCGCGTAAAATGACATGTTGGCGAAACCACAGAATGGACAAACAGACAGAAATTGAGATAAGACTCTTTTCGGCTTTCTTAGGTTATGAAACGTAAAAATAACCAAAAACTGCATGATTCTAAGCAATGTATAGACAAAACTGTAATTTTCTTTATATAGATTTAAATAGAATTAGTTTAACGAGTACTTAAATTTGCTGCAACAGGGAGGGTAACAAATATTTTTATATAAAATGATAATAGTTTAGTAAGAAATAAAAGTAATTTCCAAAATCAATCAAAATATGTTCATAAACAAGCAAACTACAACAGTTGACTTATTCTCCATAAGAATAACATGGGAATTTTAAAATTACAACTTTTTTGAATTTTCTCCGTAACAATTAGGCGCGTAATAACGCTTCAATATACTAAATTATTTGTTTTTTTTTAAGCTCTACAAAATGGTTTGAAAAGAAATTGTGAAATTTTGTGTTTTTAGGGTCAAAAAAGGGAAAAACCTATTTTTACCCCATAAAACCCCCCATAAACCCCCGTTCCCATAGTCCGATCATGCTGGTTCGCGAACTCATTCAAGTTTATAATTTTATCAAAATCTGACAAAAATTACAAAAATTTGAACGAATTGTGTTTTTGGCCTCTGGGGACATCAAAATGAAAAAGTAAATCGGTCCCGGGCTTAGGTCTTACCATGAGACCTACGGTAATAGCTACTTCCCTATAGGGAAATTCGCTAAAGAGGAAAAAAGTACAGTAAAACGAAACTTTGCATAACAAATCTAGACTCATGTTAATTCACCAGCCGCTTGTGAGCTACTAGGGGTTCACTAGCTGGCTGCCACCAGCGAGGAGGTCACGTGACTGCCAGCGGAGGGTTGGCAGCGCCAGCCGCTAGTTCTGGGTCAGACAAGACTGCTTTCTGTCTACATTACCGGCGGCTGGTATTAGTAGCGGCTGCTAAACAGCCTAGTGTGACGGAGGCTTTTCAGTTAACCTCTAATTTTCGACAAATCAAAACACTCTGAGCTTCATTTTGATATGCCAAGTGCTTATGTTTTTATTTGGTTAATGACCTTAAATGACCACAAATCTTACTTTATCACTTTAAATACTATAATATATATATTTATACAACATGTTACAATTCGGACCAATAAGTATTTATCAATCTCAATGAGAAATTGGTAAAAAAAGTTTTCAAATATGGGTTTATACTTTTGCTCTAAATATATCTTACACTTTAGAAATGGTTGATGTATCCAACATTTTACACTTTTAAGAATGCATAAACATTATTATTCCTTATTACTAGATCCTTATTACTGATGCAGGTACACAATTCAAGTTATTGCCTGAACCCAATTGAAGGATGAATGAAGAATCCTTAATCATGGATAGAACTAGAAATTCCATCTCCAGAGTGTAGGCAGTTTTAGAATGGAAATTAGCCTTTGTTGAAGTTTAATCAAGTCACAGACATAATACTGAGATGCAATTATAGATTTGTTCCAATACATGTATGAGAAATGTGAGAAAAAATATAATTTTAGATTAAGAAAAACGGTACGACGCAAACATGTTGTATGGGTTTCGAGTAAGAAAGTTTATAGGTTACTCTACCTAAAATGTTTATTTCAAATTGCAAATTGAATTCCCTAATATAATTTAATAGTATCAATGCCGCATTGCAATGCCTAATGCAGCGGGCTGGAATCCTCAGCATGCTATTATGTCTGCACTACAATCTTCATATGGAAATTGTGGACCATGGCCCTATTTAATGACATACTTTAGGTTTAGAAGATTGCAAGATAAAAAACCCCTACTGTGCTCGTTGTGTTTACAAAACTAACTTTCAGTTTCGGTAACGTTTTGCAACATGATTGGTTAAGGATTTTAACGGGTTTCGAACTTAACGTAGTTAATTTAGTTGTACGCTATACCCTGACAAAACAATTGAAAATAATCCAACTGTAAAGATCTCTATACTACTATACTTTTTAGTGCGCAAAAATTCAAATATTTATAAAACTATAATCAGTCATTTATTTGTTAAAACTTTTTATATAATTACATCAGTTGAAATACTTATATACATAAGTATACAGTTGAAATAGACCTAGAATTAATTTGTGAACAGAATATAACAATATACTAGTGTACATGTTGCTCGAAATCGAGCAATCGCAAAGAAGTAAAGGAGTTATTTAAAAACAAATAACTTATTTAAGAACAAATATAAGTCGTAAATTCCTATGAGTTTAAAAGAGTCAACTCAGAGATTACGTAACTAATGATAATCCTCACAATGTACTTAACAGTTCAATATAGGCTAATCAACATTCATTGTAAATATTTTATCATTTTCAAAGCTGATCTGGCTTTTAGTGTACTGTACAAATGTTTCCCACTTATAGCCGCAATAGGTTGTCCATGTTGGTCTTTGTCAATGATAATGTAGTTTGCATGGTATCAGCCATTGTCGGCAGTACGTTTATAAATTTCAGTCTTTATTTTAATAGCACCAAATAACCATTAACTACCTGATTTTCTGCATAACCTCTCTGTCACAATTTTACAATTAACATTATGTTCTTCGTCTCACTTTTAATTTCTGACAACTGCTGGAGTTTCATAACAATGTTTGTTCCCCATGTTAATCTTATGGAGAAATACGAAACTTTAAAGGGCCCCGGAACCTCACTCTCTAATTATTTCCCTAAAAAGAAAGTTTCCTGCACAAATTCACGTCACGCTCTTTCCTATGACACCAAAAACATGTCAATCGGTCGGTTCAGTAGTTTCGGAGGAGTAATTGTCATAAAAAACCTGCTTGCGTATTAAATAAGTATAGATAACCCTGCAAATATCTCGTTAATTTATAGTCCGGTTTATCTCCGTATATTTAGATTTTATGAAACAACTATTATTATTTTGTAAATGTATGTAAAGGTATTTTTTTTAATTGGGTAGGGGAAAGTTGGGAGGTTTAAATATTTTAATCTTATTACAACTGCGTTTAAAACTATTAGTAGTTCAGGTTGTAAATATTATTGGTTAAAGTTGACAATTCAATTTCTTCCCAGAAATTTTTTGTTTGTTTTCGTTCATCCAGTAAAACAATACATTGTCAACAAAATTGTTAACGTGAATAAATTAATTCAGTATTAAAACTAGATTATGTGGATAGCTATTGAAACCAAGTTCACTTAAGAAACTTTGCCTACAATAGCTACACGAAGCTACTAATAAGTACTGTGTTTGTGATACGTTTAGTGATTGCATCAAACTTCTTGAAAGGTTCATGAAAATGTAATTTTAGGCCTAACACAGAGTGCCTAAGTAAAGACTATAACTTAGGACTTAACTTGCTCACTAACTTTGACCAAGAGCCTAAATCCGCTCATCAAAACTAAGAGGATAAATGAACGATGAGGTATCCCAATCTGAATTTGTAAACTTGAATTTGAGTTTGTGAAAGTCTAAGAAAAGAAGTTAAAAGACCATTACTTTGAAGTATAGTTAAATAGTTGTTCAATAAATTATAATTCAACAGTGATACCTTGCCAATTTACTTTATTACAGGCTGGCAAGGGTCGTAATTAATTGTGTAGCTAGCTAATCAATTTTGTTTGGAATAATTAACTTACTATATATAGAATAAGTTGATTTTTCAGCTCAGTTTTATTAATAGATAATAAATAAATCTGAGCTCTAAGTTTTGTCGATGGAGACATATAAATTGTTTCGTAGAAACAGTTTGTGCTTTAAATATCGTAGTAGTAGAATAACACATATCAAAAGAACGAAATATTTCATTTTAGTCAGAAACATATTTAAAGATGCATGTAAAACTACACAAAATTATTCCATAGCTCTACTCTGGTAAGTTTATTTTACTACTTGAAAAATTGACCAGATTAAATTGCTCAACAATTATTATGATCGTAAAGTGTTTTGTAATATGGGAAATAAATTCACTTATCCATTTATGCATTTTCAAAGTATGCTTAGTTTTGCGAGTAAACCTTGGAAACGAATTTGTGTCACTAAAAGTGAAGGTAATTCTCAGGGCTTATTTAAAGTTCGTTCCCTACGAAAGCTGAAGTTGAATCCGTGTGCTTAGTTTGAATTTTAAGTACTAAAGATCATTCTTAATTATTAAAGCTTTATGACTTAGACCTCATAAATCGCCAGAATAAGAACAGAGTTAGCAGAAATTAGAACTGGCACTATTAAATCACGGTCGAAATTTATAACTCTATATTTTTTCATCTCGTGAGATGATATGCTGTACAGTTCACAGTAAAAATGGCTTTCTGGTTACAAATAATAAATTAGTAATCTCTACAAACTATACTAAAGATGACGTACTATCCGGATTATTACTCTAGTTCTAAATTTGAAAACCTTGTATTTATAAGATTGCCGGTTCAATCCTTTCAAAAGTCAATACTTTTTTATAGTTAGTAACTGGACCTTAGACGTGTAGAGTGCTTCTGTGTATCCTATAAGAGAGACTTTAGCTCAGGACAGTATCCACTAGTATCCTGGACGTTTCAGGGATAAGTCGAGACTACATAAATCAAGTGAGGATGACGTAGGAAAGAAGACTCTGCCAGAAACTACATCTCTCTGGTGTATAAATCTACAAGTAATGTATGCAACACGTTCTGCTAAATGACACTTGCCTAAATTCTTGTCTGCAATAAAATATTTGGTGGTTGTACGGGAGGCGGTGAGTTATATTCTGAATGATTGTTTTCAAAGAAATTTAAAAGTTTTCCGAATAAATTTACCATTGTAATGGATGAAAAAGTCCTTAAATCATTATAAGTATAAAGGACATGACAGTTTTAGCGAATTTCCCTATAGGGAAGTAGCTATTACCGTAGGTCTCATGGTAAGACCTAAGCCCGGGACCGATTTACTTTTTCATTTTGATGTCCCCAGAGGCCAAAAACACCATTCGTTCAAATTTTTATATATCTATATATAGATATATATATATGTGTCCATCCGCACGATAACTTGAGTAATTCTTGTCCGATTTTGATAAAATTTGGTTTGAAGGTGTAAGGCGGGATAAACTTGAATAAGTTCGCGAACCAGCATGATCGGACTATGGGAACGGGGGTTTATGGGGGGTTTTATGGGGTAAAAATTGGTTTTTCTCATTTTTGACCCTAAAAACACAAAATTTCACAATTTATTTTTAAACCATTTTGTAGAGCTTAAAAAAACAAATAATTTAGTATATTGAAGCGTTATTATGCGCCTAATTGTTACGGAGAAAATTTAAAAAAATTGTAATTTTAAAATTCCCATGTTATTCTTATGGAGAATAAGTCAACTGTTGTAGTTTGCTTGTTTATGAACATATTTTGATCATATTTGGAAAATACATTAATTTCTTACCAAACCACAGTACCTTTTAATATTTTACATTAAAAAAACTTTTTTACCCTCCCTGTTGCAGCAAACCTAAGTACTCGTTAAACTAATTCTGTTTAAATAGGGAATAAATGTGATATTTTTAAGGAGACATTTTAGTTTAAATCCAATCAGGCAGATGGAAATTCGCTAAGTCTGCAGGTTTGCTGCGGCGGGGGTATTTTTAATCACCCTAGGTTTGCACAACGGTTAGCAATAAACTGATTATTACGATGGAATCATTCGATTATGTTTAACATGAGATAAGTTCATGGTAAAAAACCCCATGGTGATAAAATAAGATAAAGTATGTTATGTTCAAATTGTTATGGAATTCCGGGTTTTCAATAGCGTATAGAATCTCATTTATAGGGGGATTCCAGTCCCATAAGACTACAAAGGTACAGCATCATGTAATGTTAATTCGAGACCCATAGAATTTAAGGGAACCTCTCAGTTGTGAATATCGATAAACGGTAAATATTTTTAATTAGTTTCGGTTTAATAACTCCATTCTTGTAACTAGAACTTGATTGTTTATCATACAGGCAATAATGAATTATACACGTTATGTATATTTCACATACTGAAAATTCGGATTACATTTAATTGTGAGTATACGGTTTCGATTACGGATTTGAAGCTGCAAAGTAATAATAAAGGACGCTAAACAATTTGTATGTATGTACAATTTAGTACTTCCGTACTAATCGTAACATGTAAGTAAAACATATATTTCTACTATGGTCTGGGTAGCCTCATTAGAGTTTTCTTTTAATTATGTTTTATGGAATCTGATCTAATTCTCAGAAGTTAAAGTGTTAAACTTCGGAACTGGAAAGACTCATATTTGACAGGAATCTGCAAGGTATACCACATTAAAACAAGTATAAAATAAATGATAAAATACGTCTTAACGAACATTGAATACTTATTTAATCGTGTAAAGAATCTTTAGAACTTTCTTAATGGTTACACGTCACCAAATATTCAATCACTCTTGGCTTCCAACTTTTAGAAATTTACTCTGCTGGAAAGGAGTTAGAAGAGTTTGACAGATTATTATTTCATCATCGGAAGTAAGAGTGAATTTGTGAACTTGATTTAAAGTTTGGCCAAGCCCCGGGCTCAGACTGTGTCCCTTTCCTTAATGATCAAGTTTCTAATCTCTCTTTCTCTTTCCTCCCAATTCCCCTGTTTTATATTTGAAATTAACATTAGTTAATTCCAAAATGTCCCACAAAACTACCGTATTTTAAAATGCATCTAAAATTACCCAAACAAACAGTATCTGACTGAATGCTTTATTTCACTAAGTGCATTTTCTTTTAGCTATAAAGAGTAAATTTATTACAGAATTTACATAATTAAAATTTCACTTTCAACTACAGTGTTAGTAAAACGGGAGTGCTGATGGAGACTAGGTCAGGTCCCTTCACACGCACGCATCCCCACAGGTCTCCATCGGCACTCCCGTTTTGCTAACACTGTATACAGTGTGGTAAAAATGCCAAGAGGCGGTTGAATATTTCAAAACATAATACAGATAGAGCAACAAAACCTGGCACAAAGCTATTGGAAATTCTAATAATTTACACACGTTACTCAGTAATACGCACCTCCTCGTAGGGATGGCCCGATAGGAGTCAGAAGAAAATCTTAAACACAAACATGGAATTACATACACAATTTGAAGGTCTTTGTTAGCAAAATACAATTCCGCGAACCCCAACTAACACGGACAATCGAGTAAAAAAATACAGCCGTTATACGGCATCGGGTGTACAGGCCTGTAAAAAAGCAAATTCGTCACGAGAGTATGTTCGATTGCTAGTAAAAAATAACACAAATTGGTACTTTCAGTATTTGAATAGTGCTTGAAAGCTTTGTAATGTTTTTGGAGTTGGGCTGGTCCGGTGGTTAGAAAACAGGGAATGGAGTCGCTGGTTCAAAACCTGTCAACCACAAACGACTTCTACGTTTCAATGTCATGACACGGTGATTTTGAGATCATCTTATCTACAGGTCCTTTAATCTCAAAAAAAAAAAAAAAAAAAAATGATATGTACCTCAGGCAAGATGACCTTTCCCTGCACTCAATAATTAATTCCATTCACTAATGTTATACAAAATGTCCGTATAAGTTAAAACAGTTTGATAATTAAATGAATTGTCTAGACTAGTCCAACGAGCCGACTTATTGCCCTTGTAAACACTGGTGGGTTTATTAAGATATCGTACAGAGTGACAAGCTGCGTTGGATCATATTTCACGTGTGGCACTGCGTCGAAAAGCAATGAATATATTAAAACTGAACGAGCCCCAATATCTGCCGCCGCTCTCAAAATTGACACGGCTTTTACAGGGACTCTCCCAAAGACACTTGTTATCCTGTTGTAAACTTTGAAGAGGTTTTTAAATTAAGCGTATTGACACCCTGTTATTCCTACTGTCATCGGTTAATTTAATTGTTGTGAACATGTTTTAGCGAATTTCCCATATAGGGAATAAGCTATTACCGTAGGTCTCATGGTACGACCTGGACCCGGGGCCGATTTACTTTTTCATTTTGAGGTCCCCACAGGCCAAAAACACCATCCGTTCAAATTGTATACACACACACATATATATATGTATGTCCGTTAGCACGATAACTTTTTTTTTTTTTTTTTTTTTAAAAAAGAGGTTGGCGGCCTCTTTTAACCTTGCATTTGCCCGTCCACATAGACTAAGCGCCCGTGCGTGGATCGTTTGCAGCAAAGCAAGGAGTGAGCCGGTACAGTACAAAGGTGAACTGTACTGATAAAATGTTATCGGCAGTGACCAGGATCCGAACCCACGACATCGCTGCCTTGGGCCCGAAGTCCGCGACGCTACCGACTGAGCCACCGACTCACAACACCGACTCGAACAAAATTGATCAGATTTTGATGAAACTTGGTATAAACGTGTAAATCTGTGGCTTGTTCGAACCAGCATGATCGGACTATGGGAACGGGGGGTTACGGGGGGTTTTATGGGGTAAAAATGAGTTTTCCCAATTTTGACCCTAAAAACATAAGATTTTGGAATTTCTTTCCCAACCATTTTGTAGAGCTTAAAAAAAGAAATAATTTGGTATATTGAAGCATTGTTTTATGCCTAGTGGTTACGGAGAAAATTCAAAAAAAAGTGTAAATTTAAAATTCTTATGTTATTCTTATGGAGAAAATGAAAACTGTTGTATTTTACTTGTTTATGGATATATGTTGATAAAAATTGGCAAATTTATTTATTTCATCCTATGAATCAATAGTATACTATTGACGGTTGGTCAAAAGACACTTTTTACCTTCCCTTTAGCAGCAAACCTAAGCACTCATTAAGTCTAATGTTGTTTAAATTGGGAATAAATATGTCTTATTTGTGGAAATATTTTAGTAAAAATGTAAACAGACAAGTTGAAATTCGCTTAGTCTGCAGGTTTGCTGCGGCGGGGGTATTTAATGTTTACAATAACACTCCCGGAGTCTTACCAGGAGAGATGTATCGTTTGTATATTTAAATAGTAACACTTAAGTAAAGTAATACCATTTGATATTTTGGAGTCATAGAACAACCAATGCACTTTGGACCAATGCAGGACCAAATTCTCCGCAGGATTCAAATCTTATATCTATAAGTGCTGCCATGTGTCCTGAGACAATATTTTTTTTCGGAGCTTTAAGGTTAAACATTTAAACGAGACGGATTTATCGTTGTTATGAGTATGATATTTTGAATCTAATTTGTAATAAAGAAAATTACTGCCAGTTACCAAAAGTTATTAAGGGTTAAATTTCCTAATTCGTGGGAGTATAGTTTCTTATGCACAACTTAATATTCTCGTTTTCCTTCATGTGAATAAATAAGGGTAGACTACGAAGAAATGTGTAAAAGGACAAAACAATTTTAATTTTAATACTCATTATATTAACTATTTTTAATTATTAAGAAAATGTGAACTTTTTATTAAGTTGAACATTTGGTAACAGTTAACGGTTGTGGTAAATTAAGTAGAAATTAAAAACAAAATTTTCAAAACACTCAAGTTTAAAAGTATACCAAGACTTTATAAGAGTAACGATAAGTGATTTACTTCATAGTTCACAAAATTCAATTTTCACAAAAAACCTCCTGACCTCTCTGATTGTACGAATGAAATTTGACAGATCATTAGTTTATCTGTGAAATAGGAGTAAGTCGGACAACTTGATTAAAAGTTCTGCCCAATTCATGAACTCATTTTGACTCCGGTACTTAATGAACGAGTTTGCAAACTAGTTCCCTCCTCCAATGTAAGCATTGTCCTACACCCCTATTGAACACATACAACAAGTATATGCTTAACTATGAACAACTTATCGTTTATCATTAACGTGCTAATCGAATGACTAACAATGATGGTCGATTTTGATTACCACACTCTTATTGACACTTTAGGAATGGCAATAGTAAATTTCACTACTAGTTCCGAAAGTGTCCCATTTCGTTGGAAAGTGGCCCCGGAATTTATCTTTTGTGACGAGTGGTGAACGATACTTTTCACAACTATGCACAAGTCACACAAAGTGTTTTTAGTTTTAAAATAATAAGGCATTATTTCCTAGTTTAGTAGTCGTGTTTGGCATAGCTAGTTAAGATGGCATTGACTTTGTTGCAATTTATTTTTAATCAGTGGCTAGAAAAATATTTTCCTTGTAAATAATGCATAAATTAGGGCTACTATTGAGCTTAACAGAAACATCGGTTGTGTGGATAAGGTAAAGCTTGTTTGGACAAGGAAAATTAATGTTTAGTACAGGAAAAATTATATGTTTTGATTTATTGGAAATCGACATTTTTTGTATAGCTCAGCTGTACGGAAAGGAGCTATTTTCGTTCAAGTGACTCTTTCAACCCGAGCTCGTCAGAAAATGAGCGAGGGTTGAAAAGACAAGTTTGCTTGTGTAACGAGCTATATTTCCATCACACTGCACAATTATGTAGGAAAACTAAGCTAGAAAACGAGAATACTTTTAATATAAAGATAATCTCTCAAAACGACTTCTAAATTGTTTTCAATGTTTCCAATGCAAACAAGCATATGTTTAGCAAGTGATATAATAATTTCGTGTTGTATAAGTGCACATTTTCCCTTAGGGGGTAAAAGAGATACTTTACACCCGCAACGCACTTATAAATAGTGGCTGTTTTGCTGCAGTGTAACGAAAAAGAATTTTTATAGGTTAAGCTACACAACAACTTAAAACTACATGTTAAAACTGGCAAAAACTCTTTAATGGGAATTGTATTTTTCTTAGCATATTATACATACTTCGTATATAATAAGATCTAACTGCATCTACGCTATTCTATATCAGCTATCATAAACCTATTTTTCTCTACTGCAATGAGTGGTGAGCATTTAAAGTCATGCAATTGAATCCATTTAGCAAGCTGAATTATCACAGAACACCGCTCACAATTGATTAGTGCGGTAACTGTGTTATTCAAATAACCTTGTACAACGTACAGCCCTGTCAACATTGTACAAGGTTACACCGATGCCAATATGTAGTAATTGCTTACAATAGCAGTTGACATATAGGTTTAATTTTGAAAAGTTAAAGTACACAATTCAAAATGAGCACGCGGATACCGATTTGAGAGATTAATTATTTTTTATATCACCGAAAAAAAAAAAAAAACTAATTAAGAAGTTTAGCCTAGTCTGAAAAAATGTTTAAAGGACTATTAAAACTGTGTTTAAATGTACTTAATACTTATGTAATTTACAAGAAATTAAATAATCAGCCTTCAGGTAAAAATGTGTGTAAAAATAATTTGATGGAGGTTTTGAAAGTATTTTTTTAACTAGATTATTGTAACGGGTTATCAAAGCATATTAAGCACAGAAAAAATACTAACGTTTTCTGTGATATTAAGCCATGAATTTGATTTAGAATAATACAATTATTAAGAACTAGGTATCGCATTATCCCAACAAGAGTATTTAACTCTTCTATGATAAGAGAATGTATACTTCAAACAATTATTATGGATTCAAGTTAACTGCAATTTAAGAAAAGAATACATTAGTTTATTTTTAATATAGAAGTGATGTCAATGTTGTGAATTCGTGGCTACTTTGAGACAAACAAAATGCTTTAAATTTTAATTATAATAAATTTTTTTGGTAATACTTGTACCAAACTAGGAACAAGACAGAGATAAAAATCTTTTTGCTCATGCTGGAGCCTAAAGAATTAAGGTAATTCTGGTATACTGTACTTTCTTACTTTTCGATGCAATTTATAATTTTCTTAGATGAAGAGAAATACAATTTGTGTGAAAATAATTGTTATATGGAATCACCTCATATTTTTGAGCCACATTACCGTAGTACACAAATAACACGATGATAACTTATTTCCTTGTTTAAAAAAAATGCACTAACTACAATTAATTGTACAATGCTATACATAACTGTAAACTAGATCACTTTTTATTTAATAATTTCTTCAAACAGAGGTGATAAGAGGAACAAAACGCTCTTTCACAGTCTTCCAAGGGACCAAATAGCTACAAAGTAAAGTTGCGTCTTCAAAACAAATTTGAATGTTTGCGCCTTTAAGGGGAAGATAAGACCAATGGCTGGGCCTGGGGTGGATTATAAGCCTATCAACAAGGTAGCTTTATGGCTACGTATTCTTGGGCTTATCATTTCACAGTTTATGTTCTAGATATAACTAAACTCATAAATTTATACAACATTTTTATTCCTCGTTTCAAGAAACAGCGTTATTACTTTTGCTTTTGGGTTTCGTATCTTTGTGATTTATGGGTAAATTGAATGCTATTATGTGTATTCATTGGTTGCATTAATGATACAATATGTATTTTACTAAAGACAGTAGTAAATATGAAATAATGATGTTAATTTTAGGGAAATAGTTAACATAACAGAGTAAATAATAGTATGAATCAACTACTAATGCGTATATTATTGAGAAAATCCTCACAGTAATACTAAATAAACACCCTTAAACCAGATAATATTTATAACCAGCTTAATGACTATGGTCTATGGATTGATTCTACAGTACTTTCATAAGATAGACTATTCTGAACTAGTGTACGTAACACGTGTGTCGAAGCTTACTTTCACAAGGTTTTTTCGAGGAGAAACTTCCACCAAACAGTCTTACGTCAGTATCTCTTATTACAATACAAAAAAATTAAATAAATAAACATCCTGTCATTCAAGGCATGCCATTTATGTCAAGTCATGAGCTGGTATGTTCGTGTTGAGTGATGTTAACGACAAATATTTATGGACCGAAGTCCGTAGTTACACCCAAAAGGCTCCACCTAAAAATTCGGGACAATCGGGTTGATTTTTAAAATTTTTACGTTTCCAATCTAGTCAATTCCAAAACTTTTTTGTTTATCCGAAATTAACTCTTCTATATAATATAATGGATGTGACATGCAAGGAGTAAGTTCGTTCTTTCCAAATGAGCTGTTTTTTTACAATATACAGCCACAATAGAAAAAAATACTACCGTAAGTCTAGAAAACAAGTTTAAAAAGAAAAAAAAATATATAGATGTATTACAACAATGAACAATTTGGTATGTTAGGTACTGCATATAAAATTAACCAGCATTACAATAGGATCGAGTACTAGATTCTATTTAAATTATTCTTTAGCTGCAGTCCATTGTTAAGCAACTCCACTTAGATGGGTATGTCGCATACGTGGAATGCTCTAAGCTCGTGTAGACCTACATTGGCTGCGATGTAGGATGTGCTAATTATTCACTACATCAAACTACCATTTGCGAAGACGATTGCCGGCTTGGTGCATCAGTAATTTAAATACATTACGAACAGCTCTTCTATCAGCTTACAGGCTTCGTGTGGTGACATGTGCAATATGAGACCAATGTAATTTAAATGCAATAGTAGTTTACGCAACGATCGTGTGAAGATGTCGTCGTTTAGACTTATTACGCGAGTTGCGTAAACTACTCTACCTTGGCAGTTTTTTAATTACTAACAATCACTACTCATACCGTGTAAGAGAGGTTATGTTTTCGTTTCTCTCATTGCCACTGACAGTGATGCAACGAATCATTGCATCACTCATTAACAATTAAATTGGTCTGAACAGCTGATTAGTTGAAGTTCGAAGCATACAAATTTTACTTATTTTCTCTCAATCCTTGAACCTCATTGGTCCGTTACTCGTGTTGTTAAGTAAAACAATGCTGCTAAGTAAGAAAACAGTGCTGCTAAGTGAATATTTTCAATTCTATATGAACTGAACTGAAATGGCTAGTTCAAAAAAATGGTCATAGGTAAAGGTAAAGGTTAAAGGTAAAGGTTAAAGGTATTATTAAGGTCACTCATTAAAAATATCCAGAACTCATTACAACTATTTTAACACCCTTTTTCGTTTCTTTGTTTATTTATAAATTATAGGTTGTTATTGGTTTACGCAATAAAAACACTGTTTTGGATACTTAAGTGTTGTGAAGTTTTATAAAATGTGGGACTGTAATTTTACACAGGTTTGGTTAGATGGTGGGTAAAATTGTAAGCAGTTGTGACAAAATATTTTTGAGGTTGACATGGTGTTGAAGGATTGAGCTATATACGTTCTCATAGAAGTCTTACAGAAAATGATACTATCAGCGTAACGTTCAACAAATATAACGTCAAGCTACAACAAATATGTAACTTAAAGCTACATGTTAAAACTGGCAAAAATTCTTACATGGAAATTGTATTTTTCTTAGCATATTCTGCATACTTCGTACATAAATTTATCTAACAAGTGAAATTAATTATAAGAGTAAGTGAAAAAAAAGAAAAAAGTATAAATATATAAGTAATATAATATATAAATATATAAAATATAAATATAAATAATATAAATAAAAAAAATAAAATGTAAGTGAAATTATTATTCCTTTGATAGTTAAAGGGAAAATGAAAACAAACCTAACGAAAGTATTTTTACCAAGTGAAATAATTGTTGAGGCTAAGATTAAAATGTGATTTTATATTTCTTGATTAGAGGTGTACAGGTTACGTGGATAAAATAATATTTTTTAACATAAGGTTTTGTATAAGTATTTCTGGAACTAACTTCGGAAAAGTTAATTAACTTAACAAAATGCAATATATATACTATACCTGTATGGAGCTCAACTTCATCCAAAATTAAACAAATATTTCAATAACAAAAGTCAGCATTAAGACATATTTTTAAATTGAAACCATGCCAATCCTGTAAGAAAGTATTTACAAATTACCAGTTAATGACCTTTTATTCAATATATATAATTAAAAAACATGAAAATTTGTTAAGGAACATTTTTAGAAATTCCGGAATAATTATGAACTATGTGTGAAAAATTATAATTTGAGAAAATTAAATATATTTTCTTATACTTAAAAAAAAAGTTTTATGAAAAACATCTTCATTACAATGGAAGAAAATTACTTAACAAATTGCCAATTAATAATGAAAACTTAAAATTAAAATAATAAAAAATCAAACAAATCTTTACTGAAGATCCGATCTATTTTATTGAAGACTTCAATGAAAAATGCATCAAGATTTAAAAATTATGAAAAGTTTAAATTATTACTATATTTAAGTAAAAAATTGATTAATTGTAATGTCGATACAATGTATATTGTCAAGACAATAAAGTATTATTAGTGTAACGCACTGGGCAATAAGTACAGTACTGACATGATATATAACCACTGTCTTACATATACTTTTAATAGAGTACATGAGTACATGTATATGAGTGCAGAAGGACAATACAACTGGCCTTGATAGCTGTATATTTATTCAATTACAACGCACTACTTCGATATAATACTTTGTTATGCAACTATGGCGAAATCATAGGCCTTTAAAAGCTGTACGATTAGGATTTTGTTCTTGATGAAAATAAATTTCATCAATGCCAATGTCATAAGGAATTATTTTTACAAATTGGAACTCATAAGGCTCTATTGAAACTAAATGGTTTTATTTCACGTCATCTAACTACAGGGATCATTCGTAGCAAACCACGATTACTGTTTCTTCCATATGAAAATTACTTACACCAACCTTGACATGAGCGTATGGTCACGCAGCGTTACATAGTTGAGGTGGGTGACGCGTTACGTAAGCCATAACCACCTTGACCATGTCACGTGGTCCATACCGTCACGCAACATGCCTGTATACACGCACACACACACACACACACAGAGACATGCGATAACACTTGATTAAAGTGTACTAATTAGGTATATACCTCAATGAGTAGGTTGATGCAGATAACGGTTACAATAAAGTGGTTGTATGATTATGAGACTATTTAAAGATTACGTTATTCATCAGTTACGATTATTATTTTTGTCCATTACAAACCCCTGGGTTTGGTGCTAATATTGTTTAGTATTTGCCAGTTAATGATCGAGGTATTGCATTTTAAATAGGAAGTATAACACTAAATTATTTAGTTTGTCTTGAAAGTTGTTAAAATCAATATGCAAATTAATAATACTTACTATTAGGCCAAGCATAGATTAAAGAAGTAGGCATCTACTCTAATCTATGATATAAGGTAGGTGTGTACAATTGTTTTAATACAAAATCTCCACAAGATATTTTAAGTTGTATTATGGGATAGTTAAAGTCAGGTATTTTAAGGGTTCGTGATGATGTTTCATTGAGTTTGCAGAGAAGATATTGTGGTTCTCACTGCCTCGTCCAACACAAACTGCTGGATAGTTAGGCGTTTATTCTTTATGTAAATCAACTGAATGAATGTCCATGTTATAAGGAAAAATACTCTACACATGTATTATGTTTGCCAATTTCAACACAAGGCCCCTTCCAAACTAAATGGTTCTCATTTTACTTAACTTAATTACGTGAAACATCTGTACGCAACAACCATAACTGTTTTTTCATACAGAAAACTGAGCTAATATGTAAACAATTGAAAGACTAATACATGCAAAATTAAAAGTTTCGAACAAAAGTAAATACTATCCCAAATCATAAGAATAAACCGTCATTTTTCATGGTGTACTATCGAAAATGTAAGATAAGAAGAATCAAAACTACAGTTGTAACTTATATCTTAATTAAGAAATATGTTAACAAATGATAAAACTACTCAAATATAAGAGTTGACAAAACTTCAAATGAGATTTAATACAACCATTTAATTAAGTTTTGTACCCTTAGGAGAAGGTTTATTGAAAAAAGTGATATGTTTCGATTAAGTTTATCATCAAGACCTTTAATTCAAGTATGCAGTTGATTATGCCGTTGATAGGCTTACAGTTTTCTCAAAAGTTCGTGTTGCATATTAGCTGTATATTATCTTACGAAGCTTCCTATAAAGCGAAGTTTCCGTCCTTTGATGCCTGAAGATACTTCCACGAATTTGAGCCCAAACTAGTTGCCTTCGCAACCATTTTGAATTACGGATAACACAGGAGTTTAAACCACTTTATACGAAATAGGGGAAACTACACGATAATAATACTGGGTGTTATTTATTGACAAAGGCACTATACATTTATGTGCAACGATTCCGTTTTTGAAACCTAAACTCGAGATCACACAGCAATAACTCTTCAGGGATATAAAATCAGACATTATTTCATACACTACTGTAATTTTATGAAACCAACTTTAGGAAAACATTATAATAACATTTTGCATCAACATGATACACCTTCCGTATCCATGAGATCTACCTATTTCGAATGTTATGTTTTCCTTATACTGTACTTATAACAGCCAAAATACTTTAAAAGTAAAATTTCGGTAAACACACACGTAACGAGTAAGAATTACCAAAATGTAAAGAATACCTGCTTTCGGGTGCAACCGGCACAGTCAACCTCTAATTCTACCAAAGTCGTCCACTGATAGTTTTAGGTGGGTCTCTCCCATTAAGCTCTGCAAAAAAAACTTCATTCATCTGTGATAAATGAGGAGTATCAAAACCATTCACATTCCTAACACTATACAGAGAAACCACTGAGAAAGTGCATTGTCATCAAAATAACCACACACCCACTAAGCCTGGGCGTGACTTACTTAGGCTAATTACCTTCATTGTAATGAGGCAAACAACTCGCCTTCCCACAATGCATTGCATGCAACAATGTGCAGCTTAGGTGGCGGTCTTGTTTTACGGTACATTACAGTTAGATATATTGTATAGAAACCTACTCTTTATGTTCACTGAGGTGCTTTTCAGTTTGATGTAATATAAGTTTTAATGGTAAAAATGGTGACCAATGTTAGAGCAATAATCGTAGATTCAAATCTGAACTATGTGAAATATATTATCAAAAGTCTAGTAAAATATTACACATTTTAAATTATTTAAGTGAACTATTATGACCATTTAGTTAGGACGTATGATTTTAGTATTCAACTCTAATACATTTTATCAATAAAATATTGATTATAAGTTTATAATTTGTAAGGAGTCGCAAGGTTTCATTATTTAACTAGCAGGTCTAAGCTACACAATTGTGGTTGAAATAGAATTGTTAAAAACAAAAGTCTTGCTAACGCACCAAAATCAAACTTCATATTTTGAGAAAGACTGATCATAACTTTGGGCTAACGGTGATTAACTCTTTAATAATCTCTAGGGTTCAACAAAGCTTCTACAGAGGCTAATCTTTTGCAGTTTGTTTGCAGGGTTATTAATTTCTCAATTCTTCCAAACTTACGATTGAAAAAATATTAAGGATTTGCTGTTAGCAGTTCAGATTCCTGGGTGTTTCAAGGGTAAGTAAAGACTACATAAATCAAGCGAGGATGACGTAGGAAAGAAGACTCTGCCAGAAACTACATCTCTCTGGTGTATAAATCTACAAGTAATGTATGCAACACGTTCTGCTAAATGACACTTGCCCAAACCCTTGTCTGCAATAAAATATTTGGAAATAATGCACGAGGTGGTGAATTATGTCTTTGGATGTTAAGGGTATTTGTGTATTCCATCTATATTAACCAATTGCAATGAACTTTGTATTCAAATAAAACTTAGGCCTACCCCAAGTGTAATATAAATAAATTTATACTAAAATATGCCCAAAAAATAGTCAGATTTTTTCCCTGTTTAAATAACATTCATTTTAGTGAGTACTTAGGTTTGCTGCTACAGGAAAGATAAAGAGGTGTGGTTTCTTTATTGCAATGTTGATAGCTTAGTGTTAAATATACAACATTTTCAAATTTGGTTAAAATATATCTATAAACAAGCAAACTACAACAGTTTATTTTTTCTCCATAAGAATGACATGGGAATTTTAAATTTTTTATTTTTAAAATTATCTCCGTACCATTGAGCATACAACAACACTTCAATATAGAAAATTATTTCTTTTTTTAGCTATACAAAATGGTTCGGAGAGAAATTATGAAATCCGTTCCCATAGTCCCATTATGCTGGTTCTCGAACCCGTTCGAATAAACGTTGGTTTACATGTTTGTACCGAATTTCATCAAAATCAGATCATTTGTGCTCGACTTATCACGCTCCTCGGTCTAGGTCTTACCATGAGACCTACGGTAATAGCTTATTCCCTATATGGGAAATTCGCTAAAGAGTTAAGATAAAATGCATCATACAACCATTTTACTCAATAACCACAGTTTAATGTTCATGAAGCTTTTAGGTTACACGTGTCAAGAAAAACACAAAAC
This sequence comes from Macrosteles quadrilineatus, assembly GCF_028750875.1. Taxonomy (NCBI): domain Eukaryota; kingdom Metazoa; phylum Arthropoda; class Insecta; order Hemiptera; family Cicadellidae; genus Macrosteles; species Macrosteles quadrilineatus. The sequence continues at coordinate 26,927,348 of NW_026542599.1, read as the reverse complement.
TGGTATAAAAAGGCAGGCCTGGAAATTCCGATGGCTTTTATTTACCTTACTACAGCGAGTCACGCATGCATTACCATATGTTTGTTGATGGCTGCGTGTCTCGGTGAAAATATTTGGCCTTGGAAACTCACGCACGAGCATTTGTGATGAAATACTAATGAAGTAATTAAAAGTGGGATATTTGCTGAAATGGATTCAACCTAATTATAGCTGAAGAATGTTGAAGTAATTGTTGGTTTCGTACAAGTTTTTATTGTTTTTTTGGCATCAGGGTGCATTAACTGGGTTTTTCTTGATTTACAGGTAAAGTGCTATTTTAATTGAGAAATTCAGGTTGACTTAATTTTAATAATCAAAATATTTCAACACTTCTCAATTTAAGTGGTTGTTGGAGAAAATATATTATGAATAAGATTTGTTTGAACTTAAGTTCTTAGATTTGCGTTTCATCTTTAAATCATTAGTATGTTCGATAATCTTTGACTTTGGATTAACTTCTTAATCTTAAGAAATTTAGTAAATTTTTAAAAAATAAAAATGAATTACTAAGTCTGTTAACTTTTAAAATGGTTAGTAGTTGTATTTTAATTTTTCCTAGTCTCAGAGACGAATTTTAATGATACAGTATTGGCATTATTTCTTCTTTTAGTCATCTGGTAGCCTAAATAGAAGAATTAAACTTGGAATAAATCGAAATTTAAATAGGGACAAAATACATCTTTAACAATACAACTAGAATTTCTTAAAGAGGAAAGAGGAAAAGGAATAAACTGCATAACAAACAAAAAGTCATACGAAATATTGGATTTGACAAAAAAATTACACAATACCAAATAACGTTGTGTATAATCCACATAAATATACTCAAGTTATTATGTAAAATACCAAATATGAAATTACATTAAAAGTATTTTCCGTTTTACAAACATAACTGCTTAAATCAACGGGTTTAAATAGGAATTCAAAAATGGAATAAGTGTGATTTCCTAACTAAAAATTAACGTTTTTATAAACTTTTTTAAACATGTAAATTAAGCTATACAGCAATCAAGAAAGATAAATAGATGCAGATTTAGAAATGAAGTTTGGTTTTGAGATAGCACTCTTTTCCAAGTAGGGTTTTCCTTCAGGGTGGAAAGGCAATGAATACATTAAAACATGATCCTGCCCCGGATAAAAGTTGGAGCTGGCTCTGTGATTGGCGAGGATCCTTATATCATTTTCTTGTCATGGATATTTAGTTGTTATATAGCGGGGAAAAAGATTTTAGTCATTGGGACCGTTGAATTCAAGTGAACCGAATGACTATTATACTCCTGCAAGTGAAGTACAAAGGTTGTCGTGGTACCAAGTAAGCGCGTCAGCTTCAGATTTGAGCGTTGGATACTGAAGTAGACGTCCAATGTGTATGGACCAGCTGTAGCCAAGTTTGTTATAGTAGTGTGGCCAACTTAGTAGTGTGGGCCAGACACAGAATGCGCTAGTGACTAAAACTGTATTTTATACCTTTTTTAGTTACTGGCCAAGTTGATGGGTTATAACAGTTGCTATAGCTCACAATAAGTCCTTCCATTAGTTTGAATTAGTAAAAAAGTTTGTGTTTTGACAGGTTGTCACTCTGGGTCGGAATAAGCAGGTACGGCAGCTGAGCTTCAAACGATTTGGTGCACCGGCTATGTAGGTTAGGTTTAATCATTTTAGAGCGCCTTCACTAAAAGGTAGGCAACCTGTGGTACATCTATGTTCCCGGATTATCGGCCGGCTAGGCGCGCGCTTCCTTCATGAAATAATTGTGATGATTAATATAACTTATCAAATGTGGAAATAAAACGTTACAGGGTTCACCTAAACCACTGCTCTAGAACAATTGGAACATTGTAATTCCTTAGTTTAGGTTTTTCAAACTAAGAAATGGTAAATGATTAGCTAAATGATTTTTTTTAAATCAGGTGATACATTCCTATAAACATAATTCGATATTTTAAATATAAAGATATCTAACTTGACATATACTATAACTCGCCAACACTGGTTGTTTATTTTGAATTTATAATATTAATAGAGATATCTAACATATAAAACACTCATTTACCAACTTTTGCCTCACAACGAAATAACAAATAAAAATAAAACATTAATAGTTTTTATTTTGTGCCCTCTATGTATGGGTAATAAAGTAAAATGTTTAAACGATGTCTCCTAATAGTTAAGAATGGATATTTTTAGTTTGTATTTATGAAATTCAATATCAATTTTAAATAGGTGTTGATTAGTAATATACATTTGAAATACCGTATGAGCAATTCGCTTTAATTAAGCATCAAAGCACTCAACAGAATGAAATAGAATGCTGAAACTGCAGTAACAATCAGATTTAAGGTACAATGCTTTGGAATTTCCCATCTGTATGATCATGTTTCCCTGGCAATGTTGCAATAATTTTTAACTGAATCTAAATACCTATTTATATGAAACTATTCGTAATATCAATATACAATATTATTTTTAATTAGTTGTAGTTTCATGTTGAACCGAAATTTTAGCAGGAAATAACCGATATATAATTTCGGTTAGGTAAAGTATGAACTAGTTAAGATAGATAATATTGTGATTATTTGAGATTACATTAATTCCAATTTAAAACCTCGCTTCTTAACACCACCTTTTTATCCTGGATAGCTAATAAATGTCAGAAATATGTTTACATTTTCTTCAGGATCCTGAAAAAATAACTTTTTTTATAGCTGAGTACTTATAGTGCTCACCTCCAAATTCAGAAATTGCTCAACGGATCTTTAGCGGGGTAGTCATGAACTAATGCTACTATTTGTTATTAGGTTACCAGTTAATGGTGCTTAACACGAGGTTGATGTCAGACAGTAACAAGACAAGTATGGAACTGATATAACAAAAATCCTTAAAAATGACCTTTGTAAACAAAATTCTCGTAGAAATTAAAATGTACAAGATTATCCTTCTAGAAATCCTGATTATAAAAACCTATTATGCAAAGAGCTATCGTAAATCTCTCTTGCATACTGAGTTCTTCTAGTACAACAAAGCTACCTTTTTTGCTACAAGAGCTAGAAGACCCTAAAAATGTGAAAATAGCATTTGACAACAATATCCACCGCGATGTGAACTACCAAGTCATGCCATTTTAAATCAATTTTAAATATGTTAAACCACAGAGAAGTAATATTACTTCTCTGTGGTTAAACATTGTACATGCTAGGTTTATGTACCCAACCCAGCGTGAAACGAAAACAACAAAATATCTATACTACTGAACAATTGCTTTGAGAAAAAAGGCGTAATATTGTAAATTTAGGCATAATATTCGACCTAAAATATTTTTCAAAGTTTTACGTTAGACTTAATTCAAACGAGTAGGACAATTCAGAATATAACTCACCGCCTCCCGTACAACTTCCAAATATTTTATTGCAGACAAGGGTTTGGGCAAGTGTCATTTAGCAGAACGTGTTGCATACATTACTTGTAGATTTATACACCAGAGAGATGTAGTTTCTGGCAGAGTCTTCTTTCCTACGTCATCCTCACTTGATTTATTTACTTGACTCACCCTTGAAACGCCCAGGATACTAGTGGATACTGTGCGGATATCCTGCAGTCAATGTCTGAGTAGTGCTAATGGCCACTCTCATAGGAATAACACATACATAGTACATATCTTTACATATTTTCTGTTGAAAATTACATCTTACTTTTCTAGTTTCCATTGCAAGAGACAAAAGTGACGAATAAACGAAAATACAGCTAAAGATATATCCTTGTTTTCAATCACGAAGTGTTTTACGGTACTGTTGAACAATATGCTGCTGGTGCAAGAATATACTTTTTACGATACTTAGTTCATCTGTGCTGCTATTCTAATTTTTAAACTTGTATTGTGCATGGAGACCTCTTAGAGCATGCGCGGAAATCTTCTGGAGACTTAACATACACTTTAATTAAACAAGCAGATATTTTCTGCTATATCATCCCCTTTATCGCTGTACAGTTTAAACGGTCTCGTACATTGAACACTCGTTCAGTTGGTACTCCGGGACAAATGACTACTTCCAAAAATCGTTTCGAGCGACGAATGTTCTAGCAGCTACGCCCCTCAGGCCCATACTAGAGGGATGGACACGACACAATGCTAGACGGATGGGAGAAGCTACCAATCCGCATCAAGTTCGGAAATTAATTTGTTACGAAAGTTTTATTTCCTTTCCGTTTATCTAATGTGATTATTTGCGTTTTTTTGTGAGGAAACGGTCCAAACCGGTTTTGTTACTAACGTCGATCTATTATTTGATGGCATAATTAATCAATAGCCCAATGTCATCTGAAATCGATCTAGCTTGGATCGAACCAGTGAACGTAACATTTTAACGCCAACACAACTACTCAGCTTCTGGACGAATTGGAAGGTATTTGGAAGCTATCCGTGTTACTGAAAATGATAAATTGTTTATAGAACTTGAAAGCAGTATACCCAATTGGAACCAAACCGATTAACTCATGGAAAAAACGTACTCCGTATAAACAAACAGGTTTCAATATGAGTAACGGTTAACCGACTAAAATATTAGAGTTAATTGTCCATAAAAGGAAATTTTACTTAATAGGGTTGAATAAAACTCTGAATTTTTTTATGTGTATATTTACATTTAGATTAAACAATAGATGCACTCCAGTACGCTATGCTGACTCTAGATGTAAACCTCAATAAGGCAGCTTACTCCTGGGTAACACATTTGCATAACTTTGTTCCTGCAGAAGATAGCATCTGATACGTAAACATTTTACTGTTACTATCTTTATTATATTCCATCATAATAAGTTATGCTAATTCTAAAAACATCCATTTTGGTTTAAGGATAGAAATAATAATTATAACATAATAAGCAAACTAAATAACAAAATAACGATTAAATAATTATGTATATTATGTTATCATTTAGTTGACTTTTAGTAATAATTTAGTATAGTATATCTAGGAAACACCTTAATCTGTAATTGACTTTCATTATTAAATTAGGGAATGGTTTGTATTTTCAGGTTTTAATCAGGGAATACATTCACCTCTACTTGATTTTTTACAATTAATTGTTTAGTAAAATATTTTATACACTCATGAGCCTTCTTTGAGTTTTAGAGATTATTGAGTGTTAAAGTCCGTAAATACTGTACATTTTTTGGGGTTGGCAATCGCTAGTAATATAGCCAAGATAAACATGATATGAATAGGTTTTAGCAATTATTTAACGAAATAGTCAGGACAGACAGGAACCTATATTTAGGTTCTAGCTATTATTTAGTAAAAATAGGCAATACAACTGTGAACCTCTAATAAATGTTCAAGCAATTTTGTTGTCGCAAAAAGTCATAAAAGTGCAAACCACTAATTAGATTTTAGCTACTATTCGGTGAAATAGCCAGGAAAACATGACCCTCTATTTGAATATTTTTACTTATTTAGTGCAATAGTAGGAAAACTTCAACATCTACCTAATAAAGAATCGTTGCATATGTTATACAAATGTAGACAAAAGTCATGTTCCCATACACGTATCCATTTTATGATCCTGTATCCACATGTGCCTATGACTTCCAATTTGTGAGAATTGAGTAGTTTGAAGAAGTAGATTAAGGACTTCTATTGCCTTCTTGCTCTCGATATCTGCCTATACATGACAGATATTTCTTTTAGAATGTATAAAATAGATCGCTTAAACCATTGATAGGGATTTTGCTTCCTGTTGTTATAAGTAAGGAAGATTTAGAACCATCTATAAAACGCAATGCATTTTATAGTCTATGTGTTATTCATGTCTACAACCTAAACCTAGATATACAGTGTGTAAATTAAGTCTTGAAACAAATCTGTATATTTAAAACCGAAATAGATATAAATTTTTCTGTTTGTGGCAATATTAACAAAGTTCCGCAATTTTTTACATCAAAAATATTTTTAAACCCCCCCTAACAGAGTAGGGGGTAGGGGGTGACTTATTTTTTTTCATATAGCAAGCTCTGTTGAGTGACTCCTAATTTTGAAGGGTTTGTCTAAAGAAACACACTGACGCAAATTCGAGGTGAATACCTCACCCCCAGCCAAAATGGTGGATATTCCGAAATGGGTGCTTTTTCACATAAATTAAATTTTGGAATACCCACCCAGGCCCTAGCCCCCCTAGGTGAAATATCTACCTCGGGTTTGTGTCATTGTTTTTCTTTTGATAAGCCCTTCAAAATTAGGGGTGACTCAATAGGGGTTGTTTGAAAAAATAAGTCACCTCCTACCCCCTTCTCTATTAGCGGGGTTTAAAAATATTTTTGATGTAAAAAATTGCGGGACCTTTGTTAACAGTTATTGCCACAAACAGAATATTTCTATCCATTTCGGTAATAAAAATACAGATTTGTTTCAAGACTTAATTTACACACTGTATATAAATACCGGAGCGATGCGGGGAAAGCACTGATACTGTTGTCCATATATTTTTTGCCACAAACTCTCCCCTTCCTAGGGCGAGTGCTAAGAAGGGACGAGGGAACTTAACCATTAAGTGGACTGAGCCTACTAAACTCTCGACGCATCCAAACTTTAAATCAAGTTTCCAACTAACTTTTTCGCTTCCATTGCGAGGTTATAATCTGTTAAACCTACCTCATCTAGTTACTTGTATGGTTACTTGAAAGTTTTCGCAATAGGCTTTGCCCTAATACTTTATAACTATGAAATATTAACAGTTGTGTTAAGACTTAAAATCTGAATCCTTTTTTAACTTTGTTGTTAAAGAAAGTTTCAAGAAATTAATTCTAAGAACGAATTAAACATAAATGCGAATTTAAAAATTCTTGAGTACAAGAAAGTGTAATACAAATTGAACACGAATGACAATTTATAGACTACTACAAGAAACATCTTTAAAATTTACTCAAGCTGCGAACATTCACAAATAAAATTTAATATGTTAAAACATTATCAGAGTTAAATTAAAAGTAAATCACATCATGGTATACATACAATTTAAAGCTGAATAAATACAAGTTTCAGAAAAAGTTTAATTAAAGCAGATCATTATTCATAATTATTTATTTACCAAAATTTGTATTATACTTCCTATGATGTAAACAACACGTTCGTTTAGTTATGAAAACAGTGTCAAAACTAGTTATTGAATAAAAATGTTCAATTAGTTGCCAATAATGTGTTCAAATGTTACGTTAAGATATTTCCGCCCATTAATTTAGGGTAATACTAAAAAAATTGTAAATAAAACGAAATCACTCAATAATAAATTTTAGAACTGCTTTTTTTAGAAGCAAATCTCCAAGGTTCTCCTAAGAGACCTAAGAGTCTGTATGATAATGTAGTATCTTCCAACCTTTTTACAATACGAAAAACATGTTGTGGTTCACCGGATATAATCTGAGCGTACAGTTTAGAAAGTTTTAACTCTAATTATATATACTGTCCATAAAGAATAACCCTCATAAAATAGTGTATAGTTTTAACCCTCTCCCTGGCGCGTGCTCCATGGATAACACGAGTATTTTTTATCCTTTTTAATAGTAAAGAATGAAATTGGAGGGAGAGATCAAATTGAATAAGGGCTTTGGGAATTGCCTGAAATATTAATAAACTTAAACTAATGGATTAAATGTGACAAGGACGATATCCCAGATAATCATCGATTGTGTATTTAAAAATAGTATACACATTTATATTGACCAGACTGCAATGCGATCTTTAGATATCCTGATCCTAAAATAGTAGTTGTAAAACTAATGATAGTGAATTAAATATAACCTCAGCTAAATCATATACTGTACGGTGAGGAGCATAAAAACGTTGGATTTGTAAAATAGAATTATTGTAAGGAATTTCCTCTTGAATTATATTATCTTTGAATAGGTACTAACTTAACTATATAAATGGCCAATGCCTTTCTATATTGCTATTTGTCAAAATGTAAATTAGCTATAAAGTATGTAAATAATATCCGAGTTTCAATATTTAAATAAAAGATAACTAATCAATTATTTACCACCTACTATTGCATACATAAATAATGGGGGCTGGTCTAGTGGTTAGAGTGCGGGGCTTTGGTCCCTGAGGTCCCGGGTTCAAATCCCACCGAATCACCAATGGATTTTATCTAATTGATAATGCTGCAAACCCTAGGTCTAGCCTGAAGTAATGTGAAAAACGATCCCGGGCTCGTGCCTAGCGTCCTAGGACAAAAAACGGAAAAAACCTATTGTCTACAAAAGAGACAAATACATTTGTAGTAGGGATTTTATTTTTTCCATCTATCTTTTGAGCATTTTTTCATAGACGATTTCCACCTTTAAAAATATATTTAAACGTTAAATGAACGATAAAGCTACACTCTCTTGAAAATAAAACATCAAGAGAAAAGAATACATTTTGGAGTAGAAGTTTTATGAAACGTACAACAGTAGTGTATTCTGGTGGAGCAATCTTGTTAGAGCTGCATTGTGCCATTATCTTTATTATGTTGAAATTGAAGAAGAACCTTGACTTTGTCAGGGTTGTTTTACAAAGAAGAAATAAAAAGAGTACTTGTCTTTTGTATTATAACATGTTTAAAATGCATTAAAGTTTGTGGTTTGATATCCGTTGTTATAAAACGGCTCTGTTAATAAATAATAATGTAATACAAATTACCAAATTATATTTATTGAACTTATTAATATTTTAGAGAAGGCCAAAAAGGAAACTGCGGAGTGCCTTCGTTTTAGAAATACTATTAGCGAATGAGAATGTTTAGTGAATCCAGTGCACACATAGAAGGAGCGAAATAAAATTAAGTTAGGGTATTAACTTTCTATAAACAACTAAAAAGATCGAATAATGTTATCTAAAATCTGTCGAGTATCATTCAATCGTGAAAATTGAGTTATTGCAGTTGAATTTGATTTGTTAAATACATATTTTTGTAATTTGTAGTAGTTTTTCTTGGTGAAAACCGTAACAGTAAGTAATTACAATTTTAATTGACATTAAAATTTGTTTATGTCCATGTATATTAATTTATGTGTGTCCATGACATCATACAAAGATAATCCATTAGCATAATATGGGTTAATTAATACTTAACCATTAACCAATTAATGAAAAATTGATAGCATTGCAAATGAAATAATACGTTTAAATAATAACGCTTCAATCGCAAATTAGATTGGTTTTAAACAATTATGGAGTCAGTACAAATAGTTCATATGTTTGAGTTAATTTACACATTATTTAGAAAGCATTGACAAATGCCGAAACAATGTTTATGTAAATATAATAACAAATTAAATTACTGAAATTACTTTCTTACATGCATATAACTTACATATTTAATTTGCGTTTTCGAAATTTTTACGTAGATTTGTGTATTTATATCCTAGAGAGTAGTGCATTTCTTCCTTATTAGAAATTCATTTTGAGAGATATTATATATTGCTAATATAGACACTCTGAAACAGTAAGTTCGCTTGGAGGAATTTCACTTCCGGATTTCCTCTGATCCCACCTTGTCCATCAACATTTGAAGGTTTTGGCGGTTTCCCAATAGTAATGGGCCAAATGTAAAATACGAGCACTCCTTAAGGTACTAAAAACTACAACAGAAAAACTTGTGAAAATAATGTTACTAAGTATTTTGTTTGGTTAGAAACATAATTAATTAACTTTCTTTACGTGACGCTTATGTAAAAGTGGCTGTGGTTCGAATCCTAATTATCACTAGTAGCGTTTTCAGATGTGATAATGTTGTGACCCAGTGGTTCGAAATCCACACATGTCCTACACTGGATATCAACAAGAGGAAAAGTCTTTTATTACGATAGCTTACTCTGTATTGGAGAGCTACTGAAAGTTTTACGATTATTAAAGTATTGGTATTGTTACATTTGAAATTGTCTCCATTTAGCGTAATTTAGCGTTTTATTCGCGATTATTTTGTAAAACAAAAGCCAGATAGTAGGAGAGTTTGTCAATTTATTGAGAGGTTGACGCCACAGCATTGTATGTATGTCATGTCACATTGCCATTGTGTCAATGTCAAAAACGTTGAGTCCATATCGAGTTTTATCTTCTTTGTTTAAATTGTAAAATAATAGTTTGACAAAATTCTTAAAATTTTATATTGCAAAAAGTAATATGATTTGTTGCTAGCTATATGAAATTATGATCTTAATTCAAGTAAAGTGGCATGACTGTATACAGTAGTAGTATTTTAAAGGTTGTAATACATCTTATTCTTCGTTTATAAAAACTTACCGTGTAATTTTTGTGTACGAAAATTACGTTTGATATACATCTATGAAATTTGTGTGGAGATGAATGAAGTAGTATTCAGCGTATCTAAAAATAAACATCCTGAAACAATACCTCCACCGGTAAAACTTTGCAGACTACGCGAATTTCCATTAGGATTTTCGCAAAACTATTTCCTCAATCATCTTGAATATGTTTCCTATTAAAATAACATAAAGTTTAACAAACACTTAGACTTGCTTCTGCAAGAAAGGGGAAGGTGTTTTATTTTGTAAAATGTTAGTAATGCAGCCTAGTATGAAATGAATAAAGTTTCCAAACTTGGTCAAAACATATCCATAAACTAACAAACTCCAACAGTAATTTTTCTTCACAAGAATAACATGGGATTATTAAATATACAGTATTAGCTAAAACACTATTCTTATTCGTTTCAGGTTTGTTGTGTGTATTTAACATTTAAATTTTTTAAATCGTTGTAAGTCAAGTTCAAACCCTTATCTTATTGTCTACCGTCTACCTTTTCTTAGATGGATCAATTGATAAACCCAATAAAAATGACATTTAAGTTCTGTTAGGGATCGAACCAGCGAATTCCGTATTTGAAGGCGAGTGCTCAACCCAATTTATTTCTGAGGAAAACATTCCTCATCTCAAATTGGCATGCATCTAGTCCAAACACTCAACAGACTCCACTAGGAAGTTCCCTCATTTACGAGACAGTGCCATATTTATGGTGGAAGTGCCAAGTGCCAAGTGCCACAGATTTATTCCGACTCTCCTGACAGTTTTTGTCGTGAGAAGAAATTCATCACCCCTATTCCCAGAGGCTCCCTGGGCGCCTAAAGCCCCAAGGACCCAATTACCAGCTCCCTTGGTAATTACCCCGACGTTTGTTATGTCTGTGAGGATTTGGCTGCTAATTAACCCACGAATGTTTGGTGGGTGAAATGCTACTCGTAAACAGTAGTAATGGACAAAATTGGTGTATCATTGGAGAACATTGTAAACTTTGACTTTATACACTGAAGTAGGTATACTAGATGGAGCGGCGTTCTAAGTCATATATATAGGTACCTAGATGAATTAGCCTTTTATACCGTTTGCTATATTTGAAGGTCTTTATATTTTTTGCTTGTCCATATTATGACTTGTTATCGAGACTTAAAGGGTTCTTTACTTTAAAATAAACTGTCCTTTGTCCTTGGCTTGTATTAAAAAAAAATAATAAGCATTTACATAAGTACATTCTAGCAGAAGTCTTCACTGAACTAAGCTATTTTTACTATAAAACTGGCTATAAAACGTGGGCCAAAATATTAGAACCAGAGATATTTGAAAGACATACAAATACCTAAAAGCAAACCTTAAGCGAAAATTTACTTAAATTACTAAAGTTACCTATTCCTTGGATATTGCATTCATCCATTATTGGTTTAAAACGTTTTCGGGTGTGTCAAATTTTGAAGGACCACTCAAAATGAAGCCCTCAAAATTTTTCTTCTTTCTTCTTTCTAAGAAGAGTGACCAAACCCCAATTATTATTACTTTCAATCCATACCACAACGTAGCAACAATCTATATATTAATTTGAAACTGTTTTTCTTTGTCACAGCTATTTTGAGAGAACGGCTGGGCGTAGAAACTCGGTAGAGGTGTCTAAAGAAAGGTCTTGGTCTGTAGATGAGCCATCAAAAGAGAAACATGGTGAATTCCCTTGGGGCTCTGCCCCCGTGGCCTTTAAATTCCCATCCCATGTTATTCTTATGGAGGAAAACGGGGTTTTTGTCACAGCTAATTTGAGAGAACGGCTGGGCGTAGAAACTTGGTAGGGGTCTCTAAAGAAAGGTCTTGGTCTGTAGATGAGCCATCAAAAGAGGAAGAGAGGTAAATTCCCTTGGGGCTCTGCACCAGAAGCCTTTAAAGTTGCCTCTTCAGATTTGTTTACATTACGACCATATGCACAATTCTACACTACTTTTTAATGCAACAGCTGTTAATATTTTAATTGTGATTTATTGAATTTATCAAAATGAAGTAAAGTATTTGCAATGGATTTTTCTGATTTTAAAATTGATTTTCTTCTGCATCGTGTCATGTTTTGCAATATAATGTTCTATTACCAAATCAGTGGAAAATCCTAATTTCACAGTAATTTTTAAAGTTATTTCTTATGGAGTTAACTTATATCTATTGTATGGGTTGGTTTCTGCCTTTTTTACCACTTCTTGGAGATTGTACGTAGGTGATATTCTTTGGCATATTGCATCTGTAGACAAAACTTTGGTTGGTGTAATTATTACAATGGAAAAGAGTGAGAAATCTTGGACAATTTGATATAGGCTAAAAATAAAACTGAATTAACACTGTGCTACATTTCTTGATCAATAATTTAAATAACCGATTTGCAAACAATGGAAACATAGAAAAAGTCATAGAACACAACCAAGTAAAAGAAATAGAAATAATGTTTTTTTTACACTAAAAACACAAAAAAAAAAACAAGATCATCTTTTTGAAAAAGGATAAGATATTTACAAAAGATTTTGATTATATCTAACTGTTGTGTAGATCGTGAGTATTTCCATAATCTTTGAGTCGCCTGTAATGCTTCGCAATTGCTCGAATTCGAGCAACAGGTACACTAGTATTCATTATTTTAATGAACTATAAACATAATAAAATACAATAACAATACCATTAACAGTTAATAGGCTAATTCAATTTATAACTAAACATTTTATCGCTGTCTTCTAGCCAACAAAGATATCGTAAAAAATTAAGGATTAACTGTCGGCAACCAATTACGAAATTAAGAAGCTAAGAAGCTGAATGTTTAGATATTAAAAATATAATATTTTTACAATTTTAGTTATGGTTTTGATATTATCATTTAATGTGTATATGCTTACTTAAAGCTACGTTGAACATACAAATTATTTAAAAGAGTTAAAACGAATTATTATAAATTTGGGCAAGAGGTTTACAAAAATACCTGTCAAAGTAAACAAAGACATTATTATATTATATTTGAGAGATTTTTAAAGAGCCACTTACTCCGACAAAGGCTGTAGTAAGGGGGGTGAATTCCCGCTGGTATCGGCCAGTATTGAGTTATTGGAAACTAGTAAACTGGGGACGAGCCTACTTGCTTCTGGGCGAGAAATGCAACAGAGTGTAAAATGCGTATGCATAAATCTAACCTCACATTGAACAGAGAAAATACTGAAACGGATAAGGATTTGTTTGAAATATAATACAAATACGTGATAAGGAAGGATTATATGGAGTATAAGGAGTCACACTTAAAAACTATGAAAGTTTTAAAATCTTATAACTAACTGATAGTTTCTGACGTAAAGTGATATCATCAAACCTATACAGCTTAGAAAATTAAGTTTTGCAAAATGATTGAATATTATTTTAGCTAACACGAGATACTTTATAACGATAACTATATTTTATAGATAGGTGAAAAAATATCGTCACGCTTATATAGGAAATAAAAAACACAAATAAAAAAATACAATATATAAATTATTATTATATACGAATTAAAAGTACAATTAATGTTGTTGTGTGTAGCTGTCTGCTGATTAATGTTGTCAGCTCTATTTCTTTCTTCAATTCTACTAATTAAAAAAGGATAATAATTATACAAAGCTTTCAAACATTGATTCCGAATCTGGGAATAAAATGATCACAATTTTTTTACGCAACGTTTTGCGCAGTATTGCTTTTTTAGTTGTAATACCGGGTGTAAGCCACGAATTAGAAACTGGAACCCCCATTTGTCTTCTATAATCAGAACGCAGTTAGCACAGACAACAGTAATGTTGTGCTGTAGTCTGTGATTGCAGTGTTCAATCGAAATCGACCCCCACTCTCCATTTTTATATGTATTTAACGTCTTGTGAGTTAACAGTTTGAATGTAAATATTTTTTTAAAGATAAAAGTATTTTATCCACTTGTCATTTACATTAATGTTTCCTAGAGAAATATCCCACTAGTACTAAAGCTTCTAAAAAAAGTATGTTTGTACTTCAGCACAATTCTTTATCGTAAATAAACCTAATCTAGTATGACAAAACCACAAAATAAGGTGCTCAAGGAAAACACTTCTGTTCCCTCAAAAGTCACCAACACTGACTACATTTTCGAACCACAGTTTTTGAAACTACGATGGTAGGTAACGCAGCTAGTTGCAGACGAAGAAGACGCTCTAACGAACATAAACAAACCGTGGAGAAAGGTAGGATGTAGGATATCAGATGGCTCGATAACGTGGAGTTATGGTGTCTTCATACAAGGGGGATTCCGCTGCGGGCGTCCAGAAGACCCGTGTAAACTCACACACACACACACACACACACACACACACCCGCACTTGTGGAGACTTGTGTCCCCCACTAACGGGTCGCGCATCCCTTAAAAATAAATAACGCGACCCTTCAAACCGCTCGTGGCTCTTTTCATTACAGAGCTCAACTACATTGTAGCCCCCGGTGATGTTAATTTGGGTAAGACGAGATTATGTGTGAGAGTGTAAGGGGATTTTTACATCTTGAGATTGGACGGTTATTGAGTTAAAGTGATGTTTTTTTACGAATCTTGGTCACGATTAAGAATAAGAATAAGTTGAAAATACAGACTAAAAGCTAAACATATTTATGAAATTGTGAAAGATATTTCATCAAATATGACACTGTTAGAACACCAAATTTTCGTAAAAGATATTATTCAAATTCATTTGGAAGGTTTCTTGGATAATCAATCATCAAAACTAATTCGTTTAAAAAAAATCACATTTTATCACCCAAGTATTTTCATCCACAGAAACAATGTTTTACAGAATTTAGTGTACACTTTTTACTATTACTATATGTTTTGTTACATAATTTTTTTAACCACATTTTGTTTTAATAGCCACTGTTTCTATTTAATGGTGAAATCTGAAAAAACCTAAAAGCTATAGTCACTTTTGCGTTCCTCATGCGAAGTACGTAAAGGAAAAGCTACCAGTTTCTTATTTGAAGATAGGATTCTATTGTAGGCTATAGTGAGAGAGGTAGACTCAAAGGTCCTACCACGTCAACCAAAGCTAAGTTAGGATTACATATAAGCTACTAGTTTCTTACTAAAAGCTATAAGTTAGGATACAGCTAATATTTTCTTATTAATAGTTAAACAATCAAAGCTACCAGTACCATTTTTAAAGTTAGAAGTATGAACAAACCTACCAATGTCCTATTAAAAGTAAGATAATGAATTTGGTCACATGCCCATTGAAAAGGAAAATACTTTTACCACCGTACAACAGGGAGGGGTGGGGTGGGGGTGGTACATTGCAGTAGATTATAACGAAGATATGTCTCCCCGAATTGACAGATTGACACACCATTAACTCTACAAGTCACTCCTGGCTGACAGCTTGTTACTTTATAATCGGGTATACATATCGATCACATATCATTAAAATCTTATGTTTTACTTGAACGCGTGTAGTCGAAGGAATAATAGAAGAACACACAGTCAGATATTAAATCTATGGTGGTGTAGGTCACATACCACTTGTATTGTTAATTATAAAGTTTCTGTTCGTTTTTGTTGTATCAGTTGGCCCTATTGTCATACTACTGTACCTTTTATAGGCAAATAACTATGGGTTTTATAAGTTAATGATGATAAAGTTGGAATCCATCTTCCTTGAAATCAAACATACAGCCTTCATATTTAAATGTGAGCAACGTTACCTTTAAATACTTAATACCTAGATATGTGTTTCTTAAGTTCGAGAAACTTTACAATCTGGTAATTACATTTTTGTATGTAGTTAAGATAGGAGAGGATTTCGTGATAAATTGAATGCAATTTAAATTGTTCTTAATCATGTGACCTGTTCTGTTTCTTGTACTGGATATGTGTAGACTGTAGGTGTTCATGTGGCGTGTATCATTATAAGTTATGTTGCTTGTATGAAGGGTTATGTTTATTGTGCCATTGAATTTATAAGTCTCCTTGTGTATTTATAACTCCATTTAATCCAATTAAGTTACCTTACTGAAATAAATGGGCAGATTTGAACTATTTATCAACTAAATGAGTGTTTAAAACAGAAAATAACCTATACTAAACAATAAATCCACGTGTACAGTGTGATTTCCAACAATAGAATGAAACTATTTATATTAGGACATTAACCCTTAGTATTCAATCAATAGATTTATCAAAGATTGTTGGGGAGGGACGTTTTATCAAAGGTTACTAACCTTTCCTGTACAATTGAGGCCTCCGGACGTTAAATAGCCAATACGACAAGAAATATTGTTCTTTGATTTATAAACTAATTTAATAGTTACATAACCCAGAAAAAGTATTATGTTAAGTGAATTTGCACTAAGTCTCGTAACTAAAGAGCCATGTGGATTTGTTTATATAAATCTCCCATTTCATATCAAAGTGACACTTTAGATCGAATCGTTTCAAAAGCACACATTTGATTACGTCAACACCGCTCAACCAACAAAGATCATAAGTGAATAAACAGCATCGGAAAAAGTAAACCTGTTGAAAGATATGAACACAACTCCGTTTGATGTGCGATATTTAGAGTGGAGAGTCGAAACTCGGAAACGCAACTGAAAAATCATTTCACGCTTCGCTTAAGAGACTGTTTTAACATCTAGCGGATCCTCTCGGTTTAAATCATTCCGGTTATTTTTAAAGCCGCCATTTGTTTCGGGGATGCACCGATTTCAGCGCACCTGTCTCACATTTAGCTGCAGCCTGGGACACTGCTGACTACACACTACTTGTCAAACTATGTTGTGAAGCAAAATGTTGTTGGAGTAGATTACTTGTGGTTTGGAAAAATGTTTTAGTTAGATTAACAGTTTTTACCTACGACCGTTTTTTAAAGTAACCGTTTCAGTACAGAATTGAAAAGTTTCTCATAACAGCGTTGTTTAATTTCATAACAGCATAAGTTTTACTCATAACAACACGGGTAACGGACCAATGAGGTTCAAGGGTTGAGAGAGAAGAAGTAAAATTGTAATGATTCGAACTTCAACTAATCAGCTGTTCAGGCCAATTTAATTGTTGAGTGGTGCAATTAGTGTTTGGTACAATGGGCACACTACACAGCCCGTCAACAGCAAGTCGCCAGCACTGCAACAGCAACAGCACGGCAACGGTAGGGGTGCTTACACACTTGATAGCAACGACACGTTAAGAGCACAGCATTTTTACTGCAGTCAGCTATTAGATTTGGTGGAAGCAACATGGCTGATTATAATCGAAGATTATATTTATTATATTTGTTGTACTTAAGACGTAAGCGTCGGTCAGAAAGAAAGTGGTGGGTTCACCCTGTTTTGAAAGTGCGGTATGTTGATGGATAACTACAATTTATTTGAGAAGTTAGTTTGTGATCCAAAGAAAATTTTCAATTTCTTTTGTATGAGTAAACCAACATTTGATTATTTACTGGAGACTACTGACAGACGGTGACTGCACGGCAACAGCGACGTCGGGGGGCCAGCAGCTCGCCATTATGTCCCGTCACGTCGCCAGCACGTCACCGTCACAGCATCAGTGTGTACGCTCTCATATGATAACATTACCGACGTCGACGGGCCAGCGCTGTGCTGGCGACGTGCTGTTGACGTGCTGTGTAGTGTGAAAACGCTCGTTTCGTTGCATCACTGTCAGTGGCAATGAGAGTTTATAAACGAAAACATAACCTCTCTTAGACGTTAATGAGAAGTAATTTTTAGTAATTAAAACACTGTTATAGGTAAAGTAGTGTACGCAACTCACGTAAATAGTGTTAACAGAAGTTAAGGCACTCGCCAAGGCTCCTACCTTAAATTTTCTACTCGTGTCGTTAACACCATCTTTACGCAATCGTTGCGTAAACTACTATAACATTTGAATGGAGAACGCCGCTATAGAGCTTGACCGTTTGGGAGGTAATTGTTCAATTCTTTCTAGTCACTGATCACTTTTTTCGTGTTAATACTGTTACTGTTACCTGTTGGTGAGCTGGTTTAGTGGTAGAGCTCGGGGATTAGGAGCCCGAGGTATCGGGTTCAAATCCCGCCAATCACCAATTGATTTTATCCATGTGATAATGCCACCTCCCAATGACCAGCTTGAAGTAATGTGTAAAACAGTTCTGGTTTAGAACCTAGCGTCCTAGAATGTAAAGATGGCGCAGAAAAAATAAAATACAAAAATGGAAAAAATAAAAACCATTACCTTCTAGTTTGAAGCCAACCTAAAGCAAATCCTTGGAAACTGAGAGGGCTCTGTTTGTTTATGACGAACCTGAGAAGAGGATAACCTGATGATGTGGTAGTTGCCAGAAACGTGTAGTACACCTACCACAAACAAGGATATTGTAAGGCTACAAAATTATTTTATTAATATAAACCAATATCCAGAAGCAGGGCGAATACTAAACAAAACACATACATAAAATAATCACAATATACCTTTATCAAAGTATATAAGTGATTTTCCTAATTATAATAGGAAGCGACAGGCGGTAGTTTTACAAAAGTGCACAATAGGCGCGCCGCGGGTGATCACAATACACATAGAGATGTCAGCGACGCGCGGCGTTTTTCCAATAGTGGAGCGCATTAGTTTGATGAGCCCGCGCCTGTATAGAGGATGTATTCACTTGTCAGGCACTGGGCGCGACAGGGGTCACCATTATACGGTTCAATCACTCCACCCTCACTATTCACGCTGAATATGCTTTTTTGAGGTGAATATGAATAGTTTCTCGGGTCGTTTGTTGTTTGGTCTGTTTTTGGCTCTAACTTATTTTATTTGATTTGGAAGAATATGGTAGTTTTAAATTTGGAAAGTCAAACTTTATGATTTAAATTATGAATCGTCAACTTAAATTCAACAATCCACAAAAAGGTCACCGATTTATCCACGCAATAACAAACGGGGCTCTTTAGTTGGATGCTTTTGACCTAGTCATTGATGGATCTGTAGGCGTGAGGAGAGCGTGGCTAATGGTCAGGCTGTAGCCAGTGGGGCGAAGTCCGAGACGTGGGAACGACCAGTGGTGTGTGGAGACGGAGGCGGAACTACGGTGAAGACAGACTCACGGCATAGAGGAACAGACTAGAGGACTAAGCTATGTTCAATGAATTGCATAGAGACTCGTTGCAAAGAGTAAAAGTTTGACAACTTGACTAGAGGACAGAGTAATCTGTGATATGAGCTAATAGGCCTACTCGAGGACAGACCCTGCTGCATAGAGTAAGACACTTCTTCGGGTAATTTATGAATTATTAGACATTTCTCTAGAGCCACAATAGAACAAGATTCGTGCCATAGAGTAACATACTGATAAACCAATTTATAGATCACTCACTACATGTATTATCAGGAAATACTTGGGCACGAAGGAAACAGACTCGTGAAATAGATAACCACATGACACACACAACAAACTAGACAATCTTGAGAACTCTATTTACTATGAGAAAATACTCTAGAAAAGTTGTAGGAACAGGATCAAACACAACATAAAGTAAAAATTTGAACCAGGTTGTCGAAGAGTGTTCTATGACTCTATGTAGAGAACATTTCAGAACTACGTCAGAAAGAACTCTATACAAAAATTCGCAAACCTGTTAGAAGGCGCACGTATAAAATATTGGTGACCACTTAAAAAAAAAAATAAAAATAAAAAAATAAAAAAAAATAATACACTCTCGTTGTGTACAATAATGAACTGGAGATCTTAGACACATATTGCCATGTATCATCAGATAATAAAGCTAGGCTAGAGTAACAAACTAGTCATGTTTGTCAGAGAGTACTTCAGAAGTACGGTAGAAAGAACTTTCTAATATCTAGTAACATGCTAGACAAGCTTGAGAACTGGGTCTCAAATCTTTAACAAGAAGAGATGGATTTACATTATAATTTAAATTAGTGGTATTTAATACTAATAATTTAAAATTGTTTAATCTATGATTATATAGTACGATAACCTTTATTTTATAAAACACAAGGTGATACATTAAACGAAAACATTAGAAAAATCTTCATAAGGACATGTCATCGCGATTATTGTTAAACGATTTTTAATATTTATAAGTAAAATTAAGTACTTAACTATCCAACAAGCTTCTCTTCTGGTGACTGATGGTATGATGTCGTCAAAGTAAAAGTTGAACGTGAACAATCCAACATAACAAAATGTCGAAGCATACAATGAAAAAACAAATACTTTTGAAGATTGATTCAGACAAGGTTTAAGCAAATCCTTTTGAGCGGATTGGGAAAAGTAATGGATGTTTCGTTAGAGCGTAAAACCAGCAATTCATTTTTAAAACATTTTTACTTAAAATCTCTGCTTTTGTAAATAAAATTCTCGTGTTACAAATACTGCACTACTTATTTTCGTTTTCAACCATAGACGGTTAATTGCACGAAATTGTTACATAAAGTATGACGTTTTAAAAATATTTTGATATTCTAGTTTGGCGATTCCTACGGTAAAGAGGGTCGTGCAAGTGCTTATTGTAGTTATCCATTTAGATTAGATTATTTTGAAATCACTTTAATAGTATTTTTTAAAGCGTAAACTAATTAAAGCGTAATTTTATTTTAATGGTAAATCCATAAAATAATGGAAAGATCGGATTTGCCCAAAAAGGGCTAGAATGATTTTATAAAACATTTAGGAATATGTGGACATTAAGAACGGTACAATAATTATTCATAATCCTGTGACAATATACGGTTCAAAAGTTATTGAAATTTTTATAATTTTACCCATAAATATCACAGTTACCCCTTCGCTCATCTGTTACAAAGGTTCTTGACAATCTAATGGGAGAAAGTATGTGTCAGTTTGCTGATACCGTTTATTAGATAAAAATGGTGGGTCCAAAACCTATTTTACTTAATGAAAAATATAATACAACTCAACGATTTACGTCCGTTTTTACGTCCGTAGAATCAGCCAGATGTTTTTGTCACTTTCAACTTTACAGGTTACAATGCACTAAAAGAAATCCTACATAAACCACGTCCTCCAGATTATTTATAATATTCCTCAAATGTCGTCTGGCCCGTCTGGGTATTTTTGTAGCGACATAAATGTAACTGGCTTCACTAGACGGGAACCGTCCCGCCAAAGTCGTTACTTACTATTTCACTTGCTAACAATTTCTAATCTCAGTTTCGGTAGAAAAACTGCCAACCAGACACATTTATTTTCTCGCCGCTATTTTCGCCATGTTGTTATTTCACTAGTAATGGGACGGACATTATATGTTTCCTCGGCCCCTTTAATTTTCGTTAACCCGCTTTTTAATGTTCCGTCTTTGCAATTGCAAAGGCATAGACATACGCTACGGCTTGTTAGTATGGCTGTTTCATCTAGTTCGTCCGGTTAATCGGTCTGGTTATTTTTGATCGACCGTCTGTCCTTGGGTAAGATGAAAGGTGGGTTATTTCAGCTTCAAATGTGTTTTTTTGCATTTGTTAAACTTTTGTAAGGCTGATTAACTTCCTAGCGGAGTAATTAATGATTAACATATTTCAAAGACGGGCCTCTAATTCCAGACGTACTGTCTCTAAGAAAGATAAGTCATCATTAATATTGTACCTACCCATTATATTAGTGGTTATGGTTGTAGTCTAGTAGGTACAACCTTCCCATCATAAAGAAGTACATTTTCATCATAGTTGTTAATTTTAAAATTTAAAATAGATATAAATGATATTACTAAAATTACTTTGGAATGCGAATCTGATGTTTCAGCATTATACTAAGCTCACTCTGGATGCATACAACATTTAGGTTAAGTTTATTTTAAATTAATTATATTGTACATGTATGCAAGTTTTACTTATTGTTACATGTAAATGTTCTGAATAAATAAAAACAAACGTGTTAGTCGAAAAAGGAAAATATATTTATAAAAACTATAAACAGTATGTAAACGAATTGTAATATTCGTTTGGCGAATTTTAAGTGGGCAATCACTACGCTTATTGTAGCACGTCAACAGTGCAGCACAGTCACAAAACATCCTAATTACTATCATGTAAGTAATTTGTTGTGCATATAAACATTTTTGTTATTACATATCAACACTCAAAACTTAATGTGCGTGATAAAAAAAATTAATATATGGATAAAATAACTTTTTTAAATCTTTTATCCTTCACTTGTTTAAAAAAGTACTATTAAAAATGTCCACGAATAAAGTAGACCTATACCAATGAACACATGTATTCATTACCTATACTAAGTTGAAAAAAAAACTATTCATTATTATCGTTCCAATCCATTGTTTTTATGCTTCTAGTGAATGAGAAACATATACGAATAATCTAAATAACGACGTATCAATACTGCAATACAAGTGCCATTCGATGATCACTATAGTAATGAACGTACATACACTTCGATACATATTTGTAACTCAGTTCGAACTAATTTACACACACTTAAACCTACCTAAGATCACAGTATTGCTAGTTAAATTAATTTAATTAAAAAAATATTAATATTCACTGGAAAAATATCGATTTAAGCAACCCTTTTGAAATTTGTAAAGTTATATGACGAGTACAAATAGCATTTTAGGGTTATGTAACGACACAAACCCTAGAAAAATTACTGTGGCTTAGAACATTTTAATTATGATTAAGAAATAAACACCAATAAGTAGTTACTTAGTGTGCTTATTTCATACAGGGAAACAGCTTAACTCTGATTGAGGGCTGAATAGAAATTGTGAACTTCGTACACAAAAGTTTATTACAAGTTGTCATAGAATATGCGGCCACAACCCTGTAAATAACATTCACTTGTAAGCAACTCCAAAAATAAACTTCTATCATTGAATCACTTAAATATTCTTTTCACTTAACCTATATTTTTGTCACCGTAAACAAAATAATCGGTATTTTCTCAATATACTTATAAATAATATCTAAATTGAAACTCGTACAAACTAAGTAATTATTCAAAGCATATACTGTCATTTGGCCAAAAATTTAAGCTATAATGGTATTTTAATTATCTAAACAAGTGGGTTATTATTGCAATTTACGCTTAAGTGGAAGGGAATTCAATATTCAGGCGTACCCAGTATTGCGTCCTGGGGCTCAACTCACTGTTTGAATAATGAATATTTGCGACCTAGTGCAGGGAGCGGCCGCTAGGGTCGTGTCAGGCTGATTCGTGGAATTGTGTTTAACAGGCGTAAATATTGCGTGATACTTTATATCTTCACAGAATTATTTAAATGCGTGCTTTTCCTGGGTTTTACAGTATTAGACCTACACCACTCATTTAAAAAAGTAATATTTTAGGTTTCATTATACTTGAAAATATATAATTATTTTGTTAAAGCATCCTTGAAGACAAAGAACTTTTGGTGGACTACTTGATCACCATAATATCATCCAAAGATTGTAAATTGAATCTTTAAAAAAAAATCTATTTAGGAGTCTTATGATCGCTAAACCATAAATACGCAAAATAATGGAACATTATTTTGATGGCTTTGCTTCAAGAATAAGTTAGTTTGCATGTTTTATGTTTTAGTATCCGTGAGTTACTGTATAATAACTGCATGATACTTAAAGATATGTTTATTTGAAGCTATATAAAAAATTAAGTAGCAAGACTAGTTGAGAGAAATCTTCATTATGACAGTTTTACTGGTTTTGAGGGAATTTCCCATACAGCTATTACCGTAAGTCTCATGGAAAGACCTAGACCCAGGACCGATTTAATGTTTCAGTTTTATGTCCCCAGAGGCCATAAAAAATCCATTAAAATTCATAAAATGTATATATATATAAATAATTGAAAAATATAACGTTGACAAGTAAACTCAAAACAAAATCGTTAGATTTGGATAAAATTTGGTGCAAACTTTCAACCCCACTTTTATCTTAAAGAGTTCACGAACCAGCATGATCGGACCATTGGGACGAGGTTCAATAGGGGGTTTATATGATAAACATTGGTTAAGCCATTTTTGCAGTAAAAAAAAAATAAGTTTTGGTATTTATTTCCACATTTTGTAGATAAAATAAAATAATTTAGTATTAAATGCGATTTTGCACATCTAATACTTACGGAGAATAAAAGAACTCAAAATTTAAATCTTTTATGTTATTTATGGAGGGATAGGTAAACTGTTGTAGTTTACTTATTTATGGTTATGTTTTTACTGAATTTAACAAATTTATGTTTTTAATTATTTAATAATTATTTGTGTTATTAACGATTCCCTAAAAAATAATTTTTAGGTTCTCTGTAGCAGAAAACCTAGGCAGTCATTTAAACCTAGTTCTATTTAAATAGTGAATACGTTTTGCATGTTAAAGAACGTACTCTAATGAAAATTTTATTAGGAAAATGGGAATTTGCTTAGTCTGCAGGTTTGCTGTGACAAGGCTATGTGTCTATATTTTTGAGCACTTATCAGTACAGATGTTTTCTTAACCAAGAGCCCACCGGGCCAATTATTAATTTTTAAATTTGGATCAATTAATAATTTGATTTGAGTTTTAACTGTAGCAAACTGTATCAGGCAACATTTAAACTGGACTATCCAAGATTTGCTCTAGAACCACTATACCATCCACATCCAACCGCTTCATAAATGAACCATCGAAAACACATGGTTCCCAGCAGATAGTTATACATATCCTTACACAAACCCCCTTCCATCACAATACAGAATCAAGACCAGGTGTTGGATCGCATAGGGTTACACCAGCACCATGCATGTTAATTTTGCTTTTAGCCCCGCGTCACTCTGCCCGAGTCTAGCTAAGCTGACACGATGTTTCTGGTGTTAAGTGGTTGTAGAGAACCCACGTGGTGGATCTGAGCTGCAGAATAAATTTAAAGTGTAATTTATAAGGAAAATATAGTTTCAATGACATGCGAGTAGTAATTTAAAATTCATAAGCATGTTTGTATTTTGTTTCTCAGAGTATGAGTGTTTTTCTAACTATCTTTTACAGTTGGATGTACAATACTAGAATGGCAGGAACCATATCAAACTATTTCCTATTAGACATCTGGGTAGAAATCCTATCGGTATGGCTCTAGTCACTAACTAAGGGAGTATGTTTTATCTATGCTAGTCTTGGTACGAACAACTGAAGGTAAAAAGTATGTGTAAATACCCCCGCCGCAGCAAACCTGCCGACTAAGCGAATTTCCATTTGTCTGAATTGATTTTCAGTTGAATATATTTTAATAACATTAGGTTTAACGAGTATAAGGAAACTGCTGTCAGGTTTGCTGCTACAAGGAAACTAATAAAGTGTGTTTTTGAGTAAAATATTGATAGCTTAGTACAAAATAAATAAATTTGCAAAGTTTGATCAAAATATATTCATAAACAAGCAAACTACAACATTTGACAATATTCTCCATACGAATAACATGAGAATTTTAAATTTACAATTTTTTTAATTTTCTCCGTTACTAATAATCGAACAAAAATACTTTTATATACTAAATTATTTGTTTTTTTAAGCTCTTTAAAAAGGTCTAAAGAGAAATTGGGAAATTTTGTGTTTTGAGGGTCAAAAGTGAGAAAAACCAATTTTTACCCCATAAAACCCCCCGTAAAGCCCCGTTCCCATGGTCCGATCGTGCTGGTTCGCGAACTCATTCAAGTTTATCCGGCTTTACACCTTTAAACCAAATTTCATCAAAATCGGACAAAAATTACTCAAGTTATCGCGTTCACGGACGTATATATATATAAGTCTATATATATATATATATATATATATATATATATATACATATATAAAAATTTGAACGAATAGTGTTTTTGGCCTCTGGGGACATCAAAATGAAAAAGTAAATCGGTCCCGGGTCTAGGTCTTACCGTGCCACCTACGGTAATAGCTACTTCCCTATAGGGAAATTCGCTAAAAGTAACACATACTGTAACCAGCGTATTAAACCGTATTTAGTTTGGATAAAAAACAGTCTACATCTGCTCCATACTTCAGGGTCCAGAAGATGATTACTGTAATAGTATATTTCGTACCTAGGGCCGAAAATGAGGTTTTGCTGGCGCGAGATCATTTTTAAGTTCGAGACGATATTCACCACACCTGTGCCAAGACCTTTGGCATTCTCGAATTGATCTACTCTCCAAGACACTGAGCATCCATGCTGATCCATGCCTAGATCCTGCTAGATCCAGTATAATATTTTTTTATGTGCAGCAACAACTAGGGTACTACTGTGTATTCTGGTTTCCTTTACCAGTGCAGCCTTTTTCACTGTCGTTTTGTCCCAATACGGGAAGAATGAGCGTACACCTAGTAAGTCATTCAATCAGTTTTACTTGGTAAAAACCATCATGTAATCGGCAGAAATCAGTAATTTAGATCAGCGCAATCTGAAGGTGGCTCACATCAACTAAGACAAATTTTATTAAAAACCTGGCAACAACTTTAACATGGGGATGGAATGTCTAGTTGTTGTATTAATAGTCAAAGCTATTACTGTGCATTTGTTGTATATATTTTCCCAACTGTGCAGTGAAAAATATAGTTCGGTGAAAAATAGTGTTCGTACCATGGACCGAGATGTTTTTGCAGCTAGCTCTTGATCGTGTTCGACTTCGTCTCGAATTTAAACACGATCCCGAGCCAGCAAAACCTCATTTTCGGCCCCAGGTACAAATATACTATTATAGAATCTTGTTTTTTACAAACTTATAGCCAAAAAACAAAGTAAAATCTGCCCTAAAATTAACAGCAGGAAGCTAACAACACCAACACAAAACACAAATAAAACCCTTAAGATTTCCCAATGGTGGCGATAAGCACAAGTCAATGGTTTAATAGAAGACTCTAGTATACACCCGTACAATATACTTAATTAACATTATACCGCGTTTCCAATTGCCCAGGCTTGCCCAAGAAAGTTGCAACACTTTTGCAATACTATCACTAAGTCACGAAGGCAACAACTGCTCCAGACACTAATACAATGGTCACGACTGCCTCCAACTACTTATGGTTTCGTTACTACATTTTATGTCGTTATTGAAACGATAGGTTTAGTTGTAGTTGAGTAGTGTTTATGCAAAGAAGCCCTGTGTTAACTTGGTTAGGTCGATGCAGTCTACAATTATGATTGAGTCGGTACTACTTTTTGAAATCGGTATCGGTACCGGGTTGATTCTCGGTTTTCGGTACCGGGTCAACTAGTGCCTAAGTAGATTGTGATCATTCTTTAAAAACAAGTAAACGCGTGACCGTATAAAATATTCATTCTGTAATCATATTTTGGCTACAAAAAATCTGTGACGTCATCGAAAAAAAAAAACAAGAATATGTTATTTCAAAACAAGAAGATAACGCACACTACTAGCTTAACTGGGTCACTCAGAAAACGTACGAAAATACTTTTTAGTATCGTACCGTAAAACTAAATGCTAACAGTATAACTGGGTAAACTCATTGGACAAATTGTCAACGAAATGTAGGTTTAAGTAATTTAATCCAAATGTCGGCTGAACGTATCATTTCTGGGCTGTTACACACAATTTCGCCAAACAGCGTCTGCGACCCGCTCCTAGGATGTGATAAAATGTTTAACTTGGGACTCACCCTTGGGCACGCAGAAAATTAATTTTCACGCTAGTTTAACCTTAGCACTTAACTCACCTTGTAATAATGCCTGTCACTTTTGATTAGGAGTCTTAGTGAGTAATGAGAAATGGAGAATATTTACTTTTACAAGTACATGATATGGGTAGGTAAGGAGTTGGGTGGATTCTTGATTCATCAATGATTAGAGTAGTTCACGATCGCCGAACATACGGTCATGGTAGGAAAACATTATTGGAATTACTCATACAGATTTTAGTTTTGTTTTTACTTTTTTTTTTTGCAAATGAAACTTAGTCTAAAATGTAAAAGGTTATATATTTGAAAGTACGGAGACGATCAATTCACTACATCCCCGTGGGCTCCGATCAAAGCAAATGCGCTTACATATTTGCATATTGCACCAGAGTGATATAGCTTTTGACGGCCAGTGTAATATTGCCTTACTGGAACCATATTAAATGCAAATATCCAGAGTTTGAAATTGGAAGCGTATTACCTTTGACTATCAGTACAGTTAACATTCAATCTCCATGTTAAATTTGTGACCAGATTTTTTACCAAAGTCATCGTAGTTGACGTGTGCCACCGAAAGATCGCGCTGATCTAAATTACTAAATTCTGTCGAATACACGAAATCTTTTACAAAGCCAAACTAAAGGAGTAACCTATGAAGAGCTGTGGCAACTGTTATGACCCATCAACATGGCCAGCAACAAAAGATAATTTATAAAATACAATTGTATACACTAGCTCATTCTGTGACTGGCTCACACAACTACATTCTTTCTAAAAAAAAAAATTGGTGACAGCTGGTCCATATAGATGGGATGTCTACTTTAGTATTCTATAATCAATGGTATTAATCTCTCATCGAGGGTCCTAGTCAGGATTAAAAATAAGTTATATATAATCGTGACGTCAGTAATCAAAAAATATTGCATACGGAAATCCTTGTACCAAGTAAACAGTATTTCCTTGGAATTGCTTAATCGTACAATTTAAAACTTACCTCAAAGTTTAATTGTTTTAAATGCGCTATTATAAGGTAAAATTTGTTCATGGTTTTTAGTTAGTAAATCGTTCTTTTGGAGGATTTGAAACAGGACCCAGCTGATCTCCATCATTGGGCTTTAAAAATGTTCCTGTTTAAAGAACCAACTAGTGTCAATTCAGTATCAAAACTACACAAGATATAGAGGCCCCACACACATCTTCCATGTTTGTGTTGAAATGCATTAGGAGCATCCGATCTAATTATAATGACGTACATAAATAAAGAAAACTCTCTATAAAGAAAAAAATTTGCTATTTTCTTTACTCGTGAAAACCTGCATAGCTATTAATTAATTAGTTGCCTTGTCTTGACAACATTTAAACTTTTTCTCATTCGAATTATCCCATCGACGAACAAATTTTACTTGTCAATACAAGTTTATATTGCTCGACGTATTTGTTGTAATTCTAACATTATTTTAAAGTAACTAGTGTTGAAAATAAATTTTCACTACGGGCGTCAGAATAAATACTATATCCAGTTATATACATAAGAGAATTTTAATTCATGATTTCACGAACTTACAGCACGTATTTTGACGAATTAATAAATGTACACCTTACCACAGTTCTAATACTAGCCGAAACACCAGTTATACAAGTTTAAAACTAACAATTACAAAATATACCTAAAAATAATTGTTTGTCATGCGAAACTGACGTGACTCATACATAATGTCATATGCAGTTTACCTAAAGAAAACATGAATAATAATGAGATGAACTGACAATTCATGCGTAGAGACAGTACTGTACTCACTGTGCATTCCAAAACAGGAATCAATTGTTGCCTTCATCCCTCTCTATCGCTCTGTCTCCATTAACATCAGAAGAGAGCTAAATTGAGCGAAAACTCCACCGGGTGGGGAGAGTGAACGGCAAAATATCAATCATTGTTTAAACAGCAGAAAATCCTACAGTTTCTGACCCGTGGGAAAAGTGGAAAATGTAGTAGCAATGGTCACTCATATAAAAAATCAATCATCACGAAGTTTACAGAAAAGTGGTATATGAAACGAAAATAGAATGGAAACGCAACATTTTCGATGCAGATAGATATTAAATACATATGCTGGATGTGAGTAAAGCCAGTTTTCGCGATATCAACATAAAGCTTACAAGAAATATACAATAGTTACGTATGATGTGTAACTAATAATATCATTGAGTTCAATAGAGGGCATGCTTAGAGAAAGCGTTCTTGTACAAACGGATAAACAAAAAAATACAGGCTACAGAGAAAATACAGATTTTGTATTAACACCTCAGTTAACCTTAGTAATACCACCTTTACAAATTGTAAAAATAATATATCCAATTTCAACGTTTGAGTATTAATTAGGTAGACCTTAGTCTATTATTTTTGTCAGATGAACAAATTGAAACAGCGATAATATTTTTGTAAAAAAATATGTCCTATTAACCAGAATTCAATTAAGGTGAGCCATTCAAGCACGTGCTGCAGTTTTTCATGAAGATTTCATACACAAAAGATCAGAGATTTGTGTTTTTAGCTATAGCTGTAAACTTAACCTCTTAGTTTATCATGAATGAGACAAATAATTGTAAATTCAACACAATCTGTCCATTTTGAAACTGAACAATATTCCTTTTTTATTAAACTGACTAAAATTTAACATAGAACTGGAATGTAGGCCTATACTGGCTAATGTGTCAATAGTATAAATTTTTCTATAAGAACGTTATTTTTTTCATTACATTTCAGTTCTAACTTCAAATTCAAACAGCGGAAACTGTTAGTTGAAAGATTGCAGTTGCATAGACATAAGTTGAGTATCGATTTACTCAGTCAGGTATTTTTTTACAAAACAAACAGTTTTAATTATAAAATTATGTTTTACCATTGCTATAGGCACTGAACACCGTAATGTAACGTGATTTTCCTCAATTTCTCAGAAACTCGTATAATGTTCATATTGAAAAAAAATCAATAGGTACTTTTATTGCCTTTGGACTTTCAACAATGGGGAGCGAGCTGGTCTAGATAGTAGACCGGGACTTTGACCCCCAAGGTCCCGGGTCCAAATCCCGCCAATCACGAATGGATTTTAGCCATTAATCCAATAGCACCACGATCATATATACTCAGCCTGATTAAATGGTAAAACGGTTCCAGTCTAGTTCCAAGTGCCCTAGCATGTGAAGGTGGGGCATAGAAAAGTGTGAAAAATGAAAACTAGAAAAATGGCACTTGTCTTAAACCAAGATATTCATTCTACATCAGTTTGCGCTTCAGCCCAAGCACTTATCTTGCAGGTTTATTAGTCCCTGGTCGCTGTAATGAGCTAGGGTGCGATAACAACGAGTAGGCGGTATCAGCATGCTAATCACTATAGGCCCATGCAGACGCTCCCACGTGCAGTGCAGAGGAATTAACGGTCTGATTCAATCAGCTGTTGATATCAACACAGGCCAGGTACATGTGCAACCAGTGAATGGGGAAAGTTGATTATAATAAACGCTGAGTCATACAGAAAAGTTATATTTGAACATGGATACGGTTTTGAATACATCTATAGTTATGTTAGCGTACACATGGTTACATAAGTAACAATACAATAATTTGTATTGAATATATTTATTGCTTATAATCTATTGTACTATTTGCTGATTGTAAGCACTCATTGATCTTTAATTTTGTAAAAATTGTTGTTACCAATTAGTGTTACGCATTAATTTATAGATACGTTAATAAAAATTATATGTGTTAATTCTATAGATACGTTAATTAAAATTATATGCGTTAATTCTATAGATACGTTAATTACAATTATATGCGTTGATTCTATAGATACGTTAATTACAATTATATGCGACAATTCTATAGATACCTGATTTTTCATAATTGTTTGTGGCGACAGATATCAATAGGAATTAACTGTGACGACTGTCCAAAGTACTCCATAGGCCAAACTGGAAGGATCTTTCAAACAAAGATTTAAAGAACATATACCTAAAAGATCACAACATCTGCAATATAGTTATGCCGAACATTTAACATCGTAATTGCACAACTCTTTTGATAAAAACATGGAAATATCTGTATTACCAAAAGGTTTTAAGCTTGATATTTTTTAAATTATTATCAGTAATTGTTTATTTTCTAATATTAGTTATACTCCCAGTTGTGAATATATGTACCTGGATTTTGTGAGGTCAACATTAGATTTAATTGATCATTCGGTGTTCTTTTACCAATCAAAAAGTATTCTATTTATGGAACTCACTATATTTATTGAACAGTTCACATACTTTTGTAGAGCATAAACTTTCGTCAAAGTTCTTGTTTTATACTTAAGGCTAGTCTCATTATAGTCTAGTACATCAATGAGTATCATATGGGATTGGAGCATGTTTACAACTGGCTATTTTAATACTATTACGTACTTTTAATTTTTTTAGGTTTCACTGCATATCTCGTAAATGTAATGGAGAGATTTAATCTCAGCGATCCTTGGTTGAAATGCATTATTACATACTTTTTGGGTACTCCGATTCTTATTTCGTTGGATTACACCATCTTATAGATAAAGTTTATAGACAATATTTTTTATTTTCTTTTTTTATGTATTTTAAGATTTATAAAATGTATAATAGTAGTATACAGAGTGCTAGCTATTTTAAATGTTAAATAGAAACTTAACCGTGCACAACAATACTGCTAGTATATTTTAGTGGGTACAAAATCGCCGAACAATTAAATGGCCAACCAAGTCTATCTAAATTAAGATGTAGCTTGATAGTGGTAAATCTTGTTGAAAGTATATCTTAAACCCTCGAAACGATTAATACACTCTCAGTTCATATAATAACTATATAATAATCAGTTCATATAATTATATAATAATTAATTCAAAGAAAACGTATCATATTTATATTCACAATGAATATGACACATCATAACTCAAAATATTCCTTAGTATATGAACATGTTACAGTAACAATTCCCGTTTCAAAATTTGTATCATAAATATTTTACGAAAACCAAACATGTTTTCAAATAAATCCCAATATTTACATACGCAGTCCCCGTAAAATTCACAAGATATGCCAAAGCTTGTAAGATGACTAGAGCGGAGGAGCTACTGCTGGGTGAAGTAGAGCAACCCCAAGTTTATGTACGTAGCTCGATGGAATAATAATGAGTCAGAAATAGGAAGATAATTCGGACCCGTACACACGCTGTGCATTCTAACTGGGGAATCAATTGTTGCCAACACCTTGGCGCGAAACCGCCTCGATTTGGAGGGAAAAGGGGTGAATCGAGTAAGGAGGAAACAGCATGCATTTACAAAATCATTATTTATATATGAAAAAAATTATTTTACTGTGGTTTGAGTTGCTATTTCATTAGCATTTTTAAAGATATTTGCAAATGAACGATTCAGACCTGTTACTGACGTACATCGATATTTTATTTTTTTTTTAAGAGGTTGGCGGCCTCTTTTAACCTTGCATTTGCCCGTCCACATAGACTAAGCGCCCGTGCGTGGATCGTTTACAGCAAAGCAAGGAGTGAGCCGGTACAGTAAAAAGGTGAACTGTACTGATAAAATGTTATCGGCAGTGACCAGGATCCGAACCCACGACATCGCTGCCTTGGGCCCGAAGTCCGCGACGCTACCGACTGAGCCACCGACTCACTAATCACACACACTAAAACATGAGATAGAATCATTATTGAAAAATGGCGTCTGAGTCCAGGACCGACAAAGCTTGGAATCGAACCAGAAAAATTCAGATTTAAAGGTGATCACTATAACCACTCAACTATCTAGATCTGGATATGTCATTAAAACTTTTAGTGAGGCAAATAATCCACTTCCTTAATAGGTCCCTTAGAGGAGTTCTAAAAATAAAGCTTCTGATCCAGCCAGTTGTAAGTGTAGAGAGAACACTTAATAGTCATGACACTACGACCTAGTGCCTAGTGATACAATTGCACCAAGTGATAAAAGAATCCTCAATGGACTTCCCTACAACAAGACAATCGGCAAGTCACGATTTTAGTATTAAGTGACGTCTGAACTGATTTCATTCTCACCATATGGTGCGATTGTAGTCTTTTGTTAGCAAACAGTGGCATTTGATTGTTATTTTGTATTGATAAACAATATATCGGCGTTAAAAGTATGCTGGAGTGTATTTTTCATTCCGATAATTATTTACATTTTATACAGGATGGTTCGTAACTCGCTACCAAACTTTTGGTTTTATTTCCAGTTTATAACAAACGTAAATATAACACTCAGAGCCACCATTTTGTATTTTTCGAAAATGGCTTTTTTACCAAAAACCATGATACTTAGAACTTTGAAATTTAGCATCCAGTATCACTAACGTATGAAAAAATATAAAGGTTCTCTAATCTAAAAAACCAAAATGACGATCATTTTCATTTTTGTATCAAGAATAACTTACATCAATGAATCTATAAGAGCAGAACAATACTGCTTTATTGGAAACTAGCTGTGTGCCCGTTCTACGTACGGGCATGTTGTAGTTAGTTGAGACCTTTTTATATTCAGAACAGCAGTTGGTTTGCAAGTTAAGTGTGAATTTTTCCAGTTATGCTGGTAAAACTATTATAGGAATACATATGAACCGTCGAAAATAATATACAAATGAAAATCCAACAAGAGATTTTTTGTAGTGCGAGCTTTTTGTGCTTATGAAACTATCCTTAAAAATTATGACTAACTATCATAATGATTTACGTACTCCTAAACGTAATACGCCTGTATTACTGACTATCCACGCTTATGTTTTCGTGTTACAATCCACTTCTATTATCACTTTATCCACGCAAACCTACGCTTACCAACTCCGCCTCATTTCCATAAATTATCACCCTCCTTGTTTATTTATATCGAATTACCTTTAGTACGTGCATAGCGTACTAATGTCACATTGTATTCAGTTTTGTGCGTTACTAGAATGTATCTGTTGAAAATGAGCTTTAAAATGTGACCACAAAATTTATGCTTTTGTGTGTGGTAAATAGCTATATAGGTTGAAAACTTAAGTAACAAAAATATATATATATAAAAGAAGTTAGTTTCCGATAAGACCGGATGATGACCGGCGTGATTATCAAATCAATCGCCAATGTTACATATTCTATATATATTTACCATATTGTAAATATGTTATGTTATTCGTATAGATGTTTCAAACAATTTTAGATTACGAATTTAATAATTTAAACAATTGCGAAACTAACCTTGCTAACTATATTTTGGTTAATACATACAGATTTTGTCCATGGTAGTGTAAAATACACGCGTCGTTTCGCTCAACCATTTTAGCATGCTCGTAGTGTGTGTTTCAAATTATCTTCGCATTACTAAAGTCATTTATATTCACCCTGCCTCCGTAACTTCGTATGTCTCTACTTTAAAGGCTTCGAATGTTTTCTTTACAGCTAAATTGTATTATTACTTCGCATCAGTTGCATTAAATGATGTTTCATGTTGGTATTGCTTATGAAACTAAATCAAAGCTTTGTTTAGGTAATAAATATATTCATGAAATAGAAAATACAATTTATGTGACTTACAACTCTATTATGGTATATACTATTACATAATCCTAGTTATACAATACTGTATATTTAAAATTTTTAATATTACACATGAAGCACAAACAATTAGTATGGGCAGCCTAGAGTGTTGGGCCAAATAATCGATATTAATACTACAGTGTTCAGTGCATAAAATATAGAGATATCAAAAGAATAAATAAATTGTAATTGTGAATTGTAAGATACAAAGAATACCTAGACAAACAAACTAAGGATGGTTTTCGACTAAAAGCGAATGAATGGAAAGATATTAGTGCGTGGTTACATAAAGAAGCCGAAAACATGCGAGAATAAACTAAGAAAGGTGTCAAATAAAATATCTTTCTCTCCAGATATCACTGAGCCCCTTCTAACAGGGACATAAATATTTCAGGCTTTTGTGTTTACCGGGCACGGAAAACATAGAATTGGAGCGAGCAAGGTAAAAAATTGACCTTCAGATATTGTTTTCTGTCATGCGAAGATTTCAATAAATGTTTCAATATACATTTTTATACAGGCTTACGTTTAGACAAATATTACTCTTTGGGTGGTATTTAGACGTTAAAAAATTTAAATTTATTAAGTAAGTGTATAACAGTTCTTGTCGTTATAACTAGATGTTTTTTGACAAATTTAATAAAAGTACAATTAAGTACTGCTGGGACCAGGTCCAAACCATAAGAAATATTTATTTTTTTCAGGGCCGAACAAAAGAATAAAAGAACTAAGAAAGTAGAAATAAAAGACCTCACTATTTTTGGGTGAATACTACAAAATATTGTTTATTCACTGAGAAAAAAAAAATACAGTACTCAAATTTTTAAGTTAGAACTTCAGATGACTAGAATATAGACACCACAACAACAACAAACCATTGGATATTTGCATTTAATATGGTTCCAGTAAGGCAATATTACACTAGCCGTCAAAAGCTATATCACTCTGGTGCAATATGCAAATATGTAAGCGCATCTGCTTTGATCGGAACCCACGGGGATATAGTGAATTGATCTTTTTTACGATAGTTGAGAATATACGTATTTCTACTTTTTAATGCATTCACTCATAAAATAAACTTTAAAGAGGTGAAAATTAAAATGGCAAATTAATTGCTTCAAATTAAAATACACACATTCATTGTAATTCCTTAATATTTAATGAGTGGTAACCAAGCTTCATTAAGACAACTTAGTAAACCTACGTTTTCAATCTATACCCACAATGATTGAGAGATTTAGGATTGACATATATCCGGGCTATAAATACTTCTAGGATTTTACATGTGATCATCTTATTACCTATTAAATTTCTGTGTATTACTATCAGAATGCTATATATTTTAGTATACATACCCTATTGAACCCACCAACCACTGTAACAACAATTAAAATTGCCAGTTAATAACAATTAGATTTTTACAATATATAATTTTCCAGCTTACAAAAAATGTTTTAAAACCCTACGAATGCATATAATTAAGCACTAAACAGACTCCAATTTCGTCTCCAAAGAATTTCAAATGTGAAGTTAAGTAACACAGTCCAGTTCCCTGGGGGTATTAAGTTTTTTACCCGCTACCATGTGCTGTGATATCAAAACAGTTGTTTCTACATTATTGTGTGATTTATCATCTGTTTCTCGCGTTCTGAATTACCAAGCAGAACCCATATCTCTTAATGAGAACGCGCTTTAAAGGACTGACTCAAATGACGTTTAATCGGTTGATGTAACAGCTAATTGTGACTAAAGATGTGAATACTTGTTTGAGAAAAGCCAAGTAAATTACAGTTTTTGTTTTTCATAGTTATGTTGTACAATGCTTTTTTCAGCAGAGTTTAGTCCTTTAGAGCTCTTTTCGGATGAAAGTAGTTTAGTTTTTATTGCCGTACTACCATGTTTGATTATTAAACCATTTCATGAGGGTGTGAGTAATTCTACAGTGTACGTAGATTATGTACATTTTTGAAACTCCAGGAAGTTTTACCAAACAATATTTCTTGAACATAGTTGTGTTAAAGATTTTGTATTGTATATTTCCAAATCATTAGGGAAATAGATGTTTCAACATCAACTGTGAATTATTAAATACAGAGTGTTAACAAAAAGTGGGGACTTAATTTACTTAGATGTTCTTTGGGTCAAAATAAGCAACAATGTTTTACACAATGTCTTATCTCGTTTAGTTTAGGTTTTGGTTCTATGTATGTGTTTCTTACTAAAACATTCATAACTCCTTTTTGGTTTGAGCTAAAACTTTGAAATTCTTCAAAAATGTTCATCCTATTAGCCACAAATCTGTGTGCAAAATATTTTTTAACTCCTGCTAACTGTTTTAAGAAAGCGGATATTTTAATAATTTGATGCAAAATTCCACGAAACCCGTCAACGTTTTACAAAATATTGCAAGATACCGTACATAAAGTTTAATAAATTGTATGCACATTTCATCGATATCGTAATAAACTTTGATTGGACATGGCTTGGAAAAGCAACTGAGTAGCTTGTTTCTATCTTGCTTTACCTACAGTTTACTACGGTTAAATTTATGGTGTTCGAGGAATTTAAGGCATTACAAATTTAAATAGCCGCTATTTTTAAACTATTTAGAAGCTAGAAGAGTGATAGACATTTTTGCAGACTGTCAACGCTGTAGCTCAAACCGTCAATAAGCTATGAAGGTTTTTGTAAAAAACCAAATACAATAAACGGAACGAGATAGAACATTATGATTATTTAAACGTTTTTGCTTCGTTTGGCCCAAGAAATCACTAAGTAAATTATGTCTCCACCTTTTCCGAACACCCTTTATATCTGGACTTGTTTGAATGCTTGAATTCTTAGGACAGATTTGTTTTACCTAGTTTCCAAAATTTTTATGATTGCCAAAGAAAAAAAATCGTTTATTATCTCAATACAACAAGTAACTCGAGTATCGTTATAGGATTAAATGTTTTAAAGATGGTTTCATAACAGAGTTAAATGGATTGGCTGCCTTTTGAAAATTGAAGATATATTAATTCATCGACCTTAAAATAAGGTAAGTTATATATTTTAACCTTGGGATGATAAATAGATAGTGGTCTGGAACATTTTAAAATCAAACCCCCGTTAAAGCCTTAAAATAAATTAAATTTCTGGTCCAAATCTGTACTATGTTAAATATAAAAAAATTTCTAACATTAGACTATATATAGGACATGAGTAGATTTTCTGTTATTTGTAGCTATTTAATTAATAATTGATGGAAATGTGACTGGAAATAAAACTAGTTTGAAAGATAAAAAATGCATTCATAATGTTATATATGAATAAAAATACATCACCATAATATTCACAAAAATATAGTGAGAATACATTTTAACTAACAAAGTAATAGTGAATTTTAGACTTAACGAAACATAAAATTACAACGATTCCGTACCTTGCTCATTATTTCGGAGCTATGCCACGCAAAAGCATTATTTAATAATTTGGTCGAAACCTTTACTTTTTCCCTCAATACATGGAGAAATTATTGTTTTGTCAAAATTTTCGAGTTTGAGTTTTCAGTGGATATATCCGTTTTGGGTACCCCTGAACCCAAAAAAGTGGTTTTCAAAGTGATGTCTGTGTGTGTGTGGATGTGTACAGATAGCCATAGACCACTCCTGTAGTCCGATTTTGATGAAATTTGGTTTTTTCATTTTCATTTTTCGAAATGTTGATGGATAGTGGTGATTTTTCCATAAATCTGATTTTATCGAATATGGCCTGAACGATTTAAAAAAAAAAAAAAAAACATTTAGTATGTTATTGTCCTAAAAATTCTGAGCAAAATGGTATAAATCCCATTTCCGTAAAAACTACGGTTCCAAAGTTATTGTAACTTATGTTATTTTTCCATAAGAAACCCCATAAAATAACAAAATTCGGATTTTAGGGAAAAACCCGATTTCATTCAAATTAATGTATTATGTTCCTTATAATAACAAACAAAATAGTGCAACCCCCATCGCTGTAACAATTACGGTTCAAAGGCTATTGCAACTTTTGTGATTGTTCCCTATAAAATATTATACTCCCACAGCTAACTAACTCATGTTACAGTTTGTTGACAAGCTTATGGGAGAAAGTATGTGTCAGATTGCTGATACAGTTTATTTTTAATAAAGCATTATGAGTGTATGAACGAATTTTCCATGTGCTGTGTTTTGAAACTATTCAACCAAGATTTAACCCAGGTTATCGTGCCTCCCCGCGTATTCTGTACACGATCCCGCCTTGTTCCACTATCTCTATGATCGTCCGCCTCCCCGAGTTATGTCTCCACGATTACTAGGCTATCTTGTAATCGTTATTTACCCGCTGTGGTTTTTTGTGCCGCTCTTGTGTATACAGTGGCTGCAACGTCTTCGGAGCTACTAACCAAAACCTAGAGCTAGTGTTTGAGTACTTGGGAAGAAGATGCTACGTCATTTTTTCGATAAAGAGTCGCATGAGCTCCGTAGTTTTGTTAGATTTCTCGCACATACATTTTATAATCGCTAGTTACTTCATAGAGTGTATACGGTTCACACTTTGTCGCAAAGCACAACAAAGTTTTGATCAACGTTTGAAAATATAAATTGTGTAGTTGAAAGCTGATAAATTATGCACGGTGGTTTATCTGATAATACTGATTTGGATGTAAGATCGGTTTCAGTTAATCCTACTACTATTTTGATTAGGTAGGAAATAATAGAATAATAAACTACTCTACTGATGGAAAGGGTTAATAGAACATTTTAACATTACAAATTTGTCCAGATAATAAATGTAAAGGTAATTATAAAATGATTATCATGTTTTGTAAGAGCAAAAACTCGTAAATCAGAGTTGTCTAGATAAATAATAATGGTAAGTAAGTGATGAGTTTCCGCAAGAGTATTTTTGTATATGAAGGATGAAACATTGGAGTGGGGAATGGGTTAGTGTAGTAAGCATGGTATTATTTTAGAGCTCATTCCACAAAAAAAATATCTGTTATTAGAAAATGATAAAATGGATAAATGTTTTTGTGCAACGATTAATGATTCAAGATTGAAATGTTTCGTAAGCTCGGTTACCAAATAGATCAGTTGGTTCTTAGCCAGGATTTTGTATTACTGCCCAATAAAAAAGGACAGTTAGGTTCAGTTTATAAACCATTAGAAAGCTATTTAGATCCTTATGAAGACTGATGAATAAACAAATATGGTAAACAATGAATGTCTAAACAAACATTGGAAAAATGCCGATACACCAGATAATTTATCATGCGATCCAAGATAAGATAAGATAAGATAAATTCAAACAGTAAAAAAATAAAAATAACCTGTAAATTAGTTCGCGAATTGAGCTTTAAGTGTCGGTTCGGACGAAAACTAATGCATTGTATGAACGATGAAATGGCTTTGATATTGCGTCGGTATAATATCAATCCAACACGTACACCAGAGGAATATAACAGATTATAAACATAGTGGTGATAAATAATCGAGGAGGGAATGTGTGGTTCAGGGGAATGTTTTGAAACGGCCAAGTATCATGCAAGGTACAGCTCTAGTTTCTTGCTGTAGATTCGATCACAACGTTTTTGATCGAAAAGTTATTAGCTGACTTTTTATTTTTTATATCATCATCGAAATTATGTTATCAATTACAGCGTGAAAATATTAAAAGTGGTTTACGGTGTTCCAAATGGTCCTAAAGCTCTGATTCAAGGCCACTCATGGGGGATAAAATGACCTTTATGGTATATTATATTAAACTAACCCTGGTTGGCAAAAGATCTGATTTTAATTTTTTTTACCAAATAACTAAGTAATTTGCACGATTTGGATATCCTAAAACTTCAGGAAATTTGCTGCGTAGCTAATTCAATGTGCTTTTGGGCATTTATTCATTTGCTTCCAAATAAGTCTTATAGCTGAACATTTCATGCTATAAGACAAAATTATATAACAGGTTTTGCCTCTCGGGGAAACCATTGGTCAAACGTACGGTAGAAAATAAACACCTTTGGTAGTTAATTAAACATTTGTTGGACCACGTTGACGCAATAAAATGTTGAAGCTAAATATTTGTGCCTCATTTGGTTCAAAATTGATTTTTTCACATTGCGATACTAACCTATCAACTAAGTATTGCAAGCAACAATTTTGCCCGTTTACCTTTTAAGTTATAGCTGTCTTTAAAAAGTTATAGAAATAGTATGATAAAAAGTACATTTCACACAAATCTTGAGGTTTTCTTGAGAAGACGGAATTTTAGATTTTGCCCTAGAGAATGCAAAATCAGCTCGACAGATTTGACAGTCGTCATTCGCATTTGTCTGTTGTCGTCGCCTTTCTATTCTCCTTTGGAATATCAATTGTTGTCAAAAGGTTTTTTCTAAATATAATTATAACTTTGAAACTAGATGGATTTTATTGTACGAAGTGTTTTTTTTCAATATAAATCATGGACTTAACTTCCAATTGGCCCGTGATGATAAAACTATATTATTTGTCAATTATATTGGGTTCATAATGTAAGACTAAATTACTTACGTAATTCCCGTCACAGCTCAATAAAATATGTCTATTCAGGACATGTATCGGTGTTAAAACACCATCGTCAGCTTCAGGTACATAGTGTAGAGTTGATCATTTGTTAACATCGTCAGAAGATAAACACAGTACGTATAAATACTGTATACAGTTATGTATAAATACATAAAACAATTAAACATTTTAAAAACAGGCCTGTTCTAACAAAGATGACCGACCGCACAGGTAGCAAGGGACAGAATAGCTAAAAAAAATATTGGGTTCAATCATTCACATGCACAATAAAATGTCAAATGTAAACTTTGATATTTTATTGAACAATAAAGGGGTTCCTTTAGTTAATGTAAATCAAACACAGCGTGTAATGTTTGTGTTGTGTGTTGGAATATTTCTGAATTTATTTAGACGACGTGTCCCTTCTGTTTATAAACAAGCGTATCTAGGGAGCAGAAAAATTATTCCTAAACACTTACGCATTTTATTTAAAAACTAATTGTTTTATTCACTGTACTATCTAAATGCTAAACTAATCTTGTTATGGAATTGGTTTTAAAAACACTTGTTTTATGCCAACACTTTAGTTTTAAAATATAAACAATACCTTAGCTTGCCGTACTCCAGCTGACTTTACCAATCCCTTCCCGTAAATAACGACATTCGGGTCTTAAAAGAGTACGGATGAAACTGCTTTCCATGTGAGGCAAAAAGTAAGTAAAACCATATTCCTATCCTATAAATTTTTAGTCATTCGATAGATCTAAGAAATAAGTTCAAAGCTACAAAAACAGCTTATAAACAGAATTTGTATTATAACCATTAGTTAAATCCAATAAAATACAACTTAGCAGATTTATCTTCAATTTAGATATACCGTTTTACTTCTTTGGTCACAAAAATAATGTTCATGATTGCAAAATTTGGCTCCACCAAGTTTATTCC
The DNA here is from genome assembly GCF_028750875.1 of Macrosteles quadrilineatus. Classification (NCBI taxonomy): domain Eukaryota; kingdom Metazoa; phylum Arthropoda; class Insecta; order Hemiptera; family Cicadellidae; genus Macrosteles; species Macrosteles quadrilineatus. Next base: position 26,884,248 of record NW_026542599.1, on the reverse strand, counting down.
TGCCAAGAAGTACATAATTCACAGTTAATTTAGAATTTGTTACCAAACTATTTTCTTCCGGCCATTATAACTCATGAACTTGGATCGCCTGGGACTAGATCCTTAGTTTAATTGTTAGAGGAAACCACCTATAAATCTGGTATTTATAAGATGCCATTCCGGATTGTACTGCAGTAATTTGAAGAATAATTCATTCATTGTAGTTCATACAATTTTTATAACTTTAGTTTTTTAGGTTTTTCGATTCTTAATTGTATATATTGCATTTATGACAACAGCTAATTTGAACTAAACAGCAACAAAAAACTGTGATATGCAATGGGAACTGTCAAAATAGGATTGTTTAAGTTATGTTTATGTTTTTAATTTAATGAATAATTTGTGGTATTGTGCAAATGTTTGATAGTTTATTTTCTTTGGTCTAGGTGCAATGGTAGAACATTATGGCTATGGTAGATGTGTTATACTAAAGCGTTCCGTAAATTTAAAGAACCAAATTTTACCAAACTGTGTCCTCCCTCCTCCCCCATTGCAAACACAAAGCTTGAGTATAACTGCAATAAGCATTTTACACTATATGCCAACCCCGTACGAAGGACGGGTACTCTGCTAGTATATATATATATATATATAAATAATTATCAAATACATTTGTATTATCAGAATGCACAAGATGTTTTTGTAAGATTTAATTTTAGTCCTTCATAATTATTAAACTAATTTCAGTCTATCATATCCATGAGAAAGTCACGTTGTATCATTGTTTTGTGCTTTTGTGTAAAGGTTTAGTTTAGAAGGAACTAAAATGATGAGGATGGTTTTTCTACTAAAATAAACGGTTCCGTTAGCTAACAGAATGGTTTTATCAAGAGACGACCTTTAGAAATAATTTGTGTGGATTTAATTTACGAAAATATCTTTACCTACGACCGTTTTTTAAAGTAGACATTTCAGTCCAGTTCTTAGAATTGAAAAGTTTCACTTTACAGCTGTTTACTTTCATATCCGCATAGTTTCATTTCATATCCGCATAGTTTTCTCATATCCACACAGGTAACGGACCAATGAGGTTCAAGTATTGAGAGAAAAGAATTAAAATTGTAATGCTTCAAACGTCAACTAATCAGCTGATCAGCTGATCAGTTGACCAATTTAATTGTTGATCCGACTTGTTCATGTTGATACTCGCGTATTCTTAATTAAGTTGGTGGAAGTCCAAAAATAAATGAAATATTTGCCGAATTGTACCTGATACAATATTATTTATGGTAAGAATGCTGCTAGCAATGTAATATTTAACGAAGTTTAACAAACACGTAATTACAGGAAATCAGCTGATTATACAACAAGTCGTTGCATCACTTTCAGTGGCAATGACAATACACGAAAACATAACCTCTCTAAAAAGTTATCATTAGTGATTGTTAGTAATTAAATCCAGATTGATAGTAATTAAAAAACGGTCGTAGGTAAAGTAGTGTACGCAACTCGCGTTAATAGTCTTTACGACACTCGTAGAAGTTTTTAAGGCACTCGCCAAGGCTCGTGCCTTAAATTTTCTACTCGTGTCGTAAAGACTCACTTAACGCAATCGTTGCGTAAACTACTATATCACCTTGTTCTGCAATAGCTATTACCTATTGAAATGATGCCAATTGGTAAGTATCCTAATACAGAAGAATCGTTAAAATGGTAGTTTTTGTAATTGACAATTAAATTTCCTAATGTTAATATTATTTGAGATACAAATTTATTTTTATTTAATGAATAAAATAATGGATTGTTTTAGAAACTCTTACTTCAGTTCATGGGTGTTTCGCTTTTTCCAAGAAGTCTACTGACTACGACGTTGCCCGCTTACCAAATGACTTATAAACAGAACTTTTCAAATTATGCACGAGAAGTTTTTTTTATATCAAAACCTTATTACATGTCAAACTCTTATATGCTTAAAGTTTGTCAAAAGTTCCCTAAGGAATAAACTTTTGAACATGTTCATCCTTTACTTGTTCATTAAATGTTAAGTAAGTTTTGTTATGTTGTATAAATAAAGTGGTTGTTAGTGACTTAGATTTAAATGTCACATTAAATTCCACACAACGCAACAGTAGAACTTTAATGAGTTTTCACTTGTTAAAGCAAATTTCTGAGAAAATAAAATAAAATTGTTCAACAGTGTTTACTAAAATATTGGTTTTTACAGAAATAAATATTGATAAAACTAAGTTTATTTAGTTTAAAGGTTTACATCCACCAAGTATCGTATATTTATGCCTTTCTACGGATAAATAATATAAATACTAAAAGAAATCAAGGAAAATGTACAACAATACAACACAAATAACTTGGTATTGAGGCGAATCGTAACATCGACTTGATCTTTGCAACAGAACCGTATTGTCAGCAGAAAAATGCCACGACAGCTCCAATGAATTGATATTTACCAATCTCATCTGAAAGGTTATTCCCTTTTTAGAAATAATGGAATATCAATGAATGACGCATGTCTTAAACAATTATTTTAAACAAAACATTCTCCAACTATTATGAGAGCGTCGAAATATATTTTTTTAAGGGCAACATTAAGTACAATATTTTAAGGTAAGTTATGTTGAATCTCTAGGCTATCTAAACGTCTTTATATAAAATTATTAAAAACACAGAAAACAAATGACAGATAAACTATATCATTTTTTAAGAAAACCATAATACAACGTGTTTTATATAGAAAATGTACACTATCTAATCATAGTTATATACAGTTAATAATATAGAAAACAATTTATAGACATTTAATTGCATTACACACATTTTTTGTACAAAAAAGGTATTCACATTAACTTTCAAGAAATATTTACGATTCTTTGTTTTAACAATATGTATTTCTGTTGGTTCCTAAAACTTACATGAACATAGTGTTATGAATAAATATTATTTCCTTTCAATTATTAAGTTGGAAACTTTCATGATATGAAGGTTTTGCTGAATTGAAAAAAAAGTTCATCTTCACCTACATAACTATACAATCGTCTTTTAAGCATATTAAATGTCATTCACAACATTTCGACATGAAACATTTTCTTCAATAGTTTCACAAGTACATCTAGTATTAATGCATTACTGTTTGACAGAAGTAATATATAAATCTGTAAATATTACCCTGACGTTCAGAATATTCGCGAACCCCACTCTTGCTTTACGACAAACATACATTCTCATATTGGCACCTTCATATCGGCTATATTACGACAAGGCTACCTCAGCATTTGTTCATACCACCTTTCCCGTCCTCTATATTTACGTAATACACGTCATTTTATATTTACGATTTTCCAAATTTTAGGTTTTAAAAAGTACAACAGTCGTTTTAAGGTACATTTATAAGCATGATCAATATGGTTGATGGTATATGGTTGATTAATATGCTATGCTATTTATGAAGAAATATTGAGTACTTTAACTGATTTATTGAACTGTGACAATTTAGTAATAATTAATTGAATAGGAAAAAGTTATAGAAGGTGCCTTACTATTCAAAATGGTTTATTTTATTTTACTGATATGTGATATATTTTAACTTCACAGCTACTATGAACTGTAAAATTTAAGAAGACACGAGAGTTTTTTTTAAGTAAGGGCCATTTGTGGGTATACAGTAGCTTCTGTTTCGTGTACACCGCAGCGAGGCTACTCATCACTACTATCATCATTTATGACCAGAATGTAACTATTTGCAGCTCTGTAGCTGAAATTGAGATTAGCTGTATATTAAGAAATTTTTCAATTTGTTAAATCTCTAGGTTCTTGTGAAAAAGGTCAGTGATACGTTTTTGATCACCAGAATTACATCAAATGCATAAATTCATTGCCTGATAACTAAAGATTATGACCCTAGTGAGACCCCAAGAGTCAGGTTACAGGGCAGAAATAGGTTATGTAGTTAAAAATGGTATGACATATTTTTTTATTTGTGGTATTTTGTGAGAAGTCTGGAAACCCATTAAAAACACAATTCCTTCCAAAAATGGCCTAATTTTCATAAAAATCTTTGACGACAAAAAAGTCTGTCCGTATGAACGATTTAAATGTTTTGCTTCTTAAAAAAGATGTACGGTTGAAAAGAAATGTGGATGTAATTGATGTGGATAAGAATAAAAAAAAATAATAAGTGGAAAAGGCAAACAAATTAGATACAAGATAAGATAGAGGAGAAGGAAGTAAGGATAAAGAAGTATAGGTAGGAGGAGAAGAAGAAATATAAAAAGAGATGAATCAGTCAGTATAACCGTCATTGAAATCAAACGGTAATTGTTTTGAAAAAAACGCAGCGGGAAGATTAAGTAAAAGGAATGGATAAAGTAGTTGTGGAAACGAGGGAGAACAAGTAAGAAAATAAAGAGAACGGTGACGTGAAAATGGCTTGTAAAATCAGGAGTAGGGAAAATATGAGTAGAAGGAGAAAGATAGTCAGGGAGTAAAACGGAAGGGAAAATGAAACGACGAAAAACAATTATGAATAAGCTTACAGGAAAAAGACCAAGGTGAGAAGAAGAATCCGAATAGTAAGTGGAATAGGAAAAAAAGCTGAATAATAGGTAAAGGATATATATATACTGTATTATGATAGTGTAACCTTGCATGTGAAGGTGTTGGTGTTGCATGTCTAGTCCCGAACTCGTTGACGTCAACTATTCTATCACTGTCAAGTTCGTTATCTCTGATAATATTTCTACTCTTGGTGTATTTGTTAAACGTAAAGAGGTCGTGATATCGGTATCTTGTCCAATCAATTACATATTGAAGAGGTAGCTTTGAACGCTCATCGGGTATAACTGTCCTTATTTACAAAACGTACCTTTCTATTGTCTTTGAGGTTATTATAGAGTTAAGTTTAACATAGTTTGATTAAAAATGCGTGTGTACATTAACTGTATACCATTGATAGTCAATGGTATGTACTATAATCATTATATAGTAGTGTCAGTAATTCTTTATTTACTTTGTTTCTCGTATCTTTTAACTGGCGTGTAATGGGTAGCTGTTTTTGTTAAAGATCATGCTTTTCGTCGGAGAATCAATGCCACTATTGATTAAAGAAAATCCATATATAAATCCTAAAGTAACTTAACCAATCAATAGTTATATTAATACTTATGAAGTCAAACGGGGTTAAGCCCGTGGGTAACAGCTAGTATATATAAAATACGAAGCTATTTTATAGTTCCTTTCCACATTTTACTTAAAATTTATAATTTCTTTTTTTTTATTGTTCATTCTCACACCAAAAAAAGCACATCGAAGCAAACGCATTTAATTTCCAAAAATCTTTAAAAAAAAAACAATACAAATATGTATTTTAACATCGACTCGAATTTTCCACAGACGACTAAGTTCAAATTCAAAGTGAATGTTTAATTTTTGTTTTACTCAGCAAAAGCTTAGATCTTGAATAAAAATTATCGGCTGTCAGGGGTAGCTTTAAAAAGGTTAAAGTACTGTGAGTTCTGTCATGTGTGGAAGATTTTGATATTGGAAACCTCTCAAGCATAAATTGTGAAGTTCTGCTGATAAGTTCAAAACGTTCTTTCTTGCAAACAAGAAATATCGTGCGAGCAACCCAAGTTTTACAGCATGTAAATAAACTAAACTTGCTTACATAATTTAATAATATTACTTAACGTTTAGTTTTTATTCGAAACACAATGTTTAACTCGGCCGTTAACAAAGTTAACCTTTGTTGCCTTGTGACGTGTGTTTTTATAAAAAAGCTTAGTAATAGATTTAATACCTGTTATGATGAATTTGATACTTTTTACCGATTTTAGATGTTTTATCTTTTAAATGATCCATTTCAAATTTCTACAACAGTATGCAATATGTAATAAGCCTGCAGTTTAAAACTGGGATTAATAAAGGTTTCGGGATATAGAAATTTACCAAACACTGCATATTATCTCAAGGTGTAAAAGGAAAAGTAAAAACTTTCATAAGAAAGCTAAAATTAAATACCAAAAAACTGTAGATTACGCGCATTTTTATTTGTCTGAATGAAGTTTAACTGAAATATTTCCTTTATCAAGTGATATTCATCCACATTTAAATAAAATTAGATTTAACGAGTACTTAAGTTTGCTGCTACGTGGTGGAGAAAAGTGTTCTTTAAATCAAAAGTTAATAGTAGGTATGTGGTTAAATAAATAAATTTACAAAATAATATATCCATATACAATCAAACTGAAATGGTTTTCTTTTTATCCATAAGAACAACATGGAAAATTCAAATGCACAGTTTTTCTTTTAATTTTCTCCATAGACTTTAATTTTACAACAAAGCTTCAATATGCAAGATCATTTGTTTTGTTTTAACCCCTACAATGGTGACTGTAATTCAAATCGATCATTTCAACTTTTAAGGGTGAAAAAAAGATGGACATTCTTTAAGACCCCATATTTTAACAACGGAATTCCTTTAAAATGTTATTGGATGTGTTCTTAACCATAGATTTTAAGTATCGATTTGTACAGTTTATACATCAACTATTATCACAAATGGGATTTTATAGGATAATATATTTTTCACAAACATTTAGTTTTTCGCCGGATAAGTAAAGGGCATACCATTATTTGTAATTTCTATCCTTGTACTTAGTAGAACAAAATGTGATACCATTATATATCTATATCCAGTAAGATTGTATACAGTATTTGTTTCAGTTAGTCATACAATAGGGAAGATACCTTTTTGTTTGTAGTTGACTTTAGTTCTTGAGAAGTTTCTTTCCTAGTAAAGGCAACTACAAAACTAAAAGGTAACTTATTTAAAAGGTTTTTGAAACTGGGTAAAACTACTAACTTTTAATAGGAAAAATAGGATTTCAAAGTAATCTATATTTGAAAGAAGAACAGAAAAGCGATAACAACATAGAAATGCGAATGACGACTGTCAAATCTGTTGAGCTGACTTGGCATTCTCCTCGACAATTCCTACGATTCTTTCTAGAAAAAAAGAAACTGATATTTATGCATTTTACACTCATATATGTCCTTTTAGTCAAACATTTTCATTTCGGGGGGAAATTATTAAATTGCTTTTAGTTTTGTGGAGTATATACAAGGAATGCGACTTTAAAAAAATGATTAAATATACATATTACCTGTAATTATAAGCCCTTGAATAATCTTTTACACTTACAATTTTTTTTTATGAAAGCAGTATCCTCCATTGTAACACTGCAACAGTGGCTCAACCCCCCAACCCAGTTGAACTATTAAGAAAAAATCATAAATATCTTTCAAAAGGAGATCCCTAAAATAAAGAATATATGTTAAGGAATTAGGCCTACTTTGGACATTTTCCAACAAGGTTTTCATGTGATTTCGAATCTTATCTTGTCATAAAGTAAGATGTGTCTAAAACTAAACAAACTTAGCCATTGAAAGTAACAATTGAGTAACAAAAAACTTTAGAATAAGAAGAAAAAAGTAATAAAAAAAATATGGAAGAAATCCAGAATTAGGGGATAAGCGAACAAATCAAGTCTGCACAAGATGGCAACTCAAGCAAAACTCTAAGTGTGTGTGCCTTTGAGTGGTTCTCTTTCATTAATCCATTAAATTAAATAAAGGTGTTGTCACGAAAAACCAACTTAACCAGAATATATATAGATATAGACATAGATATAAGATCTCTAAATTATTGTCTTACCATCATAAATACAATAATGCAGAAGAATCTCTTCGTATAAATTGTAAATTCTCATAGTATTTGTAACTACAGAATATTGCATTTGGAAATGCAGAGTTACAAATTTAAAATCCATAACATAATCACAAGCCATGGAGTTTAGTCTTATTCCATGCTAATACTAAGCCATAATAAGGTAAACCAAAGTTTATTAAAACAAAAAAAGACTTATGAGTAAAGTTTGAGTACTTGTTACTTTGATCTGGGAATCTGCACACACAAAAACGTTTATATTTACGGAATAACTAAGTTTTGTGTCAAAAATAAGTTCTAGACCAGTGGTATAGCCAGGAAAAATCTATTTTCACCATAATATGAGTACAAACGTTTGAAAATTTAACATAGGCCTTATGGGAAAACATTCCGCCATTCTTGTCATTTTAATACCTACAATTTTGTCAACTTGAGACAGAGAGAAGAGAACGACTCGACTTTGCTCCAGTTTATTATAAATTAACGAAAATACTTATAAGAATGAACTTTCAAAAATATGTGTAGTCTAACAAGTTATGAAAACAGTGAAACGAGAGTTGTACGTTGCATGATACTTGGTCGTTTCAAAACATTCCCCTGAACCACACATTCCCTCCTCGATTATTTATCACCACTATGTTTATAATCTGTCATATTCCCCTGGTGTACGTGTTGGATTGATATTATACCGACGCAATATCAAAGCCATTTCATCGTTCATTCAATGCATTAGTTATGTTTAGAACGACTCTTAGATCTCAATTTACGAACTACTTTTAAAGTTGAAATCTTTAAGTCGAGGTGGTAAAACTTGTGCTTAAATCGAAACGAAATAGGGGAATAAAGCAGAATGTCAAACAGTTTTGCACTTTTTAATATCCTTTCTCTTGACATGTTCAGAGTATTTTTTTTAACTCCAAGAAATTATTCCTATACTCTTAATTGATAATTAAAGCCTCGCCACAGAAAGACCGTATCCTTTATTTCTCTAATATTGTTTCTAGTCAATGAGTGTATTCTAAGATAGTTATTAAAGTAAGGGTATGGCCGTTTTAATTTTGTTTACTTAAGCTACACAGAAAAAAATTATTGATTGATTTAAATTGTTTTTTAATCAAATAACTTAATATAAACGCGCAATTTGTTATGTTCCGCCATTTTGTTTTAATTAGTCGAAATCAAGTGAGACTTTGATTAATTTTACATATCTATTTGTTTCACATGTGATGTTTTAAGTTTGTAGCATGTTAGATGCTTTCGGCATATTAGTAAAGAATAGCAACCTCTTCGTAGGACACCTTATAAAAATGTAATTATAGGTATTTATTTTACCCTATCCAACTCATAATTCAGACCTAAATTCAAACTACAAATTGAAATATCACAAATACACAAATCACTAATACATAAGACAAAGTAAAACGTGTTAAAAGTACAAAAAGATTACAAAAAGCATTCATCACTATCAACTGCAGTGTATATTATAATGCATCATGTGAACACAATAGACGTGGAAGGAGATGTTAATTAATAATGGGGACCATTTCTCTCTGCCAAAAGAAACTCTCTTTTAATTAGGAAATATTGTGTTGGGCCGAAAACACAATTAAGGCCAAATGGTTCTCGCAGTAAATCAAGCGATGGAACACATATAACTTAACACATGACAAGATTGTAATTCGTTTGGTTCACTTTTATAATATTTCCTTTTCAAAACTAGTTTGATTGGTTATTATAAATATTGTGTTGATTAAATAATACTCTACACATGATAATACTGTTAATACGTGAAAGTAATTATTACACCATAGTTAAAGGAATAATGTGTTTTGAGTAACATAAACGCTCATGAGAAAAATACCATACATAGGTATAGCAAACATAAAATAGTATATTTCGTACCTAGGGCCAAAAATTAGGTTTTGCCGGCTCGAGATAGTTTTTAAGTTTGAGACGAAGTCGAGAACTTAAATCAATCAAAAGCTGCAAAACCTTTTCGGTCCGTGGTACGAACGCTATTTTTCACCACACTATACCCTATTGCCACTATTCGCCACTATAATAATGCACACTGATAGTCAACACAACTACAACTTTATAAGGTTATGTGAAGAAATAATTTTAGGAATCAGCAAAAATAAAAATAAATAGTTGCCAGGCAACGGTGACAATAACACAATTCTATTGCAATGCTATGGATTTTGATTGTATATTTAAAATGCATTCTTGTTTTAAGTAAGTAAGCGGACAGCTGATTTTGCGACCCCGGGCTGTAAAAACCTGCTCCGTCCCCAAATTACGATGACAGCAAAACGTAACTGTAATACAGCCAAAAACACCATAGTGTGGTGAAAACAAATTTACAGGTTTTTGAGCCTAACATTTTTCTAACGTTGATAACTGGACACTAATGTTTTTACCGCAAAGCTTAATTCAAAATAAAAATCAGTTAAGTTATTGCTACCTCTGAGCTTTTAGATTTAGAGAAAAACTTGAGAAAATATGAAATTATTGAAGTGCAGCTTCGATTTAGAAACTCACTGATTACAGGGGATTTTATTTGTTATGTTAACATTTAGTTATGTTATTATATCGACACATTTATAAATGAATTTGACTTTAATATCAAACACGAAATGAGTTTTAAGTTGTAATAAAATGCTTGAAAACCTGTTAGAATACAAACATAAGTTCTATTATACCCATAAATCTATTATTTAGTAACAATGAAGCCATGTATCGTTACCAAATCGTAAGTGCATGAAGAAAGGGAGTATGTTTTATCTATGACAATACTGACTATTTGCTTTACACCCTAGTATTAAGCAGTATTCATGGACAGTAGACGACAGAGAGCAGATGATTCGTATTCCGTCGAGGTATTCGGTACAATATCGGCTAAATGCTGTTTCATTGCTGCCTACTCAGTCGGCTATAATATTGCTATTCAAGTGCAACTGACGTTTCAGAAAAGGTTTGAGAAAAATTCGTTTCTAACTTGCTTCATCCTTCTTTCAAATTCTTTTTCATATTGCTGATAAAAATCAATTGTTTTAATCGAGGTAAGGAAACGAAGTGTTGAGTAATAGAGGTTAAACGTTTTTCGAACTTACTTCTTTTACTTTCTTTCTTTACTTATAGTTGGTAAATTTAAAAAAATGAGAATTACGTAAGCTGATAAACTATAACAAGTGTAATACATTGCAAGAATACCATTCTCACTAATGCTGAAACGATCGAAATGTTCATAGTTTTCAACTTCTCTGAAAAAAATACTAAATTCCTTGGACTAGAAAATAAATAGCAGTAAAACTATAATTAAGTGTTTTAATACAGTTTGCATTAACCTTGTATACATTATTATGTTTATTATGGTTTGTAATGAAATGAACACTTTCAAAAAGAGGAAATTGGCTTCACTTGAGTACAAATATTTACAGTATGCAATGTGATGCTGTAAGCTCCTAAAACTACGTTAAATAAGATTTACTTTGTACTATTCTTACTAAAGCTGAATTTTTCACTTATTGTATACAATTTGTAACTATTGAAGGAAACTTTCTTGTTCCACGTTCATTTTGTTGACATTATATTGTTAACTCACATAAATTTGTAATTTATGTCTACTAATTATAAACAATGGTTTAAATATAGTTCTTCGTTAATAGACAATAACGAAATGTTTAAGTTTAATGCTTTATTTTTTTATAATCATATTTTTAACATGGCATCCAAGATTGGACCTATATTATTTAGAAGATACAACATTTTTTTAAACTTTTGGGATACAATTTCTTGGTAGAATAGTCAGTCAATCGCCCACAGGTTGGCCATCATTTACCCAGCCTTATCATCAAGAAAACCTTCCACATCTATTCGTCAGCTGTCTTCTAGCCACTGTCTATTATTCGTTCCCGCATTTCCTAACCTTCCTTACTTACCTTATCTTCTTTCCTTAACGAGGTGACCAATGCAAGCACTAAAACATTTAACAAATTAAAGTTTTACATGCGTCTGATTCTTTTTTCCACAACTACATTTAAACAACTTAAGGGGTGTATGCTGTTTGACTAGATTTGTCAACTCACAGCTATAAAAATATCATGATCGGCGTTTTAGTGGGGACTGTGACAGATTAATCAGGCTAAACTGTAAAAAAACTTAACAAAATAATATGTTCACTTTCCTGCATTATACTATACTGTGGTTTATACATTGTATAACCATAACCATAAGCATAAGTATTATTTCATAGTGTAAAGGGTTACTTTACTTCCCAAATAAGAGGTTGGAACTAATATATTCATTATATAGAGACAAATAGTTTCGATAAAGATCATAACGTCGAGGTTTAAAACCGGAAATGTTCGTATTGTAAGTAATTTACATTGAATTGTGTAGCAAGTTATATATAACATGATGGGAAACATCATATAAAGGCTTGGAAAATATTTTAGAAAGGTTTTTGGCTATATAATTTAATATTTACTTCTTTCAAGTTTTAGAATGGAATGTGTTTTAATTTTCGTGATTTTACACATAAAATATTATGTTAGTCAAACCGCTAACCTATTAAAAGAGTTATTGACAAGCCAATGGGACAAAGTATGTTTAAGTTTGCTTATACCATTAGTTTGTTTTGTGCTTCTAAACATCGTTTGAAGTTACTAACGTATTGTAAGAAAACGTTCCGGACCAGATTTATACAATAAAACAAATATGCCGTGATGTTTATTCGGTATCATTTATGACACCTCAACTCAATCATCACATGGAGAAAACAGCAATCAGATATGAATTCGAGCACTTCATAAAATAAAAAGCTAATCAAGCTATTATGGAATACAGAAACATAATTGGCACTACTTAAAAGTAATGCTTTCATCAGAAAAATCTAATAGTTGACCTCTAATCATGGTAATTAACTAAAAGTGCCCCACTGCAAATGATTTAGGGGCCATTAAGTAGTTTACTGCTATCCAGGGGACGCGGCCAGATTAAAAGGGTCATAAAGAGAATTGAGAATGGCTATCGTGCGATAGTATATGATTTGTGGTGGATTGACGTCGGGAACGTCGCGGTCACCACTTCGTTGATTATTGACTTAATCCCTTGCTTTCAACAACAATTTGGTTCACCAAGTATTATGATATAAATTGTGTGATTTACAGTAAAAAAATATTAAATTATGTGACTTATTTATGGTAGAGGGAGTTTTGACACGGTTATTTGCTTCGCAAGTGAATCTCCATCTTGGATTCCTTGACGGTGTTGTAACAAAACTTAATCGAATGATAACTTATATTGGAGATATTGGCAATTAATAAAAATTTACAAGTTCAACAAGGCCAATATATAATAATTTTATTTCATTCACTAGCGCTTTCAGAAACTAAGTTTCCATCTTCAGGCACTAATTTTCAAATTTTTATATATTTTTCCACTGTCCTTTACAACATCTGTTTTAACTTTGTTTAAAATTAATTTATTATTAAGTAAATATTTACTTTCTGTACCAGTGTACTAGTGCCTGAAGATGGAAACTTAGTTTCTGAAAGCGCTAGTGAATGAAATAAAATTATTATATATTGGCTTTGTTGAACTCGTAAATTTAATTATATTTCTTTAATTTTTAATCCAATGATGATTAACAATAATTTACCCCTTGCTTCCAAGACAACAATTTTACTCCTTACCCACAAGACCAGACTTCCATAATATATGGTGAGATACAAAAGAAAAAATTTACGATCCGTTAGTTTATAACGTTTTAAGCAAAAATATAGTTACATTTTCCTCTTACTTAATTATAGGAGTTGTTAACTTTTATTCACTGAAGTACAATTTACAGTTTATTGTAAATTTAACTTTTTTACAGACATTTATTTTATTTCTATTCTACACCTAGAATTAATAACATTTATACATTTTACAGGTTGTTGCCTTGTTTTACAGGTTGTATACCTTTTATAAACTATATATGTTATAAAGAAGGAATCAAACCAGAAAACTCAATATACAAAATTAAAAAAAATAAAGGTTTAAACAATCCATAAACCTGAAAATATACATAACAATATATGTACCTAATGTACAATTCAATAGTATAAGTATTCTACATTCAGACATATATTTTTTATAAATTCAACAACATTGATATTGCATGCTTCTTTTGTGCAATGGCGTACTGTTCTACCGGTTAGTTAGACATCTAAACTTTATCTCCTACATGAAGGATTTTTTTGGTCACATAATGTTATGACTTATTTAATATATGGCAAACAATTGATTAATTGTGTGTTTAAGTAGGATGGCAGTTTAACACTTTTTCCGCTACTGTTTGAATAACAAGTGACATTTCTCACGAACAATGTACAGTCAAGACAATTTCGAGTCAAACTGTAAGTAACAGTAAGGCCTTATTGAGTCATAAACCAATAAAAGACTAGCAGCAGACCTCAGTGCATGTGCATGTAATATAAGAGTAAGGTAAAGTAAATCTTGTTTCGTTCAAATAATAATAGTTACTTGTAACCCAATTGAATAGGGTTTCTCATTTAATGAAGAAAACATGTTTTCAACCGTGGTTAAGCCTTGTTAGGTTTTTTGAAAATTGAAGCGCATTAAAAAAGTTTCATTACATTTGTAAAACTCGATAAGTAGTCAATAGTAGTACCAAATTTGAGAAGCTCTCTTTTTCAGTCATAAACGAAATATGTCCATAATCGTTTGAAATGAGTATTATGTCCACCCTTTTTAGTTACGAACAACACATAAGTTGTTCTAGTCGTAAATTTGAACAGAAATGTATGGGACTCATTCAAGAAATATTTTCCTTTCGAAACTGGATATCTCGACTTACCGGGAATCTTCAACAAACATGGCCCATTAGTACGAATATTAAATTAAAGGAAACATACTGACAGTAATTTATATCCTTTTTTTACTTAAAGTAATAAAGTAATATTTTGGAAGTCTATTAGAAAGTCAAAATCACTTCCTCATTTAGAAATAGTGCAGTGCTAAAGTAATCTTCAAAGTATAAAGAATCCCTAAAACCTTTTCACGCATTTAAGTCAGTAAAAGGTTTCGTCTGAATCAGTTAACCTGCTTTTCCCGGAATTGCAAACGAATTCAATCCACAATCGAGCGAAATCATCGTTTTTATATCGGTTGAGCTTCTCTAAAAATAAAGGTCGTTTAAGTGTCCTTTTGTATAACAAAGCATAAAACACAGTAACATAGAGCCATTATCCGCGATATTATGTTTTTCCTGAGAAACACAAACAAACAGGATACTCTAATACACAATATCTCTACAAAATAAGGATAGAAACTGAGATGACATTTATTTCGGCTTTCGGAGTCTAAATCAGTAAAAAGTTTTTTCCTAGAATCACGAATATATAATCGGATAAAACTAAGGTTGAAAGTTTATTAACTTTGTACAACGGGGAAAAAGACCGTTTTAAGTATCTTATAACTGAAAAAGTATATATTAAACTCAGAAATAGTTTGATAACGGAGAGAAAACGCAAATTTAGATACGTTAGGCTACATATCATAATGTAGGGATCTTGAAACTATGAATTTTCGTATCAATTTTCAAACGATTCATTTGTGACAGATACACAGACACATACACCTCTTATGATGCTAAAGCGATAATGTTCGGTAGTCCTACCATAGAGCCAATTGCAATAACTTTACTTAAAAAGAACACACCTAAATCAACATTAGTCGACATCAGCTTAAATGAGAACAATAATCGGTATTTTACTAACTACTTTTTTTACTTTTTCACTTACTACAGAGTTTTGTCAACGTTTTATTGCAAATGTTTTTTGTTATAAATTCACTACTTTTCAAGTACAATAGCTGGTTATTCCATAGAAACTTGGCATAACTATTCTATATTCATATACTGACTAGACATCTATTTGTAGTCTGTTCTAAATTTTTATTCCGCCCATATATGACAAAATTTCTCCGTCTATAAATTACTAAACGAAACACATTACTCGGACCCCTCTAGAGTGATCTCTCTCTCACGGTCTGGACATAACTCGTGTAAGATATCTTAACAGACTCATCAAGGGATGCGAAAACACCCTTCCACCGGAAGTTCCATCGCCACTTCACCCTAACAATTACTTCCTGTCAAACTTCTGATATATCCTCCCTACTACCTGCTTGGGAATATTTTACTAAAACATCAATTGAAAAACTTGAAATCTGTCCCTTTAATAAAACACAGTTTCTGTTTGAAGCGATATAGAAATGAACTGTTAATTTATGAGCTGCCATTTAAATATGATAAGAATACCTGGTTAACTTGAGAGTTAATAATTTATTTGCCAACGGAGTTACACCAATTTTACGGTTTATTTACAAGTTGTGAATTGTTCATCATGACTAAATAGCCTATAGGTAATAATAGAGAATAATACCGAGAGGAATATCAAAAGTAACAATACAATAATAATACAATGCATGCGAAGACTTAGACAATGAAAGAACTAAGACTAACGGGAAATAAATACATAGTTAAATGAATAATGAAAATATGTATACAATAAAATGGCACACGGACTAATGTAAATAAACAATAGATAATATTAATGGCAATAAAATAACAATAACATATTTTATTTTATGAAATTTTATGATATTAATTCATTATACATATTTTTGTGAAAACAATAAATAATATTAATAACAATAATATTTGAAGTGCATAACCATGGAGACAAGTAAATATAATGAGAAAACGGTAGATGAAAATACAGGATATTGTTGAAATACTTTATCTATGTAAATATAAGTTATATGCTGAGCAATACACACCAAGATTTACCCTATGTTCTTCTTTTATTAAAAAAAAACATTTATTTTGTCTACTATTTTGTTAAGACTGAGCCCTGACAGTCCGGTATCTAAATTCTAGATTTTTACAATGTTGAGAATTTTTCAATAAAAACTAAGAATGGGCCTTTCATTTAGCGAGTAGATCATACATATTATGAGTAAAGATCATGTATACACAATAAACCATTACATTTATTTCAATATCTTTTTTATTATGTCCCTTGATATAATTATTTTAAGAATCATTTATCGATTTCGCTCTATGTAAATACATTTGCAATAATCGAGATCTTGATAAGCGATACTTTTCTCCCAATCACATTACCCGGGGACCTGAAGGCTTACATTTGCCTAATGTAATGACATGGACGGGGATGGTTTTGTAATAGGGTGGAAGAGACGGGTATTCAATTCAATAGAGCAAGGGATGGCCTTCGCTTACCTTTACACAAAACCTCCCCATGACTGTGTGTGTGTGTGTGTGTGTGTGTGTGTAAGATTCAACATATATAGGGAATGTAAAAGTTAAGAGTAGATTGAATGCCTGACTCATCACCACAAGAGTTAACATATTGATTGTCATAAATTGTTTAGTTGTATCAATAATTAAAACTTGTACTGTTACGAGATAAAGCTTACAAAACTATAACAGTTTTGCAAAGACGTATTATTATAAAAATCTCTAAATATTTAATGGTTAAAAACCCTTTATTTCTAATGATTTTCAGATTATGAACTAAAACCGTTTCAAAAATCAATCTTTACAGGATAAATCATGTACACTTAATGACTTTTACAATATTTACAAGGAGGAAATTAAACATTTTCTCTATTTAGTGGCCATCCCCTGTGGGACTGGAAAAAGTGAGAAAAATACAAATATAATAATTTCTTTTGTAAATTTTCCATGAAAAACTGTTTTTGTTATAACTAACATAAGCGAAATACATTGAACCTAATTGAACTTAAAAATCAGATCATAATAACAATTTAGTTTGTTTGAATTTGTTAAAAATAAATCTAGTATTACTAGGTATATGAATTATACCTTTTACGTATTTCCAAACCCTATAAACATAATATAAATATAGTTAATATAGTTTATAACATAATATAGTTTATATCCAATATCCCCATGAACGGCTGAAACTTTAATTAGTTAACCATGAAACATATTCATGCCTACTAAATTGATTGGGTCATTAGAACAAATTAAAAACCAAACAGCTGTAAACAACGGTTATGGAAAACGATGATAGGTTAATTTAGGAGCCCAAATCCGCCATACCACTCCATGTTGTCAATACACCCCTCACATTTGCATATTTATGGGGCATTTATTCACTAATTGACATAAGTCTGAGGAATGGTAAGTGGATTACAGGGTGTTCGCAAACCCATCGTTATACCCATGAGTGGAGTTACATGGTTGGTACTACTGATGAGGGTCGATAAATATGTATGTAATACTATGAAGTGTATACTAGTAAGTGTTTCTGTATAGGGTGTGTGGTTGTAAAAATGGAGAAAATAAATAAAATATACTTTTTTTAGTTACTTTTGAGTATAAAGTTTTAGTTATGGATTATAGAGTGCTTTATGTTGAGCAACTGATAAATTCCCTTCCTAACCTTTATAAACCACCGTAGAATGGAGGAATGCAAGTGGATTACTGTCTTTGTGATAAAATGTAATACAATTATTTTAAAGATTCATTACTTATTTATCATTTTTTATTTATTTATTCATTTATCATTTACAATAATTTTTTAATTATTTAAATAATTTTACCATACAAATTGGTAGAATGATCGGGGTAGAGTATATAGATTTCAGATGTTTTTTTTCTATGCTATTAAAGAAAATTAAGCTAAGAAACGGGAAATGTCCAGTTTTACCTGGCAAATGATTGTGGCGTATTTAAGCCTAAATATAAGTAATTGATTAATGACGTAGTAGTAATTTATGTACGTGATAATATGTTTAGATTTCTTACTGACTAAAACAAACTATTATTTTACCCATGGCCATTAGTTAAAAGGACGAATTTGGGTTGTTTTTAACCATCAATAAATTATTTTTCTGGGAATCAACTCAGAATCCAACTGATCTGGTTACTGGGTAGGCACTATACCTTTATATTAAATACAAAATAAAATTATACAGTCCACATTTACAGGAATAATGTTTTAAAATATATTTAGTTTTATCTAAATGTCGTAGACCCCTTATTGAGCTTTTTAATACCATAAAACAGCTAAAACTTAACTAATATGATTGGGCTTAAAAAATATCTTAAAACACACAAGCAGAATTATATTCCTCAATATAATTCCCCATTGTTGAAAATGGTTCGCTTAAAACAATATTTAACAGGATTGCAACATCTGCCAAATTTACATATAAGCTATAGCTACTTAGACGTGTGAAGTATTTGGGGAGGAAAATTGAATTTAAATTCAATCTGTGACGTTTGCCAGTCGGCTGTTCGGTGACGACGTTCTGCACCCCTTTTGACGACCTATCATTCGAAATTAGCCCCCGGCGAGGGTGGGAAATGGATGGTATAAGAGGAGGGGTGGCTGCATAATAACTGTATGGAGAATACATTTTGAATTTTAAGTTTTTGTGTTATTAGCGAATTTCCCTATAGGGAAGTAGCTATTACCGTAGGTCTCATGGTAAGACTTAGGCCCGGGACCGATTTACTTTTTCATTTTAATGTCCCCAGAGGCCAAAAACACCATTCGTTCAAATTTTTATATATGTATATATATATAGGTATATATATATATATATATAGATTTATATATATATATATATGTGTCCGTGAACACGATAACTTGAGTAATTTTTATCCGATTTTGATGAAATTTGGTTTGAAGGTGTAAGGCGGGATAAACTTGAATGAGTTCGCGATCCAGCATGATCGGACCATGGGAACAGGGTTTAATGGGGGGTTTTATGGGGTAAAAATTGGTTTTTCTCACTTCTTACCCGCAAAACACAAAATTTCCCAATTTTTCTCTAAACCTTCTTAAAGAGCTTAAAAAAACAAACAATTCAGTATATCAAAGTGTTTTTGTACGGTTATTGGTTACGGAGAAAACTAAAAAAATGATAAATTTAAAATTCCCATGTTATTCTTATGGAGAATATTGTAAAATGTTGTAGTTTGCTTGTTTATGGATATATTTTGATCAAACTTGGCAAATTTATTTATTTTATAGTAAGCTATCAATATTTTACTAAAAACACACTACTTTATTAGTTTCCTTGTAGCAGCAAACCTAGGTACTCGTTAAACCTAATGTTATTTAAATAGATCAATTGAAAATCAATTCGGCCAAATGGAAATTCGCTTAGACGGCAGGTTTGCTGCGGCGGGGGTATTTATTTCATACGTCATTGTCATTTTCTTACGTCTTCTGGCAAGTAAAAACCTTAGTGTCATTGGTATGTAATTCTGACCTTCCGTTAAGTAGTATCATTGATGTTTAGTTCAGTTAAAGATCATGAAGTAAATATTATTTTGCGTTAAAAGATTCGAGTTTGAATTTTTGGAGAAAATATTGGATTTTTGGATTAATGTCTGTGGGTGTTTTATGTGTGAATACTCATTTAGTTTGATTTTTATGAAATTTTGTATGTAGATATAGTAATATAATTTTGATATATCTAGTATTAAATATTTTTTTTTGAAATCTTGATTCTCAATGGTGATTTTCCTATA
Source organism: Macrosteles quadrilineatus (assembly GCF_028750875.1). Lineage (NCBI taxonomy): Eukaryota > Metazoa > Arthropoda > Insecta > Hemiptera > Cicadellidae > Macrosteles > Macrosteles quadrilineatus. Next base: position 26,863,930 of record NW_026542599.1, on the reverse strand, counting down.
TAAAAACCATAATATAACGGAAACTGGACCTCCTTAAAACAGCCTTTACGATTTTTATTAAAATTCAGTATCTTTTAACTCAGAACAAAATGGTGCAACACCTTATGCTGTAGAACTTACATTCAAAATTATTGAAATTTTTATGATTTGACTAATAGAATATCATAGTTAGTCCCATCACTATGATAAGGGTTTTTGACAAGCTAATGGGAGGAAGTGAGTGTCAGATTGCTGATACCTTTATTTTATTTTAGTTTGGGTTATTAACGTAGAACAAAAGACTTTATTTAACTAATTCTACTTATTATTATTGATTGTATAAAAAATATTATTTAATTTTTCAGTAGGTATAAGCATAATGGAATAAACATAGCCTATCATAGAGTTAAAATCTTTACCCGTGTGTCATTTGCTTTATCGCGTGAGAAAGAATAATACGTTTTAACATGTCATTGTTTTAATCGCACAATAACGACCAAGTTCATTCTACATTCGTGGCTTTAATTTGTCAATTGCAGGTTAAATCTAATATTGAGAAAGATTTCCAACAATTTGTCCGGTTTTTCCGCAACCAATTGTAATGAAATTAATACATAGGTCGCGGTTCAACTAAAATATGGTAATGAAACTGTTAATAAAAAAGAACATTTATTTGATGTTCCGGAACGAATTAAAAATTCATAAGAAACGTTTATACTTATTTAGTTCACTTTTACAAGTTACCCACATAAAGTGGTCATAATAAATAACCAAGAGTAAAATTTAAGTAACGATTCCATGTGAAACCATAGATTAAAGGAGTAGACACTCAATCTATTGTGAAACCAAGGAAATAATTATAAACAATTCTGTAGGATGTGTTAGGCATTTGTGATATACGAAACGAAGTTTTTTCATTACATTCCCTTTTTAAAAGCCATTTTCCGAACTCTATATTGTGAACAATAGGGTATAAGCTGCAATGGAGCTAATTTTAATTTGATCTTATAACTTATAATTTCAGTTGAAATTCGTGAAATTTTAAATGTTATACCAAAATAGGTCAAATTATTTTATTGCAAATTAAACGAGAATGACAAGTTCAAATGAAGGAAATGGCAAGTTTTGCTGATATATTTTTCAGAAAATGCTACAAGGAGAAATAAATCTCCTTCGACATACAGTTTCGATGCTAAGTTATGTTGGGCATTAAACGAGATCTATTAGCCTATCAAATGGGAAATATAGGAAATAATCGCTTTGAAAATATTATGGTCCATAAAGGGTAAGGATCTGGGATTTTTCAAGGACAGTTTCTGCGATATGGGTGCACAATAAGCTGAATTAATTCGTTACAACCTCACTGTAAGAACCGTGGTCGCAGAAAGGCACTATTCCGAAAAGAGTGTGATCGATTTAAAAAAAACTTTGCATGACCAGGCACTGTTCCGAAAATTTTTTATGTAACAGGGCCTTCCAGAGCTACGCATTTAATGGATCATGGTTCAAAAATATTTGCAGGCCTACCCAAGTTTTAACAACCCATTTTTTTATTTTTTCCCAAATTTATTTTCTCCAAATACAACCCACTTGCATGAGAGTGACGTCACGTCGGAGGCTGGCCAGGATAATGGCCGGAGCTTGATTGATTTACAGCTGGTAATGTATCTGGTCTAAGCCGACAATGCTATATATTAGAGCATAATCACTCAGACCTTATACGGACATTGGAGATATACAATATCAACTGTGTTGGGATCTCTAGCTTAATACTAGTTAAGTTATTTAAAAGAATTTGTGGGAATTCGGCTTGTTTACATTTTAATGCCTGAATATTTCAACTTTTTTTTACCAAGAATATTATTTACTTACTGTAGAATATTAAAGCCAAACAAGCTGTGATAGGCAGTTTTGAAACTAATTACTCAACAATTTATTACCGTTTCTGTTTAAGTTATGCTTCGTCGTTTTTATTATTTGATCTGCAAAAGGTTAATGACACAAAATAATAATGTGGTTTAAAATACTGTAGAACACACTTAGATTCTCCTCATACAGTATGTAATGCTAGAATGTAATACAAGTACAGGTATTGTTATACTAAAGATTTATAATTATTGTTAATAGTGCAAATGTATTCACTGTTGTCTAATTTGTAGATAAATTTGTATCTAATTTCAACAACTAAACCTCGAAAGTCCAAAAAGATATCCACAAAGTTACCACGAAACATCCGCCAGGCGTGACCTGGGTGGATTTCAAGAATATAAATACGTTTTGGATTGGTTCATGATTTGTGTACAATTTCAGCTCAGTTGGTCAAATAACTTACTTGTTCATTCAGATAAAAAATACAGATACAGTAATAACATAAATTATTTCATTGTATAAAAAACGGTCAGTATTTGTTGTAGGCCTACATCTTTGTCAGGTGAAGAGCTGAAGAGCTGGTTAAGAGTTGAATTATTCTACAGTCTCACGTTAAAATAAATTATTACAAATTGAGGTGGATTCAAAACTGGACGTATTTTTACCCAAATAAGTGTAAAATGGAGTGAAATTATTTCAATCACAGAAACGCATTAGGTACATTTTGCAGACACGTAAAAGAAACTCATCCGTTTCTCCTCGTCCGCGTATTTTTTGCTTGATTTATGTTGAGATCAAAACAGAAGATCGTGTGAGACATTTTTGATAACCGACAATTTTCGCAAATTTATCGCTCATTGATAAAAACTTGGCGAAAATAGTGGTTCAAAAGACGCTCGTTGTCTCGTTAACTGACAAAGGTGCGACCGCGGACATTGGATGCCATGACCTGCCAATTAGTCTGATATATCGCACACAAACACACACAAACACACACACACACACACACGTGCAAGTCTCCCAGGGTTCGCTGCAATGTTGTAACAGCAACAGCACGCAGTTAACAAATAGCATATGACAAGTTGAAGCTTTCGATATAATAAGAAGTCAAATTAAATATTTTTTTTTGTAGTTCTAAACAGTTTTAGAAAACTTTCCACTCTGTATTAGCAAATAGCCCATTTCCATACAGCTGAGATCTTAGAAAAATCGTCAAAAATCAGCTGCTCATAGAATTGTTATCTTTAAGTGTTGCCAACCTATTTCCAAGCGTATACGGATTACGTACCACACTGCTTTGTGTTGTTTCGTTGAAACCCTGATGTGCGGCAAAGTATAAACCGTACGGCAAAGTATAAATATGCAGCAATTAGCAGCTTTCTGTACTATAAACAGTACAAGGCAGCCAACTTTGTCGACTGTAGGAAAATTACTTTGCTTGACATCAACAAAGTTACAACTGAAGTTTTTGAATTTTTTTAAAGTTTGATGAAGTTTTTTTTTCATCGTGATGAAAAGTATCGTTCAATACTCGTCACGAAAGCCATCTTTCACGCCGAAATGGGTAACTTCCGTGACTAGTTGTGAAACATACTATTATTCGGTCGATTACGGAAAAATTCTACAAACCAAGCTAAATGGACAACTTATTGTAACGGGTAGCACTTTTTATGTAACATTAATTATCACAGGAAAATAAACTAACGGAGAAAATAGGATGTTAGTTTGTAGCATACTTTGAGATGCACATAAAAATATTTTCAGTTTGGATTTGCTAATTCTATGTAGATAAAAATTAGTGCAAAACAGAATTTGGAATAGTTGAGATTCACAAGGCTAGGTCTAAGTGCTTAGAGTATAAATCTTCATTCGTGCATTCACAATCAAAGCTATCTTAAAATCTATAAATAGCACCTTAAGCTCTGATTAAGAGTTAAGCCATACATTTAAAATAGGTAATTTTCTCAAAAACATAAAACAATGTAATTAAGAATCGAAATAATCCTCAAACAAACACCATTAAATTTTCGATTCTTCAGAGACCATATAAATTAAACTACGCTTCCTACGATTTTTTTTTATCCAACAGCCACTAAGTTTTTACAATTGGTGTACAATTGTATAAGGAGAGAAATATAATATACTAACGCATGATTAACAAGTTTAAATACATTTGCTATTTAATAAAATCCGTTAGTGAGTCATGTCTCCATGAGTTTCCGTGAGTCATATGACTCTATGTCAGTATCTGTATGTCTAACCGGTAATTAAACTAAGTACGTTGTGAAAGGTGTGACGTCACCACAATATTGACCCAAGTAAATGGTCAACGATTGAACTTGATATTTCCAAGGTGAACTCGGCCAGTCTGGGCAGTGTGTCGTGCTGCTATAGACCTTGAACATGTCGACTCCCTTACCCTTCCCACCAGGGCACTCGACCACCATGAAATACGCCACGATGTACTTACTCGGAGTCGGATTAAATGCAAAAACTAACAAACTATAAACGGCATTTGCCTCTTTTCAAAAATAAAGTTTAACCCTTTTGTCGTAAACGCACTGTGTAATATTCACTGAATATATTTGGAGTAATATACTGTGGCTCCATTTTGAAATCTCAATTCGTTAAAATTGTGAAAAACTTTAATTGACACGAGACACATTTGAAAACCCTCAATTACCAACATTTAAAAATAAAAAAACAGTAAGTGATGTTACTGAGGGGGTTAGTCTTTGAAAAACTTATGAGATTTAAAAATGAAGCTCTACAATGCTTAAAAACTAATAATCGAACAATAGTAGGGTAAATTGATTTAACGACAAAATCTATGTACCCTATGTTATAGTAATTTTATCAACCTTGGCTGGAGAATAAATTAATTGTCTTTTCAGTGTTTGAGGTTAAAATATTTAAAATTTTTAATAATTGTGATATTACAAAGACCTTGAAGTCGAGGAGTTGTATTTTATTGTACAATGTTATATCCCTTCGTATAAATTAGTCTACGGATGCATATGATCCTGATTGCAAGCGCACGGTTTTTGAAAAATGGCCGAAACACATTTAAATATGTTTAAAGTAATTCTATAGTTTTTGCAAAACAGTAATTATACTCGATACTGATCTCTGATTGGCCGTCTTTTATGGGGTTTTATTATAAGTGTACATAATGTTTGAACAACCGTATAGTTGGAAGGCATATCTTTATTACTACTGTATGAAAAACATCGCGTAAACTTCTTCCAATCAAGATCTTTGAATGTGTTTATATGATAGGCCTATCATTGAACTAATGAAGTACGAAAAATCAGCTTTAGCTTATGTTAATAATTTTGGTCTGAAAAGATACACAATTTAGGTGCGTGATAAAACCGTAGCAATTGCTTGTAGATTATAAATAAATAATGCATTGTTTATTAAGAAAACACTTTATACATATTTACATAAGGTAGTAGAAAAACAACAACTTTTATTTTATTGCTACTTTAGTAAAAATATTGACAGTGAATATTGTTTTCAAGTGGGTCTTATTTCTAAAAACAGTGAAGTGAATAACAGTTTTGGTTTTTGAATTATATACCTTTAAAATACATATCTTAACACTCTCTGAATTATATACCTTTAAAATACATATCTTAACACTCTTAAGAGTTGCATGTAAATTCTAGGCTGTAGTTTTGAACGTGTAATGAGACTAAATATTATGTTACGTACTTTGAACCGTGGTTTATGAAAACCTTTTTTCCATAAGGATTCAGGTTCGATTTTAGATGTCTCGAAAACATAAACATCTACAGTAAGAGAATATATTTTCATTCTTCCAATCCACATAGTCAAAACATTATTTTAAATATTTCAGAACTTAATTTTGGACGATAAAACGTCATTCGTGTAGGTTTAGAATGACCCTTCATAATAAATCCGACATTTGGGAAGATTATGACCACAGCCCTGCAGTGAGCTTACTTATATGAATTTATTGTTGGATTATTACTGTGCTGATGGGCTTAGCTCACCATTAATTATACTTTAAAAGGGTTCTATTTAATTCTTAACTTTTCCACAGCTTAAAATCAAACAGTCATATGAAAATAGATAAGGGTTGATGGTTAATTAAAGTATATTCTTAACATCTTATAAAACGATCCTATATTTCGAATTGTAATAATTAATATTGTATTAGGGAAAAATGTAGACGCTTTTACAACAGATTACCCAGTTTGAACTTTATAATCGTTTGAAACTATCAAGTTAAGCCAATACGCCAGCTCTCTTAACTACAAATACATTTTCCACTGAGACAGATATTCTATAAGATATTTTATAAACTGGTAAAATTCCCAAGATAGTTAAGCGGCTCTGGATTAGAAAGTTAAATTACACAACTTACGATTTCGAAGCAGAGCCTACTTAGGGGAACTCCCTTGATCCTCTTATCCTATATTTCATTAGGAATTTGAAAAGTAAAAAAACTGTTTTAAAACGAGTATTAGATAAATAAACTAAGGACTAAGAACCTTCGTTCCACAATGATATGCCACATTGGATAAAGAAAAACCCTAGTTACGTAATGTAATTAAATGACACACAATTACTTTATATCGACAATAAAAATTATTTGCTGATTTTAATCTATGTCTCATGAAGACGCTGTAGATTAGGTAACAATAGCCTGTGTTCACTGGGCTACCCTAAAAAAATATTGACCGATTTAAAAGGAATTTGGAGTCTGAATCTAGTTACTGTAACATAATCTTGAGATTTAAATTTTTATGTTATAAGTGATACACATTGTATATAAAGTAATTTTTTTTAAATAGAATTGTAGAAATAAATAAAATCCTATGGAGCAGAAATTGAGGAATAGTGAGTTCTGTGTGCTATATAAAGTATCTAGGCTATTCACAAGTTAAATACTAATTTTATAAGTAACAAAATAAGTACCAGTAAGTATATAAATATTTAGTAGTAATTAAAAATTCAATAGTTTTTGTAAGTAATTAGTATGCTGAACTAATTTAACAACCAAGAAGTTAAAAATTCCAACATTTTGACTCGGTGAAACATTTTTAACATTTTCCTTTTAAATATTTAAAATTTGGTGTGAAGAGGTGATAGGGGACCTTATCAAGTTCATTGAAAATGACTCTGGCAGTTTTTTGTCTAGGCGCTAACAAAAAATTAATTTTGAAAGTCATGTAATTAAATTAAACCATGTCTTCTCAATTAAAATTTATGTAATGACAAATTTCCGTAACATATATAAAAATATTTTGCTGCTTATTTCACCAACACCGAATGCTCATTACATCGTTTAGTATAGTCAAGTACCGTGTTTAATACCATACGTTCATTACGTTGACCTTTACAATAAAAATATATACATATACATGGAGTAATGTTATGAATAGCGAGACTTCCTGCGTGTTTTGTTAGATAAGAGCCAATGAAATAGCAAGAGCTCAGGGTGAGATGAAAAGCAAAACCTTTTCTCACGCAGACAACCCCCCAAGATTGATTTTAAATTCAATTTCCAACCCTCTAAAATTACGAGGAATTTATCTATCAGTATACAAACTGGGGTGTGGCAATAAAGGTGGCTCCCGATTTGACTACCTTGTTAAAATATTTTACGAGTGAAGAAGAGGGAATCCAAATGAGAAAGATAACTAGAAGTCGCGTCGCAGAATATTCTTATGCTGGAGGGCGTTGTGACGTTACTGCTTACCAGATGGAGTAAAATGTTATGTTAAAACAGTGAAATGGACAAAACTTATATTTTATTTAATTGTGTAGTGAGTCGAGTTCGAACACAAAGCTTATGACATGTGGACTAGGTTCGAATGCCATTAAATTAATTGGTTTTAGCGGATTTCCCTTAGGAATGAGCTATTCCGTACGTCGTGGGACCGATTTAAAATTTTCGTATTGATATTACAAAGGTCAAAAACCCATTTTTATTTGCATGCCCCCGAAAACCCTGTTCCCACAGCCCCGATGTCAATCCTGTTTTTATGAGGTAAACATTTGTTATATAATTTTTGACCCCAACACATACAATTGTGCAGCTCAATTCAAATTTGTTGTTGTTTTAGAGCTTAAAAACAAAAAAAATAAGTATATTGAAGCATTGTTGTGTGCCTTATAATTGTTGTTGTTACGAGGATAATATAAATTAAACTACAAAATTTAAATGTCCTGTTATTCATAGGAACTGATGTAGTTTGCTGGTTTAGGTGTACATTATGATTAAATTGGCAAATTTGTTTATTTCTTACTAAGCTTTTACAATTTCAGTAAAAAACACACTCCTGTACCTTCCCTGTTGCAGCAGAAACAAATCTGAAAATTTTAAAGGAGTATTTGTGTGAAATTCCAACCAGGTAAATGTAAATTCACTTGTTCTGCAGGTTTGCTGCGGTGGGGGTATGCATTATTGTCCTGACCTAACTTTGGGGCACAGTTTTTACTGGCGCACACCAGTACTCCAACCAAACAAAACAAAACAGCTTACCAAATAATAAAATACGTAGTCCATGCACCCTTGAAAATAAGTTGGCAACACTTAAAGATATTACGACTACGATTAGCTGGTGCAGCGTTTCCCATTTTGTTCAATGTTTGGATTTAACCTAACCTAAAAACGTGTTGTACAGTATTTGAAAGACTAATTTTTTATATGACTAACTGTAGGAAACATATAATGTGTAACAGGAGTGCAAACTGCCTTTGTCCACTAGTTACACAAATAACTATTTTGGATTATTTTATTTACAACTGTAGTTTGTTATTAATTGTAGTGCATAATTAGTCTGGGAACGTAAATGTTTTCTATTTGGTTTTACTCTTTTAAATATTACAAAAAAATAGTCTACACATATTTGAACAGAAATATAATTAGTTATACTTACAAAGAGATTAACTTTATCCCTAGTTTGATCAATATAAATATTTGATCAAAGTTTTGGAATCAGATTGGAATGTAAACTTAATAATTTATATCATATCGATGTGAAAAAGTATGTATCATATTCTTTATCTTAGGACGTGGTTATTGAAATTAAAAGAAACCTTTACTATTAGTCATATAAGTTTGGTTTATTTCTACAAAACATAAATATTTACAGTCACGATCTTAATTACTACTTTACGATCAAAGTGGCTTATTTACTTGATGTAATTATACAAATGATAATTCACATTAAGTTTAATTGTTGAAATGTGTACCATCCGTAGATGCATTCGGCCATTAGATATGTCTGGTCTAGCGCTAGATATGTCTATTTGGGAGGGCGTACCGTCCTAGACATTGATTGATGCATTAGTAGCTATGCAGATTAATATCTGTCGGACCATGCACTATATAGGTATATATTACTGTACCAACATACGCAATAACCTATCACGTTTACCGACATACCTAAATAACCTGGAATGTAACTAATATTATCTACTTGCGTTATCTTTGTTCTAAAAAAGTTGAGTTTTTGCTGGAAATATTTGTGACCTATTAATTACCTACCTTGTTCGCTTAAACCTCATAAACATAGGCTCTCTAGTAGGTTAAATCAGACATCCTCCTCATTTATAACCAACTTCATCAGATCGTTCCTGACCTGATATTCATAACTTGCCTTAGACCTAACAGCTAACTGCCTTTTGGAACATTTCTCAATACGTTATTTTATTGTTGAGTTCTCAGCCTCCATCATCAGGCGTCCAGTCCAACAATATAGAAGTTTCCTACTCAATAACATTCACCATCAGCAGCAATACTTTTATTTTTTTGAGGTTGACATTTACATAAACAACTATTTACTGTTAAAAACCAGGTTCGCCCCAAAGACGACAAAACAAAATGTCTAACCGAAAAAACGTTATACACATTGTTTTTTATTTATTTAAGAGTTTTCTTTTGGCGACAAACATTTAACTTTTGATACCGGTCTGTCACAAACCACTAAGTAATGTGTAGGCCTATTCTTTATCCAAAAGAAATCTTAAAATGTGATTTTTAGGTTTTAAGATAACATTTTAAAAACGGTTTGAACTCTCCACAGAGCCATGCTGATGGTAGAATGCCAATACATAAATATATTTAGTGAACGTCAATTCAACGTATGACCGCACTAAATATTCAAGCTTTATTAAAACACAACAGTATCGTAATGCATTTAAATGTAATAGTTTAACATAAATTATAACATAGATTTGAATTGATTTAATTTACATGTTTCTCTATAGTGGTTGCTACTAGATGGGTCAATGGAAGGGATGTGCACTTATATCCACTCTGGTGTAATTATATACACCTGACCCCTTGCTGCCTTACAACCATCCCCCAAACACCCCCCCCCCCCCCAACCACGAGACATGTCCACACAACGCTAACTGGAACTAATTAGTGGTCAAGACTCTGAGTGATACATGTCAACTAATTGTCTAGCGCTAATTGAAACCAGCTTTGAAGGTTGAGGTGAATAATCTTAATTGGCAAAAAATTGTATTAAAATTTCAGAAAAATTATTTCTTATACTAGTCTTACACAATTTTGAATGCATGTTGTGGATTTGGTGTATATTTGTAATTTCGGTTGAGTAAAGCAACCGTGTGATCATATCTTGAAATGCTATTGACTATGGATAAATAAATTTTAAGATTAATTTGTACAATATGGAGTCGATACGTCTAATATTTTTGAACAAATATATTATGTGTTACAACGTATTTTTGCTTCCTGTTGTGTGTGTTATTTGACACAAATATATTTGAAAATGTACAACATGTGCGACGGACTTTAAAAAATTTGTATACAGTAGTAGTTACAGTATATCCAAAAACTCAATATTAATACCACTTCATTACTGTAAAAATGTCAATAGTTTGTTTAACTAAATAACATCAATTATAAGCAAACTATATGAACAAACTACACATTTTTTTAACAATATCTTTTAATTATTTATTTATTTTTACCTTCTTCTATTATAATGATTCAATGAACAATCTTACAAACTTTATAAATTAGTAATCTATGCTTAAGGGTTACGCACTATGCCAATATATTTTATTGAAGTTAGATTTTATACATTTTCTTTCTCGACTTAATTTTAATCAATGACAAAATAGAATTTCGTAAGTTCGCAAAAAAAAAAACAATTTCCTTGCTCCTTGGATATCTTTAAATGTGGTTAAAATGCCATTATAATATCTGTAAACATACAGTATTATTTCTCAACATTCATCATTATGCTTAGTGATTTAGATAGACTATGAATATTCTGTAGGCACTTTGAATAGTTGTGACAATTGTAAAACGAGTAATTCTTTCTATTAAAACTTGTATTAACCAATTTTTTAATCAGTTTGTTCCATTTAATAATTTTTATTTTGGTTGATTAAATTATTGTTGATTTCAAAGGTTTTCTATATCATGTCAAGTTATATCATGTATATGTGTTTGTATATAAAATCCATATACCTATTAATTTTTTCTTAAGCCTTCGAAATAAATTTGTATAAGTTGTTATCTGACCCACAGCACAATAGTGGTTGGAGATTGCTGTCCCTAACTTGAAGGCAAAGCCGCTACATGCTCAAAGAATTGGTCAGATCCCCAATAGTTCATGTAAATAATTAATTGTGATGTTTACACTGTTTTTAGAGATTATGGAGCTATATTACTATATAACATTCTATATAACATTCACGAAAATCTGTTCTTAAAGTCTGAATGCATTCCTGAACATAGAGTTCTTTCAGGCATCTAAATTATTTATGATTTTAAAAATTCAATAAAAATAACGGAACTAACATAAATAATGCACGAGGTACAAATACACCCTGTGTGGGTATTTATAACCAATAGTTACACCGCAACGTTTAACTTTCATTGTATATCTTTAGGAATAAAAACTAATTTTGGGTTGAAAGTTCCTTTAAATAATGCAAACGTAAAACATTTACTTTATTATTCTAAAACAAACTTGAAGTGTTACAGGTTATACCAGAAAAAAGCTAAGTAAACATTCGTCGTAATGAAAATGCAAGTTTACAATTAATAACTAATGGTAATTACTCTTACTTTATTAAGTTCCCTGTGAAATGCTTATAATATAACTTGAATTGGTTGAGAAACTAAGTATAAAAGTATGCAAAGAAATACAGTTTAAACAAGACAAAGTAAGTAAAGAAGATAGTATATGTTTATTATATGCCGTCTTACTGATGATATCTGGGTTTAAAGCACAACAATTATTTAAATGTAAAAAAAATCTTTTTTACGTTAAAAATACGAATAAAAGTGTGCAATTTACGCTTTCTTAGTTTACATTATTCCGAAATAATAATTACATACGCTAGCTGATTGGTTAAGTTAATCTTAAATAAACAAAACGGAATACAGTAATTTACAAAAAATAATTACACCTGATTTTACTACGGGAATAAAAAATAAGTAAAGCTGAGGTATTTTTAACAATAGGTACGAGTATATGGAAAGTTTCCTTTTGAAAAGAATTACGACCTTAAAGGGCAATGAAATAATAGATAGTTCTGCGCAAGGGTTCTCGTCATGACGAACATTTTAAGTATATGGTTTATGGGGGTATGACTTGTAGTTTTCTCAAAAGTTCATGGGTACTTTGGGATTTATATATGGATAAACAATAATTGGACGAAAACCCCAATTTCAAAGAAAACCTGACGAACTTTAGGTTATACTGTACTTCAGATTTGATACGTCTAAACAACAAACGAACGTGTCTAGTAATAACTTTCTACCTTTACAATCATATAAAATAAAGCTCACGTAACATAAGCAAATTTTAAAATAAAATAATTCATAAAATATTAATATTATAATCCTAGTCATAAAAACCTAAAGAAACTTACACTGTCATTACATTAAGATAAGTAGTTAAGAAGTTGTTTAAATATTATGTCTAAACAACCAATGCTTGTATAATTAGCATTTTACCGCTATCTCCCAATTCTCACAGTGTTATTACCATTTGTGGAATATTATAATAACACTATTATTCAATGTTGTAGTCTTGTTTAGACCGTGTTATCTGTCTACTACATGCAGGTGATAAATCAACCAGACATATCAGATCTTCTCACTAACGCCGAGTGGAGTACAGGTGTTAGTTTCTGTAAATTAACTTTATGTTAGTTGATTATATTCAATTTGTATGTTTTGTATCATAGAAATATTGGTTTGTACATTTTCTCTCAAGTTTGAACATGAGGCTATCTGAAAAATGTTCATTTAGGTATAAAACTACTTAAACCTTTTAGGTATAGGTATAAAACTAATGCAATATACTGAATATTACCTTGAATGCAGGGGTTTTTTTGTTTAGAGGTATTTAATATTGAAATTAATTAGATACATTAGTTTGAAATTTAATCTTTTCCATCCAGAAACTAAAGATCACATCTGATGAACAATAAGTTGACATTTAGGTTTGTGTTGTAACTTTAATAGGATGTCATTTGGGCTATTCGTGATTAACTTTCTTAGGACAGGTGTTTTAAGAAATGTATAACATATAATCGATTCTGTTTAACCCGTATGTTTTAATAATATTGAAATCGTATGCTTTATTTTGTTAATTAAAGTGCTTTATATTTTTAGTGAGTCGGTGGCTCAGTCGGTAGCGTCGCGGACTTCGGGCTCAAGGCAGCGATGTCGTGGGTTCGGATCCTGGTCACTGCCGATGACATTTTATCAGTACAGTTCACCTTTGTACTGTACCGGCTCACTCCTTGCTTTGCTGTTAACGATCCACGCACGGGCGCTTAGTCTATGTGGACGGGCAAATGCAAGGTTAAAAGAGGCCGCCAACCTCTTAAAAAAAATAAAATAAAAAAAAATAAAAATTTCGTCCACGCATGTACCAAGACAATATCAATTCTGATGTTTAAATTACATTGTTGTTTGCAACTGTCTGAGTTTTAAATTGACAAATTTAATTTATTTAAATACTAGTACACTCAAAAGCAGTTATTTTTTCAGCTGACTTCTAAGCGGTTATATAAATATGTGGGAAACCTCGTTGTTAACTTGAGGTCTGCCAACAGTTTCTTTGCTATACGCATCATACAAATTGCCTAAAAACTGCATAAAAAACTCCAAATTTGGAAAATGTGTTTATTAACGCTACGCACTTTGACCAGCTTCGACTTCAGCTTTTCAAATCTGGAATTATATAGAACGAGAACTATAAACTAACTATACAAGTACTATTCTCAAGTTTAATTAGATGCATTTTCTAATTAAAACCGACAAAGACTGACTTCCACTCACTCGTCACAAAACCACAATGAAATACCTAGCGATCACAGGTATCAAATTACTCAGACTAGGCACTTAATTATCGAGAAAAAATAACACGAAAGTCTACTTTGCAAACAGAGGAGGGGTTCGTAGAAAGAGGAATGGCCGGAACTGCAATACAAGTGGGGAAATTGGCGACATCCGGGGTATTAGCATTCCCAGTACAGACGGAGTTATGTATGACAGGCGATGCCCATTGGGTAGGGTACGCCCTCCAGGTGGTAGTCATCGGCCTGGAGCGAAATTCCGTTGGATAAATACTGTGCGATAGGAGAAAAGATTAGTAAATAAGTTAAACTGATGAATACAAGCTTAGAATTTAAATTAATTGAACGCAGAACATAATCTGGAAAGGGGTAGACCGTCATTGTTGACCAATTGTGTGATGGTTAAAAAGGGTCAGCCTGGCACGCACCGGGATTGCGCCAAAACTACCCCAGGTAGCCAGGAAGCCGGGTAATCGGGTGAAAGATGTAACCTAACCTATCCTAACCCAATAATGAAAGGAAAAACTAAAGTTGAACTTGAATTATTTTGTGAACTTGAAGAAATGCCGCATTGGCGCAATGACGGTGCGTTTTGGGGGTAGATTTTGCAGTGGCACTTTTCCTGTGTCTACCTGGCCCTAGTGGTGCAATCCCATTGGACTGGAAAAATCTCATTAAAATATTTATTGCGGTTGGAGATGCCACTTTTGGCTATTAATTTACTGAATATATGGGATATTCTATTATCATGTTCAACATTCTTCACATGATTGATCTCAGACAGATGAGATCTTTGAACCTAAAACTATTGAGTATGAATCTGAAAATTAATGCTAAAACCTAAAATGCATGAAAAATTTGTATTTCAAGTAACTCAAACATTTTACAGACTCGCTCTTTTTAAAATTAATTTAGGTTTAAAGATCACACACATAATGGAGATACATTACTTAAGATACTTCAGGACTATTTTCGAAATCACTAATTTAATTATTAAGCCACTAAAATAATTTTTGTCTCTATAAGGGGTTTACAAAGGAAAGAAGCAGGTCCAAAATTGGAAGGCTGTAAATTTGAGAATATTTTCCGATGGCCAGGACGAGCTTAAGGACGTCAAACGCTTCAGTGGTGCGTGAACCACTTTGTCCCGGCAAAGGAGATTACAACAGAAGTCCTGCTCTGGGTGAAACTGCAAACCCTCTTAGAGACTTCCTCTCAGGGAGGTTTCTTATTTTACCATTATTCTCTCAGTTCTTAATTAATTAATATAATCAAATAAATTAAAGATTTCCTTAAACATCACTCTACAAGCTGTTTTCTGAGTTAAGTGTTATGATAGATAGAAGGTATCCGGTACAAACCTGAAAATCGTCACTGGTATGTAAATGGTAAACACTGGACCTAGCATTCCTTTTATTGTGCTTTAAATAATTAGTCCTAGCTTAAAACTGGCTTAGTAAACAAACAAGTGTTAATATAATTCAATCGTCTTACGATTATCTTTGTCGTTGGAAATTGTGCCCTGTTGTGTTGACGTTGAATAAATACAATTTCAATTTTACAACCTATTACTATTAGGCTACTCTAAAGTTTGGAAATTAGTGAGAAGTCTTATTAGCTCCATTGCTGACTAACCCAGTGGTTTATTAGGCAGAACCGCAATGATCACGGACAGCCGTTTTCAAACAACCAAAATATACCGATCTTCTTCAGATCAGGCGATATTTTAATGGCTAGGTGAGCGCTATCCACACAGCAATATACCATTTAAGTAGCTACATATTTCAACAACTTAAATGATAAAAAGTCCATCCATCTATAAGTCTTTAGTAGCCAATTTAAAAGTATTAATAACTTCTAAATCCGTATCTGCTAAAGAAAAGAAATAGAAACCATCCTTCTCTGGACTTAAACGGGACCAATTGGATTGAGCAGTCCATATAATATCATGTTTTTCGTAAATCTATTACATATTAAAAATTAACAAACATTAAGTGATATTTAGGTGAGTAGGTAGCATCAAGGCAGTGATGTCGTGGGTTCGGATCCTGGTACCTTTTATCTGTAAAATTCATTCTAGTACTGTCCCGGCTCACCCCTTGTTTTGCTGGATATTTCCACGCACAGGACCACAGCCTATGTGCACGGGCTGCGAACCTAAAAAAAATATTTCAATACATTGTGCTTGCAAAATAACATAACTTGACTACTATGGTCAACCAAATAATACGAATAAATAAACTAAATTTGAAAGATGAAATGCATATTAAACTACATTTTCTCAATGTAAACTAAAAAAGGTAGCTAATGAAATTTAATATAACAATTATTAGAATGGTAATTAAAACGTAGTTCATTTTCAACTCTGTGTTATTTAGGTCAATGAAGCCCATTAGTACGCAATTTAATTAGTTTTTCATCCGGCAACTAATGACCAGATCTGATGAACAATAAGTTGACATTTAAATTTGTGATGTAACTTTAATAGCAGCTCATTTGTCTAATGGTTACTTGGTGATTATATACAATTTGTATTTGTATCTCACATATTTTAAAAATAAACAATTTCAGTCGTTAAAGTTTTTTGTTGTTGTTTGCTTAAATATCTTTATTCGAGTTCTATATAGAGTTGATAATGAAGATATTACTGAAATCAGTCCAGCATTATATTCCTGATATACTTCAATTATTGCAGTTATTGAAATACCTGCATGATTAGTACAGCAATGCAACGGGGGATAATTAATATGGCACATTGCTTGTAGGAATGCTGTGTTGTTGACCGCAACCTTCCCCTCTTTACCCTCCAAAACACCCCATTCCACCCGCCATAAGCAGTTCTAACTACCAATAATCAATGCTGCATCGGTATGTACTGTATTGAAATTATTGTAGGATTCTGGTTCGATCTATAAAAAATTATAAAATATAGCCTACTGTATAACTTTTTGAGTTGTGTATTGTAAAATACAATAACAAATGTTAATACACCACACGTCTTTCTTTTAAGAGATTTTTGTAAATCGAAAATGATCCGTATGACAACTCTAGTTTATACAATCGGCCTGTTTACTCTCAATTTTCCTTGCTTAAAACCTGATACAACAAATTCAATTTTCTTAGAATACTTTCTCTTTTGCTTTCATCCTTTCATGTTGCTTCCATGTGAAACTGAATCTCCACCTAATTCCCGAGTTGTGTAAAAAATAAGCAGGCCCAGCTATAACAGCAGGTCTTCACTTCATTCATTATGGAACAATTTCCCTGTTCTCTTTGTAAATGTTCTGTAAGCGGATATGATACTGTCAGATCGGTCACTGCGTTGTTCTGTACACTAATACACTACTACAGCTATGGCAGTGGAATCCCGATTGCGATGTTATTGTGTAGGCTATAAACTGTTTGTAAACTTCATATTTTTGAGAGAATCTATGAAAACAATTCAATAAAACAAGCATATTTTAACGATCAAAGCTATGTTTTTAGTAGGGGATTTTTTTGTAGTAGGCGTGCTATAATTTTAGTTTTAAGCAGATTATCATGCTGAACTATGGTTTTTTCTTCCTTGTTCACATAAAATCTGTTAATTCCGTAAATATAGGTGCTGGTTCTGAGTTAGTTTATATACACGCAACATATTCATTTTATGTTTATCCAAAGTATTTAAATTGGATAAACCCGAATAAATCTTAGTCTTACGTTGAAACTAAGAAGTACCTAATGGATTTTATGACAGCAGTAAGAGGACAGGTTTATAACTTTCCAAAGTTTCGTGCTACTGGTATGATCGGCAAGGCCTCCTTCTGTGCCATATAGCACACCATTTCAATAAAAGACTTGTATTATATCATGTGTTTTCCTACTGATATAATGATTGTGTAAATATAAAGATAAAGTCAAAAGTTAAGAGCTAAAACGAAATACATTCTATTAGATTAACTGTAACTAAGTGGAGAAACACTTCTAAAAATTTATGAAACACATACAAATTAAAATTATCCTAATAATACTGGAAAACTATAATATAACAGGAAAATGTATTTCGTTATCACTCTTCCAGCCTTTAGGGTGATACATGTTTATATTTAGAAAAGAGAATTATAAATTATCCTATTGTTAAACAGACTGTTAACAAGATTATGACAACGGAGTGACATTGATTTCCATAAATTAAAAACAATTTTTAGGTTAGCTAAATTTGTATGTCTTTTAGTATAAAAAAGATGATAAAAGAGTAACCCTTGAGCAAATGTTTTGCGATGACATCATCCTTAACATTTGCGTAGCTCTAAAAACATCGCCCAGTGAATCATAATATTTTGTTTTACCTCTTTGTTCTGCTTACAAAGACAATATACAGTGGCTTGTACATTTATTATTACAAACAGTTTGCTGGCTGCTCTTTATGATTTAATCTTTAATGCTACGGTTTACGTTACATTTACAGAGAGGAAAAGAATGTTCATACTATCAGACCTTATATAAAAACTAATTTTGTAGGAATGAACACTGGGACAATATCAAATTTATTATAATACAGTTTAAAGTGTCGAAAAACGTTTAACTGGTCAATATCTTCACCACGAGATCGTGATGCACATTTTAATAAGATCTCTGTCCCCCCAAGTCTAAAAACCTGCATTTTACCCATATTACCTGGAATTTAAATTTTAACTGTTATCTGGGCAAACCTTTGAGCCCAAATCTACTACAAATTAAATTTAGATACTATTACAATTTTATTGTTGAAAATGTAATAACATTTAGTCTTAGAAAAATCCTCAATAATACAAAACAAATTACTTTGCTAAATTTTATTGGGTGGTTATATTTTATTTCTCATGCAGTTCTTTATTTAATAGCGTATTATTTTGCACACAATTTCCACCTCTCTGCCACGAAATACATTTGTAATTATCATTTTATTAAAAAATTAAATTACATGCTATAAGAAACAATCTCTTTCTTAACTCCTGGTGGTAATATCTTAGACCACAAATCTAGATGTATGTCAATATAAATTTTAACACCTACAGTTTTCCGTGCAACAATAAAAATATAAATATTCATAAGTTGACCAGTTTTACTTTGTAATATTATACGATTCTATGCTTGTTTCATATACTAGTTTTTAAAAGAACAATTATGTATGTTGGTTGGTTCATTACGACCAACATACAATTAATTAGTGAAACATAACTTATTGTCAATTAATTGCATGTAGCATAGAACAGCATTGTAACCTGACCACATGTACCCCCCCCCCTCACAGTGCCCTAGATATCCTTCAACTTCCCCCCTCATCTTTTTCACAATATTGACCATTAACTACGTTATAAGGACGACATTTTGTTCATGTTGAGGATATTATTTTGACACGACTTTTTATGGAAAGTAACATGTATAATTGTATGTGCAAAGTTTCGAATTAAAATATTGATATTCACTCTTTTAATTTCTAATGAAAGAAATTATTCTTTCTAAACAGATTTACATACGCATTTATTTTGGTTTAAATATAAAGAATTATAGCTGTGGTTTTTCATACGTGTATTTAGTAATATAGCAGAATGTTTGAAAGAAAATAAATATAACTATAAAATTTGCGCTGTGTGGTATGGAAAGCTACTAGTTTGGAATATTATATAAAACGAGTTGGTCCGTGTGCAAATTGCTGATTTCAAGATTCTTAAAGGCAATGTTTTCAACACACGTTTCCAGGCAAACCAAATATTGAGATACCATAAAGATTACATCATAGCTTAACAGAAATACCGGTAACATTCAAGAAAAATTTTATACAGTGTGTAAATTAAGCCTTGAAACAAATCTGTATTTTAAAAACCGAAATAGATAGAAATATTCTGATTGTAGCATTGATTCTTAACAAAGGTTTCGCAATTTTTTACACAACAAAATTGTTTAACCCCCCAACAGGATAGTGGGTAGGGGGTGACTTATTTTTTTCAAATAAAAACCCTATTGAGTGACCCTTCATTTTGAAGGGCTTGTCAAAAGAAAAGAAACACAATGATGCAAACCCGAGGTGAGTACATCACCCCTAGCCAAAATGGGTGCTTTTTCACATAAATCAAATTTTGGAATACCTGCCATTTAGGTTAAGGATGAAATATCTACCTCGGGTTTGCGCCATTTTCTTTTTTCTTTCAAAATTTTACAGAACTCTTCTATTATACAATTTAGTGACGTCATTACGAAGCAATCAATTAAAGCATGCAGTTCCTTCACATTTCCATACAGTGTAAATAAAACCCAAGTTTAAATAGTACACCATGCGAAATCGCACTAAAATTATTTATATTCATGCAAAACTCTTAAACAAAGAAAATAAACAGTCTAACAAATCAATGGCAATTATAGGCTACTTTTGACATTTATAACATTATTTAGTTTCATAGATGTTGCAAGAACTAAGTTTAAAAACCCCCATACAGGTTTATCAGATCAAATACTAATTTACATTTGCACTGTTATGTTTTCAATTTATATTTGATAACCTTTCATCTCTATTCGTGTTCCTCCCAATGTTGTTACATTCACCATTATAGCACTTTAGTCACAATTATTGTCAAACTCTCATTGTTCTTATTTGTTATTGTTAAGTTTTTGTATTTTTATTGCACTGTAAAATTTTCAAATTTTTATGATTTCTTTTTCGATCCTGTATTTAGCGAAGCAGGCTGTTAATGTTAGTTCAATGTTGTATGTTCATACAATATTTTTCGTAACTTATTACTCAGTAGCAAAACATTAGTGTTAGCATGTATTCATAAAGCATGACCACATAGCACGATGTTTAACTCACTGCATGTTAATAGTATTAATAATCCACAAATTGGTATGCATGTAATTAATTGTAGAAATGGTGATTTTGCCATGAATGAATAAATAAATAAATTACAATAAATATACAGCTATTATAAAGGGCATTTAGAACTTCCATTCCTTAAATATTTACAAAACTTAATATCTAATTATACTCTGTTGGACATTGTCGTAGTGTTCCAGAATATTTACCATTATTTTGATTATTTGTTTCTGGATTAAAACTAAATGCAATTACAATAGTGGTTTAAAAGTCTTCATACACTTACAGAGCCACAATTTCTTTTAATGAATCTTTCAAGAGGTTTTCAAACTTGTAGCTATTTCATGATTTAATAAAACAAATTCTAAAGTGAAATAAAAACCATAACTTCTGTCGAATATCACTGAACAACACGAAAATTCAAAGTTGACAAATATCAAGAAAAGCTAGTTATAACCCATAGTTTAAAGTTGAAACCTTTTATCTTTCTGGGGTTTTAGAGCACATTATCTATATTTAACAGGTTCTTTCATTTCCTCATAGGACATTGAATATAATTTTTATATTTTATTTTATACTTTAATCCCATAAACTATAAACGACTATGCACATTCTATATAAAAACTAGAAATAATATATCTACGAATATATTCGCCATATGATTCGAGTTAGGGACATAAAATCCTGAATATGTTCCTGTAAGAAAAAAATATAATTCCTTAACATCACGTTTCACATTACTCGTTACAAAATCGAAACTGTAATCATACAATAAGTCAAGTGTACATTACTTTCGCCTCGTGATAGCTAACTTTACTCGAGGTGTTTTCTGAGAAAAGCAATAATGTTTATAACGCTGTTTGAAACGTCTGCAGTAATGAAATGCTGACGGCCCTTGGTGTTACATAAAGTTGCCTTGTGTGTCAGAGATGGCGAATGTGAATGCTGACATTCACTTGTTCAAGTTAACTAATAACAGATGTACTTTCATATTCATGATTGTTCTAAATTGTCGCCCTTCCTTTTAATATACTAAAATTTATAATATTGAAACATGTGCCTAGCATGTTTGTTGTTCAAAATCTGACATTGTATTTTTGAAAGCTGTCTGCTCACTTATAACTTCAAGACAAGAAATTAGTAGTAAAGTCTTGAGGTAACGTGATACAAAAATATTGTAATGAACCAATGTCATCGAGGAGGAAATTTGAAGTGAATTGAAGTGAAAAGTGAATTCTTATTTAAGAATGTGTAGACCCTACATATGTGTTAATTGTCACTTTAAGGGCCTCTTCACAATGGGCCACCATGGTGGCGACACCGGTGGCGACACTGGTGGCCGGTCAAAATGCGCATGGACCACCAGCTCAGCCACCAGTGCAGCTGCAGCCACAAAGCTCAGCAGTTGGACGTCGAAGAGGCAGGTGCTTAGCGTATATATTTTTTTGAAATTGCGAAAACATAAGAAAAACACGTATTTTTTGTTCATCCGTTTTTATGAGATAAGTACCAGAGAGACTTTTTTCATTCACTACCAAGACCTTAGAAATAACCCTGACACGTTTCACAATTACTACTTACTCAAGAATGAGTGTTTTAAGTTTTGATGAGCTTCTGGGACGTCTGAAAGATAAAATATCTCCAGAAGACAAACTGCTACTAACGTTGTGGAAAATTAAATAAAAACATAGTTAATATACCATTTATTAATAACACTGTAATACCTTGACTCAATGTATACATTGCAATAACAAAAAGATGTAAATGAAATAGAGTACCTATACATTTTGTTATATCAATAAAATCGTTTCCCCATATTTATTACCTTAACAACTTAAAAAGATTAGTAAACTAGTATACTGAGTAATGCCCGCTGGTAGTGACTGGTGGCGCTGCCAGTCGCTCCAATGTGAACAGTCGATAAGAAACCATGGTACGACGTGGTGGCGCCACCAGACTGGTGTCTCTGAAAATCGCAACCCCGAGCCACCGCATTTCTGGTCGCGCGGCCAGACGCGCCACCAAAGCTCAGTGTGAAGATGTCCCATTTAAATCAATGCTAATGTAACGTAGCCACCATGGTGTCGCCACCGGTGTCACCACCATGGTGGCCCAGTGTGAAGGGGGCCTTATGTTGGAAACCTTTTGTTTCAATTAAAAGAAAATTAGTGTTGGATTTGTTTCTTAAATTTAAGTGCAAAAAAGAGGGGAAAATACCTGGAGTTACCATTAAGCTCATATACCAAATTTCATAAATATCGGACCACAAGTGTAGTTTGTGGCTCTTGTACACACATACAGACGCGTACACAATCATCACTTCGAAACCCACTTTTTGGGTCCCGGGGCTCCAAAACGGATAAGTTACATAATTGGCTATTAGACACTGAAGTAGACATCCCAGCTGTCGCCAATTCTTTTTTTTTAGAACGTAGTTCAGTTGTGTAAGCCAGTCACAGAATGCGCTAGAGTCAAAAATTCTATGTTATACCTCATTTTTTTAGTTTGACTTGGTAAAATGTTTGTGTATTCGACAGAATTCAGTAAATAAGATCAGCGCAATATGTCAGTGGCTCACATCAACTACGACGATTTTGATAATCTGGCTACAAATTTAACATGGGGATGGATGTCTAGTTGTATTTATAGTCAAATGTTCCACCCAGTTTCCAAAATGGATTTTTAAAATCAATAATTTCTCCGTAGAATATGTATAGGGGGAGAAATTCAAATCGTGTTATTTATGTACACTGGCGAAAAGTTTACTCATTTAACAGTTACACTACCAAATTGATTCATACAACACATGAGTTCATGATATGTTGAAGAGTCCTTTATATATCCTTACAGTTATATAGTACACTAGCAGAGGACCCGTCCTTCGTCCGGGGTTGATGTATATGGTGCTTTATGAAATCTGACATGAAAAAAAAGTAAAATAAGATTAAATTTAAATAAATGTACCTATAAAAATATTGTAACTTACTAATTACATAAAAAAACATTTTCAAACAATAAAACAAATAAAAAACTCAAAGGTTTTACTAAATGATAAAATCAAACATAGATAAACAATAATTTACAACATATGGTTAATATTACAGTTTGAATTAAATGAAACATGTGATCTCGTTTCTAAAAAGCATTGCTCACTAAGCATTGATTATAAAAATATCTCATTATATACTATGTGAACAAATAAAAACATCAACACTCTTACTACTAAAACAAACAGAAATATACTTAGCCCTACTATTTATAGCTCCTACTATTCATGCACCAAAGGCAAGTGCATATACAACTTAGATTTTTATTGTTGTTTTTAAATTGAAATATTTGTATATCAGCTAAGAATTAGGAAATTTAACGTCATTCAAACAATGTTTATGTCGAGGTTAGGTTATTACCATGAAACGCTCGTAAAAAGTTATTCATTATTAGAATAGAATGTGAAATCTACAGGAAGTGTCAACAGTTATAATATAAATAGGTTACGTCTGGATTATAAAACATCATAACTAACCAATCTATGGGTATCAATATGAAATTATGATTAAAAAATTCGTGAAAAGGAAATGGTGTGAACAATATTTCTCTCAAAATAGTGAAAATATACAACTAATTATATTCTTGAGAAAAAGTTTCAATTTTTAAGGTGTGTGCCCTACTCTAAACACATGTTAATTGTAGAAAAATGTTAAATGATTGAAGTAAATATATACTTTATAATTTCACTATTTTGTACACCAAAATCTTTCAATACATTATTCACATTAGCGAAATTTTAAATAATTAATAAGGGTTAGATACAGCAACAGATATACAATCTGACTTATTTCATAAAATCAATAATCAATGAACCATCAAATATAAGAATAAATAAACATGTCACATGATTGTAGACATTATGCCTATTTATAAACCAGCTGTGGAATTGTGAATTAATGTGGTTTGACAGTTCAGCTTGTTTACATTTGGGTGGTATAGCAAATTGCAAACATTGTATTTGTTCTCATGGCAGCCATGGAGACCAATCAATATTTACTTTTAAAATCCTCACCTCAGAACTTTTAAAGCCAAAGGGGCAAAGCCCACGGTCAGTATCGAAGTGTGAATAGTCCTATAATGGTCCTTGGTATGGTAGCTATATTTTTGTAAAATTTAATCCCAGTAGTTTTGCGCCTATTAGTAATACAGATACAGACAGACACCATTAGATTTTTATATAATAGTATAGACAGATTCTATGTACTTAAGTTTTTGCTCACAAACTATAACAATCCAAAATCATATTATTAAAATACTACTATGATGTTTTAATTAACTTTTTTTGTTATTGCCTCTAACTTTTAAGTCGCATTTAAGTATTAGAGTATATAAGGCTTTCGTCTTGTGTGGAATAGTTGAAGACTTGATTAACCGTTTAACAAATGCATATACTTGAGCTTGACCTCTCGTTTGACCTTTGCCACTGACTGGGAGTTATTAATTGGCAAAGATAAAACTTCGTGGTATTCAATTAAGCCATTCTACCATATTAGCTGTCTGAAGTTATAAATCTTCAACATGCCAATTTGTTATCATCAGAGTCTCAACAATAAAGATATCTTAGCTGTTGATATAGGCTGCTGAGTTTAAATAATTTTGCTGAATATTGAAGATTAATCGTGGGCAAAGTACGTGAAATATTTTGACAACGTAATTGGAAAAGTTAAACAATAATACTAGATTTTAAGAGATATTTGTTTTAGCGGTTGTTCAAATATCAAGTGGCTACAAATTTACAATTTAGCAATGTAAACATGATTAATTTGGACCAAGCAATAACTAACGGTAGTCAAGACTAAACCATTAAACGTATACCATAGTAGAGAATAACATATTTTAATATACTTATAAAAAAATAAAGACGGTATAAAATATGCAAGGTTAATTTCAGTATAGGATTACATATAAATTACAACTAGAATAAATAACTGACTTAGAGAAAGTTACAGTTATTCATAGTTATAAACAGGGTATTTTTTACGCAACCCAAATAATTACAACTTCCATGAGACACTTGTTAACAACTATATATCATTGCTGTTATACGCTCATCTGACGGTATCTCTTTTTTCTTTACTTCATTTCCGATCAGCTAAAATGCATCGTTCCAGTTATGCATGAGGTTTCGTGTGATTGATACATTTATTGTAAATAAAACGTAATATGTGTTTTGCATGCTCAAATAGAGCTTGCAGAAATGCCATTTTGCGATTTATTAACGGTAAATTCCCAATAACACGAAAACTCACAGACAACTATGCAACAATGCATATCGCGGATCCTTAAAGAAATATAGAATACCGGGATACCAAAATTATCGTTAAACAGTGTCTCACGGTTTTTATAATTAGGGTTGCAATTTTTTAACTGTTTATTTTGTTCCGAGTTTCCCAATAGACAGTTTGAGGGGTACCTAAAATAATATCTCAAATTCTCAAATGATATCTAATTGATTTGTGATAGAAAAAATACAACCACCGTAAACTATTACGACCACCATTTTTATCGAAACATATTTTATATTTTTCACAGAAATACAATTACTGTATAGTGTGCCACAATTTTATAACTATTATCAGACAACCGTTATATTAATAGACATTTCAAAACAAATCAAAATGGGATTGCATATAATTTAATTGAAAGGGTATTATTTGGTGGTGCTTCACAAGCTCCTCCATTATCTTCTACACCAAAGTCGTCGGTCCATTGAACCATTTTACGTCTAAGTCTCTTCTCGAGAAATGTCCTTTAATTTACAGTCTTTGCTCTTAAGACTCCTCTTTTACTTCATCGGGCACAAGCTTTTTTTGACCGTATCTACGGCTTATGATAATAGAGTAGCCAGTGATATTTTTTAATGAAATTAAGTCAACCGCTTTGCATGGAAAGCGGTCCAAACCCATTAAATAGATATTTAGTGGATGTGCCGCACCCAAGACCGATACGCTTATCACTAGATTAGCAACACGCCCAAATAACATTTCTCTACTTGTGAAATGTTTTGGAGTTAGATTTACAAATAAATGTAACATTTTATTTTGCCTCTGCAGATTACTCCTGAATTATTAAGGTTACGTGTTATGATGCACAAGCCTATTTAGTGAACCGTACTTTCCACTCAATAAAGACTAGTTAAAGTTATATTGAATTAACTAATAAAAAAAGAAAAATATAAAATGGGTAGGCATTTATACATTGTATAAAAATTAAAAAACAAAATTTGACGAATTTGCCCCTTAAATTTTATTTTATAGGAAAATTGAAATTTTATATTTACCACGACTTTATACTATTTTGATTCTTGTTCGTGGAATTCTTTTACCTACACTAAATTGTCTGATCTACACTACTTTTGGGGAAGAGTGTCCTTGCCTCCTGAAGTGGTGTAGTTAAAAAGTTCATGATTTAAATAGTTACCCTTCGCAATTATGCACTGAGTTTTCATACGAGTTATACATTTTTTGAAAATTTAGATTTCACTGTTGTTTAGTAAAACACTTTTGATCGTTTTAAGTACAGAGGATCGATAAACAGAAATTAATCTATTCATTGTGAATAATATTTGATAAGATACTGGATTATGTGCATTTCTTAACCTTCAAATAGAAAACAAACCTTTGAGAAATCTTTGGTGAGGTCAAGATTGGTCTCGACAAATCTATTTTATGAACCTCTCACAGATACTTTTTAAAGTCAAAAGGAACGAAAACATGTATTGAGAAACAGTAATATTTTCCCTGATGGTGTATCATTTTGTTTAACGTTTCGTTTTGAAACAAAGTAGAACACAAACATTGCAAACACAGTTATAATATTCTCGTCTATTGCTGACTCAAACACATATGGCGTATTTATGAGAGGTACAGTGCTGCCAACATGTCATTATAGTTTACATAGAGAGCAGGTCACATGAATAATATTATGTTTGTTAAAGAACTTCAAAGTGGAGAAGATTGTTTGCACACTGGCTTGTAATAAGCTTCGAGCGATGTTCAAACTGGAAAGATAAACATACAAGTCATTATAGAAGATTACATGGTTTTATTTTAAAGGCAACATTATAAATACGTTATATGAGTAGTTGTTTTCCTTCAACATAAACATATAAATCTATTGTAATATTAAATAAAGTGGTTCAGTTCATGATAAAATTATACTACCTTCACTATTTTGGTTTTTACTACTCAAAAATTAACAAGTTGTTAAAGAAATATTAATCACGCGTTGGTTAGTTAGCTTATTAAATTATTAAAGTAAATAAAGGTAAAATTGAAATATTTTAAATTTTTATTTTACATTTTTAATAGTTGTTTTTTTGTGGCCAATCTCCCATTTATGATATAAACTTAATCGAAATATTGTTTTCCATAAGCTCATAGGTCATACCGATTATCATATTAGTTCTTACTAGTAATTACTCTTGATACTAAGAGTACTAGACTAGCTAGGTTGATAGGTCAAAACATAGATTTACTTAGATTGGTGTATTAATAACTTTTATACATCATTTTAAGATTTTAGAAAAAAACTTTAAAACTCTGCTACCAATATTTGATCTTCCTAAAATACATTTCCAAACTGAAGATGGAAAAAAGACGAAGACTAGTTTATGCTGATTGGATTTTACGAAACTCTCGGTCAAAATCTTTTACCTTCTCGAGCGATAAGAAATTAATTGAGCGTATATATTGGACTTGGGAAGGACTGGAGTCCTTTCTAAAATCCGGGTTTTCTGGACAAGAAGATCGGGTGATAAGGAAAGGTGTTTATCTACTTATATTCAGATTAGTATGGCTTGGGAAACATTGCTTGTAAGTATTTATATTATATACTGTAAGGATGCACATTTTCGCAAAGTAAAATTTTTTGATTTATTTTGTTGTAAGTTGCAAAGATCTGTTATAAAAAATATATATTCCTTAAATTCACGCTTCATGTAATGCTTTTAGTTAATTAATTTTAGAAATTTCAACTGTCATTAAGGTTAACATTATATTAATCCATATGATGGATTCACAAAGACCTAACTGTATAATAGCTTAGCAGCCTACTATAAGTCTAACATACTCGATACTCATATAAATTATTAAATACGATTTTTCAAAAGTTTACAAATTATTAAGTGCACTAAAAATATATTATTTGGTCTAGACATTTTGAACCACGTATAAAATTAATGTATAAACAATTGAAAACTGGACAATTTGAAATGAGTTTGAGTACATTAAAATAGTCCAAGCAAATGAACTTATCTCATAAACTTTACATTATTCAAAACTATGCTAGTCTAACTCATTTTAAGTTTAATTTTGTTTTATTAAATTTCAAAATCCATATATGTATATCACACCTTTTCCGTAGACAAGATGCCTAATACTAAACGGCTATAAAGAGCATGTGATGAATGACTTAACCCTACTGACGACGCTACAAAAGCAATAAGGGAAGCAGAAGCAAGGTAATGGAGCAACTTTCATTACTTGTCTCGTACTCGCCTGTTATTTAGTACCACTTTAACCTTCCAAGCTTTCGTGCAATATACGCGTACAACTAACTTTACGCTAAACATAATTTATTCGCTAAATTGATGATTTGCATAATTAAACTGATAGTGTGTAATTGAACTTATCCAAGTTTTTATCTTTAGGTAAAATTGTTCGGATGATATGGTATAGTTTAACGATACATTATGAACAAATGTTTATCTATAATTTACTCGTAACGCAGTAAACCTGCGTACGCAATTTTACATTCGCTTTAATAAAATTTTGTAATACATATTTGTAATATAAAATATTTTTTAACAATTGAATTTACACGAACTATCGTCACGAATTTAAATTCTTTCACAAATTGGGTCAAACTAAGAATTTGAAAACAATTTCTAAAACGTTGTAACAGATACTAAAAAGTAACAGTTACAAGTAACCGATATTTTGAATGTGTTGGAATTGCTTGTCCGTCCGTCTGACGTCCAGACATCCAGTTCCAAGTTTACAACCGTTCCTGGAACCTTCAAGTGGTAATATGCAGGTTTATGGCCCCATCAAGGGTAACACCCATTCTGACCATGTAACTAACTGATTATCCACCCTTTTAAGTGCTTATTTACTCATATTCGTACATTTATGGGTTATTGGTTGATGATTAACTGATTATAATTAATTTATCTATTTAATTTCCCATTTTATTTATAGTTGTTGACCCAAATCAGTTGTATCTAAATATGTTTGCACATGCAACTTGTATACAGTTTACTTAAAAATGTGTCTTCGAGTTAAACTGATATTCATTGGCGTTGTTAAAGCTATATTTGATTGGAAGGTTAGTTACAATAACGATTAAAATAAACTCATTGGAGAGCTTATATTATGCAAGAAAAGATGGGTAATCAGTTAACATATTTTTTTAAAAGCATAATGAGAAACAGTTCAAAGTTTTTGGGTTCCCCTAAAGGAAAGAAAGGATGCATTCTAAAAGCAGAAGTGGATTGCTAGGATGATAAGTTAGTAACAGTAAATAAAATAAGGTCAACATATATTTATAACTAATCTTGAACGGATTTCTGTTTTAATATTTAACAAATCATTTTCCATATCAGAAAAGAAACTACACGTGTAAATGCCTAAAAAGAACTAATGAGAATATCCAACCCACCGAATTATCTTTCGCATATTTCAACACCCTCATTTTGTAATGTCCAACCTTTGGATGTAAAGGCTTGGTCATATTATCTGTAGTTAACAGCTGTTCCTGAAAGTCTGTCGGATCTCTGATAATTCAAAGGTCACCTTCAGGACTGGGTCGTGATGTCTCTGACCTTGAGCGTTCAGAGACCTCTTGTGTCTGTCGCTTAGTGCATTATCGTCTGGATGCACCCAGAAATATATATTAAATAAGAATATGTTAAATCTGGTAATAGAGTATCAGGAAAATAATGTGTGAGAAAATTGTTTCTTTATTTTATTAATGTTTAATTGGTGGCACCTAGCGAGTACGGTTCTTATTCGTACTGTGTTTCAAAGATTTGCAAGGTAAATGCTTACATAACACGCACTGATCTTAAAACCTATAGAAAGCTTGAATTTAGCTATTAGAAAGAATGTTAAAAGAACTGTCATCTTGAAAAATGGAAGATGAATTCTGTGGTAATTGTTGTACTTATAAAAAGTCATTCCACTACAAGTAAACATAAATGAGATAGTTAATCAGTATATGGGAAGTTACATGTATTTTACACGTATATAAAAAATACCATTATAAAATAATAATTTTTTAATTAAATGTTTATAATTATATAGTTGTAGAATATTTAATATAAAACATGTTCAGAAATCAATTTTTTTTTAATTTGTAAAAGTAATTACTAAAATATCGTTAATATAAAAAAAAATCGTGTGCCTAATGATGTAAAAGAGGGTCTTAAAGTGAAGACTGTAAATTAAAGGACATTTCTCGGCTCAAGACAAGACTGACGTCATATGCTTCAGCGGAGCGTCTGCTTGGTCCTGGTGATGGCAAAGGAGCGAAAATATATAAGAGTAAATTCCCAGAGTGTATTTATTTTAATATAAAGCGGCTTGATTTCAATCGGATTAAAGGTAGGATTCAAAAGACGCCTTTTTGTGTTGTATCCTTTTATCACAACTGTATCATTACATATATCCCTCAGTTAAGTGATTATCACTTTTTTCAAAGAGCAAACAAAGATTTATTTGATGAATAATTACAAGAATAATATATCTCGATTTACAAAGTTACTTTACAATTTATTTTACAAAATTAGTACTTTCAGCATCAATAAAATTAGACTGGACTACTTTGCGTTACTATTTATAAGAAAAAGTTTCTTTCCATTTGGTTTATACGTTTAATTCTACTCATAATCTTACTGCGTCCCATTATACATTCCATCAGCAATTTAACATGAAAAATGTGTATTTAAAATAAATTAATTACAATAAATTATTACTAACACTGTTATAAAAAAATAATGAATCACCCTTTTTTTCGAAAAAGATCATAATATTGTAATGGCCTTATTTTACGTAACAAAAACGTATATGCAAGTTTTCATAAATCTACCTACAGTACTTATACTAACACTTTAGAAGTAAGATCAAAAAATAGTTATGGAGCATTGTACCTTTTGTACAGTACTTCTTTACCCTTGTATACCACTTGTATCCACTGTGATTGGAAGTATAATTATTGGTAAATCAACTGATAAAAAGAAGCCACAGAGTTTGCAAAAGCCACAGTCCATTTTTTATTGGAGGTTCAGAAAACTTGGTAAAACTCTGTAAGCACTATTACCTATTTATCATTGAGTATATCCAAGTGTCGGTAAGAGGTTTTTGTTTTTAAAAAGGTGCTTAAAGCCATAATGCATTTTAAAGGAATCCCATATTGTAGTCTACAATTTATAAATTCCACAAGTTCAACCTTCCACCACATTCCTCTGAATTAAATTTCGACTTATAAATGATCAAGAATTGAATATCAAATAACATATTAAGTGCACTTTCAGTTGGGATAGGTTACTATTTCTTGCCAATATTAAATAAAATCTTAACTGTCCTCAGATTCAAATTACAATAATTAGTAGCTAAGCTTAGTTTTAAGTAGACTTTACGGTATACCGTATTCTCAAAAAAAAAAAAAAATCATTTTAGTTTCTAAAATTTCTACCATAGTTTCTCATCTTTCACTTTAAAAGTAAAATAGTAAGTAAATTCAAATATAGGGGTTATAAAACGTTGTTTTATTTACAGAGTAAGTTAAATACTCACATTACCATAGATTAACCATTAACAAAATTACCTCAATAGGATGCACCTTGACAAGTTTGGAATTCTATAAATAACGAAAACAGGTCGTTAAACTCAGGACAAACTTGTCTACTTTGAAGTAAGATTCTCCGAGGAACTTTATATTATTCATGTGCGCTTTTCAACGTCAAGTATAATGAGATGTTGCTAGCCGTTAAGCTGTTGAGTTCGCATACAGTTTTCATGTGCACACAGCTCTAACGTAGTGCTTTGACTCTCTGAAACAATTTTTGTTGGAGTTTATTTCTGCAAGGTGTTATACGTACTTTAGGAATAATTTAAATAGCTTATCTCTCTTCCGGTTTCAGTTGGACATCGCTTTGATAGGCTGTTGATGTAAGATCACTGGCATGCTTTTTATTTAATTTTTAAGTAGTTACGTCTGTGAAAATTAAATTGAAATAATTAAAATCGCTGGTTTTAAAGCATTTTATCTTTGACTATCAATACAACTTCAGTATCCAATAGTCAATATGTTTTGGATATCCCAAGGATGCCATTACTCTTACACCAAAAGATCGAGACCTTACTAGGCTGGTAACACACCCAACGGGTAACATTTATTAGGACTTTTTTAACAGTTCGTCATTTGCTGTGGAAAAAACTAAAAAGTGTTCGTACATTTAACCAATAGAACAGTACAATTACACCTAAACCTTTCGAAGAGAAATCTAACTTTGACTCCTATCTGTTCAATAAAGTCCTTGGATTGTATGGGAAAACGTTATACAAATTTTAGCATCGGATTTAAGGGAGGGAGAGGGGTCAATCACAATTGTTACTCAATCGTTTTGTTGAATTAGCAATCAAACTATATGAATTTAGTTATCTTACTCAACATCCAATAATATTACTACATTTTATATTTCCCTGCAGGAGGTGAGTGGGTTAAAGCTACAATACTTTGCAAGACGTAATCAACATAAAAATCCTCTCACGGTTGGTTTGCAAAATCGAATTATCTTTGCTCAATGAGTGTAAAAATTCTCATTAGGCATAGAGTATTTTAAATCGAAATATCAAGTTGAAGTCTAACTTTGCTTATTTTAGTTCAGATATTAGGTAGGTATTGAGGTTGTGTAATATAAATTATATTTAAGAGTAAAACGTGTGTTTCAATATCTGTGCAACTGATGGCAAATTAGTGAGGCTATCTAACAAATATCCCCACCGCAGCAAACCTGCACACTAAGCAAATTTTAATTACCATTATTGGTTTTTTATTTAACTCTATTTAAATAACATTACGTTTAACAAGTACCTAGGTTTGCTGCTACAGGGAGGGTAATAAAGTGTGTTTTTAGCAAAATATGAATAGCTTAGGATAAAAAACAAAATATATCCATAAACAAGCAAACTACAGCAGTTTATTTATTATATACATAGAATAACAGGTTTTATCCGTAACCAATAACCGCACAAAAAACGCTCCCGTATACTAAATAATTTGTTTTTTTCCAGTTCTTTGAAATGGTGTAAAAAAATTGGAAAACTATTATGTTTTGAGGGTCAAAAGAGAATTTCCCCCCCAAAATGATAAATACACCCCATAAAACCCTCCATAACACCCCGTTCCCGTAGTAATAGTTGCAAACGTATTCAAGTTTACCCCGCCTTACACCTTCAAGCCAAATTTTATCAAAATCGGACAAAAATTACTCAAGTTGTTCACGGTCATAAATATATAAAAATTTGAACGAATAGTATTTTTTGCCTCTATGAACATCAAAATAAAAAAGTATATCAGTCCCGGGCCTATGTCTTTTCATGCCAACTACGGCACTAGCTACTTCCCTATAGGGAAATTCCCTAAAAGCGATGGATATTGAATATTGAAGCACTCCTTAGAATTGATCTTGTACTTTTACACATTACACGTTAAATCACCGACATCATTGATCACTTAGCGAGTTCCTCTATTTGCAGCCTACACATTGCCTCTAGCCTCAACCGACCTCCGATACCTACCTTATCTGGACGTTCCCATGACCTTAGCAAACGCCGCCACAGAAAACTCGCACTTGCCAAATACGTAGCTTAGCTGAGGAATGTCACATGGATAAAATCTTTAACTTTACTTGAGTGATTGGTTTTCCTACTTCTATCATCTTTTGCAGATGATTCCGGCTTTTAAAATTTGTGTACAAGTTAATTGTAGTGTAGTTTTTGCTGGGCTTAATTAGGTTAGATAATGTAGGACTAACATTGGAAATTTATTTTTGATAAAATAATATGATTAGGCCTACCTAACCACAGTTTGGATAATCTATTTATAATCTTTTTAATAATAATCAATTTATTGTATTTTCAAAAACCGTTTTGGGGGCGAGCTGGTCTATTTGTAGATGGCAACCTTGAGCGTGTGCTCCCACTATCTCCGCGTTCCGCCATCTCCGAACCCAAATCTTCCCGCCACCTCCGAATTCTTGAGTGACCCTTATAATCCCGTCACTGCCTGCGTTGTTAGCTGTCATTGCATCCACGGCTGCGAAGCCCCGTGGATGGAAGATTTAATGAAAATTTAACCCGTGGGTTAGGTTAGGTTAGGTCAGGTTAGGTTAGGTTAGTTTAAGTTGAGTAAAGTTAGGTTAGGTTAGGTTTGGACGGAAAGTCTTAACGCAGGAAGTAACCGAGGATTATAGGGGTCACTCTGAAATTCGGAGATAGTGGTACACGGAGATGGCGGGACGCGGAGATAGCGGGAGGTAACCAGCTTGAGGGTTGGGGCATTATCAGATAGATACAAATCTATTGGCGATTGGCGCGATTTGAACCCAGGACCTTGGGCTTCGAAGCCCCGAGCTCTACCACTAGATCAGTTTACTCCCTATTTATATACTCAAATCTATAAAACCAAATACTGAAATAGCTCATAGGTTTCAATTAGGGCAATAATTTTGTTTAAATAAATATTATCACGCAATCACTGTTCAAATGAACCCCAACTGGCTCTAGAAATGTAGAGGGAAATCTACTTAGATGTACTGGATAAGCTATCTGATTACACATAACACCAGTAGCTTTATAGTGACAGCATGAAGTCTGCAATTCCAGAAAATGCAACCTTCATGTACCATTCTTGGAGCCGATTACAACTCTGGGGGAATTATCAAGTGAAGATCAGCTTCTGGAATACGTTTTGTATCTGGAATATTCCATAACATAGGCATTTCACAATTATGCCACTACCTACAGCAAAATGCTAATAAGCTACCTGTAGTAAAAACTAACAATGTCATAATTATTATTGTTATTCATTTATTTGTTAGTGTATACAAAATTTTATTTTGAATTATATCACTAAATTTGCTAAGAAAGTCCCCTTAAATCTTTATTGATGTGCGTAAGCTAAACCGGCCACTCTAGTATCAAAATGTAATACACTTACCGTTTAGTATTTGATTGGTTAGAATGGCTGTCCATTTGTTGAAGTTTTGAATAAAGTCCCCAAATGTGATGTAATACATAGTAGGATCAAACAATTGGTTAAACATACGTTACTTGCATCCATGTGAGGACTTAAGTGCAAGTAATTAAGGACTACGTATTCACCATTTGTAAACACCATAACAATTTAATAATTTACTAAATAACTGTTTTTAATTTTATGTTTTAGTCAGTGTTTCTTACAAGCCTACAAGTACATGAATGATGTTTAGAAGGAACAAAAAACAACTTTTCAGAGCCTACACTGTTCTATGTTGCTCATGCATAAAGCAAATCTGCTATTTCTTACGTAACACATTCCACTTAATCAGCTGTTTACCACACTTAAACAATTCGAAATTTAATCACCATTTTGATAACAACTGACCTCACAATCAGCTGATTTACCCGGTCAGCTGACGCCGCGCAGTCTGCACAGCAATCAGCCGGCCTTGACACTCCCGCCAGATCTGATAGCATTCACTATAATTGGCGGCAGTCGTCGTAGGTCAGAGTGATTGTGACCCAAGTGTTTACCAAGGGCTCCTTGAACTGGGTGACGTCACTAGGAACTACTGGGTACAAGGTACTAAGGGTACTAGGCTAGTAAAGGAAATGTACAATAACCGTTGAGATTTAAAGGTTTATGGATTGAAAAAAAGACGTTTAATAGTTTACAGATACCTCCTATACATACCATGAGTCTTCTCATGCTTGTACATCCAAGGGATAATCATAATACAAATTTTATTGAAATAGCCTGAAAGATCATAGATTACTCTCTGGATATATTTGGGGTACTGTTTAGTGTTATTATTCTAAAGTCTTATAATACGAGACACATGCGAAACTTTCTACATCGTACACCACAACTAACTATCCTTATATTTTTTTTTTATATAGGCTTAATTTTGTTTTCATAGTGAAATCCTTTTTCTTTACTCATTAAACTCGCTCTTTGCTGTGTTTACGTTTTTGGCAGGGAAGAATGCAAACCCTGATCTTTCGACCTTATGTTAGATTGCATCATTAATTGATAGGGCAAATGACATCTTTGTCCAAAACCATTCAAAACCGTTCAAAAAATCGAACAAGCAACCTTTTAACCAATGTATATAAGCAATGTTTATTTTTTTCTGCAACAGTTCTATGAAAAAAATAATCAGACCAATTTGTAGTACAGTTTAACCCTGCTTAACAAATGAAGCTAATCTCAAACTAATGGTGTGTTGTATTAATCGTGCCCTCAGTTTCAGCTGCGCTTGACTTAGACGGAATGCACGGTTATACGAGTCTAGATGTTCCCCTAACATTTGCGGGGACTGAGCAATAAGGGACCGTGATGGAGGATCTCGTTTACTTCGTCTCGAAGGATTAGCAAACTTTGCTCACCCTACCACAAACACAATCCATATTTACTCATGTAATTACGCTGGCATAACTCTGTGAAACTTGAGTAGAGCAGTGCTATTATATTTTCTTGACCCCAATCATTCCATTTGATATGGTTAAGTTAGGAAGGTAAAGGTTGAAATAGTTTTATATAAGATAAAAATATGCAGGTGGGTACCTATGTATCGTGGCAATTTATTTCCATATTTTTAAATAACATAGATTTTTATCGATAAACTACATTGAGTTATATTTTTTCTTATGAATTGACAAAACGTAAAGAGACATCCGATTGTTTAACATTTAGTTCTAAAGATAGCTTGTTTGATAACTAAGCTGAACGTATGCTCAACCTAGAGGATATTTGGCATTGGTCTTTTTCTTAGTAATACGATCAAAACAAAAAGGAGGCGTTAATAGCAATAGAGAATTTTCCTTACTAAACATGATAGAAAAAGTCAATCAGACGTTACCTTGCATAATGCTTTCCTCCGAATCCACGGGTAGTAGTATTTTGACGTAGTTATAGATCTTTGGTGATTGGCGGGATTTGAACCGGAGGACGCCCGTACGGTCCACAATAATCAATATAGTGCATATTTTTTACGGATCACTTTGCCGATATTTGTATCTTATAAATTATTTTCAAATGCAATAAATTGTGTCGTATTTTAACTTAGTGGCACTGGCTGACCTTAACACAAGGATGGATCAAGTTGCCGGCTGTTCCCATGACCTTACATAGCAGTACTTCCAAATAAGAAACTTATCTAAGTGCAGGAATGTCGTAGCACCTTTATCTGCTGGACTTAACTTACAATAGTTATTTGTGTAACTAGTGTGCAAAGTGGAACTTTGCTGCACACCAGAGAAATGTTTACGTGGAATGTTTCTTGAGTGCAGCATAGGCAGTTTGCACTCGTGTTACACATTATATTTTCCTACAGTTACTATGTATTGCTACATGTATAGCTAATTTCATCCATATGTTTTAAATCAAGTCAGGAATATTTTATGAGCAAAGGATGTGAAAACGGTCACAATTTGTGCTCATGAAATACTAATGAGTGTGGTTGAGCTAGGACTTATGTGGGTCATTAAAACTAGAAATAATACATGAGATATGATCATACACCAGCCAGTGGCACGCAAAGGGGTTTGTCGTAGCGCTAGAAATATCCACAAATACCCACCCCACGCGGCTGTTTATATATCCACACCAAACATAACCTATGTTTTGAGAATTGAACTTGTACGTAGTTGAACTTAACTATAACAATTAGGTTTAAAAAGTTACTATCTAGTAGTTAAGAATCAGTCAATCATTTTATTGGAGTATTGGAGTTTAAAATATGTTATTGAAGAAGGTATTTTGGTGACAATGTGCCTCGTGTTTTGATTTATGTTGTGTTATTTATGGTTTTTTTTTTCATTTTATTTATGAAGGGTATTTAAAGATATAATACAGAAATCTGTTAACGTGTGTTGATACAAACTAAAAACAAGTTGGCTATCAAGTGAACTGAAGGAACTTAATTATTTGCATGTTCTTAGATCTTACGTTTTCTGATTATTTTGCAAGTTAGGAATTAGGAATTTCTGTGGAAAATTGTAAAGACGATGATCATACTGAAAAACAAAGGTATTTATAAAAATAAAATTTGTAAGGCCCTTTATTTCAAGATTTCTAATCGGTAACGTTTCAAAAATATGAGTTTAGTGACCACATTTTTAATTATTACTCATAGAGTTATAATTCAATGATGCAATATTTGAATGTGTATAGAAGAAACATTAAGGTCACCGGTTCGATTCCAAACAAAATAAATTTTTACCCTTATGCCATTCCCTACTGTTTTAGCAAATGATGTTCCCTAACAAAAGGTCAACGGTCAATAGTCTAAAACACAAGGGAAAGGGGACCTTAACGTTAAATAGCAAATTGCATTGAATCAAATAATCACTTAACAATAATTCATTATATGATTACAGCAGTTTTGCTCTAACATTTCCACCACTTAAATAAACCGTATTATGAAGGGCTTTTCGATATCTTCAACATGCATCGAAGACGTGTATGCACCACAACCGGGCTTGTTTCATAGTTTTGAGCGTCTCGTTATCTTCACTACTATTTTCTATCTTGCTGATAAAACGGGCGGCTGTTCTGAGAGGTTTTTCCCTTAACGACCCAAAGCCTGGATTGTGTGCAAATCCACACCAACGCCGCGCCTCGCCGGATCGCTCCCATCACCAGACAACATATGCAATGCTGCGGATACTTCATCTGCATTTTTATAGGTCTCCCTCGCATACAGTATATTCTCATTCAGAGCTCATATTTATTTATACAAGTGTTTGATGTTTGTGACTATTATTTTCCAGGAGTTTATTTTTGTATTTCCCAATAAAATGTGTGCCATATGAGTGGCTGGTGTGATGAATATAGGTGTGTGATGATTAAAAGTGAAGGAACACAATTTTATCCATTCCTAGAAGTTTGATCGAACATAATTTCTTTTATTAGAGCTCAGTGAACGAAATATTGCATTTTACTAAGAGTGATTAATTAATGTTTACAATTGCATTTGAGTGCAGGCAATGGATTAGTAAACTACAAAAATAAGAACGTAACAATACTGTAAGGAATAACATTTTATTATAGAATGAATCTAATTTCGGTAATAATCCACTAAATTGCATTTCAAGGACAATGAATACATGACCTACCAACTCTCAACGTGCATTTGTGCATTTAACATTTAGAATAAAACTACCTAGGATCAAGGATTCGACATTATGCAACGATAATGTTATAAAGAATGTCTGTCCTTATCCTGTAAGGGAAAATGTCTACGTCTCCTACAGTATGTGTGACCTACAGCATGTTTCAAATTCCAACAATTTTACCCGATTTACCTAATTTTTAACAAGGTGTAGTTATGACCTTTATTAATTAAAAGATGCTTAGTCACAAACTTATTAGTCACAAACTCGAAAATCGTAATTTAGTCTAAATTGTGGTTATGTTTTACACCGCCCCTACAAAAGCTCTCTTAGGGATCCATACCTCAGGGCTTAGAGACAATTTGTTGGGTTTGATGATTACAATGTTCCTAGTGCATTGTTTACTATCGATCTTGGCTCTTCATCTTCACACTTGATGTGGGACAAACCCTAAATTTGATTGTGAATACAGTTTAGTACATAGCCCTAGAATTATGAGTTACTGGCAGTTAGATAACATCGGTTTGTTCGTGTAAAGAATGAGAACGCTCTCAGTACTTTGACAAATTGTATTTGACAAAATATTCATTATTTACATAAACAACACATAAACATAACATAAACAATTATCCATAGTGGGTTATTCTTTACACATGACCATAGGTAACTCTTATCGTTGTCTTATGATGTAATTGATTTATAGCATGCAATAGCAGTGTTTTGTACTATCAAGAACTATCAATTATATGTCACCCTAAACATACAGGTAGAGTTACTTG
The DNA here is from genome assembly GCF_028750875.1 of Macrosteles quadrilineatus. Taxonomy (NCBI): domain Eukaryota; kingdom Metazoa; phylum Arthropoda; class Insecta; order Hemiptera; family Cicadellidae; genus Macrosteles; species Macrosteles quadrilineatus. The sequence goes on along the minus strand of NW_026542599.1, from coordinate 26,822,714 downwards.
CGGTTAATTTAATCGTTTTTGTATGCATAATATGAACACTTTTTTCTGAAAAGAATTACTGATAGTCGTTTTACATGATATTTTGTATGTTTTATTGAAACAAAATAATGTTTTGTTGGGGGTTGAAATAACATTTAGTTCACAAGTATCAAATTTAAAGTGTAACTAATCAAAGTTTACCATTTTCTTTCCATATAATCTCCATAGATTTCCATGCAAGGTAACACACAAGATAACAATATAACTTTATACAAGTACATCGCTGCATGGTTTCCGAATTCACTAGGGAAATCATTGTGCAAGTCTTATGCAGAACTATAACAGGTTGCTTCTCACTTGAAACTCTAGTGGTTGGTAGATGAATATTTTATTAAACAATCTATGAAACTCGTGAAGCAATATTAGATATTAAAATACATTTTGTTTTGTTTTTCCCAATTTAAAATATCAAAGTATTTAACTACAAAAATATACAACAGGACAAGAGTGATTAATATTGCCTTTAATATCAGTAGATTGGTACCCAATTTGGTGCTGAAAGCTATTTAGTGCAAATACTAATTTTGTATACATCGATTGAGAGAATTTTTACCAGATCCTATAAAAACATACGTTGATGGAAGGGGAGCAAAATATAAAAGAACAAACGCATTTCTTTAAAATTAAGTTTAAGTTTAAGTTTAAAACTTTTACTACACTATTATACAATACTACATAAATTGAAATCCTAAATTTACCACATTTGTATAACATGATGTTAAACTAATGTTTCGGAAGTTTGTAAATTACTGTCACTATACATTTTGTACTTTTATTAGCCTACTAGAACAGAAAGGTTTCGAATAAACTATAAATAATAATACACTATAAAGTATCCATATGAACAATAAATTGGATTTATGTTTATTTAACATCACCATTGATGTAACTCATGATTTAAAATACTTGGTTAAAGTATTACTTCTAATTAAACTTTATAGTTTCAAACATCCATATTTATCTTCTTAAATAATTCTACATATTTTGGTAAACACAGTGGGAGTGTTTAAAATTATAAATATAAAGTTTCTTACAAACCCGTGAAAAGTGTTCTAAACAAACACGGTTTACAGCCAACAGTGTTTTTTTTTTTTTTAAGACTTCCAGGAAAAACTAATTAGACAACAATTAGTTTCCCTTTGTAACATTATCGTTCGGACAATACTATGTGGCAATTAAAACTCATGTGGACTACGTAGAACTCTTATCACGTGGTGGTGATAACATAAACTAAAAGTTCAAAGACATCGCTGACGTCACTTACTCGCACTTAATCCACATTAGGCTCTTGTGTCGGGTAACGGTGGTTTAAGTGCTTTTAGTGTTGTTACACCGACGAATAGGATTAAGCCAGTTGAAATAAATTTGTGGTCTTTATTACGAAAAATTGTGAATTAAAGCGTAAAATTTAGTCAAAGTTAGGTTATGATTTGGTTTGAGTATCGTTTGTTGATATAAAGTTCAATGTTATATCCCGAAACTTATTGGCCTATATCAGTGAACTAATATATTTTTTTCCATTTACTTTACATTATCCTGGGTCACTACTTTAGTCATAATTGTTGATTTGTATATTTGGCCGAAACCACTAACCACTGGTGAATCTGTACGCACATATTGAGACAAGACTAAAACGGGGTTTTTGAAGTTTAAGTTGACGGTTGCTCTGCCGTTTTTAAAACCGTCCAAATAAAAAAAATATGGAAACACGTAACTGTAGGAACATTTGGAAGTGGTTACGAGTTTCGTTACTTTCTTGTATCTTTCAAATATTTTTATAAACATTTCTCTGAAATAACAAAATTGTCATTGAACTTTTTAGTCCTATCCTACTTAATTTAACCCAACAACGTTGGTATATTTTTAAATTCCCGGATAAATCCGTAACTGTGGCTTGTAATACCTAGTCTAAATGGTTTGTGTAATTCTGTCGGCAGAGACTAAGAGCGAGAGCACTGTTATCATTAGACTAACAGGTTGACGCGGGGCAAACATGCTGTGTAGCTCTTCAGTCTTCTCCTGAGGTTATCATGTTTGCTTTGTTGCTACAAGATGTCGGCGATGCTTTGTGTCTCGTTGTACATAATGAACAATTCAACGTTCGTACATTTTGTTGGAAATTACACGAACATGTTGGTCTGTGTGGAGAGCTAGAGAGTGAATTACTGTGACTGTGTGCGATTCGAGTCTTGGAAAATTTGTGGTTTTTGTGGTAGTAGTACATGGGCCAGCATATGACTCGAGTCATAAAATAGTAGAGACGATCAGCTTTGATTCAAAATTCTAGATTTATTGAGCGATTTACATGCGAATCATAGGTAGCAGTTCCGCCAACCCATACACAAATATATCACGCTGCACGTTGTATACTATAATAATTGTATCGTTGTGATCGTGTGCAAGTAAATAAATATAACTGTGTAACGTGGAGAGGGAGAACAAATTTAAAATTTTACAAAACATGGAAAAGATATTATTATTTCCATTGGACCAGTAACGCCTTTATTATCAGCCTAGGTAGTGAGCAGAGCTCTGGTCTCCGAATTCCCTGGTTCGAGTCTCGCCAATGGCATAATTGTGTTTAGCTATGTGATTTAGCGACCCTTTAGGCATAGCCAGCAGGAATAATTTAAACGGTTCCAATCTACAGCCTAGCGTTCTAGACTAGTGAAGGTATGACATAACAAAAATATTATGATTGAACTATTGAATAAAAAAGGTAAAAAATACGCGAATCTGTTTGAAATGTAGACAAATTGCATGTTACAAACGTTTAGTAATACTGATGTTGTACCTTGCAACTAGTTTAAAAACCATTAATTAAGTTTTCCCAATTACTTGAAACAACCAAGTAAAAAACTTAAACCAAACATTTCAAAACAAGGTGAAATAGATAATTAATCAATAAGCCTCAATTAATAGTGTTTGTTAAATTACACCATCAGTGTAACCATAACCATACCTACTAGTAGAAAACAACAATTTTCCAGCAGGATAGTCAGCACCAAAGTAGTATACGAAAAATTTTACCACTCGGCTAACTAAACAACTATGCTGTATACCTGTAATACTATAAACATAAACACAACGGTAATCCAGTATACGTAAATGTATTTAACCGTATATTCACTTATCATGGCACGATCACAACGGTACATTTATTATAGTATACAACATGCAGCGTGGTATATTTGTGTAGGGGTTGGCGGAACTGCTACCTATGATTCGCATGTAAAGTGCTTCTATTATAAGCATATGTCGCAGATTGTCGTGTCTGTGCTAATCTAGACGACGCAGTTTGCATTAATAAAGCCTGTGAATCAACGTCCCAGCTGAGTCAGCGACGTTTAACCGGTTGATATTGGCATGTCACTGGATTTACACAACTACTAGTTTGAAATTGAATACTACATAATTTTGGTAAATAAAATTAAATAATTGTGTTTTTTGTGAAAACTTCAATGATTTAATTACGTGTGAAAATGTTTGTAATCGAGTCAAAATCTGATAGATACTTTCTAGTGCCATCTACAATTCTTTTACACATACCCATTGAAAATTCTAATCCATCAATACCATTAATGCTAAATATAAACTATTTATTATAGTGACATTTTGAAGACAGGACGGTTTTTTTTGAACGATTATTGCAAGAAGTCATTCCATGTATCGGTATTCACTACTGTTAAAATAAACACTTTGTTTCTCCATAGCTTTAATGCCTTGTATGTCAGTTCATTTTTTGGGTTGTGTTGGTTGGAGTATATAGGGTGAAAATATAATTCTATTTGACTGGGTCTTTACGGCGTTCTATTAGGCTAAACGCATTTTTAAACATTTCCTAATTTTTTGCTCTAATCAGTGTTAACTTGATTATTATTGTTGTAACAAATTTTAACATTAATATAATATTATAACAAGTTAAAGATTCATTTAACAACGTTTAATCACGAGTTTTATTTACGATTAACATTGATGTTTTAATTTTCGTTTTATTAGTGTGTATAATTATTGGTATAATATTATATTTTATATGGCAAGGTTTTCAACTGATCATCTTCACTAGTATCCGAAGCTAACGATGGCATTCTAAAACATAAACATTCTAACTGAACAAATATACTATACTAGCTGTACCCGCGGGCTTTGCCCCGTTTAACTTCATATGTGAGCTCGTTCGCATGGCTCAATCACGTCATGGTTGAAGTTCGTTCGCTACGCTCACTCACCTTTACGGTAGGAGCTCGTTCGCTGCGCTCACTTGCCTTCAGGTTAGCTCGTTCGCTACGCTAACTCGCCTCCGGATTGAAGTTCGTTCGCTACGCTCACTCACTTTTGGATTAAAATTAGCTGTTGTAAAATATTTAAAAAAATAATAGTGCTGCACTCTGTTGGTAATCCTTGTAACTTTAATGCTATTTAACATCATAGAACAGAACCAACTTGTTTAATTGAAACAGCTGTTAAGATTCATTAATTCCATTTAAATATGAGTACTCATTAGGTTAACATGGGAAACTCCAGAGCCACTGGGGCGGAGCCCGAGAGTCCGATCAGAATAAAAACCACTTAGTTTTCCTATTTAATGCCTAAAGAATCAGTGTACCAAATTTCAGCCTTCTAGGTAAGTGGGAAGTGGGAGAATTAGTGATGAGTGAGTCAGTCAGTCAGTGAGGGCTTTGCCTTTTATTACTATACTAGCTGTACCCGCGGGCTTTGCCCCGTTTTACTTCATAAGTGAGCTCGTTCGCATGGCTCAATCACGTCCTGGTTGAAGTTTGTTCGCTACGCTCACTCACCTTTAGGTTGGAGCTCGTTCGCTGCGCTCACTTGCCTTCAGGTTAGCTCGTTCGCTACGCTAACTCGCCTCCGGGTTGAAGTTCGTTCACTACGCTCACTCACCTTTTGGTTGCAAATTAGCTGTTGTCATAAATTTAAAAAAGAATAATAGTGCTGAACCCTGTTGGTAATCCTTGTAACTTTAATGCTATTGCACATCATAGAACAGAACCAACTTGTTTAATTGATACAGCTGTTAAGATACATTAATTCCATTTAAATATGAGTACTCATAAGGTTAACATGGGAAACTCCAGAGCCACTGGGGCGGGGCCCGAGAGCCCGATCAGAATAAAAACCACTTAGTTTTCCTATTTAATGCCTAAAGAATCAGTGTACCAAATTTCAGCCTCCTAGGTAAATGGGAAGTGGGAGAATTAGTGATGAGTGAGTGAGTGAGTGAGTCAGTGAGGGCTTTGCCTTTTATATATATAGATTATGTCCGACGGAAATTGCGTAAAATAGTTTAATATCACGTCCAACGGTCCAGGGCCTAAAACGTGTATTTTAAATTGGTAAAAATTCAACAAATTAACACCATAAGGCCCACGATAATAGACACTTGGTCCCAATCGTAACTAGTTACTTTCAAAAACACCAATCACAATAATTTCACGTAAAGCCTGAACTTTAAGCAAGCGTACATTACGTAGGTAGGTAATTCCTCAGTAAGCTGTATTAACGACTTGTCCGTAACAATAGTGACTGCGTCTGATAGTGGATTATGTATACGACAAGTCTGGTTATCAACAGCAAGGTCAACTCGTCTGGCGGAGATAGGCAGTATCACTAAGGCTGGAATCTCGGCATCCTTCGCGCTTGTGGGAAAAGTTGGCCCTGCACTGCGATCTCTCAGCTACACCGTACTTGGTCAGGCTTTAGTCGTTATATTTTTATCGATGCTTGCCACACAAAATAGTTGTCACAAACGCACGTTCGAGTGGATTTGTGCTACGTTTTTGTCAAAGATTTATAATTTCCACACGTCGAGTTTCTTGTAGGATTGCACGGATTAGTCATTACTTGATCAAGTCTCAGGACTTGTCAGTTTCAGCCATTTCAATTGGATCATAGAACCTTTGTAACGGCTCCACGCTTACAGAGATTATCACACATATAATATCGTGAAGATTGTTGTTTGCCTATTTGTACCTGCAACTGTTTCACTACAACTGATCAACTTTGGCCACTACTGTAATTATCACTACATATAGATCACTCAGGTTTTTTTTCAATACCTAAACCGTAGAAAGGAATTTAGTTTTAGAACAGTTATGTAAAACCACCATCATAAGTAATAGTCTTAACCATTTTGTCTAACTAATTAGCAACTATACAATAACTGTCTGGTAGCCGAGTGGTTAGTTTTCACCTTCAAATATGAAGGTCACTAGTTCGATTTCAAGTTAGATACGATTTTTAATTTATCCATTAATGACGATATCCAACAAAAGGCCGATGTTACTTAGTAACAAGACTAAAAACCTTTCCTTCTCTACCGTTTCCTTCAAAAACGTAAAAATTTCAATGGCGCAGATGAAAACAAAATACGTTCTCGGTATTCAAACGCACTTATCGATGCCGATATCCATCGTCCTGTCCGGTATGATTTACTATGCGGATAATATTTAGATCGCAATTTCACGTGTTTAGTCGACTCATTCTCGTCCGTGTCTGGCACTATATCAACGTGGCATTTACCACTGACTGTGTCCGTCTCTTCTACTTATTTGCACGTCTGTGAGTCACCTTGGATGTAAATCATCCGGTAAATCAACTAAGCTGGCACCGAATATTCCGATATTCGTATACTTATATAGATATAGATAACATAATATAGTAGGTTTGTTGGTCTGAATAAAGCAAGTACTGAAAAATATTTTAATACATTGGGAAATCATTACATTTTCCCTAGGCAAGCAAAATTATTAAAAAAAATCTAGATAATCCCTAGATAATCTTAAATGTTTTAAAATCAACGAAATAAGACTTGGGTAACTATTAAAAACGCTGAGGTGCATACCAATTATAAAATGAAAAATGTTTATACTTGAGTATAGACTATAGATTTCTAATAATCTTCATTGATTCTCGAAATTTAAACTGTAAGCTTTCTATTATTCTTAAAAGATAGCAAAAATGAAACCCTAAAGGATATTTCAGGAATAAAAATAAAGCTAGTGTACTTGTCTGCAATGAACCGATAAATTATATGTCTGATTGATTCATCCACAAATATGAATAAAAGAAAATTACTGGTACCCATATGTTTATATATTACACTTACATCAATAATTTAAACTGGTAGGTGTGGATATTTATTGATTAAGTAATTCACTATTCTTTTTTCTAATTGAAATACCTAAACACTACATGATTCAACTAAAACGTCATAACGATAACGTTTCTAAAACAATGTAGTACAAAATATTCATGATTGCTATAGAGATCCTACCCTCTTCGTCAGTTATATAATTTATTCATGTATTCAAACATGAGACTATGTGAAAAACAACGGTATGCATTTGCTTTGAAACAAAAATTGATGTTGAAAACACATTCGGTATTTGCATTTTGAATGTTGGAAAGCATATGTATTTATTCATAAATGAACAAATAACTCTGCCACACTTCGTTCTATTTAGATAATAACTCGGTTATCCACCAATAAATTCTCATTTTTAATAGTAATAATTTGATTAATCTATCACTATAGAATGCCATCGGTAAGAGGAGAAAATCTTATAAATCGATTATGTCGAAGGCTATATTATGTGTTAAGTTGTTCAATTAAATCTATCAAAATTTATGAATCATAGAAGAATATTGAGAAAATATAATAATAATTGAAACAATATTCGGTCTAGGAGGTTATGGGTTCAATTCCCACCAATCACCAATTACTTATTATCTATGTGACAGTGCCGCGACATTCTATGCCTTGCCTGAATACATGTACAACTATTCCGGTTTGAGCTTAGTGTGTCAAGGTTAATCATAAAACACAAGGAGTGCTAATATATGAAATTATATCGCACATTTCATAACCACTATCTGCACCACAGTCAAAGGTTTACAATCCTAAAGTGATGAGCTAACTCTGTCAATATCACATGAGAAACAACCCTTAGCCTTTAATAACTTTGAGAGCCCCTCCCCTCCCCCAATCCAAGCACCCCCTCCCCCTGACTCAACCCCGCTCGCCACACTCAAATTAAACCCACCAAAGTGTCCACCTTGATTTCTCAACCGGGAATACCCTTCTGCACCTCTCAGTTTACTTTCCCAAATTTGATTTGATCATGTTATTTGCAGAGCTGGATGACGACTCGTGGGATTTTGTATGTTAGTGCATTTTTTATTGCTCTAGTTGGTTTTAGATTAGTTGGAGGTCTTAATTTTCACTAGTATTTTTTGTAATGATATTTACAAACTAAATAGTAACGTCCACATATATATTTTGGTAAATGGTAAATCATCTGTTTGCTATTGCGTATATTTAAGCCAGTAAGTATAAGGGTGACATTACTATTTTTTTCAACAGGTATTTGAATCAAAAAACTGTTTGTACATATACTTACCACTTACAAGTAAACACTAAAACGCCATCTTGGGTGAAATAATTCCACACAACTGGCTTTCGAATTCCACAAAGTTAATATAAAAGGTGGAAAATGGATTACAATGTTTTAAACTGTCTTTTTGTGTGATCGAACTGTGGATGTTTACCAAAATAATTCTTCTCATATTATTACATTGATACAGCCTACTGATTAGTATAAAAAAGTAGTTGAGTTTCGTGTTAGTTAATTAAAGTCTTACAGAATAATTCAAAGAAACCTTATTAACGCAAAGGTGTGTCACCAGTAGTTTAGTCACTTAATTTACGCAATTACTTATCTGTTTATTGAAATGTTCATTATAAATTGTTTCCAGCCTTACCACAAGAATAATATTCATATTACTTTTCATAGTCAGCTGTTCATACCCAAATAACCAACCAAATCAGGCTACTTTCAGTTTCGCCAAACAATTCGACCAATCCTGTCACCCTGGCCTCCAATGTCACTGATAAGTCAGTTTTTGCCGAGATCTACACACAATGGACAGCCTTCGTAGCATCCCCGTATAAGGCTCGGCTGATAAGAAGGAATAAATTATATATGTATTGATTTAACGGCCTTGTCTTATAATTTAACCAGGCTATACAAATTCTCCCGCCCCAATTAGCTGCCGCTCACCAGCTGGTCCCGAAGTCGCGGGAGTTTTTGCGGTAAAAAACCGCCATTATCGTCACAGACCCATTCACTTGATGAAAGGTCAAACTGAACGAGTCTGAGTAGAGGATTGAGTTTGAATCGCTTACTTAATCACTTATCACTGTATCAATGCAATAGGATAACCTCATATTTGTGAGCGAGTATTTAAAGCAAAATATTAATAGGGTCGAATCAATAATGTGAAAGTATCTTTACTGTACTTCGTTCACAATATTTAGGCATGTTTAGGGGAAGGAATTTATACCCTCTACTTGACCATCACCTTTCAAATACTAGCTCAACAACAATAATATACATTAAATACAAAAGATTGGTGGGGAAACCATTAAACTGCCTAAATATTGTAAACGAGATTTTTTAAAACTAAGATTACTTTTTTTAGATGTGTTATTTATCTAAGGGCAGCTGGACCCAGGGTCAAACCATAAATATTTTTCTGACTTTTCTCAGGATCGAACAGGCGAACTTCTGACTACGAGGCGAGCCATGTAACTACTTAGCTACTCAGCTTCGTACGGTCAATGATATGGTATTAGCTGTTTGTTCATATATAGGAATGCATATAAACTCGGTGGAGTGGTAGGCCTACAAGGTATATGCAACGTAATAAGTCTGCTTAGTATTTAGGTTTTCAAAAATCTCAAATAACAGCGGGGTTTTCACCTCCATCTATTATCTTTATAAAATTATCAAAGTATCTCGGTTTAAAAACATTTTACAAGAATTCTCTCTTTTATAACTGAATAAATAGCTTCAAAGCATTCACGATGGGTACGTATGTCATACAATGCAAAAAACATAACATTATTGTAATAACAGCATTTCATTGCTATATTTTTGAAAAATTGTAAATGTATATTTGCCAAATTTTGATTGACGTATCACTTTTTATAGTTTGTTGTATACTATTCACTGGTTTGAAGTGCTAATTTACATTTATATTAGTAGATTTTTCTTTATAACGACATAACCAATAGTCTTTAAATACTGTAGGCATATGATACTTGGTAGCATACATTTATGCATAGTAACAATTAAATTGGTATAACTGGTTGTTTATGATTTTCGGGAACTAAATTCTTTGGCCATAATTAGCTTCTCCATAGTTCATGTAATCTGGTGTTACCTAATTACCTAAAAGTTCATAATATGGACACGCTTCATTAATCAATTCCGAATAGTTACTACCGAAACATCGACTTTACTAATCTGTTTTTATCTCACATGCCATTAAAACGTCATCAAACTTATCGCCACAAAACGATAAACTTGATCCAAAAACTAATTTGCCAAGCGCGAAAACATCCGAAACTCGGAGACTTTACGATCGCAATAAACGAGATACTGTAATTACACGATCGCGATGCCCAACTTTTCACACTTCCACAAGTAATTACCGGATTATTAGCCCAGCTTTTGATACGAAACGTAAGGGTGTACTTTTGGCGGGACCTTGCCCCTAATTTGGCGGTAATCGACACCGCTGACCCCGCGGTTCAATTTATCGCCGGTTTAAAACAGCGAACGCCTCTTTCGATTGGACACTTATGGTGTTATGATAATTAGGAACGGCCTCGGGTGTGAGCTAATAAAACGTGCAGTTTGCTGTGTCGGGGGGAGCATGAGAATGTGTGCTGTAGGGTTACCTGAAATATGCCCAAGCAAATAGCTAATGTAGATTGAGATTACATGAGAGAATTAAAACAAGAATATTATAAGCCTTATATCCTCCTTCCTAAAAGATCGTTTAGTAAATCACAGTGTTCCCGCTAAAACAACCATGGTTTTTTCGTGTGAATTACATTCGTTAGGAGAAGTGTGTTAATGCTGTAACCATTTAGAGTAAACATTTCACAAAACAGATAAGTAATTGCGTTAAAATTAAGTGAGACTGGTGACGCACCTTTGCGTTAATAAGGTTTCTTTGAATTATTCTCTAAGTTCCATCTTGTTCAAAATCTTAGCGTCCTAGCGTCCTAGGATGTGGGGATAGGACATACAAACTAGTGTAAGGAGGCATATTTTACTATCAGCACACAGAACACTACTAGCATTGACTATAGCCTACACAGAATAGACTTTCTGTGTAATGTACAAATTTTCGTGCATTCTGTTAAGATGGTCTACCAACTAATGAAAATATTCTGTGTCAAGTGATAAATCAATCATCTGTTTGCTATAATACTGCATTTATAATAATCAATAATCAACCCAATACACTAGTACCCTCTGGCGAGGGTCCTGAAATGCATATATTTTCTTGGCTTCAAATGTTTACATTTAATCAATTCCGATAATTTAATTCCTCTTATATGTTAATACACATAAGGTGAACATGGGAATCTCCAGAGCCACTGGGGCTGAGCCTGAAAGGGGTTTTGAGTTAACATAGAAACTCTAGTCATTGGTAGTGTTTGTGCAATTTGCGTCATGACACACACTAAGTGTAAGATTGCGAGTGTGGCGCGCAATTGAGCAAGTTGACACCTGGATGGTGCAATTGGCCAGCTGTTTGCTCCTGGAGCATTCGGTGTTACTCACGGACCTTGAACTTTCAAACTCTTCCACGCAACACTCTGTTCTGCCACTTGCCAGTCGTAGACCTACGGCGAAGATGCGTTGTGAAATACTGCGTTAAATTGCTGACGTAATTTCCTCAGTGCATTGTGGTCTTGCGAAACATGGAGGACAATTGAGTAAGTGTTTTTAGAGCGAATGCCTAAGAAGCAACACGGTTGACGTTGCGTAGGCTACAAAAGGAGAATATTTATTTTATCCAGAATTTGTTTTAATTCTAAAATTAATTAAATTAATCTTTTACTGTACAAAGTAGCTTTGTGGAAAAGTATCATGAAACAAACACGACTAGGGTTTACAACTGAGTAAATTCGCTAGGAAGTTTACAAAGATAAGTCAGTAGTGATTTTATGGCTTGAAACTTGACACAGCTTGGGCCTAAATAAATAGTAGGCTACTAAAGAACAAAGCTATCTTGATTCAACTACGGCTTGACACACACACCCAGGTTTATAAAATGTTCTTCGGCATCAAACATAAAACCAAAACTTTGCTATGATAACATATTTTTAGAATTAACATTTACCTTCCTACAGTTCCCTGCAACATCGATGCAATTCTCTTACAATGCATAAAACGAAGTAAACATTGCTGATTCAAATGATCAAGTTACATATTTATAGGGTCTCCAGTAACGATATATATTCTCAGGCCAAGCTGTAGATGTGCGGGGAGACATTATCATTGAAAAGTCGTAGAGGTGAGGGTCAGTAATCCAAGGACGCGGGTGATGGACGACCCAAGTCATGCGTACTGAGCCACGCCCTGGGAATCCAGGATCTTCGTCTCCTTTTTGAAGGATCCAGGCAAAGATGTGCACTGAACGTTTCTTGAAAATTACCAAACGTTACTTCGTTAACTGCTTTTGACTGAAACTAACTTTGCGAAAACAATATCTGTAACTGATAGTTGTACAAGAACTCCCGCTACCTACCCTATGTTATTTTAACTAATCTATCCTTAACCTAACCTAACCCAACAAAACCCACCGATATTAGATTGTATGGCGAATTAATCAATCAATGATGGCCGTATTAAACTTTCCAGTGAATGGTGGCCAAGTGAAAATTCGTAATTAGTAGTATTGTATTGTATAGTTAGTAGTAACTTGCTTTCCTTAAGAAATCTATACCCTATGTTGAATTTGGCAATTACTGATAGCCAAGTCATTATTTACATTAAATATTTAACAAGGAAAGTGTACTGCTCAATGAGCCTTTAAACACAACGTTGAGGAAAACCTGTCTGAAAACTTAATAGAAATTGAAAACAGCTCTGAAAAATGTAAGTTAGTTATTTTGAGATCACTTCAGTGAAAGCAGAATTTTATCTAAATTATTTGTTAATTAGTAAACAAACTTTACTCACTCTATAAACAGAATTAAAATTAAGATTAAATAATAATACATTTCTAATCAGATGTTTAATGCAAACAAAGCAGACCTTTTTCAATCCTAATGCATTAAAAATGGAAGATATTTTGTTATTTCTCATTTTCTAGTAGATTTGGACATTATCTGCTATTTTCCCGACAACCTGGGACCAAGACGTTTAATTTGAGCCCTTTCCCATCATCCTGAGAGCTGCAGAATTAATAATATAGATCATTTACAGGTTGTTATGCCATACTTCAAACGTAATAAGCTAGGCCAAACTTACCATCAGTCATTAGCTTAGAAAAATGTCCGTACTAACCACCTAATTAGTACTACCATAATAGTGGCTATACCAAATTTACTAAATACTGGAAATTATGCATCTAGGGGTCATATACTGTACTTATTATTGTATTTTTAACGATGCAAGTTATTCACTTCTTAGATTTTCCATGTAAAAACCGACCATTACGAGGGGACTTACTCTACTAAATTTATGTTATCCATTAAATATTTTTTTCTTAAAAAGGTTTTCAAATAAACTTAAAAAAATGTGTGATTTCACAGAAGACTCACTTAAATTTGAGAGTCGACGTTTGTGTTCATATTAAGAGATTTTGTAATATTGCCATTTTTGAAGAAGGTTTTTATTTATTAAGTCAGACTAATTATATTCCAAAATTCTTCTAAATTGTATGGTTCATGATTGCACAAAATATAACACAGCACAACATTTTAAGAGATTTTTCTAATCCATGGTCAATTGATATTTTAACATAAAATAGTCCAAATAATTTAATGATAATTTGTTAAGAGAGAAAATTACAAGTCCAAAAGGAACGATGATAATCTGTAAATCGAATAGAATTTAATGAATTTTCATGGTCTATTTTTGGTAAGCATCTGCTTATGCCTTCTAAATTAAATCGTAACAAATAATAAATCTTTTGGTTATATATATGAAATATACGTTAACTTTATAACAGGTCAACCAAATTTACGTATACTAAATTACGAATTTCACACCTTTGATTGTAAAACCACGATCCCACAAATTTGTAACGCATGTTTAAAAGTCATCCAATAAATATTTAGCGCGAAAACACTTTGCTCCAGGAAACTTTATCTGTGCATTTAGACAATTCTGGCGGACCGCAGTAGACTCTGAGAACTTACGACTGGCCGCGACTGTTAGAAGGTAAAGGTCATTTTAATTTAGCAAATAAACACACATAAAGCATCCAGATAACGAGAGAGGCAGAGGCGCCGGCCATTATGAACCATAATGGATCAAATTGCAGCCAGTTTAACAACAAGATGTGGGCGCGCATAATAACAGCGGTTACATGTGGCTCCAGCTAGTCTACGGTGCAGTCCGTGGTCATTTAGTACGTGATATTAAATTATTAGAGTTTATCGGAGGGATAAAACGTGAAGTTAGTTCTCGAAGAAAGCTATATTTTTTTATTATGAAAATGAATACTGCCAAGGTAGTTCCGGACGTACTGGAAATGGTAAACGTAAATTTTGCACACAGTGCTTTGTTTGTAAAATGTATTTGCTCTTTTTAGAAGACTGTTTATTCTACTGTTGATGTACACAAATTACTAGGTAACAGAATAGAATAACATTTAGACTGACCCCAGTGCAATATCCACCACAATCTGAAACATTAACTCAATATGCCGTGAGTTTACTTTCAAACAAGTAAAAAAGTAAAGAAAATTTGGAAACGTAGTTTTTACTTACCCTTGGAGTTAAACTGGGAGGCAAGTTTTCCAGGTTAAAGTTATTTAGCCGAATCTTGGTTTTCAGGAGAATGTCCTATCTTTGAACTAACTACAGTAATGGTCAACGTTTCAAAAGGTGATGAATTGTAGCTAATGGGTTGTTTCTACGTAAATGCAGGCTAGTCTCTTCGCCAGTTCAGTGATTAGGTCGGAAGATCAATATCAAAAGTAATTCTCAACGTTTTAAATTTTATTCTCTTACCTGAACTTATTCCTTGATCTCTTACATTTAACCTTGAGCATAACTTTGAAACATATCCATCCTTTGCAGGTTACTTAAAATCCAGTCTCCTAGCGCAACAATAGCACATTAGGAACGATTTTACGTGAATAAATCATAAAAGTAATTTAATCAAAACACGTTCGACTGTTTAATATTGAATCTAAGAAAGGGTATCCATTTCAGCTCTAATGTTTCTTCCTATCTGACCAGCAAAGATCTATTTATCTCTATATTATATGTTTAAACATGTGTAAACAATTTTTTAATGAACTGGACTTTAATTGGCCTTTACCCTCGAAAAAAAGGTACACGAGACGGGATCAGACTTTTAATTTCGCTGTTATTTCAATTCATATTCTAATTAATTCGTGTGGTCTATCTTTATATTTTACTGTATATTGTTTTTAGTGGCGGTAGGCAAGGAAAGTATTATATACTAATATAGTTACTCACTCCTTATACCTATGATCTTCTTAAGCTATCTAGTGAAAAATGGGTTTCAAAAGATAGAACCAAAATATCTGCCTACAAACTCTGTTTTTACGTCTGTAAACACACACTCTGTGCCACACTGTTGCCTCGTGCACACTTATGTCCCATCAGAACCCATATAGACTTCTCCAGACTCTCAACTACTGTCGTCTGCAGATCCTCTCAGCTGTCCTCTGAAGTGACGTCACTCTTGGAGAAAGAGAGAGAGGCGTTATTTATCAACAAGTGGTCTACTGCCCACACTTGACCCGACGCGCGCTCTATAATCACTATCTTCCTGTTTGTCTTGCTCTTCGTCTGTTGGGTGGCTTTCAATTATTGTGAGACTGCTAGGGGGTCGAGGGTTCGATCCCTGACTGGAATACATAATGTGAGGTCAAAAGTCCGGAAATTGAGGTCACAAGGAGGTTCGATTCGTGTGATGAAATTAGGGTAATATTGTGATTTAGAGATTTACACATGTTTCTCTTTAGTTAGGCCTCGTACCAATCGGAATGATTACTTTTTTAGTTTCTAAAGAATGTAGAAAAATGAATAGATTAAGTTATTGTTATCCTTAATATAAAATAGGTTACGTACCTTACGTCGTCAATCCAATGTTAGTCTTTTTTAGCGACTAGTTTCGAAACTGACGTTTCATTTTCAAGCCTTGACAAACATAAAAATTACTTGAACATAATGTCGTCGTAAAAGTACACTAATATAACATTTAATTTGTGTACTTTGACGACGACATTATGTTTAAGTAATTTTTTTTTTTTTTGACAAGGTTTGAAAATGAAACGTCAGTTTCGAAACTAGTCGCTAAAAAAGACTAACCTAGGATTGACGACGTAAGGTACGTAAACCTATTTTATATTGTCTTAAATCAATCCTGGAGGCAATGCTGAATAAAGTACTCAAGGAATTGCTTATCCTGTAGGGCTTTGCAATTTCAAAAAACATGTTAATTTCAAGGTTATTTATACTGTAACACTAAAATGGAAAATAGGGTTATTCTTCTTATAAAGTACTTCATTCTGTCGTACATTGGATTTTTTAAGTTTTTACCGTGCCCAACTTGTAATCAAAACTAACTTCAAACTACTGATTTTCTTATGCTACATAAACTATGAACGTGTCAAAAACCAAGAGGGAAAGTACAATCTTTTTAGTAATGCAATTTATTAGTGGCTTTTTTCAACTATGCAAAAAACTGTGAGTAGGGGACAAAGCTGACGACAGTTGGTCCATAAAGGGGAGATGTCTACTGTAGTATTAAATGTCAAATATGGAATTTTGCAGTAGTAGTTTACACAATGATTGTGTAAAGAGTCTTTACGACACAAGGCGAGTGCCTTAAAAACTTCAATGAGTGTTGTAAAGGCTAATTACGTGAGTGGCTTACACTACTTTACCTATGATCGTTTCGCTAGAGTAATCTGACATTTTGAAAATTTGTCAATAAACCTTCCTGCAATTATTGGTTAGAAAATCGTTTATATCACTTTGAACATGTGTATTTCCGGCTGAAGTCGGCAAATCAACAATTAAATTGGTCGCTGCCAACTGATAATTTGGTGTTCAAAAAATTACAAGTTTACTTATTTCCTCTCAATCGTTGAACACCATTGGTCCGTTACTTTACCACACTAGTGCTGTAAAGTAAGTATACAATGCGGTAAAGTTAATTTTATCGTTCTAAAATTTGTTGTTGAAAAGGGCAGATAGTTAAAAAAATCGTAGTTGAATATCATTTGTTCATTAAGTCCAAATTTTGAATGGCATGCAAACTGAAAGAAGTGATCAATTGCCGCTACAATCTATGCTTATTGATCAGATTTACTGCCAGCACTCTATCTGATCAGTGTACTTATAAATATGCATTTATCAGATACCTTTTGCATATTTCATGTTCAGCTAACCTTTTAGACATATTACTAGCTGCACGCCACTTTGCCACATGCATAGGTTATACCTAGACTTTACATACCATGTTGTTAAGTAGACAAACACAACACACAATCTAATCCAACCCTAAAACCCCATTGGTTGTAAATTGTAAAGTAGTTTTGTATCAACTGGTTTATTTAGATCTCATTGGTATAATATTAATTCACAAACTTACTTTTTGAGTGTTCACAATTTTTACTACATTATATTACCTTTTGCATTGCAAGTTTTCGTTTAAAAGGTTGTTAAACATGTGTTTATTTTTTTTACTATAGAGCTTACCAATCTCATTGTTTAAATCCATGTAAAATGAAATATGGACTGAGGTAATATGTATTTTAAATAACAAATACAATTAATGGAACTCTTTATTTAAAAATACAATAGATACTAAAATAATAACTGTTATTTTATTTTATGAATTATTGTTTTAACGAAAGAGAGTTACTTAACTGTTGCCCTATAGTCAATGCTGTTACTTGACTTGTATAAACGCTGGAATACAGTTTATATATAAAGTATCCAATATTCAATGATAGTAAGCACCTTAGAATTTCAAGCGAGAAGAAACCTGTTATAGTTCTGAATAAGACTTCTAAGATGATTTCCCTAGTGAATTCGGAAACCATGCAGCGATGTATTTAGATTGTTATCTTGTCTGCTACCTTGTATTGGGTGATTAATATTGTGCCAAATTAGTTTTGTAGTAATCAAAGTATATTTTTAGGAAAGCAAAATGCATCGCCAAAAACATAAAAAAAAATATTTAGGGTAACCATTAAAGTGGTAAAGTTTTTGGAAACCATGAAACAGTAAAGTGTTACCGGACCTAGGTCTACAATAAAGATACGAAAAATCTTTTTTGATTATGTATTCATTCATAAAAAGTCCATAAATTCATTCATAAATTAAAATCTATAAAAATCAATTCTTAATATATTGTTTAGAAAACTATACCTAATAATAATTATTTCTATTGGGGTTGAATTTTAGAGTAATTCTAATTAATTCCACAAATTTGTGTAGATGATAACTGATAAAATAACCACTATGTTGGCAAAACACTTCCAATTGAATCATCTAAAACTATAACAGGGCAAAGAACACTTTATTGGTTGATATTTAGATTCAATTTCTTACTAAAAATTTTATTTTTTAAATTACGGAAATAATTTTACCTCGACTCTCTGTTGCAGAATGTATACATGTTATAGTGATATTCTTATAACCTTGTGTATAAGGTTGCATGCAAGTAGCTGTAGCATGCGATGCAACGGCGTTGCAAGCAAATGGAAACGTTTCATTTATACTAATCGCACTGTTATCTATAATGCAAATATTTATTTCTCGTATTTATTAACTCTAATAGTGCAAGATTGTAACAATGAACTTTGAGAAAATATTTAATTTTGTATTGCAATGATGTTAACTTTATCAGTTTTGTACAAATCTTTCATTCCCTTACCAAAGACACCCTCAATAAAACATTTGTATTTATTTATTTGCAAGGTTTCCGATAATTTGGTCCAGTCGTGATGTGAGTTGATCTATTAAATCTTAGATAAAACCAAGAACAGCTGTTTGAAAAAAATAATATTTGTTACAGTAATATGATTGCAAAGAACGTCATTAATACGATTTATTAAACATTTTTAATTAATACAGTGAGTCTTGTAATTTTGATAAATTTAGTTATAGTTATTTTAAAACCATCAAACTCAAACCCTGAATAAACTATCCTAATAAAAATTACAAATAAAATCTTTTTCACACCCTTTTGATCATGTAATGAAAATAGTAAATAATGGTTAATAATGGACAAGGGGTAATTTTAAGGTTTCAACTGTTTCAATGTACAATTGTTGGAATTCATAATAATATAGCGTGTGAAACACCAGCTCTAATGTAATTATGTTTTTGTTTGCAGCTACCTATATCTTTATTTTAAAAATACCCATATTTCAAAAAATATGAAACAGAATTCTTTTGCTTGTACATTTCAGGGTTGTGACTAATTTAGATAATGTTGTTTAAAACCCTCATACACTGAATGATTTTCAAAAGTCTTTATTGAACCAAACATTAATGTAAAATCTGGCCTGTAACTGAGCTCTTTACTACGGTTAAATAGGTTAGCCTAAATTACAAGTCAGCTTGAAGTAATTTAAGCTTGGGTCCTAATACTAATTTAAGCTTGGGTCCTAATCCCTTAATAAAGGATGTAACATCTTTAGGCTAACACATCATTACTTTTGGACCGCCAAAGTATCTTATAGCGAGTGCTTAAAATAATGTAACTGATATCTCGCATTTGGGATACCCTTATCTTGATAGTGTCAAATTAATTACCTTAATTAATTACCTAGTATTCCCAAAAAAACTTCTATGTATTATTACACTATAAATATGACAGATTTATGTTTTCAATCCCCTAAAGGACTAAGTTGATAATGATAAAGGTCTAGTTTCATCTTCAACACCAATTCCTCAGGGTAATCAAAAAATGTATTTAAAGTTATGATTGCATTTGAATGCACAATGTTTTAATTTTGGGGCGAAACCAAAACCAATAATGTAGTTAGATGATTTCATGTTTGCAAATAGTTGCAGTTAGAAAAACTTACTGTATATTGATTGCATTTACAAGATAGTTTTAGTAAAAAATAAGGATCAACGTATTGATTTTAAATATAATCACTGAATCATAAAAATTACATTTACTGTCTGTTAGGATTATTTACCACGGTAATCTAAATAACTAGTAATAAATTTTCCAAACAAGATTAAAATAAATATTACTAAAGGTATTGAAAGACAATTCATAATTAATAGAAAATGAATTAATCAAGGAGTTAGACTGTTAAACAATAAATTACTAGTCAAATTGAGGATTACTGTACAGCGTTGGTATCAAAAAGGAATTTACCTACGACCGTTTTTTAAAGTAGCCATTTCAGTCCAGTTCTTAGAATTGAAAAGTTTCACTTTACAGCTGTTTACTTTCATATCCGCATAGTTTCATTTCATATCCGCATAGTTTTCTCATATCCACACAGGTAACGGACCAATGAGGTTCAAGTATTGAGAGAAAAGAATTAAAATTGTAATGCTTCGAACGTCAACTAATCAGCTGATCAGCTGATCAGTTGACCAATTTAATTGTTGATCCGACTTGTTCATGTTGATACTCGCGTATTCTTAATTAAGTTGGTGGAAGTCCAAAAATAAATGAAATATTTGCCGAATTGTACCTAATAACAATATTATTTATGGTAAGAATGCTGCTAGCAATGTAATATTTAACAAAGTTTAACAAACACGTAATTACAGGAAATCAGCTGATTATACAACAAGACGTTGCATCACTTTCAGTGGCAATGACAATACACGAAAACATAACCTCTCTAAAAAGTTATCAGTAATGATTGTTAGTAATTAAATCTAGATTGAT
The DNA here is from genome assembly GCF_028750875.1 of Macrosteles quadrilineatus. NCBI lineage: Eukaryota > Metazoa > Arthropoda > Insecta > Hemiptera > Cicadellidae > Macrosteles > Macrosteles quadrilineatus. Next base: position 26,801,715 of record NW_026542599.1, on the reverse strand, counting down.
AGTAATTAAAAAACGGTCGTAGGTAAAGTAGTGTACGCAACTCGCGTTAATAGTCTTTACGACACTCGTAGAAGTTTTTAAGGCACTCGCCAAGGCTCGTGCCTTAAATTTTCTACTCGTGTCGTAAAGACTCACTTAACGCAATCGTTGCGTAAACTACTATTGTTTTACTGGTTAAAAGTGAACACGTGTATGCAACTTTATACAGTTAGTTAAACGGTTTGATAAATTAAATAGTTAAAGATACATACAGTAATGAAATACAAAATGACATTAAGCCTATATTTAAAATATTTTGAAGGTAAAATCTCAATACGAGAAAAGTTGCTATATAAATTTGCTTTTACACAAAAAAAAAAGATAACAGCATTTTCCTCAAAATCAACAAATCGACCACTAAGAGCAACGTTGTCACAATTAATAGATTGTCATTATTACAACAAAGTAAAATCCACATGAAGCTGCTTCAGGAAAATACACAGGGATATTCGGTATAGTTTTGCATAAAAGTTCTGAATTGATTTCCCTTGTGGGTTCGGAAACCATGCTGCAATGCACTTTAATAAAATTAGATAGCTATCTTGTCTACCTCGCCGGGCATGCAAACTTGTGTGGTTCAGTCGGAATAGGAAACAGGTTGAATGTGTTTGTGCACTACTCAAATTTGAAACTGTTTGTGTGTTTTCCTTCCATTTATACAGAGTGTTCAGAAACAATTGGGGCTTTGTTTGGTTTTTAAAACCAATCGTGCAAAAGGCATATATAACAACTCAGGTTTTCACTGACTAATATCATTGTACAATGTACATTGTAGATTATCTAAGTGGAAAATGAGATATGCATGTGGCCCTTTAGCCAAACATCAGGATAAGAAATTTTTTTTCTCAATAATATAATTTTTATATTGTACAAAATGTGAGTTTTTTTCTGTAGCACAATAACCAGATAAATCATTGAACTCATTTTTCCTACACCAAAAATCCTGTAGCTGATTATTATAACCCACGTATTGGCAGGAATTCCTCACATCAAAATAGTGACATCAACGGCTCTATTTGGATATACGCTTACGAATCTTCCGCAGAAAAGAATTCTCAGAATTACCGAAATCAGTAGCTAAGAGCAATCTCTTGATCACTACATAACAGTTATTTGAGAAAATTTAACATTTCAGGTATCCCAACAGCAGTGCTATTCTTATAATTAGACCAATTCGTAAATTACAAGAAAAATATGTTTCGTATTCCACGATTATCTCTAGGCCCCTTAGTTGCCATTGGATGTATGGACTGTTAATTAACGGCTGTGTCCTAGAAACATGTCGGCCTTAGTAACAAGAATACAAGATTGCGCTACTCATCCTACACTCATTCATTCATATTTGGCTTAAAATACCTACCTTCGTATGGTTGTCATTTCAATTAAAAGTATTAATGTATTAATAATACAACAATGAACATTCTAATATCTCTAAGGACTTACACGAATATTTAAATAATTTTTCTTACCATCCACATAATTAAGTGTTTACCAACCATCCTAAGGTGGAAAGTAATGTCACCTCATTATGTTTCACGTGCTATAAACTACGTAATAGTTATTTGTGTAACTAGTGGGCAAAGTGACACTATATACTCGCCTGCGGCTCGTGCGTAAACATTGCTCTCGTGTGCAGCAAAGGCCTTTTGCACTCGTGTTACACATTATATTTTTCCTACAGTCACTATAAAGCATATAAATAATTAGTCTTTCAAACACTATACAACACGTCTTTAGGTTCAGCTGGTAACACAAATAGGTGCCCTAGAGAAAGTAGTAACCGGTCCGTATCACTCCGCTATTTTTCCTCGGCAAGAAATGTGCTCCGCGTTTTGATAATATAGTTCCGTATGTTTTTGTTATTTGAAGTGGTTTCCGCGCCTAAAAAATGCTTTAAAGGTATTTTCTTGTTTATTAAGATCGTAGTAATGTTTTAAAAACGTTTAAAAGAAAAGTCCAGAAAGTTCAGAAATACCGAAACTATAAACACGAAATGACAGGTTCAATCGTAGTTATAATAGCCAATCAGCTGCTCATAGTATTATTATCTTTAAGTGTTGCCAACCTATTTCCAAGCGTACACGGGTTACGTGCATAATAGAACCACGCTTTTTGTGTTGTTTCGTTGGAATCCTGATGTGCGGCAAAGTATAAACCGTACGACAAAGTATAAACCGTACGGCAAAGTATAAATATGCAGCAATTAGCAGCTTTCTGTACTATAAACAGTACAAGGAAGCCAACTTTGTCGGGTGACTGTAGGAAAAATAAAATTACGGTTCTCCAAATATAAGTGTACAAACTAATACCACAATGAAACCAGCAATAAACAAACCAGGGGGATCAACATTGGGGCACTTTGGCAAGAACCCAACTGATTTCAATACCACTCAAACTAACAACCTCTCTTCATTCTCTCAAGTGCAAGCAATGCGCCCATTCATCAAAATATCGCTGGGAACAACAATAGGATGATGGTACTTTCAAAATATTACAAAACATTTATGTTTAATTGTATTTGTTTTGACCTAAAACTAATAGATATAAAAGAAGATTAAATACATTTTCAAAAGATAATTTCTCCACAATTTTCATGGCTGGTAGATGAAATATCAGCAACATTTTATAATTTTATCATTTCTTATGAGTTGTAACGCACTAGATTTTAAGGGAGTGCGATTCCGCAAATAACATGTGATTTAATTACAGGATCATTAGTCAATTCGATGTTTACATTTTTTTAACATCAATAAAAACTTAAACAGATCACAACTCAATTCGTTGTGTTACAAAGGAAACCTTTAGAAGCGATATATTTTACTGAATCAAAATCTATAATATTTAATACGATAATATATCGCAGGTTCTCTGTGGTTCGGTAGCCTTTTAAGGAATTATAGATTTAACACAGTGTCCTATTTTGTCACTGTATGATGTTATTAAAATCTTACAAGCAATAATTATTTAAGTACAAAAGTTAGAATGGTTTTAAAATATATGTCGTCTTACGAGGGGTTGACCTAATTAATTGAATATAATTTCAATATTTATTTTTCACTCAAAGCATTTCTAGATATACAAAGCAAATGTTCGATATAAACTATTTCACTATTTCATATTTGATTCGTATGAGGAAAAATCACAAATGACAGTTGAATAACATTTGAAATTTCATGTCACTTGATTTATGATTGGCATTATTTTCTATTTAATCTTTATGGCTACTAATCATGTTAAATTGGTAACGTTGAACATTATTTTATTCAATACCCTAAATTCATAGGGATGAAATTATCATTGTCAACCAATAACCCAACAAAACAGATCATAATAAAGTTTGAGTATATAAAAACTAGCAATTATAAACGTTACCATAACCCATTATGTGCGCCTTGTTTAAAACTGTAGTTTTAAAGATACGAGTACATACAAAACAATATAAATTGCCTGTGTTTGTTGGAAAAGCTTAGACAAATACCTGCTAGACAACAAAGCGTGGTCTATTTTTTCATGGAGTTGTAGGTACAATGATTTCCTCTGAGAGTCAGAAAACATAGATACAATCCTTCTGCAAACTATTGTCACCTTTGTTACCATCCTTATTTACTGACAGAGATTTATTATACTGTTGCACCAGATCTTGGGTTATATTTTTCCTTTTTCTTTTAAAGGTTTCCTAGTAATATGTGTTATATATATATATATATAAATGCTACCCAATAGCTAGATTATATGTATTTGCTAAAACGTACTATGAAGCACCATTTGTACTCAAATGAAAATAAGGTACTCCTAGGCAATTATTTTCAGTCAACCTGTTCTGATATATGTTTCTATGACAAGTATGCATAGTGTGTAAAAATGCTAGAATCGTTCAGAACCAACATAAACCGTTCAAAACCTTTCTGCTATCCTCGTTTTGAAACCCACGCCTAAGCGACGCTAAACGGGCAAAATACTACGATGCTATACTATTTTAATTTCACTTTTAGCATATACAAAGTCTGATAAACTACTGTATCTGAAAATGTAAACTGTTTAACACATTTTATACGTCCAATACATTAAGAAAATTTTCCCGATTTTGTCATGTAATTTTTATTAAATAATATGCCTTAAACTCTATTTCATATGAAATTAAAAGTATTGAATTATTATAGATTAAAGAATATAAAAAAACAAATAACTAAAAGTATACTGTATCCAAGATATAGATAAAAAAATGAAATAATAACTTCCCATAATAGATTAAAGCCAGTTCTTAAGGCTTCCGAATGATCAGTGACTAACACAGTTCATTTTTGTGAAGCAAAGAAATTCAAAAGACTACATGGAACTATAAAAAAGTAAAATAATTTAAATCCAAACTGTTATAATATATGCTTTGTAAAAATGCTATTTCTGGGGTGTCTGGTCTATGTGTTTATTTGTGATTTACAAAATTGTAGTATAGGCTGCCAAAGACCTGGTCTAGTTGTGGAGCACGGGGCTTCGGCCATTGAGGCATCGGGTTCAAATCTCATCATTCGCCAATGACTTTTAGCTACCCTATGATGTCACACCTCTCTAGACCTAACCTGAAGTAATGCATAAAACATGTCTGGGCTACAATATCCAAGAATGTAGAATAAGGACATAATACTACTGTATGAAGTAAATTGAGTGCACAAAGGTTAATATATTTTCAACTTATACAATGCCAACTTATAAAGCAACAGAAGGGCTTGTTATATCGAATGATGTAGCGACCTGTCCACCTGCTTCGTAGAAATGTGACCTCTGATGTAAAACATTTCAAACCGTAACAAGCTTCGTTCAGAGTAACGTATATCACAATAACTGCCAGGAAGTAAGGGAGACCAAGATAAACTGACAGGTAGCTATTGTTTAACTTATAGGGAATTTGTTTTAAATTGTCATAAACACGTTTATTAAATTGTAAACAAACTAAGTGGTATTAATATAATATCATATGTACTCCCACCGCGTTTGTAGACAAGCTATAGGATTGATTTTCACCGGTTCGATCCAGCGAAAAGTCGTTGGCTTATTTACGGTTCGAAACTGGTCCCAGCTGTTCCTGATCATTGGGCTTTGAATAAATGATTCTGACTGATGAACAGCTGATCTTAGTCAGTAACAAAGCTAAACATATCATCTCACACCATTCTACACTCATCCTTCACTCACAATAGGGTTCAAATACGCACTTAAGTAGCTTCCCCATCTCAAATAATTGGTAATTGACATGTATTAGATAGCTGATACCGTTTATCTCAATTAACATTTCACAGGTTCACCTAATATTTTTACCAAAACGTGAATACTTTGCTATTGATGAAATTATTACTTTTTTCATTGCACTACACAATACTATTCTTCACTTTGGATCTTTGATGTAAATATTTTGTGGTTAAAATTTAAAAACATTAGAATTCTTGCAAATAATGCAAACAATCAAAAAATAGCTTGAAAAAATATAAGGATGAAAAAAACATTTAAATGCATGATTTTTTTACGTAGTAAACGACCGTCCCAAATCACGTTTACGCTACTACGTCAATACAAAAAAATTCATAAGCATACCTAACTAGCCTTAGGTTCGACTTTCGGCAAAAACTGTTAAAAAAATTCAAACTATAATATAAAGGAATTGTAACACAGTCAAAGCATTTCTGTTGAACACTTTATTTGGCGTTAAGCGACGAAATGAGAAGTAATGGAGGTTCGCCAGCGTATGTTGCCATGCGGCATGCGACGCACGTACTACATGCGACCAGGTCAGGAAATGAACCGCTTTATTTGAACTGATAGTTTTGTACGCGCTGATTACCAGGTGGCAGTAAGTGCGAGTTGTTAGGTAAAGGTCGGAGTTGTGGGAACACTAAAAGTGGCATTTTCAATTGTATGTTGTTATTTTTTGGTTATAGTTTAAACGGCCCTGAAACACCGAACGAAGAGTTAATACTTTTGTAGTTGTAAGATAGGTGTATAATAATTTAAAGTATTTTTTACCAATTTTTTTGTTGAAATGTTGAAATATAATTGGTTAGCTAAGATTATTAACAGGTGAAACTACATATCAGGCAATAGTAAGTTCAAGGAATGGAAAAAGAAATTGAGGAAACACCAAAAGAGTTGACATTTCAAAATTTATTTTTAGTTAATAGTGAAACATATTTACATACAATTGTCACAGGACCAACCAGGACTATTACTAATAAGATATATTTATGATGTGCTTTTGCAAATTGTAGGACCGTTGGATTTTTTTTCCATTTGTTAAGATATTTAAAAATCAAAAAGAGACCCTTGCCTAAGGTGTGAAAAAATATCTTTGTCGTTGCTTTTTAAAAGGATTACAAGAAAGTATTAAAGGACGTAGCGTTAAAAATATAAAATATATATACATGAATCTAAATTTTTTCAAGCTGACTTTGGTAGAGTCTCGTTAGGTTTGGTAACCTAAATATATACCCTTTTCAACAGGTATAATTTAAGTGATTTATGATCTTAAGTGTGTACCTTACAAACCCTTAGAGATGCTCTATTTTTAACCGTCAGACGATCCATTTTAATTTTATACGATCTAATATTTTTCATCAAGAAAACACCATAAAGTGATGGTTGAAAGCCTGAAATCCTTTTTTTCCGTAACTGTGTATTATTCGACCAACTTTAATCTCATGTACAAAGTAATCATAAGAGAAGCTCGAGTAAAAGTAAAAACTAATTGTAAAAAAACCAATAATTTGCATACATAATGCAATTTAGAAGTTATCGGGTGGTTAACATATTGGATATCTATACCACCACCAACAAACCACCCCAAATGAAGTAAAGGGTACTTTGGACGTGGGCCAAGCAAACGGCACCCATCTCTCACTGGGGTAGTGGTTTTCAATAACCTTATTTGTCAACCTCTTGCGAAATTATAAACTAATTAATTACTCTATTTTGGTCAACTAAGCTTGGAAATTTGTAACCTAAAAGTTTTATACTGAGAGTAAGTTTTATAGTTTTCGGTTATCGTTAGTGATATGAAATAATTTTAATTAATTGTAGCTTGATGGTTTTTATTTAATTTCTTAAAAATGATGATTCTGAAGGCCGTATAAGTCCAATTAAAATAACTCTATCAAAATATATCATTAATAGTTTTGATACTGGTTATTGTAAGACGAAATCGATTTTTTACCATCAATGCATGATTGAGAGAGCTAAAAAAACATCCCGCTACCATAGCTTTTCTTCTCTAATGCAATTGAATAATTTTGTTCTCCCTTTTTACATTGATCTCGAAGTATATATGCAGCAATTTTCTTCTATAGTTGAGTTGATTCAAAATAAATACATTTTCCAATCATAAAGACAATTTTTCCTCCTAGGGCTAGGCACGAGAGCCCGGGATTGTTTTCCCACATTACTTCAGGCTAAGGGGTTGCGGCATTATCCCATTCGTGATTTTGCGGGATTTGAACCACGGGACCGAAGTCCAGCACTCTAACCACTATATCAGCTCGCTCCCCCAAAAGCTCATATCAAATCATAAAGACGATTAAGAAGACTAAAAGTAAGGATTCCTTAAGTGATTCAAGGGGCAGCACTAATCGATGAAATGCAATTTGCAATTATCAGCTGACATAACCGATGAGCGAGGTGGTAAGGTTAAGAGGCCGCAAAATCCGGTTCAGCAATTACAGCGATTGCATAATGGCAAACCTTGGCATGGACGTCGGGTATCGGGCACGGCCAAGGCGAAACTGTGACGTCATTGATGTAAACCTACTGGACGACGTCATCAAAGCGCTCCTGATACCAAACGTTCGGTTGAGCTGTAAGAAGAGTGTTGTCAACCTAGGTATCACTGTAGGTCTACTGTAAGTTGATTTAGACTGTACAAAAACTTGCCCTTTAGACCTACCTTAGAATGATCCAGAGATTATAAAATTGTAACGTCATCGGTTTTAGATACCCCTATAAATAGACCTACCGTAGTTGATTCAGACTATAGAAAAGTAGCGAAGCCTTTGCTGGGTAGTTATCCATGTAGAGCTTTCGTTGACTAGACTGCATAAAAAGTGACGTCGTCGTTTTGGACATACTCTTGCTGACCGAGCTTTGGTTCAATTTGACCGTGGAAAAGAATCGTCTTTGGTGTGACGAAATAAATTATAGTGGTTTGATTCCCAAAACAAGTTGGTAGATGTGATTTTCTTTTGAATGTCGGTAACGTTGGTTCTTTGGTAACGTTGGATTCAAACAATGAGGAAGTTTAGTTGCTGATGATGAACCTGTGGTAAACACGTTGAACTATGTAACGACTTTGGCAAAAGTACAGTTAGGCTACTTGAGAAACATGCTATTCATATGATTTACAAAACATACCCAACATATTTTACAACATTATGGAATCATAGCCATCAACAAATTGTGCAGATTTGGTTAAATTTAAATTTTACAAACGTAAACAAAAAAATCATAATAGAACTCCGTCCTCTTGTATACAATTGTTTCAACACGATTTCCAAGAAACCAACTAAACCATGAACACTTTGTAATCATAGAGGACTCATCAGTTTAAATAAAGCTTTTTCATTTCCCTACGTAAAGCTATTTGGTTCCGTTGCTCTCGTCCTGGCGTGTGGTAACGCTCGCATGCTAACTACCCTGCACATGCAAATTCGGCATAACACACGACATTCCGTCGATTACTGAAATTTGTTGTGTTTAAAAAATGATTAATCTAAATTGAAGTTTAATTTAGTTTCTTTTTCTGTTCAGAACCTACTAGAAACGTCTATGAAAACATGATGAAGACTACTTTTGAAACGCAAAATTAAATCAATTTGTTTTAGACATTCGCCAAGCAAACACTACCATTTAACAGGAAATCTTAAAGAGTCCACGAAATAAGCATAGACAACTCATTACAAAACAACTAAACATCACCTGCTCAGTACGACCTGCTCAGTACGACCTGTGGTAGTGTTGCTAGAGTCGGCAAAGTGTGACCAATCGTGGAGGAAAGGGACTAATCATTTCAACCAGACTAATTCCCACTTCCATTCGGCTGTAACAATGCGTGAGTCAGCACGCACAGCACGCACGACTAGACGATTCAAGGACACTCACCACTAACGCACGGAGGCAATTAAAATTGAATTCAGTGTTTGTATATAACTACGATTTCAGTTGTCCTCCAGAGTCTAGGCGTTCTTGGTAACGGTTTAGAAATTAAAACGCCCTTAAATGTTTTTATTCTGTAGTTTTATCGGTGATTGTCTATAGTTTTGAAATGTAAAGATTTTATTTGTAACCAAAATTAAACTGAATAAAACGTCTTAAAGTTGGATTTGAAAAGTATTTTGTTAGTGTAGCCTAATCAAGGTTGATGGCCTCTTTTAACCTTGCATTTGCCCGTCCACGTAGACAACAGATACAGCAAAGCAAGGGGTGAGTCTGTACAAGGGTTAATTGTACTGATGAAAATTAATGACAGGTTCCAGGATTCGAACCCACGACATCGCTTGACCCAGTACGTAGTGGCTGAACCACCGACTCCTCTGCTAGCTATTGTCTTACTAGTGAGTGTAGGGTGGTTTAATTTAACGTTAAAGAATATAAAATAACAAATAAATGTTGTGTTTTCATATGGTTTTACTATTGTTACTTCCTTAAGTGTAAAATTAAATAAAAACAACACAAACTAATCATTCTTATCGATTATTCAATGGGCGAAGAATGCCATGTCTCCACAATTTATTACACCTAAACCAAAAGTTTCTAAGTTACTCACACACTCTTTGGTGGTAGGAAAAATCGTACATTACCAATACAGTATTTCTATGAGCTACAAACGAAAACTGTTTACCATACGAAGTAAGAGCTTGGAATGGTTCAATAGTGCAGCAATCCAAGCCGCAAAGCTGAAATGTTATTACCCGGTTAAAAGTTAGAGCACAACCGTCCGACGTGTGCAGTGTACTAGCAAAACATCGACCGCAATTGAATCGGTTGTAAACCGGGCATGACCTCGTAAAGTAAACTCTTTCAATTGGACCACTTGATTTTATGGTTTATCATACTGATTGTCAGTGAGCTCAAAACCGCTTGATTAACGGTTCGAGCCACATTTCCGCTTTGGAATGAAAATGGTATGGGTGTCTAGCTGTGGAATTGATGGGAAATTAAGTGATTATTGTGACGTTTGAAGCTGTGTTCAAGTTTTATCAATATTACACGAGGGATAATAAGACCTATTTGTTGTTACTAAAATGCATGATTTTCTAAATTACAAACAGTACACTAATAGTTAACATTTTTATAATAAGGACGAAACATGAAATTGAAGTAGCATGGCATATTAATTGGTACGAGTAATTGATATGTTTTTACTGAATGTCTTATGCAAAATATCTTTAGAAACCCCGATTTGTTACTTGAATACAATTAAATCATGCAATACAATTTACTTGCACAATTTATTTTTTACTATTCTGCAGATTATTTTGACAAAATTATGTTCTAACTTAAAGTTTGTTACAGGTAGATGTGACGAAATAAAAATCTTGAACTTCCAAATTTACTCCAAGAGCCAAAGAGCTCCTAATCACTAGTTAGACACAGTGATCTCCACTACTTACAATACAATACACCTCACCTACACCAGACACCGGAGCCAAACTGGTCGGTTATTAATCACGTTTGGCAGTAAAACTACCTAATTATCGTGTCATACTGATTACAATAAAAGTCAAAATAAACACAGGGCGTGTGAGGGCGTAGTGCCACGGTTCATACTTCACCGGACCGGACAACCTATCATTACAGCCAATGAGGCCAAACATCGTTATCTAATTATCTGCAGGCTGCAAACTCAAGGTCATGATACATCGAGGAGGATGCAGCTTCCACCAGAAAATATATGCAGGTGTATCAGCACCAGAAAGGCATGCAACTTCATATGAATCTGCAAGTGAAGATGTTCTTGAAAGGGAGTGTGGCATCATCTGCAAGTGAAGATGTTCTTGAAAGGAAGTGAGGCATCATCTGCAAGTGAAGACGCTCTTGAAAGGAAGTGAGGCATCATCTGCAAGTGAAGATGCTCTTGAAAGGGAGTGAGGCATCATCTGCAAGTGAAGATGCTCTTGAAAGGGAGTGAGGCATCATCTGCAAGTGAAGATGTTCTTGAAAGGGAGTGAGGCATCATCTGCAAGTGAAGATGCTCTTGAAAGGAAGTGAGGCATCATCTGCAAGTGAAGATGCTCTTGAAAGGGAGTGTGGCATCATTTCCAATCAAGATGTTCTTGAAAGGAAGTGATGCATCATCTGCAAGTGAAGACGCTCTTGAAAGGGAGTGAGGCATCATCTGCAAGTGAAGATGCTCTTGAAAGGGAGTGAGGCATCATCTGCAAGTGAAGATGCTCTTGAAAGGGAGTGAGGCATCATCTGCAAGTGAAGATGCTCTTGAAAGGGAGTGAGGTATCATCTGCAAGTTAAGATGCTCTTGCAAGGGAGTGAGGCATCATCTGCAAGTTAAGATGCTCTTGAAAGGAAGTGAGGCATAACGGTATCAGAAAAGTACAGAGCTTCCTAGAGACATAAAACAACATATTTAGACTGTACGTTTATCCATTTTGGCAATCTGGAAGCGCAAGCTTTATTAAATAACCTTATTGTTAAGTTTGCTAGATTGGTATAAAGAATCCAATACTGATTGGAGAACAAGAATAAGTGTTAATTATAAGTGAACACTATTATCATCAACATATATTTTTGAATATTTTTTTTTAAATTTTTAATGGAGACATTTGTTGAAAAACAACCCAATATCAATCTAACAATGAGAAATGAATCAAAAGAAATTAAAAGAGGTTAAAAACATTTTATCATACATTTTAATTACGATATTCCTAAATAATTTAAAACATGGTTTTGTAGCATAGTACTCCCTATGGGTTGACTTACATCGATATATAATCGTAAGCATTTCATGTATAATCTAAAGGATCAATTCACCAATGGATTCTACGTGGCCAAGCTACGTTCACAATAAAGACTGAACTGAACATTCCCTCGTACACTAACTCGTTCTGTGGGAACATTCTATTTTATACTTTGACCTATTGAATTTGAACAGCGTTTATACGGAATAAATGGTAATTGACGTACTATAAAGAGAAAAGAGGTCGTGCAGGACTTATCTTTGAAGTTTATACTGGAATAGTTTATAGCAGGATAAATGGACTATTGTATTCGTATGTTTGAAAGTGATGGGTTAGGTAATATTCCCTATTCGAAATAAGTACCAAATTTAACCACATATAATAAAAATATTTTTTTTAAGCTGAAGGTGGCTTTAGTAGTGAAGCACCTCTTAAATTTTCAAAAAGGGGTATTCAGAGAAGCCCTTATAGTTTGAAATATTGCATTAATATTTTTACGAAACCACGAAAGTTATTAAGTTAAATACTGAGAAGAATTTTAACAACCCTATTGTCCTATATTGAACTAAATAAAGGAAAAGAGAACTAAAAAAAAGATCATTATACAGATAAAGAAAAAAGGAAATGATAAAATTACATATTTCATAACCAAGTGAAAATACACAATGACTGGTGGTATATACTCATCGTTATCTAGCACTATTTCGATATTATGTTTATGAAAGTTTTTGGATGATTCAACAAACAAATCAATAACAAATAAAGTTAATTTACAAGTCTCATATCGCATTGCAAATTTAATAAAAACAAAAGGAAAGTCGTGACCAACGGACCTGCAAAACCCACTTAAATATCAATTTATTGTTTTGTTTGCAGTATAAAGATGGGTTCGTGACAACGGCTTCTAAAAAGACAGATCAAAGTAGACGTCTTAAAATATTTACGATAATGAAGGCATTTCAGGACCTCTTTACCCACGCACGGGACGGCCTCGTTTTAAGGGGACAATTCTCTCTCAGTCCATGTTTATATTCGAATATACCACTACTCATTTCTTTTGACAGTAAAATTATACTAAAAATTATACGTAAATGTGTAACACAATACAGTTTAAGCTAACTACATTGCCTTTTGTAGTTGTATTAAAATCAATAAACTTACTAATTGCAAAACTATTATGAATAAATTAGGCTTTTTTTTGGGGGGGGGGGGCTGGATCAGTTATTTTTAAGTTTACTTTTGTATGAAATCATGTGTATTAAACACGGAAGAACATGAATAATGAATCTTTAACTGTATAACATATGTTGTGTTATTAAAATTATAAACATTGTGCTGGTCTTAATTTAAAATGTTCAACCAAAATTCCTCCTAAACCCTTGTTTATATTAAAATTGCCCATTTATGCTTTTCATAGTAAACATAAGCAATGCCCTTCCTCACAACACATTTCATGCTAAAATCCATTACCTTTCGAGCAGACCTGATTTGGAAAATTTTAAGTTAGAGCTCTTTCCACCGAATAGAATGAATAAAGAAGGTCAAGAGGTGCAAATACCAACATTTTTTCGATTTATAATTTTGTTTATAAATCAGAAATTAAAATTCATAGTTTGGTGCGGAAATCACTTAGCTGAAAAAAAAATATGGTTATGGGCTTTCGGCAATAAACGGTTCAAATGTAAAACGAGTCTAGAATGTTACCAGGAAACTAACTACTAGATTGTATTTACAAATTAGCAAGTTTTTTATTTAATACTTGCACATTTGAACATTTTCAATGGGTTTACGAAGAAAATATTTCTTATTACGGTATAAATTATTCCAGAATCAATGATCCATTTGAATGGAAACATTAATTTCATCGTGTCTTTTGACAGTTTAAACATGATAAAAAAGATATATATATCCTGAAAACCTCTTATGAGGCATTGAAACATAATGCTTATGTAGACATGTTTTCAACATCAGCTTTTACATCAAATTACTTATATCCAGTGAATAAATGGAGAAATAAACAAGAAAGATAAAACGTAAGAAATTTACAATTAGGTCTGAAATTCAAATGTAACGCTATATTTTATACTATTGGGCCAACAAATTTACCTGTTACATTCTGGCGAAACACCCTTGTCGCGGTCAAATTAAGTAAAAGTAGCTCTACAAGGGAGAAACAAATTATTCATCGTGGAGAGCGTGGTTAATGTACTACTTTACGAATTGGAATTAAAACAAATTGGTCGACCAGCGCTCTAATGTTACTAAGTGGTGGACGGGGTTCATTTCGCAGGTGCAATTTGTAGATGTAGGAATGACATTTGTCAGTGAAACCAACGCCTCTGCCTTCCTTTCATTTCAAATTTAAGCTGGTAACTACACCTACTTGGAACGTATGTGGATGTGTACTCTATATGTACGTTTTTTTAAATTTTTGTATAATGTCTGTTCAGTCTTTTATCATGTTAAAAAGGGTTCTTGCAAAAGATTGGAATGTTTATTTGTTTATCGCCTAATAGATGGGTTTACTCGTATATGTATAAAAGTGGCGTTTATAAAACCAATATGTATAAAACAATTAACAATTAAAACTGCAGTATTTAAAATCGAAGAATAGTAGTTATACAATACAATAAAAATTGTTGCAACATATTTTCATGAACCTTCCTAAGATCTATTTAATATTTTAAGCTTTGTCTACTACAAATATTTGGTTATAAACTATACAGTCGACGAACAGAAAACCGTCAAAACAACAGCGAATCAACAACAGAAGTTTTATGTCAATATATTTTCAATACCTATTCCATACAAATATGAGTAAATTGACTGTCAAAAACAAATAAAGGAAGGTAAAACATGCAGTGTCTGACTCACATGTTATTGAGTCTGAGAGAACTAACCGACAGACGCTTGCAAATATTTGTCCTCTCCTCGCATTTCACTGCGAGTCAAAAACTAACGTACGAAGAATGAAACAATTTTTTGTCCTCGGACGCTAGGCACGAGCCCGGAATTTTTTTTCACATTATTTCAGGCTAGAACTAGTGGTTATGGCATTATCTCTTGGATAAAATCCATTGGTGAATTGGCGGGATTTGAACCCGGGACTCCAGGTACCGGAGTCCCGCGCTCTAACCACCTTGGGATTGAAATAGCAACCTTTAGTTTATAGTCGTGATACCTTAACAAAACCTTATCATCACAAGAAATATTATCATTTTCTTCATTTCTTAAACTGCATAAATGTAATCACTGTTAAAAATAATTACAATACATTGGAAATGGTATACAAGAACCTTCATACAGATTATATTTATTTTACTTTATTCAAACCAGCCAGGATATTCAAGATTGACAAGTATTTTACAACATAGTACAGTGCGGTAAGCCTGCACATTGTACAGTGGTATGGTACTATTGATATCGCCATGCTAATGCCCGGGCCACGTGTATCGCATGTACGTGTGTAATGTAGGGTGGATATTACACATACACGTGTTGTGTTGTGTTATAACTATAACTGACCAACGTGTAGCAGTTGTGACGTATAGTACAGTGTGGTCAGCCTGCACATTGTACAGTGGTGTGGTACTATTGATATCACCATGCTAATACCCGGGCCACGTGTATCACATGTACGTGTGTAATGTAGGGTGGATATTACACATACACGTGTTGTGTTGTGTTATAACTATAACTGACCAACGTGTAGCAGTTGCGACGTATAGTACAGTGAGGTCAGCCTGCACATTGTACAGTGGTGTGGTACTATTGATATCACCATGCTAATACCCGGGCCACGTGTATCACATGTACGTGTGTAATGTAGGGTGGATATTACACATACACGTGTTGTGTTGTGTTATAACTATAACTGACCAACGTGTAGCAGTTGCGACGTATAGTACAGTGCGGTCAGCCTGCACATTGTACAGTGGTATGGTACTATTGATATCACCATGCTAATACCCGGGCCACGTGTATCACATGTACGTGTGTAATGTAGGGTGGATATTACACATACACGTGTTGTGTTGTGTTATAACTATAACTGACCAACGTGTAGCAGTTGTGACGTATAGTACAGTGCGGTCAGCCTGCACATTGTACAGTGGTATGGTACTATTGATATCACCATGCTAATGCCCGGGCCACGTGTATCGCATGTACGTGTGTAATGTAGGGTGGATATTACACATACACGTGTTGTGTTGTGTTATAACTATAACTGACCAACGTGTAGCAGTTGTGACGTATAGTACAGTGTGGTCAGCCTGCACACTGTACAGTGGTATGGTACTATTGATATCACCATGCTAATGCCCGGGCCACGTGTATAACATGTACGTGTGTAATGTAGGGTGGATATTACACATACACGTGTTGTGTCGTGTTATAACTATAACTGACCAACGTGTAGCAGTTGCGACGTATAGTACAGTGCGGTCAGCCTGCACATTGTACAGTGGTATGGTACTATTGATATCACCATGCTAATGCCCGGGCCACGTGTATCACATGTACGTGTGTCATGTAGGGTGGATATTACACATACACATGTTGTGCCGTGTTGTAACTATAACTGACCAACGTGTAGCAGTTGCGACGTATAGTACAGTGCGGTCAGCCTGCACATTGTACAGTGGTATGGTACTATTGATATCACCATGCTAATGCCCGGGCCACGTGTATCACATGTACGTGTGTAATGTAGGGTGGATATTACACATACACGTGTTGTGTTGTGTTGTAGCTATAACTGGCCAACGTGTAGCAGTTGCGACGTTAGCTAATGTTGTTTATGGCTCATATCACTTCACGATAGGTGTAAACTGCAATGTGCTACATAGGGCAAATTCAAATACTTTATTAAACCATCACATCTTATAATGCACAAGGTACAAACGACTGGAGTGTCGTCACAATATAAACTATACCCAAACTAAAACTAATAACGTTACCAGAAGTAAAATATCTCATAAATAACCAGAAAACACCCAAGTTTCAGCGTATATTTTTAAAAGTGTCCTTAAAAAAACTCTTCTATAGTGTAGTATCGTTTTTGTAGGAAAAGTTTGTGTAAAGATGTAAGGGCAAAGTTCTTGGAATTATTGTTTAGTAAAATGCTGTACAGTTGATTATAAACTTTTACTGCCATGTATTTTGAAAAGATTTTATAGAATGTAAGGCCTATGCTGATGAAATTTCAATTTGTTCTGATGTCGAGTTGAATAGGTATGGTTGAATTTAGTCATCAACAATTTAAATATCATTAAACATTAGTTTCACAATATCAATTATATAAAGATTTGTAAGTGTACCGTTATCTTTAAATAAAGATCTGCAGCTTGTTCTTCTTTTAACGTAAGACATAGTCCTCACTATTAATTTTTGAGCGTTATAAAGAGTTTTTGTTTGGGGCTGACAACCCCAAAGTACTACAGTATTCCATATCTAATTATTGATTCGATGTAGGCATGGTATATTGTTTTACATACATTGATGTTGTATTAATAATTACACTTAGTGCACACCTAAACGAATGTAACTTTTTGTAAATATATTGAATATGATTTTCCCATTTTAGATTATAATCAAAGTGTATTCCTAGAACCTTGTGGGTATTGACTGATTTGAGCTCTCCACAGGATAAAATCTCAAACTTGTGTTTCTCACAATTATAATTTTAAAGTACATTAAGTGGGTTTTAGAATCATTCTTTTTAGTTCATCCACAGTTGTTTAAATTCATTTTTCTAATTGCTGAAAAGTCATTGTTCTTTTTTACCACGACATAGGTATTATCAGCATACAAAAATAAACTGCCGGTTGTTATATTTGAATAAATGTCATTAATGAAAATCAGAAATAGCAATGGCCCTAAAATTTGGTCTTGAGGTACGCCATAATGGACAGAAACAGTTTTTTCTGTATGTAAACTACTGTGCACTGTGCAAATTATGTCATAATGTAAGTGGTTACCCCTTATCAAATGTATGGTTCGTTACGATCCGCCATTACGATTCCAAATATGCAAGCCTTCTACACTCACATTTGTGGCAGAAGGAGTAGTCTTAGATATTAAGTTGGTGGGAAAGTCTTATGTGCAGCTTAATAAATATACTGTACAATTTAAATATACTGCACAATTTAATTATACTGTACAATTTAACTATGAAGTTTGAATCACTTGAATCACCCTCCTTAAAGAGCAGGTTTTGTTGCGGTTGAGATATGTGTTGCCTGCTAAAACCTCCAACCAATGAAAGGTAAAAAAAATCTAAATTTCTGTAAACCTAAATTACACTTCCCATGAATATGGACTACTTGTTGCCATTTTTTTCACTAAAAGAGAACATTTTGGATCGATCCACTTACAGAATCTGCCAATAAAGTTTCAACCATGAAACTGTTTATTTTTCACGTGTTAATTTTTGTTGCCGTAGTAGTTGATAGGACAAACGAGATGTTATGGTTAACAATACGTTTCCCCATTCAGTTTGGCTTTAAAATTATACAAGTTTGACAGAAATCAGTAACTTGCATGAGTGCGTTTTGCCAATGGCTCGATTTAACTACGTGCATTGTCATCATGAAAATGAGTTCAACATCGAAATGGAATCTAATTTCGATAGTCAAAGCTAAAACTGCCGAAGAAACGATTCCAAAATTGACTCTTATTAATATCCTGTGGAGGTTCATGGATAGTGCACGTTTCTGTAACTCGTTGAAAAATATACAAAATATTAAAAATAATAACAAACGTTTGAAATGAAACAGCCAAACCGTGTTTGTTTGTGTCTGCAACCTAACATGAAGCTGATATAGTTCAATGCCATAATAAGCACGGCGGCGGAACCGGTTCCTGCAGATAGCGTTTGCCAACTGGTTACCAGTGAATCTATAATTACTGAACGAGGCGCTTCCTGCGCTATTATATCACCTTTTTAATTAAATTTGCATCTCTGAGTCGGTCTTGAATACTTGATTATACAGTTTTAAACAAGTAATGACAGCTTCTCAGAGCTCCTGATGAGGGATTACGTGTCAGATCGTTTTCATTCCAGTCAAGACGATTTATTCATTTTAATATAATAATTTGTTGTTTAAGACTACGTCATATTGAAATAAAAGTGTATTTATATATATAAAGTCATCCCAAAACTACTTAAACTTTCCATAATTAATATAGGAGAAATAAATATAATTTACCTACCAACTACCTCAGCGAAATAATGTCTGCAATTACAGTATTGGCAATAAAGGTCTTCAAAAAATTACTACAAAGGTTTTGAATGCTGTCAAAGCTAGTTTGTAAAGGTAGCTCATGCCAGGTAGTCTTACGACTTTATCTCTTTGCATTGCTACCACAGCCTGGTTACAAATTTAAACTCAATTTACATTAACCTTTTGTTAGCATAATGTTGTTCTGTTTGTCAGAAAAAGCGTCCATAAACATGGGTTGATATTTTATTTTATTATTTTACTTTGTCCACGCAGTGTACAAAAATAAGTAGATTTCGAGCTTCACAAAAAATCAGCTCAGCTGTGACAAAACATCGGTTTTGACGTTGTGCAAGAGTGTAAGTTAAAATCATTTAAAAATTTTTTTGCAATTTCTTAACAAGAAACTAATAATTACTTTCCAAGCCAAGCGTAATACTTTATTTGACTCTACATGATAAAAACTGAGTTTAAAAGCAAGTCAGGCATTTCTAGTGGTCTGGTCTTATCAAAGATCAGCATTGCGTCCAATTAAAGCATGCGTGGTCGCATCTGATATGTCAGTCCATCCAAGGATAAGTTGCCGACCCGTTTCTTATCAATTCCTTCAGTTACGCTATCTTGCTTCTTGTAGGGGTGTTGCCATATGTGGGTATTGCTAAGATGTTAACAAAATTACTGCAATGCCATGTGATACAATCTTAATTCATAAATGTTGTGAAAGTGTTAACGGTTAAGGTTTAGGTGAGCCGGTGGCTCAGTTGTAAGCGTCACGGGGTTCGGGCCCAAGCTAGCGATGTCGTGGGTTCGGATCCTGGTCACTGCCGAAAACATTTTATTAGTACAGTTCACCTTCGTACCGTACCGGATCACCCCTTGCTTTGCCGAATACTTTCCACGCACAGATCTGTAAAATATTCACCTGTCTACGTAGCCTAGTCTACGTACTAGGCTAGTTAAAGTGGTTACCTTTAAACCTGAAGTTAGCTGGTAGATTATGTTAAAACAACCTATCAGATTTTGAGTGAGCTGGTGAACACAATTTGTTATTTTTATTAATCATTAACTTTCTCCAATTCTTATTAGTGTGATAGCTGAAAACTAATTAGGATTAAACGATCAAAATTTTGTAAGTTATAGTATTAAGTAGAGCTTTCATCATAAGGAAAACTTAATTTACAGCCCTATGATATGCTTTCTTGCTGTTTATATCAGGTTATTTAACGGTTAGTAGTGAAATTAACTAACAAATACATATACAAGAAATATTGTTGTCATTTATTAATTATTATTAATTGACGGCCAAGCAGATATAACTGATTGCCCTATTGATAAAGAAATATCGTCCGTATCTTTCCATTAACTGCCCTAAAAAATTACCTTTTACAACAAAAATAGTCATAATTTCCCAATGTATGCAGTATAAAGTTGGAAACACTCAACCATTATTGACCTCTGGACCTTTCGTGACACAAAAGTATGGAGAGAGGAATTAGTCATCATTAAACGTTAACAAACAAGTGTAAAGAGTCAATGGACTAAAAGTTGTTCAACTGGAGGCCAGCAGAGGCCAGCAGAGGCCGTGGCCTTTATAACAGAGTCAAAGGTCAACTAGAGCTTCCGTCTTTGTTTATATGACATCACTCAGTCACTCTAGACAACCTAAATACTTACTAAGCAAATCACTCTTGCTTCGTTTGTTTTAAAAGGATAGTAAATGCTGTAGATAACTTTACCTTTACACTAGCTTTACCTTTACCTTTAATTTTCATCTTTTCTACCTCTACAGTCTACATCCATTTCTAACTCTCCTACCACCTCTACATTCTCTCTACAGAGTGTCCCGGAACTCTCTACCGATATTTTAGGGCATTGCTCCTGGGTAAGTAACATACCTAAATATCATATTTAAATTGTCCGGAAGTCCTTAGTTACTAACACAGCCGCCATTTCGTTTTTTTTCAGTTATTAATTTTGGTACTTCAGTATTAAACGGAGGCCACATTTTGTCAGCGCGCTGCGGCGGTACACGTTCCGGTTTTCCTTCAGTCCCGGACTGTACAGTCCTGGACTGAAGGAAAAACTGAACGTGTATGTCGATTCCTTCAGGCAGATCGTTGGCCGGACGGCCGGATGTGAATCACATCCGTCCAGGCCCGGCCTTGAGGCCGATTTGAACGTGTATGGCAAATCCCGCAGTCCAAGACAGTGTTGCTTCCCCCCTCCCACCACATTTTCAGCTTTATCGCATGTGCACGTGATTTTTTTACTTCAATAAGCAAAGAATACCACAACAGGTACATGAGGGAAGCAGCTTATAAAGAATTATTAGATTTATGAACAAATCTGACACAAAAAGAACAAAGGACACTGTGGTGAAAAAATAAACAACTTACGGAGTGCATTTAGAAAAGAGTAAAAAGTAAAAATCTTCACAAAAGTGGTACTTCAGTGAGCTTAACTTCCTATTAGACCAAGAGGAGGCAAGACGACTCCTGCCAAACTGTGCGATTCCGGACAGAGCGTGTGTGGGGAGGTCACGACTCCGGCCAAACTGTGCAGTTCCGGTCTCAAGGCTCGGCCTTCAGTCCGGGACGGAACGTGTATGGTAGGCCTAGGTTGGGTTATCGTAAATATTATGTGTGTAGGACTTTCCTCGCTTCGTTATGAATCGAACGATACTTTCTATTATGATAACCCAACCTAACATAACCGCCGCAGCGCGCTGACAAAATGTGGCCTCCGTTTAATACTGAAGTACCTTAATTTTTTCTCAAGAATAATTTAACATACGAAATGGAAACTTTGCACAAACATTAATGACAACTAGACAAAGCTACAAAAAAACTATGAAAATTTTTCAAATTCACCAAGCAAAATGGCGGCCATTTAAATTTTGTTTCTTAATTAACTCAAAAACCGTTGATTTTATAAAAAATTTAAATGGCCGCCAATTTTGTTTTGTGAATTTGAAAAATCGTCATAAATTTTTTGTAGCTTTGTATAGTTGTCATAAATGTTTGTGCAAAGTTTCCATTTAGTATGTTTAACCATTCTTTAGAAAAAAAATTAATAACTAAAAAAAAAACAAAATGGCGGCTGTGTGAGTAACTAAGGACTTCCGGACAATTTAAGTATGGTATTTAGGTATTTTTCTTACCCAGGAGCAATGCCCTAAAATATTGGTAGAGAGTTCCGGGACACCCTGTATATTTCTACCTCTAACTCTTTCTTCCACCTCTAACTTCTCTCTATATTTGACCTCAAACTCCGCCATTTTACCTCTACATCTACCTCCACCGCTTTCTCGACTCCTATTTCATTATTATGCGACTACCCTAGAAAATAAAATATTAAATTAATTGCTTGGTGCAAACCTTTGCTCTTCCGGTATTCAGCTCTGCCTCATTTATACCAAGGACGGCAAGACGCTACCACTCTCCTCTGAAGAAACAGTGGGGGAATACGAAGCAATAAGCGCTAATTATAATGATACGTCTGGCAGATACTTGCCGTTACGTTATCCTAATGATTATTGCAATGGACTTGAACTGCGGACTTAATTTGTGTGAACCTGAAAAATTAGCATTCGCAAGAAATGAGAAGGTAGAGTTTTATCCAAAAAGCACCATTTAGAAATTCCTTTTACAAATATATAAATGTATTTTAACTAACCATTGCAGTAAGATTTAATTGAAGTATATAATTAGTTGGCCCTACTTGTGATCAAGGAATATGGAGAAGGCCAACATGGAATTCATAACTTTGTATCAAGATTCTGACATAATAGCTTTAATAAAAAGTAGAAGATTGAGGTGGGCTTGCCATGTTAATAGGAGGGAGCTCAATTCCATACTAAGAATTACAGGAGAAAATCCTCCATGAGGCATTGGGGCGCCAAAGACTACGATGGGAAGATCAGGTGCAGAAGGAGAGGCTCAACAGACAGATCTCATGCAAGACCGAGACGGAGGTCGAGCGGCTGTTGGCCAGGCCAAAAACCTTTTGGCGGTAGCCACGTATGGTAAGGTAAGGTAAACAATCTTTGAACAGTTGAGGGTCGGCTCTAAAGTCAAAACCATTAAATCGTGGCTTGGGGATTAGCGGGATGTCTTCATGACAGAAGACAAACGATTAAACCACTAGCTCGGCCTCACCTCTTTAACATAAAAAATTAACTAGTGCACTGTATATACTGTATAATGTACGTATGTAAAATAATAATCTTGGAAATGGCAGTGAAGCTATTTATTTCATACCCTTCCCACACTGTAGATAGCTAACACCACCCGTAAAACTAAGTAATTAAGTGCAATGTGAAATTGTAATAAGCTCAGGTTTATCCCACGATCTCTAACATGCCTTATATTCTCTTCTCATTATTTTACCCACACGACATTCTATTTGCATTTATGGTATTGTAATAAAATTACTCGCTTAATGTTTGTTTACAGAAAGATCAACTTGTGCAAAATACTATTGCATAATATATATGCAAGTTAGAAAAGCTGTGTAGATATGTATTCCTAATGTATTACTAGTTCAACAAGTTTCTCTTGCTATTCGAATAATTATTTGATAATATATAGTTTTGGTTTTGTTTTATAAGTTATAGTAATGATGTCACTCACATTTTAACAAAACATTTGATGATAAGTCACTACGTAACCGTTGATGTGAAAATCCTACACCCACAAAAGTTCCTCTGAACTTACTTGAGTAATAGAATTAATTACTCCCAATCTTAATTCATAGTTTATATGTTTAGTGAGTCGATTCCGAACATCGCAGTGGTATTTGGGAGCTAGGAAATTGGACTTTAATATTTACACAGAATCTTAAGGTTTAAACCCCGACCCCCAGCACAATTGCGTTGTATCTTACAACCGAAACGTGTGATAATCAGGAGCGATAAGAAAAATACGTTCATAACATTTTCCCACTCGCAACATGAACCGGCCAATAAAGTAACACATCACGAACACCTATTTCCACTAACGCTCGGTAGCACAAACGTGATGGCTGATGTCTCTTCATCCATCAGTAACCGTGGTCATTTACCAGGTGGCACTGTTGTTAGTCATCAGACTAATGGTGGGTCTGATGATGAGGCATTTCCGAGGTGACTCACTGTGGCTACTGAACCTCAGGGGTGAAGGCCGTCGAGTCATCGGACCATCTGATTTGGGCTAGACCCTCCTTCAAGGTCACTGGATAACCTAGAATTATCGTAGGTATGTGAAGGATTCTGATTTCCGGTCGTTTCTATATTTGTCTGTGGGAATTGGCGGTTGTGGGTGAAACATTGGATTCACTTTTTAACGAAACGTGAAGTGAATATGTAACATTATTTACTGTTTGAGAAGCTTGTAACCGTCTTATATCAGTCCTCGGGTTATAAAATATAAACACTTTTCATTCTTCAATAAGCCTATTTCAACTATTCTTTATGCAATCACAAGCATACATTGGGAAGACTGCATTGGAGAGTGTCATGTATTTCTTGAAAGAAAGCAAGGCGTAGAGACGCTATAACTGAAAAAAAAACAGTATGCTTTTTTAATTGGAGTAACATTGCATTTCCCCCTAACCATTAAACATCCAGAAACGCAGATAGTAAATAATTTTGTTAAGGAACTATTAAACTTTTTGCAAAGAATAATGTTGTATTTTGAATTATAATAGGAGTCAAACATTGAAAACCCCATTTTTTACCCATATTCTGATCGTGCTAGTTCTTGAAATCGTTCGAATAAAGGTAGATTTACACGTTTTTATCATGTTTAATCGAAATAGGATGATCTTAATCCAGCCAAAGTACCTACATACTTAGTGGATTCCATTTACCTGGTTGGAGTTCCACTAGAATATTGCCTTTAACTAAGTCTGCTTTTAACCCCGCACGGCACCGTATTAGTCAGTATTATTATAATAGCGCTCTTCTAATCACTGTGTGTAAGTACAGTTTTTATATTAGTGTTATACTTGTTTTAATTGTGTTTTAGACGAGCTGCAAGCTTTGAAAATACGGTACATGTTTCGCAACGAAACGTGTAAGCTACTAAGCAATATAAATCATTGGACTATTTGACGGAGGTAAGTTTAACGTAAGGGAGTATGTTTTATCTATGGTATAACGTATTACTGTCAATACTAGTCGATTCCCTCTGTGAAAAATAAGGTTGCTGAGGAAATGATTATATAGAGAAATAGTGTATAATAGTTACTGATTCTTGTTACGCGTTCAAATGTGATGGTCGTTAACGACCATTGCATGTGGAATATTTTGTATTCCAAGATGAAATTTGTTATTGGGCTATTAATTAATAATGCTATCTAACAAAAGTTCGATAAAAACCTAAACAATTATAATTATATAAAAATATATAACCAAAACTTGATATATTTTGAGACTTCTTTAATTTATTTATGTAAAATCATGTCCTCAAATGTACATTTACGGTTGATAAAATATAACTCATACCTTTGGATATATTCCTCTGACAATATTAGAGGCAAGTTCTCAAACGGTACTCATATAATATAATCAATCTTTCCGGCCAAAGAGAGTTGTACGCTTCGATGAACATTAGGATATCAATCCAGAATATTTATTCCAACTTGCATTTACAACTCGATGTTGATTTATTTCCACGTATTTGCTTCGAAAGGCTAGCAATTTAATATTAAATGTGATAAGTAATATTTTTTTAATACGTTTACTATTCCAAAAATACTTGTTAATACATATAAAATAAATATACATGAATATACAGGTATTATTTTTTTTACTACGAAGCACCATGTTCAATCTTAATTTTTTAGGATGGGGTTTTATTTATTTAAAATTAAAAAGAATTATAAAACATAATCTAGCCAATTTATATCAAATTGTTTTTATAACTTTGCTTTGTCACGTTTATTGAATGATATTTATTATCTTGTTGAAAATTGGAAGTGGATTCCAGGTGTATTACATTTGTTAATTATCATCATTGTGTTAATAAATGACTACATATTTTATATGATATTTTAGAACGTATACGTATAGAACCGTTTCCGACCCAATGTTTGTGTAGCTTCTAGTTAAGCTTTGTTTGTTGTCAAATATGACTTACAAGTGATTATAAAATCTGTTTAAAAATGTATATCTTTTTAGAAATAGATCAATGTAATAATGCTAAATGGTAGTTTAATTAAAAATTCAAGATATTCTTAAATACTGGGAATGATTAGTGACTAGCCTGCTGGCCTATAACAAAAAAAGAAAAATATCTACATTTTATTTGGTCAATTTATTACGCTTCTCCCAAAAAAAAAAAAAATTTATACAAACATTTCCTATCAGACTAATGTTTTATAAAATACTTGCACAACTGGAATACAGATATGTCACCGGCAAAGTATATAATACAGGCATTCTATAGATTGACTATGTAGGCTATTCTAAACATTGGATTTCTATACAATGCTAGGATTTTTTATGCATGATTTTTTCATAGTATTTTGCTGAATTTTTTGGATTTCTTTCTCAGTAAAGGTGCAAATTGTGTATATTTTTCTAAGAGTTTTTCTCGAACTACCTGACATTTGAGCTAAAAAGTGATTATAAGCCTTTTTTCGTGCTGTGTTTGCTTGGTTTTTCTTAGGTTACGTTTTGTATAGTGTTTGTATGTATTGACGAAGCGCATTGTATTTGTACAATGCTTAAAGGAAAATAAATTTAATTTCATAACCTGAAGTTTTTAGGAAACGAAATGGAGTAAAATCAATGGGTTTTACAGACTTTGACTAAGCATTTATAAGCCCAAAAGTGTGTCAGGCACAGTATCAATAATAAATATGTTTATTACACAACCATTTAATTTACAATATTGTATTGATTTGTGTATAGCTAGGTTAGGTTATTTTAGATTAGATTCCTTAATGTCAAGGAATGGAACAAAAAAGTGGAAAAAGCCCACCTTACATATACGTTAGTGCCAACAGACATTCTATTTAATGACTAGACAAAGTGTATGAGCTTTATTTCATTGTCTGATTCATTTTACGCACTGTATAGAATGTCTATTCACTTTGCTTACAGCATTAATATGCTTTACAATAATTAAAACAAATTAAAAAATATAAATAAAACGTACAAAATTAAAGTTTTACTTTAGAAACACTATCCTCACAAAACGTTAAAATATACTTGAGAAAATAACGCATTAGTCAGGTAAAATGAAAATTTATAAAGAAACTAAAAGGCTCAAAAGGATTTTACGATATGTTTGTTTTTACCAAACGGAAGTAGCCTAAAGCAATGTTATTCCCTTTCGGTAAACAAGACTCGAATTGAGTTCTCTCCGCAAACAAAGGGGCTGCTGAAATGTATACAGTGTGAAACAGTCCTGGGTTCTACCTAAATTGAACATGGAAAAAGAGCATTTTGAAACACTTTAAATAAACACATTACAAAATGTTTTAAAGCCAAAAGAGTAAAATTTTCTCCTCTTAAGTATAGATCATTTTTTTAAATAGTAAAAGCATAATATATTCAACTAAAATATAATGTAAATTTCAGAATATATATTTAATACATGATTGAATATAGCTATCGCTAATTCATCATGAATTCATCTTATTACGAGTGTAATTATTTTATTAACCCCTGTATTTTATTATTATTTATATTTTGAACAAATATTGTATTTCACATTGTATTTCTTTAATACACCCTTATAAAAATCAATAGACGAAAAAATCATATTTATTTTTGTTAATCAATATTGATTAATTCCAAAATAGGTTAATAATCGACGCTTGTTTTCGGTATGTGTTCAGTTTTAACATTATCTTGTTTATTTTGATAAATCCTACTAATATTATAAATGAGAAAGTTTGGATGTATGGATGTACGGATGTATGTTTGTGACAAGTGAACGCGAAAAATACTGGTCGGATTGGGCTGAAATTTGGCATGATGATAGCTCAAATTCCCGATTAACATATAGGCATATTCTTATTTCAAAAATCCTTTCGGGCTCCGCCCCAGTGGCTCTGGAGTTTCCCATGTTAACCTTATGAGAAATGGAATTATTGAATCTTAATTAACAGGGTGCAGCACTATTATTTCTTTTACATTTATGACAACAGCTAATTTGCAACCAAAAGGTGAGTGAGCGTGGCGAACGAACTTCAACCTGGAGGCGAGTTAGCGTAGCGAACGAGCTAACCTGAAGGCAAGTGAGCGCAGCGAACGAGCTCCAACCTAAAGGTGAGTGAGCGTAGCGAACGAGCTCCAACCTAAAGGTGAGTGAGCATAGCGAACAAACTTCAACCAGGACGTGATTGAGCCATGCGAACGAGATAATCTTGAAAATTAAGAAGTTAAACGGGGCAAAGCCCGCGGATTACAGCTAGTGACTACATATATCCGTAATGTACATGTTTATTTATTTAATGACAAGTATACAAACGTTTTCAGTGTGATCAATGTGTTTGTAGATTTTATTATATGATATAAGTTTGAACAATATGGAAATTTTGCTTGTTCTGTTGTTAGATATGTGGTTGTTAAATCTTTATCAAAAAGAGCGTCCCGGTGGTCAATAAAATAGAATATGTTTTGTTACAATGTTAGCATTACTAAATTATTGTATATGTCACAGCAAAGGTTTTCTTTTTATATCAGGCAATTTAGGCATTATATACATTTTGTGTAGCTTTTAATGAAGTTAACTGTACAGTTTTTATTGTGGTGGTTACTATTACAGAAATGTATTGATTAAAACCTTATATAAAGACATAAAACTAAGCAAATACAAAGAAGTATTTATTTATGTTGCATCTAAAGGATTGACATTTTCCAATAAGTATTATTCTAAATTCGAATATAAGTTGTTGAAAATAAGTTGTTTCAATACTATTGGAAGCATTATGTACAGTACCAGTTGAACTAATTTATGCTTATTAATGTCAATGGTGTCAATGATTTGTTGAATGGCTTGGTGGGTTTAGAAGTCTATTAGGTCAGTACTGTACTATTGGGACTAGGCTTAGCTTGGTTACAGTAATAATCCACAAACTATAATGGACAATGCATATTAGCACAGTTGTACTTACGTATAATGAGCATGTACGTACAAGTACTTCAGTAATGGTCCTAGCTAATACTAGAAATCTCATACTTCTATCACACATAAAGATGATGTTTTACTTTCATAGAGAAATTATTGTATTAGTTAAATTTGTTTGGTTCCAATTTTGAGTTGAAAAATCGGTTTGGGTTCTCCTGAACTAAAAAAGTGGTTTAAAAATGATGTCTGTGTTTGTGTGAAAAATGAGGGAAACAAGTTCAGAAAAATGGCTTAGTCTAATTGATTTTGATTAAAATTATAAGTAGTAAGATATTCAATTGTAATATTAGGATATTCAATTTTAATATAACTGTCTTCAATTTTAATATCAGGCTATGTGTCACTTTGCTAAGAACAATAATTATTTTTTTTTTATTTTGTAACAATTACTAATACAACTATTACCCTATTTACTCCACCACGAAAATCTATAAAGCGCTATCTTACCAGCACTGTGTTCATTGAAATACATTCACTTATTTAAATAATAATAATAACGACCTATTGTCTTTTTTAATTGCCATTCCAAAATTCAATAATTTTTCTTTTTTCTATGTGACAGCAACTTAGCAGACGCACAGGTAGCACTGCATATGTCTGCTAGTTCCTTTATTTTATTGTTCTATATATTTTGTCTTTATTAAAACTCGTATATATATTTTTAGTGACAAAAGTCTCAGTCTAATATACTTTATTTAGTTATAATCACAGTTTGTAGCCAATGTTTTTTTTTTTTTTTTTGAATAAACTACATTCATTCATTCACTCGGAAAAGTCAAGTAACATATACAAATTACAATTAATTGTTTTATGTAATTTTACCGTGAATGAATAATTACTGTTCATAATGGATATACGATAATTTTCTTAATCAAGTTAGATTCAGATTGTGACCAAGAAATACTTAACTACTAATATTTCACCAAAATACAAATGTGTTTAACTTTTTTAACGTTTGTGTCACAAACGTTAAAAGTTAAAATTATTAAATTAATGGTTGGTTATTTCTATACAATTTGCTACACTCAATCACTGTTCAGCATTAAAATGCAAGTTTAAATTTAATGTAAGAATTATATCATGGAAACCGATTGAAAGTATTACAGGCAGAAAGTCATTATAACATGATTAATAAAATTGTTCTGCCTACAGGGTGACTCGTCTTGAGTAGTCATGACCTTTGACATCTTATTATCCTACCACCATCATCATTATCAGAAAGAAATGCTGCAAGTCGGCAAACATTAAATATCTCTCATTAGCTTTTATAGACATTATTTACTACGAATTATACTTGTCAAATTAAATATTGAAAGACTAGCTACGGTAATTCCGGTTTCAAACTATTGTATTACTCCTATAGCTTAATTGGCTTGTACTGCGTTTGGGCACATTTTATTCGCTTGGTTAAGTCTTATATTTTATAGAATATTTTCATCCACATACACACGTATATTAATGAAGAAACAAAATACATTCGGGAGATCACTATTGATCAAATATGCATACTTATATCGTTAACTAAACGAAATGATTACTCATCAAGGGCACTACATTGGATATATACAAGCTATACAGTCGTATACTGACAACTGTATGTACATATTCCGTGCCAAACTACGTGGATTGGATATATTTAATATACGGTTACCACCTGGTTTGACTTCGGCTTAGCGTAGTAAAAGTCTTGTTGAGTTTATTTTTATTACTATTAAGAAATGCTTATAAGGTCTAACAAAACCTTGAAATGATGGAACCGTTCTAAGATGTTATCACTACACTTTTCACAGTTGGTAAGTAGTATGTTTATACGTATTGTCATACGGACTTTGTAGTTGGATGTATTTCAACTAAATGAGTACTAAACATTAGAGGAGGTAGGGGCCTAATTAACTTACTTCTGTTTTCCATTTGGTTTTATACAAATTTTAATTACCAATATGAAATTATTAGATTGGTGACAGATTTATTAAGAAGTTTGTGTTTTGTATATAAAACGTACGATATATTTAAATGGATAAAATTATAGTTGATACTGTACTAAATATTCAAAATATATATGTATAAATATATTTACTCTCACTGTTCTGCACATTTATGATATTTTAATGTTGTACTGTTTGGCTCTGCCTGTTTTCGAAAATGTGTTAGTTGTAGTTGTATCAATTATTTAAATTGAAAACACGACTACGAGAATTGAAAACAACATAAGCTAAACATTACAGTAATTTTGTGCACTGCAAAACATTTTGTGAAGCTTATTTGTAATTAAACCTAATTTATTTTATTTGCATGATAAAAATGCGATAAAGTATTTTATAAAATTACACAGAATCCTTTTATTGGACCAATACCCCAGAACACGGTCTGCGCTGAAACCGTTGTCTTCCTAGTCACGGACTCTGAGCTCTTTAATATAAGCGAATAGCTAAGAGAATTACCATTGGGGACGCAACAGACTTAGTCAGTCTGTGGTCTGAATAAACGTCGATTCGGTATTTCATGTGAAATTTTGTTTCCAGGAAGTAATTGGAAAAAGTATCTTATTTCTTCTACTATCTTGTTTACCTAAAAATGGCCTAATAATATAGACAATATTATTGTTTGGAATATCACGTATTTGAAACTTGTACCCTAAAGTCACTACTTCATACCTTGAAGGTGTTCCTTTTACTGTAATTGTAAAGTAATAAGTTAACTATTTTAGTTTGCTTATTTATGGACATATTTTATTTTAGTTTGGAAAATGTATCTAGTTTATACTAAACTATTAAAATTATACTATTACGCCACCTTATTACATTCCCTGTAGCAGGAAACTTGTTAAACTAATGTTAGTTGGATATGGAATATATCAGACATTTCCAAAGATATATTTTAGTAAAAATACAAACAGGCATAAATGGAAAATCGCTTAGTCTGCAGGTTTTCTGTGACGTGGGGTAACCTATTTATATTTCTTTCCACTCGAACGGTAATATCACCTTTACAATACTAGGTGGGCAGTGGTTGGCAAACTGTGATTTTTGCCCACACAAAAGTAACAGTTGAGTGCAAGCCAACCAATAAATCCTGTGGAACTGTAAGTATTGTAGCAACAACTGGTCGCCTGCGTGACTAACACGGTACCCTATAATTTGAGTCTAAGTACAAGCCAAAGTCTGAACGTATACTGTATTTAGTAGTTCTATTACCACCATACACTTACAGCTCTCGAACTCTGAATATAGTTTTGATATATAAAATCAATATTATTTTTAGTTTTACATCTTAAAACATGTTTTAGGGGTCTAGTTTTATCTTACACTATGATTGTTGACTTTTTGGATGCATGTGTTAAAATATTCTTCTAATCAGGAGCTTTCACCAACAACTCCTCCCCACTTAGGTAACTGTTAGCATTTTTAGTTTTATTCACAGCTTTAAGATGTTCTTCATATCTTCGTCATCATTATTATAGCTCATGTTCCTCGACGTTTGGCTGGATTTAAATGTTATCCTCCAAAGGAAAATCTCACATTCTCATTTACGCAGCTTTTTTGAGCTTTTAGACTACACAGACATATGAACATAGAAGTACACAACTAAATCTACTTTTTTATGTCCCAATGATTTTTTGTCAATGTTTACAAAGTGAGAGGTGCTATATGTATGAAATGTAGAGTATTTCCTGGAGTAAGAAAACATTTAACACCATTAGGTTTGGAGTAAAGTCACGTGTTAAAATGTGTCTAGAGACTTCCGTTGTGTTTGCGTTTGCAGAACTATTTTACTTAACACGTGTTCATTACCTTGAATTATGTAATTCTATAATATTTATCTTCGAAAGTGTATGGTATGGATTAAAACGATTTGTCCCTCATATTAGTCATATAGAAGAGTTGTTTAAAGTAGAAAAAATTGGTTTATCTCTACATACTTTACTATACATTTATTTATATTAGTGGTGATGAATATGCCTACTCTGTGAAACTGTAATATATTGATACAATTTAAATTAAACAAAAAAGTAAATATTATTGATAATTAAGGATTATTAGCTTAGTTAAAGTTCTTTATGTATTTAATTTATTATTAAGCTACAATCAAAATAGATTATTCATTGCAGGTTTGTAATTCCTACATCCAATATTAAAATACTCGCTAAAATATCTATGTAGTTACACATTTACGGTATGCTCCATAATATGGACAAATTATGTTGATTTATGTAAATGGTTAGAAAAATATTATGCCTGCTAAGTCTAATGACTTTAAATAGGACTTTTAATTATTCGTCTAAGGCTGTAACAAATTATTGTAGTTTTTAATCTAGTTTAAGTCCATACATAAGATAAAAGTTTGAGTCAAACATAAATAAAGAAGATAAACAGGTTGGCCTATTTGAAAATAGCTTTGTAGGTTTAAAAAAGCTTTCTGATAGCAACTTAAGGTTTTCGGTTGTTATAATCTAGTTACCAAATAAGAGACAAAATGTTATATCCTCCATTAGTTTAATGTAACTAAAATTCGAAAAGTACAATTCATAAAATAACACCTTCCAATCTTTCATTTCTTTCTTCAGTCGCATATAATAAATCAATGTAAAATTGTAACAAATTTAAATTACGGACTACTTAACATAGCCAAACAATAGAATACAAATTACTCTATTCATCTATACACATACAGTGCTGACTCTACAAACTGACGCAAGTCATAAGCATAAACGCAAACTAACGGCTACAAATGTAATGGGGATGTAATTAGTAAATGGCAACTTGTGTTTATTTGGTTTCTGTCACAGCCTAAAACCGGCTCCGCATAATATCCCGTACCACTGTGTTTAACAGGACGAAATCATTACTGGGTAGTGGATAGTGTAGTAGTTGATTCTATAATTTAATTTTCATTTTTTAAATAAACTACCTATTCTATTGTAATATCATAGTAATATTATTGTAATATAGTATTAAATGTCTGTGTTTATACCTATTCCTTGTTAGTAATGTTATATGTTATGTTATATGATGTTTACCAAATGTTTTAGTCTTAATTTTGGTAGAGTTTTTATTGTGTCTTTCTCTTTATTTGTAACTAGCTGTAACCCGCGGGCTTTGCCCCGTTTAACTTCTTAATTTTCAAGTTGTAATAACAGAGGTCAAGTAATAATTGACGCATAATTTTTAAGTATTATTACAATATTTTAAAAGTAACAAGAAACAAACATTGAAATAACCCAAAGGAAACAAATTGTCTCCAGGTGTTCGCTCCAACCTAAAGGTGAGTGAGCGTAGCGAACGAACTTCAACCAGGACGTCATTGAGCCATGCGAACGAGCTCACTTATGAAGTAAAACGGGGCAAAGCCCGCGGGTACAGCTAGTAGTTAAATATAAATAAAAACTAACTTAGCTGAAGTATTATGCTAAAGGAATACCATTCAAAACTTATTAGTGACATTAAAAAGTATTGAGCCATCGTGAAAAATTTCTTATGTTATTGAACAAAGGTGTCCTGAACCATAGAATATTTAATTATCATTAGAAAATTATTTACTTACTGTTTTTGTTTATATTCAGCATATATAAAGGGGCAGGGGGATTTTATTGGTATGCAAAATATTTACTGTACAATGGCTTTTGTCGTAAATAAATTGAATTGAATTTCATCTGATTCATCGCTTACCCGCATTCCTTTTATTCATACAAGATAAAAGAATTATTGTAAGGGATTTATTTATTTCAAAGCGAGACTCTGAAAAGGACATAAAAATTAAGAATTTAGTAAAATAAAAAAAACAATTAATTTGGCTTTTTTCCACATTTTTAGCATGTACTTTGTAGCTTCCAAATTATGTTCGTCTATTTAAAATACTTTTCACAAGCCAGAAACGTCTAATGTGTTTCAAAATCAGAGACTACGGCTGTCTGGGAGGTGGCAGGACGCAGTATGCTGCAAGAGGTGGGCCGTTGGCGCAGTTCCCCTGTATGTTTTCGCCCACCAGGCGCACCGTTACCCTCCAGCAATAAATCACATTTATGTTGACATACTTCATAGACAAGTTGAGCAATCGCTCGGTGTAATTGACTTTAACGGTAATCTTATTCCGGATTCTAGATTTACAATCGAGTTTGAATTCATGATATGATATCAATCAAACGTTGTGAATGTGGCTTTGAATTGGGTATTCGGTTTGATGAACACATAACCATGTTTTATCTGGATTTAACTAGTGAAAGATCACGTTTATTAAGAAAATTAATATGACAAAGCATTGAGGTAAAAATTAATCTATTAATATTGGTGCAATTAAATTCTCTGTCTCTGCAATTACCGGTTAAAAAATTGCTATCGAGAACGACTCAATGGGATTTTACAGAAATTCTTTTAATATGTTTGTGTTTAGTTGTGCATGGACAGAGATTGTTTCACTGAAAACAGTTTGATTAAATGGGACTTAGTTAAGTCAATGGGTAGTTAATTACTTTTTGTTGGTATCGTTGCAAAACACATCAAATATGAATTCATCATTAAAGGAAATATGAGGTTGGCCGATGGTCAAAATAAGGAAAATATAGTAACCCCTGAACTAAAAAGACGGTTTAATGTTGTAACGAAGGTAAAGATGAACATGTTCGTTATCAGCCATTTAATTTTTCCGTATTGATTGGTTGAGTACTGTATAATTAGTAGTGAATGGATTCGTTGAAACATAGTTGCCAATAATGTTGGTCCTACTATGAGGCCTGCGGTAGTAGACCTAAGTTATTCATGTATAAGGAACATTTATAAACTAGCAGTGATCATAGACATGTGTCTATGGAGACTGTGGTATAAGGTAAGTTGCTATACAAGAAGAGTCCTAGACCGGTAATGCACTTTTCTCTGTTAGCAAAATTTGCTTAAGAAAAGAATTCCCAAACCTAGGTCTTACAATAAATAATAAGATATCAAAACTCTTCTCATATAGCCATATCTATCCACTTGGCCCACAGTTATATACTTTCGTTGAGGAGTATTAGCTTAACTTTACTATAAGCTTAACTTTTAATATAATTACGGACCTAGGTTTGGGGATTAACGGTTGTAGTTCCTCCTTACAGTATACTTTTTTACAAGGAATGTGTCTTAGACCCATACCTTACCACGAGTTCAACAGTAATATTTACTTCATTTAAGGAAATTTTCCAGAAATAAAACTGTTCCAGACCCAGATTTCAACGAAGATTACGAAAAATAGCTACCTCGCAATGGGAAATTCACCAAAAACCCGCTCCCACAAACAAACACTTAAGCTTAGATTGGACTCCTACGACCTATGATAGAATCGATTGAGTCAGTGGCAATGTAGATGTAAATACAAACGGAAGTTCACATTGACCTCTGGATTGGGAGGTCAAGGATCTGACCCCGCGGGTTGATCTCACTTGGTCCACGAGTTGGCAAACTTTCATACTTGTATTAATTGTATTATACAGGGTGAGTTTTAAATTAGTTCCCCCCCCTACTTTTTTCTACATTTCTTAAGATATCACCTCCGGACCACGTCAGATCATTGTAGAGTAGTAAGTACTTCATTTTGACTGGGTATACAATTTTGGCCGCCATCTTGGATCTGCCATATTGGATACAAAGTTTTTTTTTCAAATGTAAAGGTAGGATTGTGACCCATTGTTTCAAACTAGATTTTTACGCTGAATATGATGCTGCAATCCGTTTTTAAAAATCTTGATCCATTCTAAAGTTATGAAAACATTTTATAACTTATTTTTAGCCCATTTTAACATTGTGCAGTTACAAACTCAGACTATAATCGTAAAATAGAGCTAGATAAAGATAAGTATACACCACCAGTCATTGTCAACCTATTTTCTCTTGGTTATGATCACTTGGATACGATTATGGTCTTAGTTTGTAACTGCACAATGTTAAAATTGGCTAAAAATAAAGTTTTAAACAGTACTAATTACTTTAGAACGGATTCAGCATAAAAATCTAGTTTAAAACGATGGGTCGCAACCTTACCTTTGCGTTTGAAAAAAAAACTTTGTATCCAATATGGTGGATCCAAGATGGCGGCCAAAAGTTTATACCCAGTCAAAATGAAGTACTTACTACTCTACAATGATCTGATGTGGTCCGGAGTTGATATCTTAAGAAATGTAGAAAAAAGTAGGGGGGGGAACTCATTTAAAACTCATCCTGTATATGAGGGCCTTGGAGGCATATTGCAAGAATGATGGTCCAGTTTACAGTGTTAAATTAATCGCACACCAATTTACTACATTTTAAAACTTGTGTTCTGTTGTCGAAAACAAAAACAAGTCGAATCGAAAACAAGTCGAAAAGAGGTTGGTCTAAATTTAAAATATTCGTTTAGCTGTAAATTCTAAGGTACCAAAAACTCCTTGCTTCACAAGCTTAACTCATGAGTAATCATCAAGAAGTTTCATTCGAGTAGGTGGTTAGTCAGTGTTTGGCTTAGGGGGTTTATTCATAATTTCTTAATCCTTAATAACGTTATGTTTAGATAAAACGACACACAGGGGAGATAAAAATATGTTTGCTACTGATACTTATAAACTTATAAAAAGTTCCAAAGCAAAAATAATCACCTAAACATACTGCAAAATTATTTTCAAACCCAAAGTTTGAAGGAACTTGTACGTAGTATTCGTAAATCATAGAGTGTCTTTTGCATAGAATTCATTACTAGATGGGATTCCGTAACGTATCACTACAATTTTATCGTACGTATTTTGTTTTTGATCCCATACAATGTTTGATCGTATGAAAAGCCAAGCAAATTTCTGTAAACAAATCGTACATACCACCAGAGGTTGAACACCAAAAGCCTTTAACATTCTAATTCGATTTCAAACTTGCAACGCATAAATTTCTAAGAGATAAAAGTAGGTGTTCAAATCTGATATCACCTTAAGGGGAAGATTAATGGCGTCCACCAGGTGGAATATTAATGTGGTAGGCTGGATGTGGAAGGGGGAGGGGGAGGGGGGTAATTTTAATTTCACGCTGTAATTTGTAAGTCACAATTTGTCTCCGTTTCTTCCACCTGAGAAGCCTTCGACCGAATCTTCAGTAAGTGGGCGTTTACCCAGCACGTCTGATATTTGGAACAAAATAAAATACAGGGTGATTCCAAATTATTTTACACTTTTGAAACTCTATTAATGAAAATCTATACAACCTATCACCTCAGGGGGGAATCAATTGAAAGAGGAGATTCTAAAGTTTCGTTTGACACCACTTTGGTAAACAAAGTTGCAAAAGTAGCCTCCACACACATTATTATATTTTAACTCTTTTACCTCTCTGAATCTTAATACGCATACTCTATAACTTATACTCTAGTTGAATTTTCAATAGTTTCAAGTAATACTGCTACGGGTCAGCTAGTTCTATAATTTACCGCTCAGTTATTGTTGTTCACCATAATGTTCAACAACAATTATTGTAAGCTACGAGGAATACTGAAAGAGCAAAAAGTGTTCCGTGTTCTAGAGTTTGATTGATTTTAAACTGTTTAATTAATTTTAAATCGTAGTTAAAATCTAAAAACATCTGTAGAGGCTAATTTTTCAACTATTTTTACCAAAGTGGTCTCAAATAAAAATTTACTATCTCCTATTTCAATTGATCCCCATTCCGTGATGATATTTTGTATAGTTTTTCATTTATTGAGTTTCAAAAGTGTAATAATATTTTGGAATCACTCTGTATATAGTTTTTGCCATTTATAGTTTGGTTGTATGTGCTTAAACACTGTTGGATTTATTTACGACTTTGTTAGTGACTTGTCAAACACCTGGTTTTGTTACCACTTTAATTCGAGCCTTTCCTCAGGTTTGCAGATACTTATTTAATCTTCATGGGTCATTAACACCAGAATACTCTGACCTAAATTCCATACCATATACACAGTAGTAATATATATATATATATATATGGTATTACAGTAGTAATACCTAATGCCCTAAAAAAACTGTCAATAACCAAACCGACGGGTCTTTTTAAGAAGAAAGCCGCCATTATTTAAACCGTGGAAAACCCACAGTTAAGGTTAGGTTGGGTTGGGTTAGGTAAGGTTAGTTGTAGCTTCCACGTTTTTTTTATTTACTGAACATTAATTATCACAAACACTCAAAAATCAACTCCCAAGTGGCCACCCTCTTCAGAAAAAGACCCAAACCGCCTGTTTCAAGTTCAGCCAATTTCCATGTCCGAAGCCTTCAGATAACGGAAGAAATAAAACCTACATTTACTTTATCGTTACACATACTCCTGTTTGGAGACCTCGTAATAACATGGGAATTGTAATGCGTTCGAGGGAGGGTTACAATCAAGGCAGTTCACGGGGAAGATAAAAATGTGGACTGACGATAAGAGAAGCGAACAAGCTAAATAAATATCACATTCAAGTGCAGCTAGGTACTCGCCGTCCTTGAGGTCTTCTGATCGTGCAAGCCCCGCGTCCCATCGACCAGTTAGTGGATTATGTTTTGTGGATCGAAAACATTAATAACACAAACAAAATATTAATTACTCACTTTTTCAAATTGGTAATCTCTTTTCGTCTTGGATTTAAATTGCTTTAGAATTTATTTTCCTAGTACTGAATCAGCGATTTTGAAAATTCTATTCTATTTGGATACTGAAGATATGTCATCTATACGTAGCAGCTGTAGTAAATGGAAATAAAATTGATTATAGTTTAATTGAGATCTGAAAGAACTAGCTAATTAATCATTGATTTAACGTGGAACATGTCAAATTTGCAACGAAGCCAAACAGGAACAGTTGTTGTAACACCTATTGCATATCTAATGCCACGTTGGCTACCAAACCAGAGTGAAAAGTTAAGTGAAAAAAATATTTTTTGCAATACAGTATCACATCCTAGGAATAGCTCTTTCAAATTGTCCTTATTAAAAACTATATACAACTGGTTCGTATATATGGGATAGTCATTTAATTACCAAACGCAATGGTTAAAATAAAACTTAAATATTGGTTAGTAAAGGTTATTTTTTGAACATTTTGTAGCCTCTGAATCACGTGATTTATAAATATACAGAGTGTAAATTAAGTACTGAAACAAATCTGTATTTTTATAACATAAATATATAGAAATATTCTGTTTGTGGCAATAATTGTTAACAAAGGTTTTGCAATTTTTAATATCAAAAATATTTTTTAACCCCTATAACAGGGTAGGGGGTAGGGGGTTACTTATTTTTTTTCAAATAGCAACTCCTATTGAGTGACCCCTCATTTTGAAGGATTTGTCAAAAGAAACACAATTAAGCAAACGCGAGGTGGATATCTCACTCCTAGCTAAAATGGCGAGTATTCCAAGATTTGATTTACTGTATGTGAAAAAGCACCAATTTCACAAATAATGGAAACAAATCTGTATTTTTAAAACCGAAATAGATAGAAATGTTCTGATTGTGGAATTGATTGTTGTCATAGGTTCCGCAATTTTTTACATCAACAATATTTTTTCAACCCCTAGGGTGGGAGTGGGGGTGACTTATTTTTTTAATAACAACCCCTCTTGAGTGGCCCCTCATTTTGAAGGGGGTTTTTAAAAGAAAGACAATGACGCAAACCCGAGGTAGATATTTCACCCCTAGCCCAAATGGCGGGTATTCCAAAATTTAATTTATGTGAAATAGCACCTATTTTGGAATACCCGCCATTTTGGCTAGGAGTGAGATATTCACCTTGGATTTGCGTCACTGTGTTTCTTTTGACAAACCCTTCAAAATGAGGCGTCACTCAATATGGGTTGCTATTGGAAAAAAATAAGTCACCCCCTACCCCCTACCCTGTTAGGGGGGTCAAAATATATTTTTGATGTAAAAAATTGCGGAACCTATGTTAACAATTATTGACACAAACAGAATATTTATATCTATTTCGGTTTTAAAAATACAGATTTGTTTCAGTACTTAATTTACACTCTGTATGTTGTACCGTCAGTGATCCACAGGGACCACGCGTCCACCGACCAGTATTACAAAATACACGACCAAAGTGATACAATTTAATCCAATTATAGTAGGCCTACCTCGGTCGAAGCCTCTAGTATTAATCGAATTTTCATTTGCCTGGATGTATTTTCACTCAAATATCTCAGATAATGTCAGACCTTTTACTTACTATCAGAGTATTTCCGTGCTATATAAGTAGGACGAGACTCCAGCAGCAACAAATGTCACGCAGTACCGACCTTGACCTTGACCTTGACCTTGAACTTACTCAGTTCAATAACGAAAATATATCCTGAAAAATTAGCATTCATTCGGTAAGTCAAATGGAGTGAAAATAGTGTGTAATATCTAGTCCATCGATAGTCAAAGTTAGTGTATTTTTTTATAATGAATATTTAAAAGAACCATCTTTTATAGAAGGAGTAGTGATTACAAACATCTTGCAAAGAGTAGTGATCGAAAATGCCTTAATAAGGTTTCAAATACGTTAACATAAGAGTAATTTATATAACTCAGGATTTAGATCTGTTATAAAACCTGTATACTTATAAGAGAATTTTTATTCACTGTATTCAATTAAATAAAAATCAGATTCTGTGACCAGGATATACAAATTTAATTTTGCCTATGGATATTTTAGTCAGTTCAACCTACAATATAGTATTTTTGGTTCTACTTTTACGTCCACAGTTTATATTTATCACAGTGTA
The DNA here is from genome assembly GCF_028750875.1 of Macrosteles quadrilineatus. Classification (NCBI taxonomy): domain Eukaryota; kingdom Metazoa; phylum Arthropoda; class Insecta; order Hemiptera; family Cicadellidae; genus Macrosteles; species Macrosteles quadrilineatus. The sequence goes on along the minus strand of NW_026542599.1, from coordinate 26,759,676 downwards.
TTGAAATACAATAACGTTACATTATGATATGCTTAGAAATCGTAATATAAGCCTCAATAAATCAAATCGTATGTATATTTTGAATATTACGTTTGTTTTTGTTTAAATGCGTATTCACTACTTGGTCTTAACTCAATTCTTACTTTATACAATTGTTCTTAATCCAATTACTCAATTATTCGAATTTTCAGGGTAGTAAGAAAGAAAAATATCGTAAGATACATAATGTAGGCCTAACTACCGAATCCAGAGTCAATGTTGTCAATGTTTTGAACTAGAAAACTTTTATTAATAAACCAACCAAACTAGTGTTTGCATTAAACAATTGTAAATAACATTTCTAAAGTGTATCCCTGTCTAGACGGGAACTCTCATTAGCTGAGCGATCCTAGGGATATCCCTGTGAGTAGGTCCATTAGAAGTGGCTCGGGTTACGACCAGAAGGAATTATGCGTTCCCTAGATTTACCATCGAATTATCCCAACGCTTATTGCAACGCTAATTTTACTGCGTGTGAACCATCCGTGCATTTGTCTGCCTAGCTGAGTGGTTATAATGATCGCCTTCAATCTGAAGGTCGCTGGTTCGATGCTAAGCGAGAACAGTTCGTTCCTCAACAATAATATAAAATTGGTGAAACATTTCCTGTTAGTTTACAAGCTTTGTATCCACAAGGTATAGTTCTGATGTACGGTGCAACGCTTGAGTTCCTCGGTATCTTATTTTCATTCAATTATGCTGATATGTTGACAAAAGTCTGCCCCAGTAAAGGTGCATACAAATTCAATAAATATGCAGCGTGATTGTAATAACAGTCGTCACAACTTAACAACTTTCTTGATATTTTCAGTTGATAATGTCAATATAGTACAATCCGAGATGTCACCTTTTCCTTTGACCTTACTGAGTAATCTACTTCGATTTCATCAATTTATTGCTCGATATGTTCTTTCACCATTAGACTTGTCTTTACTATAAGTAATATTAAACATGCTTTAACACTATATTATACACTGTATATGATTTATGTTTTATTATTAGATAATGGTGAGCTATAATGAGGGTAAAGGATAATATGAGCGTACAGACGATAAACATACATGCTTTCTCGTTGACAACTAACAACGATTCAACTAACTGTATATTTTAAAGATTAACTAACGAATAACTACATTAATTGTACTGTGGATGCTAGTTACTGAAGTTATCAAAACCGAGAAGTTCATTTGCCAGAGAAAACTACCCTTTTTGCTTTATAAGTGGGCATTATGATCAGTTTAACCGGTCATCGAGGCATTAATTCATTGTTAAACAGAACTGAAGGTTGGTGCGTGTTGAAAACTATCTACCAATACAAACTCTGTTCCACAACCAATAGACCATTATAGGTTATTATAAAATCAATCAATTGAAGATACAGGTATTTAATTTGTTATATTAGTTGTTCGTTATTTCAAGATAACAAACCAGATACCTTATTATAAATATATATATATACATGTATATATATATATATCTAATTACTTATAAAATATGTTTACCCTTAACTAACAGTGTACGTAAGTGACAGTGTAGAAAAATTAAATTGCGTTGGTCAACAGATAGTTAATATTTTGTTCAGATTATTTCATATCTAATAATCGTTTAAAAATACTATACGTAGGGTAAATGTCGGTACAGGTATGCAACAGATAGATAAACAGGTACGGAAAATTAATAAGAATGTTAAAAAGGAAAAATACCAATTTAATTTGTAGGCATAAAACAAATCAACCAAATATTTTTTGGAGATGGTTCAGGACTTCGAAATAAACGTATAATTTTACTAGATATACTATAACGTGTTTAGTATTCAGAATTTATTTGCACAAACACAATATGTTTAATATTTGCACAGACATAATATGTGTAATTAAGATGTTATATTCCTATTATTTATTTAATATAAATATTAAACATTAAATACTATTATACGGTTTTATACACTGCAAAACTGTTTCCATTAATTTAGAATATTAAATAATTTTATAGAATCGTTGCTCGATAAATTAAGATTCAAGTCAAGTTCAAGAATGAGAAGGGTCGTAAAATGTAATGGTTAAACCGATAAAAGGAAATCCTTGATTCTGTACTTTGCCATTGAGCGCAATGGCTGCGAATCCGCCGTATAATCAGCTTCCAATATTCAAAGAAAGTTTTTCCTATAAATATGAGCTTGGATTGCACCACCCTTATAAATGTGTTGTGTTGCTAACGTCATCAAAAGATGATATTGAAATTTAGAAAAATTAACTTCTCTGCTCGGTTAGATGTTGTAATTTAATATATTACTATCACTAGCTAATGAATAGATTATCAATAAAACAATATCAGTTACTTGTTCCTGTGGCTAATGCAAATTTATCGTAGCCAACAAGTTACCTCTAGACGCCTCTGCTTTCTTAATATAACATATCAGTCTTGATAAATTAAGCTCGAGTTGAAGGAGCAACAAAATTAAGACATTATTACAAAAGATTTTTTACATCACTCCCCATTTTACTTTTAAATGTATCCCCATATTCATCGATCTACTAATAAATAAAATAAAAGAATCGGTTACGTGTTGATCAGAGTGTACTTGTCAAAAAACCAAAGATTTTCAGTTTGATTGAGAAACACCAATAGCCTATTGGTGAGCAGAAGAGTATTAGCATTGACTATTGGACACTAAAGTAGACATCCAATCTATATGGACCAGCTGTAGCCATTTTTTTTTTTAATGAACGTAATTGTGTGAGCCAGTCACAGAATGCGCTAGTGACTAAAACTCTATTTTGTCCTTATTTTTTGTTGCTGGCCAAGTTGATGGGTCATAATAGTTGCTATAGCTCACAATAAGTCATTCCATTAGTTTGAATTAATATCGTGTATTCGTCAGAAATCAGTAATTTAGATCAATACAATCTGTCGGTGGCTCATATCAACTACGGTGATTTTGGTTAAAAAACTGGCTACAAATTGAACATGGGTATGGAATGTCTAAAAGGTAATATATAAAACCCGCAGATCCTTAATCATTAGGCTTTTAATAATTGGTTTATGTTTACGAACAGCTTATCGCAGTCACTAAAGCTAAATTATTACGTTTTAGTGTTTTAGTAGCGTTTCCCTGTACAAATATTTTAAAATAGACACCAAATCATATGTGATACAACAAAATGTTAATTTTAAACCTCAGATGCACAGGAAGCGAGGTGCTTCGGTATTCGAGGTTCAAATCCAGCCAATCTCTAACGGCTTTAGATTTGTGAAAATACCCCCTACAGCCTAAACCTGACCCCTGAAGTTTGTGTGAAACTGTCCTACGTTCTCCAAGCGTCCTACGAAGTGACACAAGAAAAATCAACGTTAAAAAGCATCTACCCCTCAGATACACGTGAATCACATAAAATCACAACAACAATTCAAGTTCTTGGTCACGTACTTGTGACAAAGAGGACTAAGCCCGAATTATTTTGAGCTGCACAATTAGCAGTGAGCCTTGAATTGTAATGATGGGAATGAAAGGTCCTCAGTGGGACGCACAAGGAGAACCGCTGCCGCACGCTGTGGGACGGTGATTTACACTGCTTTACTCACGGTTATTATTGTATTTACCTTTCCAAGTCATGCTAAGTTTCAAACAACTTGTTGTCATTATATTTTCAATACTCTCCTCCGTCACTACAATAGACCAGTATCAGCTGTTGATAACGCAGACGACAGCCCAGAGTCAAGTCACATCACAACATAACATTCAGTCTGCTTCCTGCCATGTCCACGGCAGTGCGTGTAGTTGATAGGCCTATCACTATAGTTTTTTATGTTTTGTGTAAAATGTGTATTTTATTTATTCTGACGACACATCAAGTGGATCCTTTCGTTTGCCTGACGATGGCGGAGATGCTTAAATAGCCGCCGAAACATATGTAGCAACTTCGACACTACCTACATGTTAAGGATTGTCTGACGAGGTATGTTTTAACCATTATTTGTCATATTACGCAATCCTGGGGCTATAAAAATGAATTTCAACTTGTTTTACACCGCGTGTTTCAAATGTTCACCTCAGTCACGGTCACGGTGATAAGGATGACGATAAATAACATTTAACATTTGATCGGGTTAGTTGGTAGGCTTTAGGTAAATGTACAACGCTGGGTCGAACTACGCTAAACTTTCATTCCAATCCTCGTTATGAACACTCAGAAAACGAAAAAAATATTTTGTTTTGAGTTGGCGTCTATAAGTTTGTGACGTTTACCCAAAAGTTTACACCAGGGACGCTTTTATGTGTTTTGTACTATTTTGTCTAAACGTTTTGGGAAAATAATCATAAGGGATTTATTATTGTAGTTTTATTGTATAGTAGGCCTATATTTGTTATCATTATATTTCCTTAATACATTTCATAAATTGTAGGTTACGTGGACAGCTCACAAAATGCTTACTCTTTTAAAATTTAATCTTTATGAAATCACGAACAAGTGCAGCGACATAAACATAAATAGGACTAGCCTAAAATAATGAATGAAACGGTCCCAGGCTACGTAATAGGATGTGATTGTAGGAGATACTTAACTTTGCAGAAACTGTATAACTAATAGCTCTTGTAAGACAAATATAATCATCGACTTCTTATGATATTAGCATTATACCACTCTATGATGAAACTGAAAGAGAATTGTGTTAGATGAAAAAGTTGCCTTTTCATATTATGGTTCTCAGTTCATATTAAGTGTAAATGTTAAATCCATTAATAGTGCTTTTGTTAAAGGTTGCGCTATGTTAGTGACTCACCATAAACTTTGGAACTAAACCTAATATAAGGTGGAAGGCTGCTGCGCCTCCACCTTAGCTTAAGATTAATTGCGTTGCGAGAGGAGGTTATTAATGCAGCAGCCGGGGAGCCAAGCTATTTTAATTCCACTGTAGTGTTTGTAACTCACGATTTGTCTCTGTCCTTGTCATTTACCCCCTTTCCACCCCTCTCGTCATAGTACCCCCATCAACCCTTACAGAACTGTCTATTAGGCCTGAGCCGAGTGGAATCCAGCTTTTAATCTTCGATCAAGTGTTTTGTAGGAGATTAAAACGTTTTGTAGGAGAATAGAAGGTTTGTAGGAGAGTAGACCATTTTGTAGGATAGTAGAACGTTTTATAGGACAATAGAACGTTTTGTAGGAGAGTAGAATGTTTCGTAGGAATGTAGAACATTTTGTAGGAAAGTAGAACGTTTTGTAGAGTAGTAGAACGTTTTGTAAGAAAGTTGAACGTTTTGTAGGAAAGTAGAACGTTTAGTTGGAAAGTAGAACGTGTTGTAGGGGCGTAGAATGTTTTAAGTAGAGTAGTACGTTTTGTAGGGGAATAGAACGTTTTCTAGAACATTAGAACGTTTTGTATGAGAGTAGGCAGTTTTCTAGAACATTAGAACGTTTTATAGGAGAGTAGTGAGTTTTGTAGGAGAGTAGTGCGTGTTGTAGGGGAGTAGAACGTTTTGTAATATGGTAAATAATTAAGAAGAAAGGGTAAATTGCAAAATCAAAGTACCCCTTTACATACCAGAATGTAATACAGCTATTAAAGAACATAAAATGCACGTTAGGAATGTGTAATACATACAATTTACCCCAGATTGTTTACACACAAATGGAAAGGAAATTTGATAAAACAGCAGAATCATTAATCTATAAACTGAATCAACAGATCAAACAATATTTGTAAAGCGTTTTCATCTCCGAGCTCAAACATTTGTGATGTTGAAAGCTGTATCATCCCAGACACGTGAAATCCCACCATTGTCAACGTAAAAGGCTCCCGACCGTTCCCAACATTTACTCTCTTTTATTCCGATAATTGATTCCGGATTAAACCTTTTGTCAGTCCGAGCAAAAGATTGTCGGAAATGTTTGGTACCATCCCTTACGGATTTGTCATCGTTATGGATCAGCGTTATGGATGGGTTGTAATTTATGTTTATTGTCGGTATCTGTATTATTTTACTGAGTTAAAACATGTTTGGGCTAAGGAAAAGAAAGTAAACAGTAAAATAAGCTATATTGCCTGTTCTGTTCCCTAAATAGGTAAATAGTAAAATAAGCTATTGCCTGTTCCCTCGTGGTATAACTAAACAGCACAGTCACAGTTAGTAGGCTAAGAGTTCAAATTGTCTCAAAATAACGTAGCTTAATTGTAACCGGGCATCATTAAGATTTTGCAGGATATGCCAGCTTATGGTTAATAGTTAATGGTATGATGTAACAATTAGTTCAAGGGATCAATAGGGCAACTTTTTTAAATGTAGTTAAGTTTGATAGCTATAAGATGTGATGCCATAAAATCCACAAAGTTTTTTTTTATGAATTTCCTTATAATATGTGTGTAATTTGTGTGTGTGGGTATGTGTGTGTGTGTTACACTTGGGTGAGTTTGCCAGCAAGATTGGGTTATACGAACGGGATGTTATGTTGTTTTAATAGTTTTATAAGTTTCCTTAGAATTCTTACCCTTTAAAATATTAAAATGACAAATTTTATTAGTTTCTTGATATATAAAAAAAACTGTATGTGAAGGTGTTGTAGCTTACAAGAGGTTACTGATGAAATAAACACCTGTAGTTTCGAAAATCCTATGTTTCGTCATGGATAAAAAGTATACTGTTGTAGTTTGCTTGTAAATGGGCGAACTTAAATAAAATTTGGTGACTTTATTTATTTAATACTAAGCTATTAATATAAACCAACCCTTATAACAGTTATAAACTAGAATTGAGTTTTACTTAGATACACTAATTTTTACAGCAGTAAAATGATGTAAATTTGCATTGCCTGTAAGCTAGTGTAAATTTGTCAGCAAATAAGTAAAATAATATATAGTGTAAGAGTGTGCTTTGTAACTTATGGAACATTTTGATTTATTCACGTTAGCTGCTAGGGGCTAGGTTGGCTTCATCCGACCAAAACGTTATTGTAATGTTTGTATAACTAGTATGAAATGTGTTATTTCCAAAACTATAGTTTTTCAGATTTTTAAGATATTTCATTAAAATGTATGAACGTAAGTCAGGGTGTATCAAGATAGAGTATTTAAGTTATTCCTTTTTATTATAAACTATTATTTAATAATTAGGTTTGATTCCAATAAAAAAATATGTATTTAGAGTTTTTGAGGTACAAGAGGAGTAAAATTTTAAATTAACTGGTCATTGATTCTTAATCTGTAATCTATTTTCGTATAGAACTTTCCAAGATATCTAGGACTAGGGCCAATCAAAATAGTCTGGAGCACCAAAAGGAAGAAAGAATTTTGGCTGTCAGCCCGTTGTAAATTTCTCCTTTACGATGTACAGACTAGAGGAGTCGTTTACTTTTTGTTCCAATCTACTTCGACGCAATATTTGTCTGATCGGTGAATCTACTCTATATTACTGAGAAGACTCAAAGTTTATTTAATACAATTCAATTTACCCCATCGATGTTTTGGGTAAACGTGGTAAATAAAGTACTAGTTTTTCCTTTGTTAATGGACTGGTCATTTCAATATAAAAGGTTAACATAGTTCAATCTAATACAAATTAAATTAAACATTTGAAAAAAGGAAAACTTTGAATTGCTCATTTCAACGTTGAGTGGGTATATAAATCGCTGTTCTGGTTTGTGGACACGTTAAAACATATGTATAGACTACTAGCTGTACCCGCGGGCTTCGCCCCGTTTAGCTTCATAAGTATTCGCATGGCTCATTCACGTCCTGGTTGAAGTTCGTTCGCTACGCTCACTCACCTTTAGGTTGGAGCTCGTTCGCTGCGCTCACTTGCCTTCAGGTTAGCTCGTTCGCTACGCTAACTCGCCTCCAGGTTGAAGTTCGTTCGCTACGCTCACTCACCTTTTGGTTGGAAATTAACTGTTGTCATAAGTAAAAAAAAAATTAATAGTGCTGCACCCTGTTGGTAATCCTTGTAACTTTTATGCTATTGAACATCATAGAACAGAACCAACTTGTTTAATTGAAACAGCTGTTAAGATTCATTAATTCCTTTTAAATTTGAAAAATCATAAGATTAACATGGGGAACTACAGATCCACTGGGGCGAAGCCCGAAAGGGTTTTTGAGATAAGAATATGCTTTAATGTTAATCGGGAATGTGAGCTATCATCATGCCAAATTTCAGCCCAATCCGTCCAGTAGTTTATGCGTGATTGAGCAACACACACACAAACACACACACAAACATACACACAAACATACACACAAACTCACAAACTTTCAGATTTATAATATTAGTAAGATTAAAAAACAACAGTTGAAGGTGGGCACAGAAAACACTCTCTGCGCGTAATTGGTTACGGAATTACTAAATGGTTAGCCGAATGGTTACAATGCTTGCCCTCAAATCAAAAGGACGTTGGCTATAAACCGGAATAGTTCTGAACCCCAAAGCCAATTTGGTATTGGGAAACTATTCAATGATAACATATATCAAAAGGTAGACTTGAGAAGTAGAAATACTGGGGCATGGATCATTCAAGTATAATGTAAAATATTCCAGGAACGTGAAAAACAAAGAAAATAACAAAACTCACTCTTGATTCGTTAAACCTAATCCATTCAGGACAACATTCCTTTGCTGTAACCCTAACCCGGTGAGCATTAATGCTTCTAAAGTCAAGTCATTACCACGCGAAATTTAAACTCAAAATAAAGAGACTCTAGGCAAAGTTCCAACAAAATATGCATCAGAACCTTTTCCAAAAGGTTTTGATCCGAGAGATGTGCACTGTTAGAAATTGCTATAAAATACATAGGTTCCAAAAATGTGTTTAGGAGCAGTTCTTTTCAACCTTATGCCTTTTGTGCCATTGAAAAAAATTCCTCCAACCATGCCTCGCTTATTGGTCATAACAAGAGAACATTAAAAACTTGTATACAGTATAATTAATCGACTCAAACTGTTTATACACTATCGTATACACACTGAAGCTGCATCTCCTAAAGCTCTGAGCTCTAGTAAGTAGTTCTAGATGGTGTTAGGTACATCAATACTAAATGTTACATTGCTTGGTGTTCGTCACCACTCGGTTGCGGAGACTGTTCCAAATAGTTGACATTATTGTGTGACGCAAGTTTGGAACATTTCCACTCTAAATAATCTCACTCCAACAATGTTATACATAGTGTGGACCGTCTCACACCATACTCTAAGTAACAGCTGATAAACAGCAGACGCACTGGGTGTCATTAATGATAACAAAAAATATACAAAGAATTGACTCCCATCCAATGTAAACATTTGAAGCAAAGAAAAACAGATGAAGTTCAGGACCATCTCACTAGAGGGTACTAGTGTATTAGGTTAAATATTAAAATCCATGGGTTAAATATTAAAAACCTACACACTACACGTGCATTGCACGGCGTGCCATTTTTTTATTGGCACGCCGTGCTCTGGCATGGCACGTTGTTGCCCACACACTTGATCTTCAGTGTAGCCTGCAACGTGCTAAATATCATCGTCTGTTCGTACAAATTAAATGCAGAACACACATACACATGGTATGTTTTAAGGACATAATTAATTAATCATTAAAAATAGAAACTAGACAGCACTAAGCCGCCTTAGTCCAGACCTTGCACCTCGCTGCCGTACAGATATACGCCGGCAGGGCACTTGGTTTACAATACTGTACTATGGTGGAGGATGTATTCTTTATTATATATTATATGGAGATCTATGACTGCGTCTCGGCTTACTTGTCGCATAAGGCGCACGTTCCATTGTGTTTTAATCTCGATGGTCGTGCCAAAGACAAAATGCCGTCGATTCACTAATAAGAAAGGACTAAATAGGGCCAAATCCTGTCAAAAGTGGTTAAACTACTAGCACGTGGCACGGGGTTCGCCTACACACTAGCACGTCAGAACGGCGTGCTTTGGCACGGCACGCCAAAAATCAAACTCGTTTTGATTTCCACCGTGCCTTGCCAATGCACGCCGTGCTTGCACGGTGTTTACCACACACTTGCACGTTTCGTCTTTTTTTGGCACGACGTGCTTGCACGGCGTGCAATGCACGTGTAGTGTGTAGGAGCCATCATCAATTGGAAGATCATCTCAACAGATTGCATAATGTTTTTTGGCTTCACGTTTTTACATTTGATTGAAAGTCTACTTTGTGTATAGTCAATGGTAATGGTAATAAATGCAATCAGAGAACATTCTTTAAATACACAAGGGATGTTATATATTTGTAAAATAAAGTAAACATGTTAATTCATCTTTAAATAATTTAAATAATCTTTTATTTCTTTAAGCATGAGGAAAATATATTATGTCCTTTGGAAGTTGAGATAATGGATTAAATAATCTAAATTTATAGTTTTAGTAATGAAATTTGTTATTATTTGTAGATGGTATGTGAGATTCGCATAGATTATCCTATGTTTTTAACAATTACTATTACACTTTTGGGAAATCTAAAAAGTGAAATTTTGTTTAACGATCGTGGTTAGGATAACTACGTGATGCTTATAGAAATTTAGCTTTGTATTAATAAAGGAATTCTAAATAGGTTAAACAGTTTCTTCTACGAATAACATTTAGCGAAAGTTTTACATTAATAAAACTACTTGCAGACTCATACTTGTATATACAAACATTTGCACTCTCTCTAATTATGGTTTAAAGTGCAGTGAAACTTACTACTTTACAGCATTATGAATTATTTCCAATCCACCAATTCTCAATCCTTTTTAGTTGTGTATTAAAATGTATAAAAATCACAAGCTGACTCTCCACGTTCTATTATTTTGTACGTAGAGATTCACAATATAGATTCACGCAACCACTTATAAGACATATATGTTTTTATGGACCGAAAAACCTTTAGCCTAAACCAGTATCTTAGCCACATCCATATTGATTCTACGTATACGTATTTTTAACCTGTAAAATTAGACTCAATTCGACGCAAAACTCAGAGGTGTCAATGTATCTTTTGATCCTGAATTGATTTGATTGTTTAACTGAGTATCAATGGACTTTTAACGTTGAAGGTATAAATATAAAATGCATAAATAAGTTCGTGATCAATAAGTTGTAGCGTTCCTACTTCAATACTGATATTTCACTCACATAAAAATATAATAAAAATATAAGGGTAAGACTAGAGAGAAATTCGTATTTTTAAGTATTTTAGATAAAATATTTGACTCAATAGGGTAAGATGTTTTGAAGCGTCAAATTCCCTTTGACCCTAAATGTTGATTGGATTGCTCAAGTACCGTCTGGGAAGCGAGGTAGTTCATAGTCACAATCAAATTAGATGCAAGTAAATACTAAATAAGTAGGATATTAGAACTAAGGAAGCTACTTAGCTAATAATTATAGATTTTTGAACGTCATGTTTATATTTGTAACTTTAAAGTTTAGACGATATACATTTAAAAACCCATGACCATAATTCTTCTTTTGAATATGTGTTATTTTTTAAATATGCTATGTAATATCTGTTTCTACTAATAAGAGAACTATTTTGTTTTATATTATGAGCATGCTGCACATTGAGAGGCTGTTTAGCATATATAAACTTGATAAAAATGAAATAAATTTATTAAGTTTAATATACAGAGAGGCTTGCAACCATATGAACAAACTTTGTCACGTTCAGCATTTCAAAAGAAACAAAATATGTACCATAACATGTGTCCTATATCATTCCGTTTTCGCGATTTTTACAAATTCATTCATAACTCCATAACTTGTTAAGCCACAGCGTTGAAATTCAGCAAAAATGTTTATCTGTTTGACCACTTTGTTTCTGCAAAATATGAACATGCTGAATAACGAGACAAAATTTGTTCATATGATTGCAGGACACCCTGTATAAGTACCTCGTTGGAATTAAATTTTATATCGAAAATTGTATACGGCTTTATGGCTTTCAAGCAATAATTTGACTTCTCCTTACTGACTTACCTGCTACCTTTTTAATACGACGAATAACTTGAAGAGTTTTTTTTTAGCTTTCAGATAGGAAAAACATAAAATGGTAACACATGCTGTAACATATTTGAGGTTAATACCGACATTCAATAATTAGCTAAGCTTAAATCTTTCGGATAAAAAAACAAATTTAATTAGCTTAGCTGATTTCTTATTTACTTGGCGGCTTTTTCTGGTAGGCGGAAGACTAGATTCCGCCACTGGCAATAATCATGTTCTTCGTACGTGTGTGCGAAGAAGGAAATAAACAGCCGGGGTTGGTGGATGTACAAGGCTAGAGGTGAAAGGTCAAAGGTGAGAGCTACTCTGCCGCTGACACTAGCGCTCCCGTGGCTGCCTGAGGAACTACTGTGTCTTGCTGCCTGATTCGCACTCCTGATTGGATAAACATTATCGTAGGATATCTATGTAAACATCAAGTCCAATTTTTACTGTATATTGGTGACTTGTGATTCTTCACATTACATAGCCTGTGAAAGCGAAAGCTGACATGATACTTAACAATTTATATGTATCCAAGGGAAAATTTAAAGTCATGCCCCAGAAAATCTAGAGAAGCGTTTAAGATTTAACTGTTTTCCGGTATTTACGGAACAATCTCACATTCTACCATTAGGTAAAATAATCCATTAGTCAAATCAAGTTAAAATTATTAAAAACTCTTAACTTTAATTATAAATACACGTTAAGTAGAGATGCAATGTAAAAACTATAACATAACTAACATTATCAAAACATTGTAAATGCTTAGAGTTTTTTACAAGTAACATTTCACGATGTGCATTTTCTTTAGCCTTTTGTAAGAGATTTTTTATTCGAGTCTTGTTTACCGAAAGGGAGTAACATTGCCTTAGGCTACTTCCGTTCGGCAAAAACAAACATATCGTTAAACTCCTTTAGAGTCTTTTACTTTCTTAGTTATATTTTGCATTACAAAAACATCTTTCCTTTTGAAAATAAAACAACACGCATCCAGCATTCTTAATCCCTTAGCTTTTAAGTTTTGATTTCCTACAGTAAACCTTATAACAATTTTATTTTTATTTTGCAATCGTCCTAGCACGAATTTGTTTTAATATTGTTTCAACATAATAGATTTAATACCATTATATTTAGTCCTATGGTAAGGGGATAACTTTAAACACAACATTCATCTTTTTACAATCCCGTAAAAACCGTTATTCGTAAACGACGAAAAACATCTTTATGAACTTTATGAAATATTGAACTTTAATTAAAATTTTAATTTTATGTATAGAACTAAAAACTTATCGACACATATAACACGGTATAATCAAAATATATCTACTACAAACTAACTCTCAGAATCGTATTTTTCGAATTATTTTAATACAGTGGGTTTCAAGGTAGGTCAAGCAGAGCTCGATTACCCAACCAACCGTGAAAATGTTCGGAGCTGAAAGAAAAACAAAAATCTCATTTGTGATAAGAAACTCTTTCCAACGCTTTCAACAAGGTTGAACAAAATATCTGATTAACCCTCAAGGACAAAATTGATAAAATAAAAATTGATCGAATAGATTGTAGCCTTGAGTAATTACCCAATAAATGTTTTCATTACTTTCGTGTAAAAATACTGCAATAGTTAAAAATATATTTTCCTTATAAATCTGGGTTTGATAAACCATGTGTTTGTAAAGAGACTGCTGTCTATATACATCATGTATATACACTTATAAAGCGATTGAGTGTACTGAACAGCTTTATCGGACTAGCTCCATTTATAGTTATTATTATTAACTGCAAACAATTCTAAGGAACAAGTGGTTCCGCTAGAGCGTTTTGATGCTTAAAATTATTGTTACCAGATTTGACTGTCAATTTTCAAACTGTATAGTAGTTTGTTATCAGATATTTTAATTTTATTTCTATAAGTGAAGTAATATATTTTAATTAATTGTAAATTACAAAAATTGACCATTTGTTCTGCATCAACCTACTCTAGCGTTACTAAATTGAAACAAAATTTTGCAAAGTCAATGCTAATGATGTAATGATTATGTATCATCACTAGCTGATCGAATTGTCATGATTTCATTTTACTGCTACATTTTGAATAAGTTAAATCAAATATTTAAAGTACCTAATAATTACCGATTGGTTAGTGAAAAAAAATCATGAATCAGTGTAGTTTTAATAGATATAAATTTTTAGATGAAGTATTACATGTGTAATTTAACATTTAAGATAATGTTAGTAAATTTCCCATATAGGGAATAAGCTATTACCGGAGATTTCATGGTAGACCTAGTAGACCCTGGACCAAATTTACTTTTTGGTTATGATGTCCGCACAACCCAAAAATACCATTCGTTCAAATTCAAATATGTATTTATAGTTTAACACATTATTAATATTAGTGTGTACTCTTTAAAATGCATTTATTAATCAACAACTAGTTTCAACTCTAAGGTCATAATCATGTGAAATAACTTGGTCATCATTTGAGGTGTTAATAAATTAAACAACAGTTCATAAAAATACGTCTTACAACGATATATTTACACTCATTGTTTACTCACAAGACGGTAAATATGATAATCACATATAAAAGATTGTAGCCAAATAAGCGAATGGCCTATTTTTTGACCACGTTTCCAATCATTTCAATTATTAACGAAATAAATCAAACCAAATGCAAATCAAATCTGTCTAAAGACACTGCGATAACAACTGTTGTAGTTTGAATTTTTATGGATAATTTTAATATACTTTGGCAAATCTGTCTATTTCATACTAAGCTATCAACTTTTAGATGAATAAACACACCACATTACCTTCTATGTAGCAGCAAACCTAAACTCATTAAAATTATTTTTATTTAAATAGGAAATAAATCTCAATTTCATGAAGATATTAAGTGGAAATCCAGCCAGGTGGAAATCCTATTAGTCTGCAGGTTTGCTGCGGCAGGGGATTTTTGATATAGTTACTGAACATTTGTGTACAATAACAAACTAGTATCGTAATAAATTTATACATATTTCAGGTTCAAAGTGCTAAAAATATTGGGAAAGCAGTCTCATCTGTCAAGTGGGAACGTATCTTGGCAACACAGCGGGGCTACATGTTTATACGTCTTAGCCTGATTAGGCAGAGACTGTTCCAGATTCTGGTACGACATCTTGGCTAAACGCCTGTTTTAGTGTAATTCCTCGTGGTTATTTAAGATTGTGTTTATAATTGTCAAACTGAGTTGGCTAAACTTAGAAAGTGGAAGTGTTATTTCAAGGTAAACGTATATGAAATGAACTGATTTTTCCTAATTAGTTTTTCTAGTGTGGTAGAAACGTGTTTTGAAATATGCTACGTTACTGGACTCTGGATAGGTTTATATGATGTAATATTGCAATAAGTTTTCGTTTTTAACGTATATCATAGTTATTGTAGAAGTTCTGATCTCCTTGTGGTGATAAAAAAAACCTAAGTGAATTCTTGCAGTTTGAACCTGTAATATACATTGAATTAAATGGATAAAACTGTTATTAACAAATAAGTATGAGAAGTATTTGGTACATTGAGCTTTCTATGTGTCCATAGGACCAGTTGTAATAAAAGATTGCTCACTAACCAATTACAACAAGATATAGAGCCTAGATATGCCAACCCACAGCACATTCAAACTGAGGAAAAATAGGATAACTTTACTACTTTGTTTTAATTCCTGTCCAATAATAATGTTTTAATTTTGTACTGGTGTTATAGAAGTGGCTCTATACTGTTTATCTATGGTAGTTTTGAGAAAATAGTATGAATATTCTTAGTTTTATTGATCATTTTGTTGGTTGGATCCAAATATTTTTAGTGTGTATTGTAGATATTATGTTATGCAATACAGACTCTGTGGAATAGATCCGTGTTTATAAATGTGTTATTGTAGGTAGAGCATGTTTAGACTTTAACATAAACTGACAATATTATAAATACAACCTTTTATTACTGTGTTAATATGATAATGAAGGCTATTAAAACAATAGCTACATTATTACGCTGATACACAGTACAGTATCATCAGCTGATTAGGGAAACAATGATCCAGTCAACTGGATCCTTTTTGCAAAATGTGAAAGTAGCCAAACACAGATGTGGGTTGGATCTAAGCAAGTTTTTACTGCTTTAAACACCTGTTTTTGGTTGGGTCTGCATAATGTAAATCAATGTTTCTGACATCCAAAGTCTACAATGCCTCAACATTTAATATTCGTGGGTTCACAGTTGCATATCTAGGCTCAACTGTAGTGATAGGAACACAGTTCATTCGTTAGTACGCATTTCAGATATAAAATCCCGGCAGTGTTGTACTTTTAACCCCTTAGCTAGTATTTCGACTTATTTTTCGTCTATCAAGTTGCAAGTTCAAGTTAGATTCTTGAATACAAAAACCACAACAAAATAAATAATTTCCTTCCAAACAAATAACATCAACAAGCTAATTTAAATATACACTTCGAAGCCTACATAATATCTTTCACTTTATCCTCACCAGATAAAACACAAATTGAATTTCTCCCATTATGCACGGATTACACGCAGTGGCCCTTGTTAACAGATTCGACATCTGATATTTTCCTACATAGCCTCCGTGTTGTGGGATAGTTACGGGCGTACATTACGGGGGTAAGCAACGAACAGCTGGCCACGGAGGTGTTTGTTGAAGCGATGGTGTCAGTGATAACAGCGATCAGCTGATAGCATCAACAGCAACTGGGTAATCATAACTTTGCCGCGAGCTAACCCAGACTGGGTAATAAGGTGGAAAACACAAGTGTGAAACGTTTGTGGAAAATTGTTGTGTCCTTGCTCTGTTGTAGGAAAATGTCTACTGTGTAATTTCTTTGCAGATTTCAGAATGTGATATTTCGTAGCAGTTGGTTTTTGTAATTTTCTAAATCGTTGCAAAGAGTAGAAACAGTAAAGTCTCAATAAATAGATTAAGAATAGATATAGATAGATTAATAAATAGATTTAAGTTAGGGATTCTACGGTATAGGTAGTGGCAAGTCTAATATTTGGGAGTCACCGTGGTCGGATCAGCAAAAATGCTGGCATATTAGGATTTTCGCATATTCAAACAATTCAAATATTCGTCCTGATGGCCAAGTTTCAAAAGTCTGGGTTTTATTAAATTTAATATAACTGAATTTCATAAAAATAAAATCACAAATTATGTCGAGTATGACACCAGCAGCGAAATTGACACGAAATAGTAGTTTACGCAACGATTGCGTTAAGTGAGTCTTTACGACACGAGTAGAAAATTTATACGAAAAACTTCTACGAGTGTCGTAAAGACTATTAACGCGAGCTGCGTACACTACTTTACCTACGACCGTTTTTTAATTACTATCAATCTGGATTTAATTACTAACAATCACTACTGATAACTTTTTAGAGAGGTTATGTTTTCGTGGATTGTCATTGCCACTGAAAGTGATGCAACGACTTGTTGTATAATCAGCTGATTTCCTGTAATTACGTGTTTGTTAAACTTCGTTAAATATTACATTGCTAGCAGCATTCTTACCATAAATAATATTGTATCAGGTACAGTTCGGCAAATATTTCATTTATTTTTGGACTTCCACCAACTTAATTAAGAATACGCGAGTATCAACATGAACAAGTCGGATCAACAATTAAATTGGTCAACTGATCAGCTGATCAGCTGATTAGTTGACGTTCGAAGCATTACAATATTAATTCTTTTCTCTCAATCCTTGAACCTCATTGGTCCGTTACCTGTGTTGATATGAGAAAAACTATGCTGATATGAAATAAAACTATGCTGATATGAAATGAAACGGTACTTAAGTATTATACGGAGGCCACCCTTATACAACGCGCTGCGGCGGTTAGGTTTGGTCATCATGAAGCTTTTATGACTTGTCTGGTTCGATTCATAACGAAAGTAGGAAAGTCCTACAAACATATTTATAATAGACCAACCTAACCTAACCACCGCAGCGCGCTGTAAAATAAGTGGCCTCCGTATAATACGTAAGTACCAATGAAACTATGCTGATATGAAAGTAAACAGCTGTAAAGTGAAACTTTTCAATTCTAAGAACTGGTCTGAAATGGCTACTTTAAAAAACGGTCGTAGGTAAATATAATTTCTTTGCATGTAATTTTTATCAATCCATTCCAACACTATTAATTAGTTTAAATATTCATTCTTCATGTTAATTTTAAAGAATCAATTTAAGTTTAAATTTTTTTATAGGAGTACAGTTAAGTCACTTGTCTTCTAAGCGTATCAATATGTTTATACGCATATGTGACAGAAAACAGTAAATTATATCAACATAATCTGTCAGAGAATTACTTCAACTAAATCAATTTTGATTTTCTTTTCCTGGTAACGATTTTAACACGGGAGTGAAATGTCTAGTTATATCAATAGTGTACTAAACTAAGTAGTAAAAGAAGCATTGAATAATAACATAAGCTTGTTACAAATTTTGAACAGCAAATCTTCTAAAGTGATGCGTACACTTTCTTACGCTCAAAACGGTTAGTCTTCTACCACAAAGCCATAAAAAGCCCTTTCATAAATCGTTGAAAAATTAAAATAAACTGTTACAAGAGACGACTTAAAAATCTGTAGTAACCTAATATTTTTAGCTGTATAATCTAATAACAGATTAATACAAAATCTGTTATAACTTACATGGTTAAAGATTAAAGAACGATTGTTTATAAAAGTAGTAAACAAATCGAGGAAAGAAACAAGTAAGATACACAAAACATAACAAACAACGTAATGTCACAATAACATACATATTTGATTCATTGTTAAGGAGGAGTAACCAAATGAGATGAAAGTTTCGACAAGGTCAAGAGTTATTATTTATTCAATTGTTTTTGACTTTCATAACCGAACTTCCGTCTCAGTAATGACAGGCCGTACTTAAAACAACTTCCCTAACAAGCCAACGCGTATTATTTATTCAAACAAGCATTGTTGACATTTATAAGAGCGTTTCAAGGGCTTTTAATCGGAACCCGTGGTCCTACTTATTCTATCAACGAGTAGTGAGCGATTGAAACAGTAGAAATACGAAATGCAAGATCAAAATGGTTTTGTAAAGTAAGTACTGTATGCCTGAAGTAACTAATAATAACATGAAGGAAATGCCTTGCATTGCCTGATAGCTTGAGGTTTTACTTGTGGCATTTTTTCTGTCCCACATTTATATTCTGGGAATTGTTGAAATTACATAAATTACTCTGGTTTGGAACCATTTTACACATTACTTCAAGGCCTAGAGTTAGTGACATTATCATTTAGGTAAATCCGTTTATGATTGGTGGGATTTGAACCCAGAACCTTAGGGGTCAAAGCCCTGTGCTTTACCATTTGACTAGCTCCCTCCCTAAATCCGACATTATTGATATCAAAGTTTTCGTTTTTTTTTAAATTTTTTGTAATGTATTGGAAATTTGGAATTACCATAAAGCACCGATAAGAGCTTAAATAACTCTTTAACTCGACGATAACTTTTTTGTAGCAGAGTAGAGTGGTTATAGAGTGTTCGGAGCTTAGGGGATTTTCTGGTTACAAACAGTATAGTTTTTAGACCAGATTCCACATTTTTGTCACTACGCTACCAATTAATGATGCCATATAACATAACGATGGCTTTAAATAGTAACAAGACCTTCCCTTCCTAAAAAATAATAATAAATATGGCGTTGATAAGTGTGTGCAAAACTCATAATTATTTGTGATAAGTAATCTTTTAACATGAAAATAATAACTGAAAATATGTTACAAAGTATAGTAGGTAAATATTTAAGTTTCCTGTAAATAAATGATGCAACAAGTGTAAGTTTTAATTAATTCAGTCTTGTTTTCGACCCACGAATCAAACGTAAAAAGTTATAACTTTATTTTTATCTCCAAAACTTTTAATAAAAAATCAAAACTTCTTGTCCGGAGCAGGCGGAAGCTGGAAGAATGTTTGCGATGCTATACATCAAGATAGAAGGCACGTTGACGGGTTGTAAATATATTGAGACAGCCTTATATGGATCATGGACACAGTTTTGGACCAATGACCAATCTTTTAAGTGGTGCTGATGCTGAAATACTGAGATGGATAGATATGCTGCTTTTAAAACTGTGTCGCTGCTTTTGAAAATTTATTGATTTAAATGCTTTAAAAGTTAAAATTAACCGTGACCTTTGCATGAGTTATTAAGTAAGAGATTATTAAGAATAATTCAAGACTACGATTGATTGGTATATAGTAGGTTTGCTTAAATTCAACACAAAGCCATTGCTTTTAAACTAATAAACTTATAATTTCGTTTGAATGTGTTGAACTTTCGTTTTTAAGTATCATTAGAAAAAAAATATTTTATATCTGAATAGCTGACTAATTAAAATAGTAATAAAATAGTAACTGTACAGTAGAATATTTCAAACAAGTTGTCTCAAAAATAAGATATTTTAGAGTAAAAAATATGTATGGATTTACGAAACAATACAAATAGGGGTTACAGCGAGATCATGTACTTGGTAATTTAATTACTCAAATAATATTATTCTTAATAACTGAAAAAGGAACAATATTCTACGATGAACAAGAAATTATATTTCACCACAGATAATTGTTCATGCCTCATTATAATTTTCTTACCGGCAATGGTGAATTTAAAAATGCATGTCAAATTATACCAATGATTCATGTATCAATAATAAAAAAAACCTTTTAACCGACGAGAATCTGAAAATTAATTTTTAATGGAAAAATCCAAAAAAGCTGCGACCAAGTTGAAGCTGTATTATTTTATTAATTTAAGTCACGTGTTTATACAAATACCTACACGAATCGTGAAATTTGTATTTCCCAACATTCGATACACGTCTACATTCCTCGTGTACTTTTTTATTCTGACGTGCGATTTTTCGCTATCGGATCGTCTTCCACTTCAGTGCGTACTGAAAATACCAAAAGGTAAAGAGTTTTCTACCTTCTGCTTTCAATGTGAAAGGAATATTGCAGTCTCGTTTTTCGAAGTGTAAAACACACTGTAAATAACACTCTAGTCGTAAATTCCAGAGTCGTATACGATATATTGGTTTTACAAATTACTAAAGTTGATTTTATACAAAAAAAATATACTGTTTTAACCAATACTGGAATTTAAGCAGTAGTTGAATGATGAAGCAAAAGTTTGGTTTTAAATTATATTTCAGATGAGGAGAAGGGACAATTTCTTGCAATCCGTACATACAGTGCGGTAGCTAATTCTCAGAAAGGAGGAATATTTCAAAAAATAATGAAGAAAGAGAGACTAAAGTTAAAACAAAGTTACTAGTCATGAAACCCATTAAAAAACATTATTCAAGCCGCGTTCACACCGGAGTTAGGAACACATGTTTACAACTAATGTTCCTATAAAGCCAAGAAACAATACTTTTGGAACAAAAACATTTTGTCAGTGATGCGCTACCCCTCATGGGGATGGTCTGCTAGATAGTGAGGAGAAACTCTTACATGTAAACATGAGTGGATTTGCACATTGAATTAAAGGTTTTATTAGTAGAATATAATACCGTAAATTTTAGCCAAAAAGAACAAATGGTGACAGTTTAATGGTAAAATACCAAATAAAAACAAAAATCTTTTGACTGACTACCAGTTTTGACTCAGTGAGCTAAAATTTACAGCAATTTTACTAACAAAGTCAAGGACCTCTAATTTTATGAGCGTATAAACATATTAAGCTTATAATAAAGAATTTCCACTTACTCTTAGTGGTTGGGCTGTTCCTCTTATGGGATAAAACGTGACAATTCTTTAATAAAGTATAATTAATTGGTATACCAATTTATATAGTCTTATATATGATGGTTACAAATAGAAAACTCGTTTTTGGACTGTTCTACCACACTATATCATAAAGTTATTATGGTAATTATAAGTATTTTCTAACAATTTTTCACTAGTGCAGTAGTTAAGCTACAATATTGGTCACTGATGTCGTATCCCACATGTAAATTATGTTCTTCAGCCCAAGACAACCTTTTATTTAAACTTATCCAAACGTACTAAACATCTTTTAAAACATCCCATTGCAACCGCAGAGGTATACAACACAGTGTTTTGCACTGAATAAAATGTTAAGTTGAAAAACCAGGATTCCATTTGACGGTTGAGGCAAGGCCTTGTAACCGGAAGTAGTCATCAGTGAGTAATGACAGTGCGTATCGGAAACCGCAGATAGTCGACCGGAAGTTGGTAGATGGAGCCACCTGCAAGTCGCGTTCGCGTGATGTGATACTGTGTTATGGTAATAAAACCGCTTTTTATTCCAGATCTAATTGTTTATCCTTTCCGTTGCTTGGGTTTCACAGCTGTTGATTGTTGTTTCCCCGTTTTAAATTCAAATTAGCCGGTTTCGTGTGTAGAACATTCGACTATCGATTGATACTCATTCGATTCCCATGTTGAATTGAAGTTGTAGCATCAACCTTCTATGTTCAGAATGAAATTTTGCTGATATTTACCCCCCTTCTCCCTTCTCCATGCTCGCTTCGGGGTCTTGATCGGGAAAAAGATCCATAGTCTTTTCTCTTAAGGGGCCACCACCTTAAGAGTATCGTAAAATACAATGCAAAAGCAAATGAAGAAAATAAACATCCGTTTAATAAACTTGTATTGTAAAGACAAACTTATGATTTGGACGTCTCGCTTGATCAAAATGAGGACAATCCGTCAGATAATCAAGACCTCCTACTGTCAAGCCTAGGAGTGGCTAGGGTCAATCCTGGGTCAAAGGTCGTCGCTACTGTAACTAGCGTCCAACGCTCGCAACTCGCAACATATTGCAGAACTATCAGGACAATGCTACTGTCTTGCAAAACTACTTTATTGTCTACCCGAGACATACAGAGCAATAGTCTGTTGCTTTGTCCTGGGTTGGTCAATTGACACTTGGAGGATATCAAAGCGGCATACATCATACACAATGTATCCTTGATGCGTATCCACATACAACAGTTGTCAGTTCAAAACCTATTCCTAATTAATTTGCACTTACTCATGGGACACCCTGTATTAGTTTAATTAGACTTTAATAACTATCGTTTGGAAGACATCTTAAGTAAGTGCAATAATTCGTAACAACACATTTTGAGATATTATTAACATGTGGCCTATTATATACAACCAAACACGTTAAGTTAGATTTTATTTTTGTTGGTTGTTGTTCCTGCTCAATAAAGACAAATAAAAAGAGGGTTAAATTACCAGGTGTCCATGAATTGATTAAAGCAATTACCTTCACAGGAGATACATCACCATCGTCAGTCCTTACATAAGATCTTGATCTTCCCATTACAGGTGCTTCTTGCAGTTTGAATTGCGTACGTACATAAAATCACATATAAAACCACAAAACGAATAAAACGGTAGGCATACCTTTACCGTGGCAAAGTAGGCACTACCATTTTATTCGTTTTTATATGTGATTTTATGTACTATACGGAATTCGTTTGTTCGGTATAAAATTTTAGTAAAAAGTAATGTAAGTAAAGTGCAAATTTACGGAAATAGCACAATGTGGTGATAGATTTTGTCCAAAATAAAAGATAGTTCTGATTCGAAAGTACTATACTATGTACTTTTCAAAAGTACAAGATATTACGATGTGATACAAGATATGATAATTTTGCATCAACACATTCAAAATACATATACAACTAATCCACTGCATACTTATTTCTCACACAAAAAACGTTTCGTGTTTAGGTTCAGCCAAGTAATTATGAGCTAAATTATACGTTCAAGTACCACAATAAAATAATAGTACCTATCACCTCGCAGCACTAGGAAGGAGTCCATTTACACCATCCTTGTCTCTGAGCTGTTTTCCTGAGTGGTAAAGAACGCATTACAATAGTAGCACCTCCTTATCAGCTGACCACAGGTTTCCGCCACATGAGATAGTAATTATGACCAGAGTGTCTGTTAATGACTTCATTAGAGAACGCTCTGATGTTTGAGTCTTTGCACGATGTCCAGTATAACTGGAGTCGAGACACGAAACAAGGATAAACTAACGGTAATATGGTGACGACTGTGGTGTAAACTAATAGATAATTAAGACTATGTATGTTTTCAAGACAAACATTGGAAGTTCAAGACATATGTTATGAACTAACGTCATCAAATACAGTACTAAACTAATGTCAAAATGTAGTTAGGGAAGTTATCTGATTGTTTTGTGTGGCTACGTCCAAATTCACCAACATTTTTGGGGTCGTTTCTAATGTACAAATTCACCAAACTTTCTACCTGGAGCAGGTACGATATTTCTCCCGGCGGGCGGGGAAGGAATTCCGAATAGTTTGCCTTCGCCTGCTCCGTCTCGTCTCGGCGAGAGTGTACTGCTTAGCCCTAATAGTACTGTTTAAGCTGTGATTGTTTCAGGCAGCTTTAGGTTAGGTTAGGTTAGGTTAGGTTAGGTTAGGCTAGGTTAGGTTAGGTTAGGTTAGGTTAGGTTAGGTTTGGTTTGGTTTGGTTAGGTTAGGTTAGGTTAGGTTAGGTTAAGTTAGGTTAGGTTAGGTTACAGTACACTCGCCGAGACGAGACGGAGCAGGCGATGGCAAACTATTCGGTGGGAATTCCTTCCCCGCCCGCCGGGAGAAATATCGTACCTGCTAAAGGTAGAAAGTTGGTGAATTTGGACATTAGAAACGACCCCAAAAATGTTGGTGAAATTGGACCTGGCCGTTTTGTGTACAGTTGTGTCCGGTCTTTTACTGTAAACTATACTTAACAGTTTAAGATAATGATTTGAAATATTATATTGTTTTTAAATTTCATAGTCACGCTATTTTGTTAAAGTCTTATACAAAATGGTCAGTGAAAAGAATTTGTATTGTAGACAAATCTGTATTTGGCGGGGCCGTCGATTATTACTAAATTAACCTTGCATGTAGGTTTTCGACAATAGCAACCGTCGTATATAAATGGAAATCGGCTAGCAATAAAATACCAGTGTATGAAGTAGAGAACTATGGTGTCAGATTTGGACTAATTTCCCATGGTGAAATATCGATGGAGTCATTAATTACGGAATGGCATAGCAAATAGATCTTTATCGAAATTCTCAAAGTAACGGATATTTACAGTTTTGCTTAGTGTAAAGTTTATTAGCATTGATTTACTAACTAACGCACAATATAAGGTGGTAACCTAACATTTGGCAAATAGCTATATATGTTAGCAACTTTGTAAAATAAGTTAATTGCATCACTACTTTCTTTACCTTTTAGATCTTTACCAGAAAGACGTAGTTTTTATATTAGATTAAATTTGCACGCTGTCGACGCACAACGTTTCGTATTTTAAGACCAAGAACTGGATTAAATTATAGCTATGTTAGTGTCTAAGTTTACCTCGTTCCTCACTCAGGACCATTCATCAAGGCCTGATGATCAAGATCAGCTGAGTTTAGCGAAAAACCTTAAAAATGTTATAAAATAGTCACCGTAAATACTATAATTTTTGATCTTATACAGAGAGGGATTGATCCCAAATGTCAATGGAAATATATACAAACAAATAATAACATTTGCAGTGCAAATAAACTCAATAAGCATGAACCGATCTTGTAGTTTACGCTCACTAGTTCTGGAATGATATGATTGATTACACAAGTTTACAAGGAGGTAGTATCTTGTTAGTTTCAGGTTCCAGGAGGTCGACGACTCGTAGCGTGCCCAAGTTTGGATCTACACTTAAACGTTTGTCAAACTTTGGTGATATCAATTTACCCAAAACATTCTGTATTAAAGTTTGTCACCAGAATATTCTCTAAACTCTCCCTAGTCATGAAACAAGTTTGGGACATAATTTTGTTCCCATGATTGAACATTTACGTAAATTACTTTGATGTTGACAGTAATTTAATTCCATTTGCAGTTTTAAGCTATGGTTCTGCACAGTTTGTTTTTGATATTTGTTGAAAGAGTACCAGGGCAATTTTGAGCTTATTCTACTAAGGATATTGAATCGAACATGTGTTCTTGTACCGACGTCCAAGACACCGACCAGTATGCTAGTAACACAAATTTATTTGATTTCACTCCGATCCTATGGGGGTTAGTAGGGAAAACAAACCTAGCTATATATTAATTCAAATTCCGAGAAAAACAATGTTTGAAACTGCTTAAGCTAAAAAACCTTTTCTCGCACAAACCAGATACGTTACGAGGAAAACCTTCGAGGAAAACTTCAAAGGAAACTATTTTCAACCAACTATTCTTGGTAAAAGCAATATAAGGTAAGACGATTTCACCAAAGCGCAAATACTCAATTAAGAATATGATTAATTGTAATTCTGTGGTCGCTGATTATAAACACTAATATATGTTTCGATTCCTTTTTTTATGAAATTGAAATGATACAAGACGTTTCTTACTATTTTGTTTTGAATGTTTCAAGATGTTAATATTAGTGTGCATTTGGTATAAAATATTTAGTAGCCAATTGTTGTATCAAAAACTGAAGGAAACTTAAATCAAAATGACAGCGAAGCCTATTGTGAGGGTCGCTTTAACATGTTAAAATACAATAAGAAATTGCCTACAGCTGCTCCGTACAGATGTATTGTCTATCCTAATATCCAGAGGTTGATGTTAGCTCATGAAGTGTCTATAAAAATCGATTGACCTTGAAGTATCTTCTCACAGCTACAAAATATTCTTAGTATTACTTTATTTAGATACATTTAAATGATAAATACTTTAACAATCGAGAATATAAGCGGCCTCAGCGTTAAAAATATAACTCCACATTACTGGTGTAAAACGAATCTAAATCATATCTATACGAGGGAAATTTCAAGATAAATTTGTAAACCCCTCCAAATCCTTTCAGCCGATAGGTGGTTCGAAGGACCAGAATGTACGGGCCTGTAACCCGTCAGCTTACAAGAAAAACACGGCAGTCTGTTGTCTGGGGCAATTTACTGCCACGTGGGTACGACTTGCTGCCAAAAATATCACTTGTTAACATCTTAGGTGTGGCACTTAAAATTTACAGATAAGATTTTCTCTTCTACGCCTCATTAATGTGAAATTTTAATGTAAAGTCATACATTTTGAAGAACTTTGGTAAGATACTTTTGACAATAATACGTTTTAAATGGTGAAACGTATGCGTATAGAAAGCTAAAATTACAACACTAATAGACTGAGTTAGTATAAATATTATGCTTTATTTATTAATTTATTATGACGAAGACTTCTATGTGTTTACTTATGCTAAGCTGTTCGATGGAGGATAGTTGTAAAATAAAACGTCATGTTTTCAGTCATATTATAAATTATAAAGCCATGTACTGTTATTAATAGAATGCAAAATGATAAATAAAAATAATTACGAGATATTTTATAAAGTAAAATATGTTTCAAACAAAGTACTTTTTGAATACGCATCGATTATAAGAGAACAGTTGCAATCTATACCTACAATATCACGAAAGGTAATTTAAAATTATTCCGATTACAAAAGAAAATATCTTGGAAACTAACTATCCATAGTATTTAGAGGATGTTTAGTTTGTTGGACTTTCTAAATACTCAAAGAGCCCTCAACTCCTATACCACGGAATTGGTCATCGTATCCCTTCAAAGCATTTATACAACAGTTTGCCCAAGAACTGTTGAAGAACACCTAGCTAGGTCGGAGGCAATTGTTTGCTAAAGTAGGACACATAAATTAAATACCACTTTTTTGACACTTGAGAATTTAATTTACCCCTGGCTCGCCAACCTCGACAAAACCTAACCTCTTTTGTAATTGAACTGTATTGTAAAGTCGATACACTTTTTAAAGACTTACATCACATTGTTATTTTAGACCTAGTTTGTTGATAAGTATACACGTAGACCAACTATAGTCAGTTATTTTGTACCTCTAAAACTGTCACAGCTGTAAACTATTTTCACAGAAAACTCCCTTGCCTTTTCATAACTAACTAATGAAATAAACTGTTCAAGGCTGTATTTCGAAACGAGATCTACTACAAAATTCACTCCTTTAAAAAGTCCATGTAACGAACGCTTGGCGGTTGATTAGGTATATTCCCACGATTGTTAATATGTATGGCAGAATGTCAGACCTGCTAATGATAGCCTTCCTACGCAAATTGATGGTTTAATCGGGAAATGCATGCATATCAAGGCGGAACTGGAATATTTGCCACTGCTACAAAACCTTATTTGAATTTCGGCTCCTTCGTGGTTAATGCAAATTAAAATTGTATGATCTCACCTGCCATTTACTGGTAAAAGTACGCGATAAAGGAAAACCGTTGTGGATTTTTATCGAGTCAAGACTGCGATAGTTTTGTTTCACGTGAATATTATAAATGTAAAGGACGGTTTCCCGGTACAAAATAATACTCAAAATAGCTATTTTAATCTATTCTGATGTAAAGACATAGAAAACATGAGATATTGATTCCAGATGGAAAATTCTATCCAGCGTCAATTTAGGTTCAGAAAAGTCTCATGTATAGAAATCCTATAGATGAAATACTGATCGCACTCGGTTCGTTGGAGCTTGAAAAATCCTGTGACCTAGATTTTGTCTGATGATACATAATTTGGGTGTCAACAGGGATTACTTTGAAATATTGTATTGTAACATTTTACAGAAAATATGATTTTAAAATAGATACCTCATTCATAAAAAATATGTTATTTTAATGGTACTATCATTATATAGTTCGGCCGCTTAGAAAACGACCTGCGCGCTAATGCTAAACCAATGCTAGAGGAGGTCGCTTTCTAAGCGGCCGAACTATAGCACATTTCGCCTTATGAGGCCAGTAAGCAGGATGATATTTACTAACTTTGCCAATAAAAAATTCTATATAACCTGAGCTAATATAATACAAATTTGTTTTAAAATGTTTTAAGTTGAAATTCAAAGGTATTCCGTTACAATTGTTTTTATTACATAAGATAATATTATACAAACTCATTTTAAAATGTTAAGTTATAAGGTATTCCAACACTAAACTTTGAGTTGTGGAGACGATAACTTTTTGTAAATAAGTTATATACATTGGAGCTTTACGATTATCGCCGAGGGCATTATGGGACAAGGAGATATTGGCTGTGAAAATTTAGTTCATAAAGACAATCTTCTTTTATGTGTAAAAGTAAGCACGGATGATTTACATAGCTGTAAAATACTTTTATGACGAATATAGAAAACATGTTGGTAATGAAACGATAGGGATACAAATAGTTTGATTATGTATTTAAACATGTCTTATAATACGTTACAGCTTTTTACATTTCGTTTCATTATTTATTTTACGAACACATTTTGTTACCTATAAACATCATTTGGTAGAAATAGAAAAATAACTTTCATGAATAATTTATGAGGTAAAGATGAAATTTGTTTAATCAAATTAAAAATTTTCCATATGATTTCCAAATAGTTTTATACAACCATATTGCACATCAATTAGCAGTAGGGCATCACTTCATATTAATTACATTTATCTTAATTATTTTATCATTTATTGTTTGAAACCAGCAGTTACCGGGGCTGCACTTTAGTATCCGTCATACACTCATTCGAATGAATGTATGGAACAATATATCGATTACTTCATTCGATATATCAAGTTTGGTTAGTTAAGTTAACCTAACCCAACTAACCGAATAAAGTAATCGATACATCAATAATCCATATACCGATATTTTAATTCGAATGAGTGTAGGACGTAAAATAAAGTGCAGCCGTTACCGGAATATCAGGGAATAGATTTTTCATACATAAACAGAAAACTATATCACAAAAAAAAATTATTTAATAAATCAAGGGAAATTAACAATTTTGTATATTACTAAACGCATACAGTAGTAACATATATTTTTACCAATAAGTAATATAGCTGACAGATTTGGTGGTTTATAGTAAAGCTAATGTAATATAGTTATAGCACAACTAGGTGTGCAGGTGCAACTGTGTGTAGGTTATAGCTAATATAGTAGAATTTTGTTACCGAGTATTTCTTTTAATAAATGTTTGTAACTAAATGTGAAACCCCACACATGTTTTGAACATACTTTTACCTCTTTCAAGAGTTAGGCTCCATAGCTATTTTACTGTAATTTTACCAAAAGTTGGAAAACCTTGGTCAGTAAAAACTCTATTAATAATTTCAAATTTTATATTTCATCCTTTGTTTTGATTTAAAGGTGCTAGAGAGACGTATTGTTTAATAACATTTGTTATGTTATACGAGTATAAGTCATTTAAATTCAACAATTATAACCGTTTTCTCACCACTACATTCAACTTAGTTATAATTTGTTTATGTAAAAGGGGTTCTTACAGTATTAGCACTAAACATGATGCATCTCAATATTGTACACTTCGTTATCTTAAAAGTATTGATAAATCCTATATAATTTATCAAAACATTACTGGTAAAATATCAAATGTACAGACACCTTAGATGCAGCTGTGCTCTGACACTGTTTATCACTTAGGCGTGGCTTTGTCGTATGTGATGGTAAATGGTAATGGTGTAGTGATATGGTTATACGACGTTATGGTATGAATTAATAGAATATCAATCATTTACAAGTTAACGTCCGATCTGTGCAAATTACTCACATTCGTCAAGGTAGTCAACTTAGTCTTATTTAGTATGAAACCAAACATATAACATACAAGTGTAATTTATGTGTGATGATGTGATAATAATGCGGTATTATGTTCTTAATATTAGTATTTGCGAAATAGTACCTAATAACATTGACAACTGCTAACATGTCGTGGTGTGTTATCAATTTAACTTTTTTATAGGTATTTTCTCCAAAAAATGTTAAATTACTCGGTTTTAACTCCTTCACATGAATAGTTTTTTGTGATAAATACATAGTTTTAAATCATCCTTGAAAAATTTAACATCAAGAAAACTATGTGTTGAGTTTTTTATAGTATAGTGTTTTTTATAGGGGTTAAAAAATATATTATTCATATTTATATAGTCATGTGTGATAAAATAGTGTTTTTTATCAGTTAAAAGGGAAAATAAAGTATGATAATTTCTAATCATAATAGTTACCTTTTAAATACTAATTAATTAAACAAAGTAGTTGATTAAAGTCCATATTACCATTATTGTTCCTTGGTTTACCATATCGTTAAATGCAAGGCATTTAAATATAATGAGAAATAAAGAATAAAAGATTAAAAGGTTTAAAACTGTTTTAATTAAATCTGTATCCTACAAAATTGACTCCGTCAATTTCGTGATCACTAAATCTACTAAAATTTAAAGGAGATTAACAATTGGCGTATTTTTGTTTGAAGTAATTCTTTTGCGATTGTCAGTTTCTTCGATTTAATTTATTATTGTGGATATTTACCAAATATGATGACTAAAAAACAAAGTTGTCACGTTACTTCAGGATCATTGTTCGGGAAAATTGTTAACTACTAACCACTTTCAGATCATCCTCAGGGTGAGTAATTACCTAAATAACAGGATAAAACCAACCAAATGTGGAAAATCTCAGATGAAAAAAATACTGAGTACTACATACAGTGAACTGTCAAAACAATGTTCAATAATTCCAACAAAAAATACAATTAGTACCTAACACTACCCATTTATATTAATTACAGTTTTCTTGGGATTTTGTTTTTCCTAACCCTTAAAACTTTGTATTATTTATTATTCGTGATGGTACAGTTCCACTATAATAGTTTAACAGCAGAGTTATAATGCTTTGGTACTTTACAGGCTATAAAAATACAGTTAAGGAAAACTGAAAAGGTGCAATTTGTTAACTGGGGCAGTGTAAGGGGTTGGAACTATATCGTGATGTATCGATGGATCGATCTATTGGGTCTATTTTGGAACTGTGCCACGAGAACCTTTTATAGACACCAATCACACCACTTGCCTAATATTTTTGATGTTTTGAGTATTTAATCGTTTTCCCTTTAAATGCTTCACACTTTTTATCCATAGTAACGTTGACAATTTAAGTTATTATTTATAATAGTTCCTTTTTTTGTGTTTTAATATGGAGGGCAAATTAATTATTTTTTACAATAATTCATCATCATCATCATCATCATTCCTTTATTGATTTTTCCCTCAAGGGGTACATCAAATAAATTTATTTGATATTTTACAATAATTGTATTTGAACAGTTTTACTAATAACATTTTAAAACATTTTCGTGCAAATGGAGAATAGAATGTCAGTGCGACATAAAAATATAAACATTTTAAATAATAAACCAAATATAAAAGTAAGAGGAGTAAATAGACTAATTGAGCAAAATTAAAGGAATGAGAAAAACTGTATTAAGATGTTTAAATTATCTAACAAATACATTAAACATTTTTGTATATTTTACTGTTTAACTAACCAGTCTGAGCCCTTAATTTGTTAGAGTAGAAATGTTGTCTATATAATAAACTGCATAGTTTGAATTTGGAATATAAATATGGAAAATGTGAAAATTAACTGTCCAATTAAGTTATGTAAAATATAGGAGTAATGATAGACTATATTTTTTTAATTAAGTTTTAAATCGTTGTATTCTTGTATTTATCAATCTTAAAATAATACGTGTAATAAACAAATTGAACTAAAACATAAACTTAGTGTCTCAATTAAGATCAGTTTAAAAATCACTCAATTTACCTGAATAATAAATTGTATTTTTTAATATGAACATTGATATAGGTAATATAGTTTACATTACAACTAATCTAAAATATCTAACACACATACTATAATCCGTTTACCAAAGATCACTCTAAAAACTTCGATACTGTAATCATCAAAAATTATATGTCATTGTAAAATTTATGTCTGCTGAATATTTATAAAGTGCTGTAGACATCGATGTTTTATATCGAGTACATAAAACAGAGGTTTTACCTTGCAGAACAGAGGAGATTGCACTTATAAAGCAAATATTTACAGGCCATATCGCTCCTGGATAATTTCCCATGCAATGATCATAAACCTGCAATGCCAGTTTGTATTGTTTACGATACATTTTATCTTTAACGGCTGTGTTGCGCCGTGAAAAATGTTAAACTGCTGTTTATTGAACGCGGTTTAATGTAATACGGTGTTTCCATAATGTTGAAGCATAAATAAAATATAAAGTAAAGTAAAAATTAATTTAACCAGAAAGTAGAGTTTCATGAACAAAGTAGACAGCTAATAAACTAATCTTCCTAAATACTTTATATAACTGTTTTTACTCTGGAAAAATCTGAGAATTTACGGAAACTACTATTAACGTGACAGAATACAATAATCCATTTAAACTAATTAATATGATAAAAAAATTGTATTTCACGATATGGCGAATTAAAACTTAAATGAATTAAATTTAACGAATTAAAATCTTAACATATATTTAGGGCCTAAGCTAAATAAATACACGATATTTCTGATACCTCTTAAAAATATATTTTTGGGGCAAGCTACGATTAAATTAATTGTATTTTTCGTTAGTTATGTCTTAAAACTCAAATGATGAATACACAATACCATAGAGTCATGTTTTCATTTATTTTGTTTGTGGAAACTGAACCTCGGGAAACAAGTTGATTTCTGATTACATTTCTCTTTTCTGTGATGTTTCAAGCGTAATTTGTCGTCCGGTATTGTTTGTGTTGCATTTCGAAGACGTCCATATTAGTTTTGAATTTGTTGTTCGGTTAATGTATTGTATCGTAATTTAAAAATTTTGAAATAATCATTAATTTTTGTCTTAATCTTATGAGTCAACTCAAAAGTGATCATAATAACTTTACATTTTATTTTATACTTAGACTTAACGAATTTTAGAAAAATATTTTTACGCTCTATCTTATGATGCCATATCTTATACATTTACACTCTCGTGTCGCTCAAAACTTAACAACGTGAATGTAGTTTTTCCCGGGGTTTTCTTGGATAAAATACTACATCGCTCTCAAAAGTGTATTTGATGTAAAACTGTGTGCCTTGTAGACCTATGGTCCAGACTTTAAAACATGTTCTACTTGCGTCAAATAAGCTGTTTTAAATTCAAATAGGGTTAATTTATTAATTTTCGGACTCCAAAGTTATTTGTCTAAGCATTTATTTCCATAAAATAGTATGGAGTAAGTTAACAAGTTTGTAATCACAAATTGTCATCCTGTTTGCAACATAGCCTCCTTTTCCTGCAAGTTATGTTTATAATATTTTTTTTTTACTAACTACAGTATTTACATTACTCAATTGATTATTCCAGATATTACGTTGGAATGGTAAGCTCCATATAAATATATTGTAATAATTGAAAGATAAAATTTTACAGACTTAAACACTTTTCATTCCAAATAAAAACCGAATTTATTTTTTTACGAATTTGACAAGTCAGAATCAGAATCAGAATCAGAATCAGAATGTTTTATTGTCATAATAATACATAAATGTACAGGGCAAAAGTCACTAAAACTAAACAAGTAAAATCAGGCCCATTAAAATAAGATACAAACTTCAAAAGGTACAAACTATTTACAATTTAAAAACGAAGAAACTCTGTAAAATTCCTTATCAACTAAATATTCCCTCAGACTACGCTTAAATTTTTTTAAATCATGTTCGCCGTTGATTGAGTTAGGAAGAGAATTAAAAAGACGGATACACATGGAGAATGATTGGTTTTATGGAAAGTGGTACGAGATAGTGGAATATGTAGGTTAAAGTTCCTCCTGAGATTGTAGCTGTGGTAAGATGACCCTCTAATATGAAACAATGTCGAATTTTTTTTAAGAAGGTCAAAGATTCAAAAATGGAAATTGATGGGAAGGTCAGCATATTATTTGTACGAAAGACAGATCTACAAGACTCTCTATATTTTAGGTTGAAGATTAATCTGATGGCTCTTTTTTGCAGTTTGAATATTTTCTTAGTTTGAAGTTTGTCGTTACCCCAAACGGGCACACAGTATGTAAGAAAGGGGTAAACAAGACCGTAATAAGCTGTCAAAAGGATGCGTCTGTCTTTATAAGAGGAGAGCCTACGAAGAAGGAAAGCACTAGTACTAAGTCTATTGTGAATTTTGTCGATGTGACTGGAAAATTTCAGATTGCTGTCAATGAGTACTCCTAAATATGTTACACTAGAAGAAGAAACAATGTTGATGTTGTCGACAGGTAAATTTAAAGATTCAGATGGGTTAGACGAATTCTGCCGTATACGAAATTCTAAAAGTGATGTTTTCTGAGGATTAACATGTAGAGAGTTCTCGTATAGCCATTGGAAAACAAAACTACTCTCAATAAATGTTTGGATTTCTAGCTGTGCATGATTTTGACTGGAGACAACGAGGGAAGTATCATCAGCAAACAGATGTAACTTTGAATTTGACACAACAGGAGGCAGATCATTGATCTGTATATTTGTCTAGTTTTATTCATGAAATATTTCGAACGTTCTTAAAAGTGATTTTGTTTATAATTTATTTTAGAAAGTATATGTTCCTAAAATAAAGCGCATTATCAAAAATGGAGTACTGTGTGATAGTATTATGTTAGATTAGGAATTATAGGTTTAAAATTAATCGTTTTCAAAACTATGTAAGTTCCAAGGAACGATCTGATTATTTATTGACCTACAAACTCTTTTACATCTTAATAAGGCTCCAAATTTAAGATGTTTTCTGGTCCGTTGCCCCTGATATTCACGAGTTTTGCCCACAGGGCTCTCAAGAGCTGAGCCTAGCTTGTAATCCTCCTGGCGATCAAGAACTATTGGAGCGTGGCAGAGTGTTTTGGAGGCAGTTACTTTTGATTATACATCTTCTCTTAAATAAGCTTAGTGTTTAATTTTCCTCTGCCACTAGTTTGACTATATCTTTTACACCAGCGCTTTACCAAGGGACATTGACGTAATTTCTGCACGTATTTCAAAGTAATTAAAATCGCAGGGTGATTATGATCGTAGCAGGTGATCGGTGTAGCTTTGTCACTAGGATGATGACCCTAGTGACAAAGATGATCTACGTTTTACTGGATCTAGGTGGTTTGAATCATGAAAGAGTCAGTTTTTCATGATTCAAACCACCTGTGGATGGAAGAACCAATCTGTTTACTACAAGGTAGGTACTAACTAACTATTCAAACAAGATGGCAGCATTTGCAATCATTACTGCAATCGCTAAATTGGTTTTGTTACTAAGACATTTTAAAAAATAACAATGCCATTAGTGATTTCCTGGTAACACCCCAGGGCAGAGTATGTGGTGACGTCACTGATGCTCATATATAGGTCAGTAGATGTAGCATTGTCAACTGATGATAGCTGTCACCAAGGCCAAGGTCCACCCTGGTACTGTATGTTACACTGAGGTTGGTAAATGTGATTTCCTAGTTACACCCCGGGGTAGAGTATGTGGTGACGTCACTGATGCTCATATATAGGTCAGTAGATGTAGCATTGTCAACTGATGATAGCTGTCACCAAGGCCAAGGTCCACCCTGGTACGGTATGTTACACTGAGGGTGGTAAATGTGATTTTCCAGTTACACACTGTGGGGTATGTGATGACATGACTGATGCTCATATATAGGTCAATAGATGTAGCATTGTCAACTGATGATAGCTGTCACCAAGGCCAAGGTCCACCCTGGTACTGTATGTTACACTGAGGGTGGTAAATGTGATTTTCCAGTTACACACTGTGGGGTATGTGGTGACATGACTGATGCTCATATATAGGTCAGTAGATGTAGCATTGTCAACTGATGATAGCTGTCACCAAGGCCAAGGTCCACCCTGGTACTGTATGTTACACTGAGGGTGGTAAATGTGATTTCCTAGTTACACCCCGGGGTAGAGTATGTGGTGACGTCACTGATGCTTATATATAGGTCAGTAGTTGTAACCTTGTCTACTGATGACAGCTGTCACTAAGGCCAAGGTCCTCCCTGGTACTGTATGATACACTGAGGGTGGTAAATGAGATTTCCTAGTTACATCCCGGGGTAGAGTATGTGGTGACGTCACTGATGCTAGTATATAGGTCAGTAGATGTAGCCTTGTCTGCTGATGATAGCTGTCACCAAGGCCAAGGTCCACCCTGGTACTGTATGTTACACTGAGGGTGGTAAATGTGATTTCCTAGTTACACCCCGGGGTAGAGTATGTGGTGACGTCACTGATGCTTATATATAGGTCAGTAGTTGTAACCTTGTCTACTGATGACAGCTGTCACCAAGGCCAAGGTTCTCCCTGGTACTGTATGTTACACTGAGGGTGGTAAATGTGATTTCCTAGTTACTTCCGGGGGTAGAGTATGTGGTGACGTCACTGATGCTAGTACTGAATATAGGTTAGTAGATGTAGCCTTGTCTACTGATGGTAGCTGTCACCAAGGCCAAGGTTCTCCCTGGTACTGTATGTTACACTGAGGGTGGTAAATGTGATTTCCTAGTTACACCCCGGGGTAGAGTATGTGGTGACGTCACTGATGCTTATATATAGGTCAGTAGATGTAGCATTGTCAACTGATGATAGCTGTCACCAAGGCCAAGGTCCTCCCTGGTACTGTATGTTACACTGAGGGTGGTAAATGTGATTTCCTAGTTACACCCCGGGGTAGAGTATGTGGTGACGTCACTGATGCTAGTACTGAATATAGGTTAGTAGATGTAGCCTTGTCTACTGATGGTAGCTGTCACCAAGGCCAAGGTTCTCCCTGGTACTGTATGTTACACTGAGGGTGGTAAATGTGATTTCCTAGTTACACCCCGGGGTAGAGTATGTGGTGACGTCACTGATGCTTATATATAGGTCAGTAGTTGTAACCTTGTCTACTGATGACAGCTGTCACTAAGGCCAAGGTCCTCCCTGGTACTGTATGATACACTGAGGGTGGTAAATGAGATTTCCTAGTTACATCCCGGGGTAGAGTATGTGGTGACGTCACTGATGCTAGTACTGAATATAGGTTAGTAGATGTAGCCTTGTCTACTGATGGTAGCTGTCACCAAGGCCAAGGTCCACCCTGGTACTGTATGTTACACTGAGGTTGGTAAATGTGATTTCCTAGTTACACCCCGGGGTAGAGTATGTAGTGACGTCACTGATGCTCATATATAGGTCAGTAGATGTAGCCTTGTCTGCTGATGGTAGCTGTCACCAAGGCCAAGGTCCACCCTGGTACTGTGTGTTACACTGAGGGTGGTAAATGTGATTTCCTAGTTACACCCCGGGGTAGAGTATGTAGTGACGTCACTGATGCTCATGTATAGGTCTGTAGATGTAGCCTTGTCTGCTGATGGTAGCTGTCACTAAGGCCAAGGTCCACTCTGGTACTGTGTGTTACACTGAGGGTGGTAAATGTGATTTCCTAGTTACACCCCGGGGTAGAGTATGTGGTGACGTCACTGATGCTCATGTATAGGTCAGTACATGTAGCCTTGTCTGCTGATGGTAGCTGTCACCAAGGCCAAGGTCCACTCTGGTACTGTGTGTTACACTGAGGGTGGTAAATGAGATTTCATAGTTACACCCCGGGGTAGAGTATGTAGTGACGTCACTGATGTTCATATATAGGTCAGTAGATGTAGCCTTTTCTGCTGATGGTAGCTGTCACTAAGGCCAAGGTCCACCCTGGTACTGTGTGTTACACTGAGGGTGGTAAATGTGATTTCCTAGTTACACCCCGGGGTAGAGTATGTGGTGACGTCACTGATGCTCATGTATAGGTCAGTAGATGTAGCCTTGTCTGCTGATGGTAGCTGTCACCAAGGCCAAGGTCCACCCTGGTACGGTATGTTACACTGAGGGTGGTAAATGTGATTTCCTAGTTACACCCCGGGGTAGAGTATGTAGTGACGTCACTGATGTTCATATATAGGTCAGTAGATGTAGCCTTGTCTGCTGATGGTAGCTGTCACCAAGGCCAAGGTCCACCCTGGTACTGTATGTTACACTGAGGTTGGTAAATGTGATTTCCTAGTTACACCCCGGGGTAGAGTATGTGGTGACGTCACTGATGTTCATATATAGGTCAGTAGATGTGGCCTTGTCTGCTGATGGTAGCTGTCACCAAGGCCAAGGTCCACCCTGGTACTGTATGTTACACTGAGGGTGGTAAATGTGATTTCCTAGTTACACCCCGGGGTAGAGTATGTAGTGACGTCACTGATGGCCATATATAGGTCAGTAGATGTAGCCTTGTCTGCTGATGGTAGCTGTCACCAAGGCCAAGGTCCACCCTGGTACTGTATGTTACACTGAGGGTGGTAAATGTGATTTCCTAGTTACACCCCGGGGTAGAGTATGTGGTGACGTCACTGATGGCCATATATAGGTCAGTAGATGTAGCCTTGTCTGCTGATGGTAGCTGTCACCAAGGCCAAGGTCCACCCTGGTACTGTGTGTTACACTGAGGGTGGTAAATGTGATTTCCTAGTTACACCCCGGGGTAGAGTATGTGGTGACGTCACTGATGGCCATATATAGGTCAGTAGATGTAGCCTTGTCTGCTGATGGTAGCTGTCACCAAGGCCAAGGTCCACCCTGGTGACATTTTTATTAGTATGAAAATTTTGAAGCATATAACTTTTTTTTCAACAAGGTAGCTTTATATTTTAGAAACAACTTTCTTTCAATATCTTTTCTGAGGTTTTCAAATATTAATATTTTTATTTTAAATGTGTACATTTTCCTTTTAATACGTAGCAATGTGTCTTGCACCCTTTTTACCTTTTTTTGTATGTATTTCATATATTACATATATGTATTACATATTTAATTACACTGAATAATTCAAACCCCTTTTAAATACTACTATATATGATGATTTATGACCAAAATTGGATCTCATATTTACACCTTAATAAATCATAGAAAATTTTTATTTTGATCGGTACAAAACCAAAGGTACAAAACATACTAATATAAATTAACCGACCTACTTTAGACCCCACATTGGTAATACGGTGATGTTATCGTGTCTTAAAAGACCGTCAGTTCTAACTGGTTCTAATACCAACATTGTATAGTTTAATCACACTTGATGGGAATTCAAAACTGTTTTTAACTTTGTACGACAATGTGTTTTCTCAAATTTAAAGCCACCTCGTTGAAGGAAACACTGTTGATGGTCCGATATATCAAGATAACAAACCCTGCGGCGCCTGGGGTAGTAAATATTGGACGGCAGCTTTATAAGGATCTCGGGCACAGTTTGAACGAGAAACCTAATCTGTGAAATGCCATAGCGCATGACTCTAGGACTATTGATTTTTATGAAATAAAATCATAGATGCTGTAACGTTCAAAGTATTAGTTTGTACAAAAAAACTAGCGGTTAAAACTTAAACTCCGACTCAATGAATAATTAAATGGACGAAAGTTTACAGGGTTTGTCCTCAAAAAATTATTTTGCTGATTCGATTTTAAGAGATATCGATTCTGGACCGACATGCCATTCGTCATTGGGCTATGAATAATATCCAACAAGAGAAAATCGATGATGGATTAAAAAGGCCAGTTTGGTCTGTTCACTTACAAAAGCATCAAAAAGCCAAAGACGGCAATAAAAACAAAGGATTATAGTTTGATGCATCACACAAATGGTATAATTAAATGCTCGCATTTATTTGTAAAGACCTACCTACCTTTTCAAAAATTTTTTTTGGAAAAGCAGTCCTCCATGTCTTGAAAATAACTATGACTTAGTACAAAATCATTGGGGAGCGAGCTGGTTTAGAGTGCGGGACTTCGGTCCAAGAGGTACCGTGTTCAAACCTCGCCAAATCACCAATGTATTTTATCTAAGTGATAATGCCGCAAACCCTATTTCTAGTTGGAAGTAATGTGAAAAACAATTCCAGGCTCTAGCCTAGCGTCCTAAGACATAACTTGCTGATTATTTAATAATATCAAACTTGTTTCTGCCAAAAATGCCATGATTAGACAATAAACCAATGTTGTAAAATGGCCAAGTCTCACATACTTGTAAAACCAAGATTGCCTATAATTTCTTATGTGTCGTTGCTACGTATTGCAAAGCCTTTAATGATAAGTGGACCTATATGATACTGTGTTTGTACCAATCTCGCATAGGTTTATGTAACCTAACTAGTGTTAGAACGTCGTAGCTAGGCACGGATGTCAATTGATAAGGTAAACCCATGCTTAGGTAAATTATTACCGTATTTTATATTGCTAATAACCAATAACATTCACCACAGGTTATATGGTCACACATCTTAATTATCGACGTTTTTTGATTTGATTGTTGCATAGAACGAATATCGATTGAACATTTCTAGAATTATATGATCCATTATTATTAATCGGTTACAAAAAAATAGTAGACCGTTTATTTTATTAATGTAGTGGCCTAAATTGTCGAATTTGTTAATTGTGTACGTTGAAGCTGTAAAACTTAACCAAAAACCAGAGTTGTGTTCGCTATCGACTTACTGTACAACGCTAACCATTATTTTTGCCAAAGTTTAATATTATTTATTAGGTACATTACATTTTAATACCTTAAAAGTTAATTAATTATATCCAACAGAAGGAACTTAAATCACATAAATTCGTTAAAAAGTTAAATGCTGGAATGCTGATTATAAAAGGCTTGACAAGCTACGAATTAATTCAAAGAATATTACCCTCATCTCAAGAGACATTTGTCATTCGGAGACAGATAATAAAACTTATAATGGTTCTCTTCCACCGTCTAGTGAAGCAGAAGGGATATGACCAATGGAATATTCCCTTTGTCATATGACGTCACATGACGTGTTCTCTTGCATTTCGAATCAAATGGAGTGCAAAAGCGCCGTTTTAAGAAATGTTCTGTCATACTTGTCAGTTGTCTTTCTCTGAGTTAACTGTAAAATGGTGTATTTTACTTTATATGTCTTCTGCTTCTGAAGGTTTATTTTTTTGGAACTTAATAAAGACGATATGATATAATACTTTGGCGTGTTTTTGGTTTCAAATATACCAACATAATTTGGTCACAAATAAAACTTTAATTTGATATTCATACCTATACATTTTTTTTATAATTTAAGGTATACTTACAGATAAAAACTCTTTTCGGGACTGAGCTTGTTTACGCTAACTTTCACGAAGTTTTTTTTCTAAGACGCTAGGCACGAGCCTGGTATTGTTTTTCACAATACTTCAGGCTATACCTAAGAGTTGCGGCATTATCACAGATAAAATACATTGGTGATTTAGCAGGATTTGAACTTGAGACCTCAGGAACCGAAGTCCCGCGCTCTAACCACTAGACCAGCTCAATCCCCCAACTTACACGAAGTAGTAGCAAAAAAAAAACTGCCATCATTTTCATCCTAGAATGGTAGTTTTCAAAATGTTACCAATATAAGGTATGAAATACTTTATTCCTGAACATTTTGTTAAATTGGCTAATATAATTTTAATACTATTCTAAAATATAATTTTGTCACTTAATATAATTGTATTTTTCTACTTGAAGGGTTTTCTTTTAAGGCAGACGAATATAAGGTGTGTTTTTATCAGATATTTTTATCAGATTTAACACATTGACCTTATCACTTCAGTGAAGGGAATTTTCGAGGTATGCTTTGTATAATTTGGTAATTAACAAAGACATTTAATGTATTAGGTTATAAATCCAAATATTTAATTTACGTTCCGTTGAGAAAAAGACAGAATAACTTTTACAGAGTGCAAAACAACAATTACAAACGTCTTAACAAATTGTTGTATATATTTTCCACACATATATCTAAATATAGATACTGTGCTTGGAGGGTAGAGAGAGTTCATGCATTTAAGGGACCTTCAATAAGACATTGCAAACAAATGTATTCTGATGAAAATTACAAATTCTATGCATTTACTAATAGAGAGCAAGATTGGGGCAAAGAGACTGAACCTTTGGAAGATTTTATGCAAATTCCGGAGCTGATATCCCTTTTTCTTCCTATGACTATTGCTGGTGAACGTATTAAATTTTTTATACTAACTTGTGAAACTATATGTTTTAAAATAAATATTAAAACTAATTAATATCCTACAAATACAAACTTTGCATATAATGATGTTGTTATAATAAAGTATGTTGTTGTACAAATGATATTATTCACACAAAACTAAGTACGTAAGTAGCATTATTGATCGTGTTTAAATTTATTTAAACCATAAATAATGTTTTCAAAAGAAAATAAAATACTTACAAAGTCGCTCAGGACTGTATTTTATTTTATAACTCCTGACCAAAAAAATGAGAGTACGGACCAAACGGTAGATGTGTGATAACTTAAATTTAATGTAGTTCTGGGTTTTAAAATACATCATTAATTTTTTTTTGTGCCTGTTTTGCTGTTTCCAATCAAGCAACGTTTTCTTGCTTGGTAACTAAGTTTACTAATTTATGTCACTAATTATATAAACGATGGTAAATATTTTTTTTACAAAATTTTTTTTAACTGTCGAAATTACAATAATTTTGCGGGCTCTACAAATTGTCACAAAAAATTATCATAACTTCCGTTTACAATTAATCTACGTTTGACTCTATTTCATAAAGTAAAGCACGTACGTTTTACACGCACATAAAGTAAAGCAATACATGTTAGTTGTAAAAATGTTAGGCAAATATATTAAAGTTTTTAAATTTACTATCTAGAATATCAATTTGGTGTCTTTATGAAAGAACATAAATAACCACTGTTTGTTGAAATAGTATACATGAAGCTGGGAAACATAATGATACGGAAAGCCACATGATAAAGGCCCCGAGCCTGCTCACTTGGAAGTTAGCGCCGCCGCGGCTTGTTAGTTTACATGCTTCGTGTTTCGCTACATTTTGTTGGTAAACTCTAAAAATATTGCTTTTTAAACGGCGGAAAACTGCAATGACTGTAAATTCTGTGGAAGCAGTTTCATAAGGCTTGCTTTTGTTATTGTTTATGTTAGATATGTATGCTATGTTATGTAAAACTATCAGGGCTAATTTTTTTTTTTTTTTTACTTTGATTAATGCGGACAGTCATTTGGCTTTTTTACTCTTTTTATTTTCTCCCCTATACATAGTATAACGAAAGTTTTATTTTCGTCAAAAATTTCATGTTTTGCTTTTTGGGTGGATACATTTTGTTTTTCGTGTGTGTCTGGCTGTTTGTGTGGCTTCATACAAAGCTACATAAGGACCAAGCTTGTGGTCTGGTCCTGATGAAATTAGTTATGTGGGTACTAACCTATAGTGACTCAAGGTAATTTTTTTTTATTTTTAGAAATTTTCTTTTTGTATGATGATTTTTCCTTAAAACCCCAAAAAATAACGGAAATCAACAATCCATCGGTTGTTGGTAGGATTTGAACCCAAGACAAACTAGTTTCAATTATTACCTGTTAATTATTTTACATGTTCTGTATGTAGAATCTTTTACTTTTAACAAACTATTTATTGGCAATGTGTTATTACTTTTTTAAACATTAACAATGGTTTATTTTAATTATTTCCTAAGATTTAGTCAACACATGCTGTTTTGAGATGTTGGCCATTGTTGGTGTAATTTCATTTTCTTTCTTGGACATTTACCAAAGTTTTCCCCTTAACAGGTACTTTCTGGGCCGATTTAGCCACTTCCTGTTT
Source organism: Macrosteles quadrilineatus (assembly GCF_028750875.1). Taxonomy (NCBI): domain Eukaryota; kingdom Metazoa; phylum Arthropoda; class Insecta; order Hemiptera; family Cicadellidae; genus Macrosteles; species Macrosteles quadrilineatus. Next base: position 26,714,953 of record NW_026542599.1, on the reverse strand, counting down.
TCATCGCCCCGCTTCTTTGGTTAAAAATTCGTTCTCTCTTTATGTTATTTTTAACATTACTTTTTGCGACATATTCTTTGAATCATAAGCAAGAGTTTACAATCCTAAAATAAATAAGTTTATTGAGCAAACTTTAAACACTAACTTTATCATGTTTGTTTTGTATAGTATTGAATAGTTCTATTGTGTTGCCTAGTTTTAGTTACAATTAACTCATTGATACATATTTATCGATTTATAACGAACTATACTAAAAGAAATCGTCTAAACTATAAATTTAAATTGCAAAATGCAAAATTGTGCTGTTAATTAAAAATTAATTCAACAGGAAAACATGTCTTGTTACATTGGCTTATTATGAGTTAATTGTCAACCATAAGAAAAAGTACAGGTTGTCAAATTATATAATTATAAATAACAATATGACACTGATATACCCTATAGTTACATTTGGCTGAAAACGGACCAACAGCTTTAAGCTTTTCAACGTACTCCGTAGTGTTTTTGAGCAATCAGTAAATCTGTCAGTAAGCCCATTCATCGACTGAGCAAGTAGCCTGTTGCGAGGTAGTTTCTAAATAAAAGCTTGCATTATCTACACGTTGAAAATGTTGATGTATGGAAATAGGAAGACGTGGTTGGCTTCATCCCCAGGAAAGGATAGCCTATTTTATCATCTTAACAAAACATACGGCCATATTTCGTGCTGTGGTACTGAAAACAACTGAACCCCAATGGGTAATCAAGTAAAACTGTATATAAACTGTATGTTGTACACCATTTTCCACGTGCTGAAACAACGCCCTATCAATATTAGCTCTTTGGTTATTTAATTACATAGTAATTTAGTAGTAAAAAAAAACCTGCAAATAAAAACTGGAAAGGGTTTTCTAGAAAAAAAAACAGATAAACGGGGTTATGTCATAAAACTATCCCCATACAATCTAGGGCAACGTTGACGACATGAACATTTTGAAGTGACTGAAGCGCTCCAGGGTTAGATGGAAAAATCTGGTGAGAACACCATAACCTCTTTTATGGAGCATAACTAAGGGTTTGTGGTTGATGAGTGTGGGGTTTAAACATTGACCTGGCATACGAAATTTTCACCTAGCCAATTTTGATCAATATAAAGTTGATCTATATATTAATATTAATTAAATCAATCCTTCATTGATTGCAATCGTTAATGATGACTTCTGTTGTTGACTGAGGTATAAAGATGGTGGAAACCACGTCTTACCTTTGGAACCTTGTTTATTACTTTTATTTACGGAAAATCGCAATTTTTTGTTGCGTAGTTGCAAGTTTGTAGGCAGATAAAAATTAATACTGTGTACAAAATATATATTCTAGATGTCTATAAAATAAATATGTCATATTGTTTTCAAAATTTCAAAATTTTCTAAACTACAAGATTGAAAAACAGAATCAAGCCCAATTGAAATTTCATCCTTACCCTATGGCGTTTCTTAGCATAGGCAAACAAAGGGGTAGTACGTAATATTCTGTCAACACATAAAGCCCTGTACACACCGGAGCGATACTTTATCGCTGGGGACGCGCGATACTATTCCTAGAATTTTATCTGCGATACTTGGGCGATAATATCGCAGCGAAAACAGGTGCTTCCACACCAGAGCGGGAAAGGGACGCGCGGGAAAGCCTCAGAGGGTGCGGTGGTTGTGAGACTCTCTAGTTGCAAAAGTGTTGTGTTATAGTTAGTGTTTGTATACTGTACTGTGTGTAAACTTAAAACTATGACATGGTCTGATGAAGAAGAAGCTTTTCTGTTAACTAGCCGTGCTATTATAGAAGATGAGAGATCAAGGAAAATGTGGGTATACGGCATAAATAAAGAACGGCTGCGATTTGGCGAGTACCATATACGCTCATGACCCAGTTAAGAAAAGATTAAACAAGATTCTACATATTCTGGAATTAATGAGGAATGTTTTGACGAGTTGCTGAGTTTGATTTCTGGCATTATCGAAAAGGAAAGTACCCACTACCGTGAAGCGAGTGCCGAAGAACGGCTAGCAATCACTTAAGGTTTTTTTCCTAGGACGCTAGGCACGAGCCTGGGATTGTTTTTCACATTACTTCAGGCTAGACCTAGGGGTTGCGGCATTACCAGTTAGATAAAATCTATTGGTGACTTGGCGGGGATCGAACCCGGGACCTCAGGGACTGAAGTCCCGCGCTCTAACCACTACGCCAGCTCGCTCCCCAATCACTTTAAGGTAAGACTGGTATGTAGATATATGTTTCAATGAGTTAACGAATCAATTAGCATTCCACCCACCTCCATTATTACCATTACCTACCATCTCTCTAGTTCGTCTAGTCTGACTAGCAAAACCTCTACAATATGCTGTGCTATAACTAATACATATTGTATGAACTACTAAATAGTAATTTAATCATCATCAAACCCGTATTAAATGCGTTATTCTGTCAGCAATCACCCAAGATTGGATTGACAGCGGCACTGGAAAAACTATTGATAATTCAAATCAAATGTTTAAGTGTTAAAATAAATAATAAATCCAAGATGTCTGAATGTTTGGGAATTCTATTGTAAATTCTTCAGAAAAACGTAGTTTATTAACAAATAATGAAGACGAACCCTATTTTAAATTTCTAGTTGCTAAAACGTGATATAAACACATCGCATCGGGTATGTATAAACAACTTCAAGTAAATGTTCGGTGATACACGACATGTTGTTGTTTTTACACATACAGAGAAAAGACAAAACTGAGTAGTTCATCGTTTGGCCACATTGGTATCGCCGCGATACAGCGCTGCAAACAGTGCATGCAGCGTTACCGCGATACTATCGCTACGGTATCGCATTCGCCTCGGTATCGCGTATCGCGGTTCGCTCTGGTGTGTGCGGCTTCATAAGGCTCCATGGTATCGCACGGACCACTGGTATCGCAAGAGAATTTCCAAGAAAAAGTATCGCGCCCGCTCCAGTATCGCACGGAGTATCGCTCTGGTGTGTGCAGGGCTTAAAACAAATCTGTACAATTATTAAATATTTATATAATTCACATCCGAAAATTATTTTAGTTTTGAATAAATAAATCTAAAATGGCTACGATTGTCAATACATTGTGCTATTTGCATGTGTGAATCCTAGTGTGTGAATGTTAGAGATGGTATTATTAATATTTATGACTTTGTAAACAAGTGTTAGCTCCTGGCATTTAACCAACGCGAACGTTTCAGCCGTCAGGTCTACTTTACCCAAAGTCCATTTCACCAGTTAGTTCAGCTGTGAAGCGGTATATTACTTTGTATGAAAACACCGCATGAATGCATAAAAATGAAATCGTACGATAAATTACTGTCGTTTTCTTAACCAAGAAAAACGTAGCCTTGTCTATTTCACCGATTTTATCACCAGGTCCTAGCGTAGGAATATTTTTCATATTACTTTAGGTTAGGCTAGGTTGCGGCATTATTACTTAGATAAACTCCAATGATGATTGTTGGGATTTAAACCCGGGATCTTGAAGAACTAAGTCCCCACTCGTAAGGGTAGTCGAATCTCGAAAAGTGTCGTCTATTAATTTCAGACAACTCGTTGTTCAAACAACGATGAAATGGAAACTCTTCTAGCCAAACTAACCAGAAGGAATAACCATAAATATTTTAATTGTTTTTTTTTTTAGATAATGATAAAACCAGAGGTTTACTACTTCAAATTCCACGATTGTCATACACAAACATAATGTATTTTATTGAATTACACATAATTTAAAAGCCCTTTTAAATACAGACATGTTGGTGCAATCCAACTACTTTTATTCTTTTATAAATAAAAGCTCCTTTTGTGGAAAATGTGGTTCTATTTTTTATATACTATATTTGTGTTGAAAATACGCTACAGTTCGACTCTAATTAAAGTTTAAATTAAATGGTTAAATTAAGTTTTCATACGAAGCTTTACTTTAATATTCAATATTACAATAATATCACGAAAAGAAGAATATCGAAAAAAATATTCCTGGAAAACAGTTAAATAGTCAAAGCATAAATATTTCAGATAGTATATCAGAAAGATAGATGGCATTTCAGAAGATAATATAGTAGATAGTATGGTCGATAATATTAAATCATTGCTTATAATATTATGAAGGTACTGTAGGTATTACGATTTAAAGCAAATTTCAAATTTAAACGGTATATAAATGTTATATTTTTTTATATTATGTCTCTTTCAATCGTTAAATATATGTGTCCGTTAGCACGAAAACTGAAGTAAAATTGATCTCGATGAAATTTGACAGAAACGTGTAAACCTGGAATGATCGGACTAGGACCAGGGAAAGATTCGCTTAGTATTCAGGTCTGCTGCGACGGGGGATTTTCACCACGTATAAGTTTTTATTTGTACCACATTTTAATTGGTTGTACATTTAAAAATTGCATGTGCATTTTGTGGTTGAAAATATAATAGAAACCCCCCAATAGCTTAGCCGACTTTGCACAATGACCTCGAATGCATAATCTGTTGGAACCGAACCCTGCTTACAGCTTTCATCCTTTTTACTGGTTTCCGATTTGGACCGGTTCCAGGGTTAATAACACATCAATTGTAACAAAAGAGGAAACTTATACTATGCCTTTGAAAATACTTTCAAAGTTATCGTATTTCTAACTACATAGGCCTACCGGGTATTTAGGTAATCATAATATGTAGTAAATAATGTGAGATAAAATAAATGTTTTACAGTAAATAAATACTTTCGATTGATGTATAAATAATTTTTCGTATACTCATTGAAAGTAAACATTATCAACTGTCAAACTATTATTATGAAACACGGCACAGTTGAGTTTTGTAAGATCAATGTTAGATAACGAACTATTTCATACGTAGTCGACTTAAAGCCCTCAGCAGTATGCATTTGTGTAGAAATTTGAAAGATTTACCTGTTTTATAATAAGCTAACGATATTTTACTAAATAAACACATATTTATTTATTAACTTTAGCAGCGATACGAAACTGGGAGTACCTCGTTAAACCTTAAGTTATAAAAAAGGAGAACACATCATATGTGTTTTAAGGAAATATTTTTGTGGAAATCCAATCAGGCAAATGGAAATTCGCGTAGTCTGCATGTTTGCTGTAGCGGGTGTATTATATTACATAGACCTAACCCTGATCTTGTGGGGAGCGAGCTGGCGTAGTGGTTAGAGCGCGGGACTTCAGTCCCTGAGGTCCCGGGTTCGATCCCCGCCAAGTCACCAATGGATTTTATCTAAGTGATAATGCCGCAACCCCTAGGTCTAGCCTGAAGTAATGTGAAAAACAATCCCAGGTTCGTGCCTAGCGTCCTTAGGACAAAAAAAAAAAAAAAAAAAAAAAAACCCTGATCTTGTGGCCACAGATGACTAAAACTACATACGGAAGGGTACAATGTCGACTAAAGTTGTCTTTAATAACTTGGCGAATAACTTCTGGCATTTTTTAATTACAGTATCTAAAACCCCTATCCTTATATCTGACAGAAAGTTCAATTTATAAAAATAAATGCATTTATACATTAATCTTTCTTATAACTATTGTTCACAGTTAACAATTTGCGAACCCTCAAAATACCCTGTGATTACAAGTCAAAAAAGTTGTTTTGGAAAAGGAGACGCTATTTATTTATTAACGCTAAAAGCTAAAAACTACAAGAAAAAATGGTTGGAGTCATCCGCCGCAACTGAAGGTAAACAAGTTGTATTTTCCGTAACCGCTCGAGGGGAGCAGCCAAGCGGCGCTGATATGTTTTAACGTCGTCTCAGTTGCAGTACTTCTAGCTGCTCCATAATTGTGTTATTCTGAAAAAAATTGAAACATTTATGAAGCTACTTCTTTGAATATATGAAATACGTAAATTCCAGGAATTTGTTGTAAAGATTTAGACGAAGAGATTTTTTTTACTTGAATAAGTGTGAGAATGTTCTCTTGCTAAATATTTTGAGTATTGGTGTGGGGGGAGGCTAACATATGCAGTCACCCTTATTGACGATTTAACTTTTTATTGTAAAAGTTATTATTTCAAACTGCATTATAAATCTGTAAAAGGGTTGAAATTTTTTAAGTCTACGTATATACAAAGACTAATATTCAACATTTCTCTTTAGCAAATGTCCTTACAGGGAAGGAACTGTGGCACAGTAAGACCTGGAGCGGGGACCAATATACTTTTCCAATTTGATGTTCCTAGAGGACAAAAAAGCATTGTGTTTTGTGATATCGCAACCATAATGGAATCTTCATTTTTAATCAAGAGTTTTTAGATATCAACGATAAATTTTCGCAAAGCAGCTTGAGAAGTCCTGCCGTCTGGAAAAAACCATTTATACGTTTAGTAATTGAACAAACACAAGGCTACAAAATCGCACTAATATTCTTTGATCAAATTAAATTCCCGGTCCACAATTAGGACTGTAGGACTGGCCTTGTCAATGGTCAATATGGCCGGACAGTCTTGGGGCGGTTGCGACGAGCTCGCGCATACAGATTGGTCCATTACCGGCCTCGGGCTCCGGCCGGCCGCAATATAGCCTCTTAAAACGCAATTATTGTACAAGAGCCACTTAAATAACAATAGTCGTCATTGTAAGTGGTAATATCGGCGCGGTCGTTCCGATAAATGATTACAACCGGGGAAATCTTCCCAGGCCCTTGGCAGAGTGACATTGAGCGGGTAATTTGTTGTGAATTTTGTAGGGTTTGAACGGTTGATGTGTAGCCTACTACATAGGGATTACGATCAGTAAACTCTGAGTAATTATGTACTCGTATATTTGCATTAAATAACTTCTTGATCAGCATTGTACGTGTTATTAAATTTACGGAAAGTATATAAAGATACTTCTTATAACACTTAAAACATATATTTACGCTTATACTGTTACTCACAAGACGGTAAATATACAAAAGATGGTAAGTGGTGATCGATTTCGATTGGACACTCCAATCATCATCAGACCCAATAGGCGAATAACAAGAATCTTGAATGGCGTCCCTACTTATACCCTATTGGCTACCGGAAACACCGGCCAATACATTTTTATAAGTACAACTGGAATCGAAATTTACTTGTTCATTAATCAACTTATTTCTATTTTTACATTTTTCCTTATAAATACAATTCTTCCCAAGCGTTCATCACATATTCCTTCTTACAGTTCTTCAAAATACATAGATTATCCTCCATTTTTTCCTATTGAGTGTCCATTTTGTAACAGGTGTTGTGCGACATTTGATCTTTCCGGTTTGTTGTTTCTCGATGCAGATATGTGGTTTTTGAAGCGGTTGACGAAGTTCACAGTCTGTCCAGTGTATAAGCTAACACAATCGTTACAATTGATTTTATAGATGCCCGATGCATCTATTTGCATTTACTTGCATTCTAATGGAAGTGATTATTTTGCTATTGCAAACTTCAACAAATCTTCTGTCATACTATCTCGTTGACAGGTAGCGGAGTGCGTCTGATATAAGTGATAACACACGATACTATACACGATACTATACTAACACACGATAATTGACTTTTATTGGGACCAAAAGACTGACATGCTAGTCATTGGTCCATTATTCGAAACTGGAGACATCTTTGACCATTGGGCTTCAATAAATTGTCTAAGTAATAATGTTACACTAGGCATACACTCATTTCTAGACTCATGTTTGCTCATTTGGGAGTGTTAAAAATCCGTTTCAGTAAAAGTTCATGTAATAACACAAATTAAATATTGTAGCTTTGTATGAATAATTATAAAAACATGATTTTAATAAATTTATTTTACAAACAAATACGTTTTTGTTGTATACCTGTATGTGATTTGATACATGCCTTACTATATTAAATTTTTTTGGATGCCAAACTGTTTTGCAATTAGTTGTATTTTTTAATATTTCAAAGATATAATTTGTAAAAATCTTATTTTAATTAAGGAGATATTTTGAAAGATAACAAATACATCACATCTGCACATAGTAACCTAACTACCAACACATTGTAGGCTTACGTAAGGCATTTTTTGAGTATTATTATATCTTTCATTGCATCACTATTACGAGAATAAACATTTTTAAACACCTGCAATTTTAACATACGTTTCTACTCCAGTTTTTATGCCTCATCAAGCATGCAAAACACAGTGCGTAATAAATTCTTTGGTAAATTGTTGACCACCATTGAAAGTTGTCATTGTTTTACGTTATTTATGTTGACGTGAGTTGTTTTGAAAAACATAGGCCTATGTTGTAATATGAAAAACGCTCAAGAATAAAGACGATTACTACTTGTCATTTTACTTAACATAGCCACACACAGTCCATGTGTAACTGTTTCTCAAAATCAACCACCATCGGTCCGCAGCTGTATGATGTAAGTGTCGCTAATCCAAACCGCGACACGGATTTATGTTTGAGTTTTAAACTACACTTACTTTTAATGGGCAACAAAAATTTACGAGCTGCATTATTCCCAGAATAACCGAACAGCCTCTTTTGGCACTGGCAAAAACGGTTATAGGCAGCCCGGGGCCCGGGGAATGGCGATACCTGTGCAACTTTTTCGGTTTGCTCTTTTGTTTTGTTGTTTTCACTTTTTTCACCGAAGTGTTTTGGAATTGGGTGCTGGGTTTGATCAAATATTCTATAATATATCAGCGTAAAATAGATAAAGTTTTGAATTATTACGTATGAAATTATCAATAGAACTGAATAAATAGAAGTTTTATTATTGAGATACTGCAATGCCTTTAGATGGCGTATGTAAGAATCATGTTTACCTGATTTGATATATTCCTGTTTTTAAATAGTATTCTGTCCCTATTACATAAATATTGTAAACTATAAATTGTTACTTTTTTGTGTTTTTTTTTTATATATTTTATCATTGTTTTTATGAATGATCGACAAGATAATCAAAGTGTTACGAAGAAACCTTTTTGATTGATAAAGATACTGTTATCACCCACGGGGTTTTTCTAATTTTGATGTAAAATGGATTTGTCTATAACTTTATACTTTTGTTACAGTCCTTAGGGAGTAAGAATGAAACACTTATAAATTTTATTTAGTGATTAAAATCTACGTAAAGTTTCATCTTGCCTTTCATGTTGTGTAAATTGGTATTTTTTATTTTCAAAGTCAATGTCCCGCTCTAGGTTTCTTAACTGCCTTATTTGGATTGGAAAAATTATTCGTTTAAACAATATCGATTTAATTCGTAGAGTTAGGACTATCTATGTTATATTTTATCCCGTTGTAGTTTTTAGTCTTGGTTAATCTTTTTCGGATTTATTTCTACCATTTATAAATTTGTCTAGGTCTTTTTGAACTTATATCACCGGCCTTGTAACGCTAATTTACAATGTTGTTAAGCTATTATTAAATCAGCAATAATATATCATGTATTTTTTATGTGACTAGTTTATTTTGTATACCATAAAACTTCGCTCTGAAAGATATTTTTTCTGAAACATCTAGATATGAAATGTTTGAAGTAGATCCATAAGTTTAATTTGCTAAACATATCGTATTCATAGTGCCATTATTATTTCACATTTCTACGTTGTTTGTACAACAAGTATCTATATTTATTCACAAGACAATTACAAAGCATTATGTGTGGTATCACAAGCCTCTGACATTAAGCAGAACAGTTCCGAAGTTACACAACATTTTTATTGGAACCGCAAATAGCAACAAGCCTTGGGATGGAAATATTTATAAAGCAATATTGAAAGTTTCACCAGTTTTAATGGCCAATTACGTAAAATCGCACTTCTCTCTTTCTAAAAATACAATCGTCTTCTCTCATGACATGTGAAACATGTAAAAGCAATCCTTTGATGTCCCAAAATATCTAGAATTTATTTCATAAAAAGGTTCTCGTATTTATTTCATAAGTAATTCCTTCTAGTCTTTCGGTGAATTCAAAACTCTGTATACAATATGAATACAGTTGATACTTTATAATCCGGCACTGGTTAATTTTGCATCATCGATAGCAGACGTTACACTAAATGCCATAAGACCATGTCTGTACAATATTGAATTTTTGGATTTGCCTTGTGACGTATTGGTGTTTTTGGTGGTTTTCAGTCCGAACCATACAGTGCTTGGAAAAAGTAGTATACATTACTGCACTTGTATTAATTATTTTAAACTTTTTAAATCCCGTTATCTTACGATATTTACGGTGACCGTTACAACAATTTTTCCCAAAGCAGAGCATCAATTTTGACAACGCATCGACTGGACATGAATAATCTAAGGTACGTGATGTCAAAGCCACGACTCTAAGCGGGCGCAAGAACCTTCCCAGGATCGCTAGCGGAAACCACAGGACCTATACTGACCCTGATCAAGGACATTGTACCAATGACAAGGTACCCGAGTAGCGTGACCTGCCCGAAACCGATTCACAAGTTTTTATCTACCAAACTAGGAGGCTACGTTTTCTCGATACGGCAGTTACAGGATGGGGTTCTTAGAATAAATAGTTAAAGTATTGAATAATGTGGTTTAATTAACAATACAAGTGTATCAATTTAATTGGTTGGTAGCTATTTATGAAGGTATTTATACACTCCCCAGCTAAGGTAAAAGGATTTCCAATGTATTAAAAATACTTGCTACCTCCTTTGTTTGAAGTTCATTGTTGGTGATGGTGAGTTAATGTTGTTCAAAGGTTTATTGCGGACATTTTCCATCACGAAAGTAAAAAACAATACACAACGTTTCGGGATCTGGAATCTGATCCCGTCTTCAGGTGAAAAAACTTAACTAACACATTACAACTAACAATACACAAACGTCCAACCTAAGTTGGAATACACTACCGAGGGTAGTAGTCAAAAAATATGCACTGTATAGCAGTCAAGTCATGATACAACATGCAATTAATAACAAATCACAAAACACTATAATCTATAAAAGGTTTACGTACAAAAAACTCACACAATGGAACACTAACAACACCGTACGCTATGACTCCACCAATGAAACTGAGAGGGAGTTTCATTGGTGGAGTCATAGCGTACGGTGTTGTTAGTGTTCCATTGTGTGAGTTTTTTGTACGTAAACCTTTTATAGATTATAGTGTTTTGTGATTTGTTATTAATTGCATGTTGTATCATGACTTGACTGCTATACAGTGCATATTTTTTGACTACTACCCTCGGTAGTGTATTCCAACTTAGGTTGGGCGTTTGTGTATTGTTAGTTGTAATGTGTTAGTTAAGTTTTTTCACCTGAAGACGGGATCAGATTCCAGATCCCGAAACGTTGTGTATTGTTTTTTACTTTCGTGATGGAAAATGTCCGCAATAAACCTTTGAACAACTTGCTACCTATATGGACATGTTGCTGCAAGCTCTTTTAGTTTTCTAAGAAAATTTATTTCAACATGCTCATCGAAAAAAAAATCATATAATGTATATTTCTATCCTAATTTTAATAAATATGTGTACGGTAATGAATCACATAAGGTAGATAAAAGAAATATCTAATGATACTTTATTCCAAATTGACAACGACAACAGTCCTTCAGTGTATATACAATGTGTGTGGTATACATATGACAAGTGCATATGACAAGTGACTAAATGAATATTAGTCATCTCAACGTAGCCAACAAGTCTCAAATTTACTCACATTCGTTCTTTTCCTTCCTGACAACAACAACAGTCCCTCAGTGTATATCTAGTGTAAGTCGTGACATATGACAAGTGACTAAATGCAAGTTTGTCACCTCAACGTAGCCACCAAGACTCAAATTGACTCACATTCGTTCTTTTCCCTCCTGACAATAACAACAGTCCTTTAGTGTATATCTAGTGTAAATGGTGACATATGACAAGTGACTAAATGAATGTTTGTCACCTCAACGTAGCCACCAAGTTTCAAATTGACTCACATTCGTTCTTGTCTCTCCTGACAACAACAACAGTCCTTCAGTGTATATGCAGTGAGAGTGGTGACTTATGACAAGTGACTAAATGAAAGTTTGTCACCTCAACGTAGCCACCAAGTCTCAAATTGACTCACATTCGTTCTCGTCTCTCCAGACAACAACAACAGTCCTTCAGTGTATATCTAGTGTGAGTGGTGACTTATGACAAGTGACTAAATGAATAATAGTCACCTCAACGTAGCCACCAAGTCTCTAATTGACTCACATTCGTTCTCGTCTCTCCTGACGACAACAACAGTCCTTCAGTGTATATCTAGTGTGAGTGGTGACATATGACAAGTGACTAAAAGACTATTAGTCACCTCGACGTAGCCATCAAGTCTCAAATTGACTCACATTCGTTCTCGTCTCTCCTAAAAACAACAACAGTCCTTCAGTGTATATTTAGTGTGAGTGGTGACATATGACAAGTGACTAAATGAAAGTTTGTCACCTCAACGTAGCCATCAAGTCTCAAATTGACTCACATACATTCTCGTCTCTCCTGACAACAACAACAGTCCTTCAGTGTATATTTAGTGTGAGTGGTGACATATGACAAGTGACTAAATGAAAGCTTGTCACCTCAACGTAGCAACCAAGTCTCAAATTGACTCACATTCGTTCTCGTCTCTCCTGACAACAACAACAGTCCTTCAGTGTATATTTAGTGTGAGTGGTGACATATGACAAGTGACTAAATGAAAGTTTGTCACCTCAACGTAGCCATCAAGTCTCAAATTGACTCACATACGTTCTCGTCTCTCCTGACAACAACAACAGTCCATCAGTGTATATTTAGTGTGAGTGGTGACATATGACAAGTGACTACATGAATAATAGTCACCTCAACGTAGCTATCATGTCTCAAATTGACTCACATTCGTTCTCGTCTCTCCTGACAACAACAACAGTCCTTCAGTGTATATTTAGTGTTAGTGGTGACGTATGACACGTGACTAAATGAAAGTTTGTCACCTCAACGTAGCCACCAAGTCTTAAATTGACTCACATTCGTTCTCAGTAGTCATGGCAGCGATCTAGCAGAAATTTGACCTTGAGATGATCTAGGTGTACTCT